>NC_142135.1:69077500-69689166 GCF_024610735.1 Ursus americanus | reverse complement strand
AGGTCATGATCCCAGGGTCCTGGGGTCCAGCCTCATGTCAGGCTCCCTGCTCATTAGGGAGCCTGCTTCTCCCTCTCCCTCTGTTGCTCTCCCTGCTTGTGTGCTCTCTCTCTCTTAAATAAATAAATAAAATCTTTTTAAAAAAAGTGAGTGTATTTACCCATACTCAGCTCACAACAGAGCAAACGGATAAATGGAATGATTTATGCTATAGCATATGGCTATAAGAACTGGCAACAGAAAAAGTCAGTAGAGGAAGGCAGAGGACCTCTCTTTTAAGAATTAGAACCAAGGGGCTCCATAATTATTTGGCATCTGCTCAGTGTTGTACCTGTGGTTAGAAATGATGGGAACTCTGGGGATCTTCCCATTCTTTGTTTAAGGTCCCCGTCAACTGTGCCCACAAATGTAACACTTGGGCTGACTTACTCTCTGTACTAAGCGATCAGCTGCATAGGTTCCTTTGTGTGTGCCTGGTAATTGTTCAAATCTTGGATCCTTGGCAATCCTTAGAGCCACTTGATCCTTTTGCCAATTTCTCAATTTCAGCCATTACAGTCCAGTCAGTCATACAAGGCATACACTTGGCACATGGGTAGTCCCTCCTTGACTGTGCCAAGTCAAGTTTGACTTTAATGGAAAGTTGATAAAGTTGCTATCAACCAGGATGTGGTAAGGTGGGCCCAGCTGTGTGTGATATTGGAAGAATAATCAGGAAGGATATTGGGAGACCTCTTTTTCCTTAAGTACACTGGGATTTTGCTTTTCTTTCTTTTTAGGTTTCAATCTATCCTTCTCTTTAAGCGTCTGACCTCAAAGACTAAGCATTCGCTTCATGGTCAAATATTTCCTCGCTTTCTTTTGCTTCCCCGTCCATGCCGCACTCTTGTTTCTGGCAGTTGTGGTCTTAAGTTCTTTTATTAATAATATCTACTACTTACTGGTCCTCCTTGATATACTAAGCACAGAGCCCTGTTTAACCCTCACAATAAACCGGTGAGACAATCACACCCAGGAAGGACCAAAGGCTCGGTGAGGGGATCCTTCAGCTCTTCAGTAAGTGGACCAGCTGGAATTTGTCACAGGCTGCCCGACCTCCAAGCCTGCATCATAACCATGGCACCTCTGCTATTGATCCAGTACGTGAACTGATATTTTTAGATGTGCTTTTTAACAAAGGATAGTTGGAAGAGCTTGCTGGGGAAGATGCAGCTAGAACCTAGAACGACTGACTTTAAAGCACCAATGCTTTGGGTAGGAAATTCAGTTGGAAATGCGTTACTGAACACTTGCTCTGTGCTTGCTACTATGATCGGTCATAGGGGAAATAATGGCAGGTACGACTGTACCTGTGATTAAAAAGCTCACGGGGCAGGGGGACATACTGTAATACAAGTCAGGGGGGATTAATTGCCATAACCAAAAACTCACCGCTATATAGACTTGCAGAGGAGGAAGCGTGATTTCCGACGGGACTGAAATGGGCAAATAATGTTGCAACTAGGAGTCTGTCTGCAATGATTGAAACTGCTGTGAGCATCATGGAGAACTAAGGATGCTTTTTAAACAAAACAGGCAAACAAAAGCAGAAACAGACTGATAAAAACAGAGAACGAGCTGATTGATGGTTGCCAGAGGTGGGGCAGATGGGCAAAACGGTGAACGGTGAAGGAAGTGGCAGATACAGTTTTCCAGTTATGGAATGAATAAGTCGGGGGGAGGGTTGGGGGGGAAAGCACAGCACAGGGAATACAGTCAATAGTACTGTTTTGGCATTGAGTGGTGACAGATGGTAGCTACGCTTGTGGTGAGCACAGCATAACGTATAGACTTGTCCATTCATTCTGTTGTACCCCTGAAGCTAAGTGATATTGTGTGTCAACTATACTGCAATAAAAAAATGCTTTTTAAATAGGAAGATATTTGAAAAGTGGAAATAAATGGGAACTGACCTCTGAAGGCAATATGATGAACACTAAGATACAACATTTGATTGTTGAACGGTCAACTATACTTGTTATAGTTTCATAAAAGTGTCCATTTGTCTAAGATACTGTGAAAAAACTGAACAAAAAATCGTGTGGGTTTTCCAGTCAAGTAAACCTTAACCATTCAATACACAATCAAATCATATTTTAAAAAAAAGTGTGACTGAGAGTAATCTGGTAGTTTGATTTCTGCTTGGGAATGAGCAATTTGAGTGTTCAAGGTTTTACCTTTTAAGTTTTAGGATTGCTAGAGACTTTGTAGTTTCAAGACTATCTGTCAAAATATTCTGAAGTATCAGGTTGTTGTAACCCATAAAGCACACTAGCACTTGAGGCTACATTAGCAGAGAGACCATTTTATCAAACCCTACCTATGGGCCTACGGTTTCAAAAATAACTTTTTACACTGGGCCCTGAAAAACAGTTATGAGCAACCCGACACAGTTATTTGGATCGGGGTCCCTGCAACATTCCTTTCATTAAGCTACCAATGTTGCCACAAAAACTATGCTTTCACAGAACAAGCAACTCAAACACTTTGATCAAAACTTTTCTTAATATTTGCCCCACTTGTCAATCATTGCCATTCACCTGTTAGTGACAGACGTTATCCCGAAGGAAAAAGAAAAACAAAACGCTCTGCAAGAGAGGTGAGAAGGCACAAGTCTTTCTGTGGTCTAGGCTGGGCTCCTGGATTAATTATGTGAATGCTTCACAACTCTCTGGACAAAAAGGAAAAGTACAAGGAGTATAAGACAGATTCGCTGTGGGGAATGAGCACTGAGTGGACATCATTTGCTTAAAAATATGTATTCTTTCCCTCTCATAGTAAAACACTAAATGGATGCTTGATGGGTTTTATGAGGGCTGGTATCAGGAACTTTTATCAGGAAAGAAGATGTTTCTGCACATTACATTCAATTTTTGATGAAGACAACTTTTTCCACCTGCTTAATCATTAAGTGGTGTCTCTCCTTCTTGTTCTCCCTGAAGAAGTGGATGGCTGGGACTCTGGGGAGCCGCTGACCTTAAAGCACAGTAGGGGGCGCCTTTTAGGCCATAGTCTACAAAGGGTTCGACCACATGAGGGTGATGGATCCGTGTTAGATTATAATAATTCTAATGTGGGCCCTGCCCCGACAGGGAGGCTATCTTAGAATAAGATTTCAATTAAGTTAGCAGTAGCTCTTAATATTCATGCCCATAATCTGGGTAACATAATTTCAGTAAAATGTCTAAAAATTCTCAGGAAAGCGGTGTCCTTTTTAATTTAAATTTAATTTAGTGCCTTGGTATTTTGTTTTGTTTTAATTCTTGCTGAAAACTGTTCTAGAATGTCTTCGCACACTTTCCTGCAGCAGTTAAACACCTGATTCTAAATGAAATGGAATATTTTTTTTATCATGAATCTTGAAGGAGTTCAAGAGCATGAATTTTTCTCTTAATAATCATTTTGCCATTTTGTAGCTGTGGAATATGGACTTATTGTTTGCTGATCTGTGGACACACTCCTTCTAATAAATGCATTTTTTTTGGTAAAGATTTATTTATTTATTAGAGAGAGAGAGAGAGCATGAGTGGGAGGGGCAGATGGAGAGGGAGAGAAACCGAAGCAGACTCCCTGCTAATCGTGGAGCCCAAGGTGGGGCTCCATCTCCCAACCCTGAAATCATGACCTGAGCAGAAATCAAGAGTCAGAGGCTTATCTGAGTATACCATCCAGGCACTCCTAGGGCGTGCATTCCAGATCTTTAAAGTGCTATGTGCAAAAAGAAAAATAAAAGAAAGGAAAAGAAAATAATAGTTAGCTGAGAAGTTTGTTTGGTTGGACTCTTGTTAATAAATATTTTAATCTGCCAGGGGGCTATTTTTTAAAATTAGAAGTAATATTCAATTTGTTATTTTATTATTTTATTTCATAAATTTTAATAATAACATTCACATATTTGAGCACGAAAAAAGGACTACCATCACCTCAGATAAAGCCTAAAAGTCTATTTTGAGGCTAAATCCATATACTAACAGAGCTATTTAAACAATAAAATTCTGTATCATAAACGTTTTTACTTGCATACAGTTATACAGAGCGTATTGTATGAGAAGTTACACTAACTGACACACTCATCAAGCTTTGGTTCAAAAGGAAAGACCAACAGGAGCAAAGTTCTGCACATTGGAAAGGATGAATTTTTGTAGGATTTGCTTAATGGCTAAGCTGATGAACCCCAAACATCTCAATGTCACCAGAATAAAAATTATTTAGTGTGAAAAACTTATTGCAACAAAGTAACTGCTAAGAACAGCTGTTGTATTAGAACTTACTTTCAACTTTTACTCTTTCTATTCTTTTCTTATGCAATGCCAGGGGGGAAGCTTAACTTAGGTGCATTTTTTCCCAAAATGATACCTTGCATCCGGAAAAAGCGTTAATTGGCAGAATGGCAGTTTTGAATATAATTAGAATCTTACTCACTGGTCAGTTATATATATTGATACTTGCAACTCTGCTGTCCTTTATTCCCTGATGATAAAATAATGCAAATAGCAATGTCAGATCAAGGGGCTGTTAAGGATGTTAAATATAGGTACCACTGCAGGCAGAATATTTCTTGTAAGTGATGAAAAATGCACTTTGCTCATGGGTAAAATGTAGTTTAATGATATGGAAATAAGTTCATGGTTCTTCTATACTGTATTTACAATTTTGTGTCTAAAACGTATTTAATATCTCTAGCATAATTATATGACCACAAGATGACAGCTCCAATAAATGGGAAAAATCTCAATTACATTGATCAACTGAAGGAAAAGAGAAAAACTCACATCATTGAAGTTTAGAGCCTATTACAAGGAAGCAAGAAAGAATATCTACCTTGCAGTTTTTAAATTTAAAACAATCTGATCATTTTTCTGCATCTACATTTATAGACGCTAATAGAATTTTTCAGTTACGATTTATTTTCTTAAGAAAAAAAGTGCTCTCGGAAAAGACAGAAGTCAGAACCTTTTAAAAAAGTGTATTATATTTTATTTCCCCTTTCACAGGCCAGGGGTATTTTAGTTGAAGACTATAAATATTTATATATTAATGTTTTCCTTTTTAAATGAAACAGGGAGATAGCTTTTGGGGCGCTTATGTTTCTTGCCTCCCTCCATCAGAACTTTCCTTGGATGCTCACTGCATGTGACACAAATGCAGGGGTCGGCCTGGATTTGGTGGGGTGGAGGGCAGGGGGAGCAACAGGGAGGGGGTGGGGGGGTGGAGGAACTAAAGGGAGAGGGGTCCGGACGAACTAGGCTCTACGCTTCAGTATCTCAAGGGCAACCTCCTCAGAGAGATTTGCCCTGATAAGCCTATAAGAGTGGATCCATCCTTCTCAACCCAGGCAACATTTTCACAGCATGATCGCCATTTATCACAATCTAGGGTGGGGCTCTGCAAACTTCAACATGCAAAGGACTCCCTAGGGATCTTCTTAAAATGTGACTCTGATTCAGGGAGTCTTGGAAGGGCCTGGGATTCAGCATTTCTAGCAGATCCCAGGTGGTGCCAGTGTGCCCCACTCAGTGTGTTTCGGGTTTACTTGACTCCCCTGAGCAGAATCCAAATTATGAGGTCAGGGTCCCTTGCCTGTGTTTTTTTACTCCTCTGTTCTCAGTGCCAAACTCAGGCACACTGAAGAACTGGGCTTGAAGAGGAGAATTATACCGTAGCAGTTGAATACAGAGCCATTTGGTAAAGCTCCAAGCTCTCCCGGAGAGCTCTGTCTAGTTTGTGGATTTTCGTGCGAGTTTTCATGCCACGAGGTTATGGTACAGAATTGCCAACTGACAATGAGCCACTTGACCGGCTTTTCTGTGGGTAGACCGATGAAAAAGTTATTTCTTGTGAGCCCCAGGAGATTATTAATTAATAGAGAATCAAGAATGGAGGAGCCTTCATCCACCAAACATGACGGAGGTGTTGGGTAAGATGAGAATAAAACCATGACTCTTGGTCTTCAAAAATCCTGCATCTATTAAATTGACTAACCAATAATTGACAGCCTTCCAAAAAAGACTCACCAGGTCCATGTAGTTTCTACCAAACGTTTGTGGAAGAAATCATACCAATTCTCCATAATATCTCCAGAAACAGAGGAAACATTTCCTAACCCACATTACAAGACCCTACATTTCCTAATACCACTATAGATTAAAAACCCTATAAGAAAACCACGGGCCAGTCATTCTCATAAAGATAAATGCAAAAATCTTCAATAAAATATTTACAAGTTGAATCTAACGATGTATAACAAGAATTATATATCACAAACAAGTAGAATTTATTCTAAGTATGCAAAGCTAGCTCAACATTAGGAAATCTATCTACGTAATCCAACACTTCACCAGGCTAAAGAAAGGCAGGCAGGGGGATAAAAATTGATGTTAAAGGTACAAACTGGTATCAAGTAGTAAATAAGCCACAGTGATCAAATGCACAGTGTAATGAATAGAGGCAATATTGTACTATAATTATGTGATGTGATAAATATCACTACAATGGCAATGATATTGCAATATATGATGTAATAAAGTAACACATTTTGCACCCTAAATTTACACTGTTATATGTCAAACATAGTCAATGAAAAAAACAGACTAAAAAAGAAAAATCATATGATCATATCAATAGATGCAGAAAAGGCATGTGACAAAATCTAAACCCATTAATGATAAAAACCTTTAGCAAACTAGTAATAGGAAGGAACTTAACTTCATTTTAAAAATCTATGTTTCACTGAGTATGATGTTTCAGCTAACATCACACTCAATGGTGAAAAACTGGATGTTTTCCCCTTAAATTGGAAACAAGGCAAAGATGTCCCTTTTCACCACTCTTATTTAATGTTATACTGAAAGTCTTAGCTAATGCGATAGAACAATAAAAGGAAATAAAGGACTATACAGCTAAGAAAGAAAGAAAGAAAGAAAGAAAGAAAGAAAGAAAGAAAGAAAGAAAGAAAGAAAGAAAGAAGAAAACCGTCTCTATTTGCAGGTGACATGATTGTCTATGAAGAAAAAATCCCAAAGATTCAACAACAACAAACCTCTTCGAAATAATAAGCAAGTGAAGTAAGTATGAAGGATCTGAAGCTTTCTTATATATGAGCAGTGAAAAATTGGAATTTGAAACTTAAAAAAGTTACTTATAATAGCATTCCAAGAATGAGATATTTAGGCATAAATGTAATGAAATATACAGGATCTACATACAGAAAACTAAGAATACTGACGAAAAAATTCAATGAGACCTAAATAATCTGTGGTCAAGGATGGAAAGACTCAATATTGTTAAGATGTCAGTTCTTCTCAACTTGATCTATAGATCCAATGTAATCCCAATCAAATCTCAGCAAGCCATTTCAAACCTATAGGAACACTGGTTCTGAAGTTTACATGGAAAACAAAGGACCTAGAAGAGTCAACAGAATACTGCAGAAGAACAAAGTTGGACGACTTACTCTGCCTGATTTCAAGACTTACTATCAAGCTACAGTAATGAAGACAGAGTGGTATTGGCAAAGGAAAAAACACATGGATTAATGGAATAGAACAGATAGCCCAGAAATAAATTCATACAAATATGGTCACTGATCCTTGGCAAAAGAGCAAAGGCAATTCAATGGAGAAATAAAATCTTTTGAACAAATGATGCTGAAACTATTAGACATACATATGCAAAAGAAAAACATGTACAAGATGTTTCATTCAGTGCTAGAGGGAATGCAAAATGGAAGACATTTGGAAGACATTTTAACAGTTTCTAAAAACTTAACATAGTCTTAGCAAACAATGTATTGATACAGTCCTGGGTAATTACCCAATTTATATGAAACTTATGCCCCCCCAAGAACATGCACACAAATGTTTGTAGTGGATTTATTCATAATCACCAAAAAAAAAAAAAAAAATCCTTCAATAAGTGTATGGATAAATAAACTCTAGTATATCCATACAATGGAATATTATTCAGTGATAAAAAAATAAGCTATCAAGCCATGAGAAAATGTATATTGCTAAGTGAAAGAAGCCAGTCAGATAAAACTATATACTGTGTAATTCCAATTATACAACATTTTGGAAAAGGGAAAACTACATAGACGATAAACACCGATGGTTGGGTGTTCAGGAGGAAGAGGTGGTTAAATAGGTAAAACAAAAGAAATTTTTTAGGGTAGTGAATCTATTCTGTATGATACAGTAATGGTGGATACAGGACATTAAGCTTTTGCCAAAACCTACAGAACTTTGTGGCACACGAAATAAATCTTCATGTATGCAAATTAAAAAAATATTTAGGAGGTTGGGGAATCCCTAGATGGAAAGAAGAATATGACAAAAGAATCTTCATGTATTGCAGATATATGAACCAATCTCAATAAGGACATGGGTAAGAAGTTGCTGACCTAAGTAACTTTGGACATGAGTAGTTTATCAGACAAAAGGCAAAAGGAACTGTTATCCCAGTGGATAAAATTGTCTCCCACAGGAGTATGGGTTACCAATTCTGATACTGCGATACATGGTGCTTGGAATGGGACAATAAAGTAAATGGAGAGTAGACAGTGGGGCCAGGCTTCTCACTATTGTTGTGGGAGGTTACAGATAAGCAAGGGCAGAAGGCTCTGTGGCAATGGATTGGAGTTGAAGACACCAGTATGAAGTATTATTGAGCTTAATATAGACACAGATGGCTACATATAGAAACCTTTATAGATGTGTGTATAAATACAGGTTAATATTCATGCATATAGCCCCCTGCTCTGTCACCTGAGAGGTCCTGGAAGCTGTGAAACCCCAGTAGCAGTGAGCCTGCTGAGTGCCCACACCTGAGTTTCTTTTTTTTTTTTTTAAGATTTTATTTATTTATTCGACAGAGATAGAGACAGCCAGCGAGAGAGGGAACATAAGCAGGGGGAGTGGGAGAGGAAGAAGCAGGCTCATAGCAGAGGAGCCTGATGTGGGGCTCAATCCCCTAACGCCGGGATCACGCCCTGAGCCGAAGGCTGACGCTTAACGACTGAGCCACCCAGGCGCCCCAGATCTGAGTTTCTGATACCATTCTCTAATAAAAGGAACCAGGGCTCCTGGAGAAAGAGCTGATTCTAAGACAGGAACAGAAAAGTATAAGATGAACCTGCAGTATTTTGTAGTGACAGAAAATAAGAAAGTGTCCAAAATACAAAAACAAACAACAAATATGCAGACACACAAACACAGACACAGACACACACACACACACACACACAGTCATGGATGTTTGTTAGAGGGATACAGAAGCCAACTGGAAGAGCTCCCAGTAGCCAAGCTGGAACACTTTGAGATGATTGATAGATGATTGATTGATTGATTGATTGATAGATAGATGAAGAGATAGATAAAATGGTATTAGATTATAACCCAAAGTATAAAAATAAATACCCATGGGTCCATAATGAAAAAAGTAAATGAATGGATAAACAAACAAATAAATAAATGGGAAAGAATAGACAAGTCTCCAATTCAGAAGAATTTCAAATCATTTATGGAGATACTCACCTTCAAGCCTGGGAATCATAACTCCCCACTCCTTAAATGTCGGCTGCACATAATGACTTTCTTGCAAAGAATGCAATATGGGAAGGGAGGATTAAAATAAAACAAAATAGTAACTCTACAGCGCAGAGACCTGACAAACACTACTTCAGCCCTAAGGTCAAGGTTACCATCAACCGTGATAAGTGATATTGATAATATGAACACTTGGCATGATCTGATGAGAATGGCACTTTGTGGTTTTCCTTCTGGAAACCCATTACTCCAATCTAATTGTGAAAAAAACATCAGGTGAATCCTGGTCAAGGGACATTCTACAAAATACCTGACCATACTTCTTAAAACTATCAAAGTTGTCAAAAACAAGGAAAATCTGAGAATCTGCCACAGCCCAAGAGGAGCCTAAGGAGATATGACAACGAAACGTAATGTGCCAGGCTGCTGAGTGCCTGGGACAGAAAGGAGACATTGGGGGAAACCTGAGGATATCTAAATAAAGTATGGACTTTAGATAAGAATCATGTATCAATAGGAGTGAATTATATGTGACAAATATACCATACTCACGTAAGATGTAGATAATAGGGGGAAGTAGGTCAGGGGCATGTAGCAACCCTCTGTACTATATTCACAATAATTTAGTAAATTTAAAACTTCTCTAAAATTAAAAAAAGAAACCACAATTTTTTAAACTGGCCCAGTTTTACTTCTAGAAGCTGAGCTATATGCTAACCGAGAATCAAGTATATTAGTTCCCAAACCTGTTTATGCCATCATACTTACTAATGCAATTGCAACATTTATTCAGATAACATACAAACTGATTAAATCTGCATGCATGCAAAGAGAATTGTTTCTGTATAAATCAAATTTAATGCTCTGGAAAGACTGAATAAAGATATGCTATTTAAAAACTTGCTGCCTAATTATGACAGAATGATGCTGTTAAAGATTAAAAAAATATTGCAAGCATGTATAAAGAATCTTCCTTCAGTTTGTCTCATAAGAATCTTTAACTTCTTGCACTGTTTAAAGAAGTTGAAAGAAAATATGCATAGACAGAGTTTTGTGGCTGTGGTTCATACTACAAAGTGCACACAGGGCTGCGATCACAGGTCCAAACACTGAGAGAACATTGGTCCTCCCCCCCAAAATGACTGGATATTTATTTGCTCATTTGCTCTGTTGGCCAAGTAACTATTGTGTCCTAATCTTTCTACTACCTTCTAAAAATCTTAGTTATATGTAGAAAGAAGTTCTCTGCAGATTACAATCTCACACGCATGAATCACCGTGAGGCTGAAAATGTTAACACTGGAATTTTGTCAACGTCCCCACCCACCAAGTGCTCACTGCGCTGGCATTTGTTGGGAGCGTTCAGAAATAAGGTGCTCACCTTCTACTAAACATCTGTGGAAGATCCTAGTAATAGACTGCATCCTAGTACAGATCTTTGACTTACGATGGGGTTATATCACAATAAGTCAAAAATGCATTTAACCCCCCAGCCTACCAAACATCACAGCTTAGCCTACCTTAAAAAGAGCTCCAAACACAGTAGCCACGTTGGGCAAAATCATCTAACACAAAATCTATTTTCCAATCAAGTGTTGAATACCTTCTGCAATTTATTGACTACTATACTTAGAGTGAAGAACAGAATGGTTGTAAGTGTATCGTGGTTGACCCTCACAATCATGTGACTGCGGCCACTGAGCCTGCCCAGCATCACGAGAGAGGATTGTACTGCATATCGCTAGCCTGGGAAATGATTCAAACTCAAAATTCCAAGAGCAATTTCTCCTGAGTGTGTACTGCTTTTGTACCATCATATAGTAAAAAATATTTTTTTTAAAAAAAGATTTTATTTATTTATTTGAGAGAGAGTGAGAGAGAGCACAAGAGTAGGGTGAGGGACGGAAGGAAAAGCAGACTTCCCTCTGAGCAGGGAGCCCGATGCAGGCAGGGCTCCATCCGGGGAATCCAGGATCATGACCTGAGCCAAAGACAGACGACCCACTGAGCCGCCCAGGTGTCTCAGTGAAAAATCTTGTCGAACAATGGTAAGTTGGAAACTGTGTGTATACTGGTAGAATATCTGACTGTTTGTTGTTTGCTGTTTTTTTTTTTTTTTTTTAAGATTTTACTTATTTATTTAAGAGAGAGAGATAGCAAGAGAGAGCACAAGCAGGGGAGGGACCGAGGGAGAGGGAGAAGCAGACTCTCTGCTGAGCAGGGAGCCTGATGCAGGGCTGGATATCAGGACCCTGGGATCATGACCTGAGCCAAAGGCAGACACTAAACCGACTGAGCCACCCAGGGGCCCCTGTTCTTTGCTCTTCAGGGAGACTCTATTGAGCTGTCTAGCTGCTGAGAGTTTCCATGAGTATTGGATATTTCTCCTCCACGATCTGTTTAAGGGCAGAAACCAGAAATTTCCTGAGTGACTTGTCACTTCTGAAAAGAATACATAACATGAATGCCAGGAAGCTTTTCTCACCATGATAGATGAACACCTATTGTTGGCCAAGTGTTACAGGATGTGGGCCCTATTATCAATCACACTGAAGGCAAACAAACTTCGAGAGTGTTCCTTTTACCTGACTAGTGAGTCTACAGTGAGGGACTTCATCCGTCTATGCTTGGCATACATTCTACGGGTTTTCTAAGTGTTGGAAATGTATTAATGAGTCCATCCATGTTTTTGTTTTCCCTGGTTGATTTTTAAAACTTTGCTATTAAAATTTTCTTAAGGGAAATTTTTTCATTTCCACAGAAATACAGGAGTGCCTTTTCAGAATGATGGAATTTTTATTTTGTTTTGGAGAAGGAAAAGTGTGAAGGGTGTTTTGAGTGTGTGTGGGTAGACGGTGGTAGGAATATGTGTGTTCCCAAGAACATTTTGGCTTCCTAAAGACTTTGTGAGCACTAAGGTAATGCTGGTTTCTGGAATCACCTACTTGAGGCATTTCTGAGCCAAGAGTAGAAAGCCAGAGCCAAGAAAGAGAATCGTGTACTATTTATTGAGAGAAGAAAGTCTATTTGTTTTAGACTCAATTCCTAAAGAAGGATGTCTAAAAATTGCAAAAAATATTGCAAAATATTGAAGGCAAAATTAATTTTTATTTCCTTGCATTCACAACACAGTTATGATGACATTAAGAATGTTTAGGAGCAGAAAATAAAGTTGCAAAGGATACAAAAGTATGCAGGGTGTCCAACACTGGAAGGCTGGACTCTCTGTTATCACTCAGAACTCTGTGGATTGTGTCTTTATCTTTTCCACTCTGAAGCTACGCATTCAAGAGGAGAATTCACAAATTTCATTCGTCCCAGGAGCCAGTGAGCTTTTAAGTACAAATCACAGTTTACAGTCCCTTTCAATAGTACCTTTTAGTGTTTGGGACTAAGGACAAGACCTTGCTGGTGGTGACTTCTGTCACTGCTTCTGCATCACACATGGAAAGCCTACCAATGAGACATTCTTTTATATTTATTTATTTATTTATTTATTTATTTATTTATTTATTTATTTTAAATAGAGAAAGTGTTTCCTAACATGGTGAGCAAGCGTGCGTGTTATACATTCTGCAGAGTCGAAAATGTATCTTCCTTAGAAACTCTTCTGAAGCCACTTGAAGACCTCGGGGGTGAAGATATTATGTGGACTGTCTACCAAGAGAGGATTGCACTAGCACAGAGTAACTCAATATTCTGCACGTTCTCTCTGACATAAAGTTTCTCAGAGATGATGTTTGGAGGTCAGTGATTTTTTTTGTTTGTTTTTAAGGGCAATCTCCATGATAGTGTAGACTCAGAAAAGTGATTTTCTTTTAGACTAGTAAGACAAACAAAAAATAGAGCGCTAATAAAGTTAAAAGTCCACAACTTGGGACACCTGAGTGGCTCACTTGGTTAAAGTTCCAACTCTTAATTTCGGCTCAGGTCATGAGATTGAGCCCTGTATTGGGCTCTGCACTCAGTGTGAAGTCTGTTTGAAATTTTCTCCCTCCCTCCACTACTCCCCCAGCACTCTCTCTCTCTCTCTCAAATAAATAAATAAATCTTAAAAAAGAAAGTCCACAGTTTATAATCTCATGGTTGTGCATTAGAATAATTCAAATTCAAATTCTTCTGGTTAAATATCTTTAATAATTTTGACTACATTCTTCGGCAATTGGTTTTGTATCCAAGGAGAGAAAATGGTGAGAGCTGAGGGTGTGTCTCATGCCCTGGTGAAAGTTTGGGCAGGGTCAGAAGTTCTGGATTCTGCTCTAGGTTAGCCATAGCTGGCAAATGCCACTTGTTTCTGAGCTTCAGTTTTTGTTCTTTAAAATATGGGGGCAAGACTAGGTGATTCCTGAAGTTTTCCTGTTTGGGGACTGTAGCTCAAGGTATGTATATTGCACGAATTACAAAAGAATGAATGAACAGCTTTCAGTTAGCTTCATCAAGGTTGTCATTGGTGCTTAAGACAGACAGACCTAGCTCTCATATTCTCCTAGATTATTTTTTTCTTTGTATGCTTAACCCAAAATATTCAATAACGTTTCCAAGAATGTCTCATTTTTTTCTTTCAGGTCATAATATTTGATTATAAAACTAGTTAAAGAGATATTTCACACGCTGAACCAGTTCCACAAAATACACGTGATAACGTACAGATTCCTTTTTATGTGTGTGTGTGTGTTTTTTTTTTTTTTTTTAAAGAAAAGATGCTGCTGCTGATGTATTAAGAGGAAGCTAAGTACCCCGGAGTGAAAATACAGATATTTATCTAACAGTATATGATAGAAATTGTGTGTGTGTGTGTGCGTGTGTGTGTATACATATCAGTCTGAATTTCATCATGAGAACAAAGTTGCTAAATAGGCCAATACTGGGTATTGGTGAGCAGAACAGAATGTGTTATGACTTGAGGTGGCCTATACAAGTTCCCCAGACTCGAAGTACCTTCGGTAAAATGCATCTTGAAACAATCCACTAATTTGCATTAGTATTTTCCTTTTTTCAAATGTGGGGGGCAGAAATGCGGCAACTGTAAGTATATGAGGCTGGCTGCAATCATTCATATCTCTGAATTACTTTAATCTGATTACTTTCCTCTTAGACTTGATGGGATCAGTTTCACTGAGCAAATGCGATTTTGCTCAGGAGAGTAGGACAGGGGTCCTTTTCCGTGGGGCAAAAAAAAATACAGACTCCCAGCCTTGTGCGGCTAGCGGGTAGCACGGGGGTCTAGGGGTTTAAGGAGCGTAAAAGAAGGGCACTTGAAAGGCTGGAATAAAAACTCACGTTTGAGCATTTTAATTCCACATCGTTTTATGCCCGACACTGCTGGGTGGAAGGAAATAGTTACAACATGGCCTAGCCAGCTCTATTTTTCTCCTGGAAATGCAAATAAACATGAACAATATACTTTCAGACATGCAGAGAATGTTCTGAATTCCAATTAGTAAAGTCTCTTCAGTATATTACGTTTTGAACTTTTAGGAAGAGGCACATTAATAATTTAGCTTTGAAGTGAACTAAAGTGAAATGATGTAGAATTAAAAGCATCACAAATGCTGCTGAAATATTTATGGAGGCTGTATTTCGACTAAAGGATTGCATTTATAGAATGATTTATGCCCTAGTTTCTGAGATCTCAGTTTACAAAAGAAGTCAAAGCTGAAACCAAATTTCACAACTGCGTTTTTCATTACGGGAAGATTTTCCACGTGTCTTGCTTTTCCTTAATTATGACAATGGTGTGTGTAGATGGTCCATGGCAGCATTGTATACGATTTTCAAATAATTCCTCTGTAAACATATAAAAAATCTCGACGTGGGCTTTATGCATTAGAAACAGCATTGGAGCAGCGGCGTGCCGCTGAAAATAATAAAATGGATCAACAAGAGAAGAAAAGCATCAATGTAGCTAGTTACCGCCATGCTAGAGGGAATGTGTGGCCCACAACTGCCTCTAAACTTTATTAATTCTGCACCGGTACCCCCGGATTACAGTAAATACATTCACTTTCCCAATCTCGGGAAACAGAGGCTCAACGAGTCTTTTTAATAACTGCAACTTTGCCTGCTGTTTGCACACACGGTTAGTGGAATCACAGCACTGCATATAATCCAATAAAGCTTCCACCACCAAAGGTATATGTAATCAAGGATCTGAAAGAACATCCTCTAGGTTAGATTCAGTCTCTCTTAACTTGTACTTCACAAAACAAACAGTCTCTTCAGGCAGAAAGAAAACATATGTCTGTCATCTAAAGCAAATATGAATTCGCGCAGTGTACTAAAATGTGCAGGCCTATCAAACACTTCTTAATCCCCGTTAACAGCCTCCGTTTCATTCCAGAAGTCGATGAATATGTGGGGTAAGCCTACACGATTAAAAAAAAAAAAAAAAAGCTGCAAAATTCTCCCAATTGATTTTGCCTGCTCTAGATGCTTTATTTTGATTGTTCAGGGTCATGAGGATAGTGAAGGTCCTAGCTTAGGTTATCCTGACTCTATTTCCAAGGCAGGGGGCGGGGGGTAGTGTTTGAGAGAGTCAAACACGGATGTGTCAGGTATCCAAAGGTTCCCAGCAACCACAGTGCAGACAGACTCACTCTCAGATTTCAGAAGAATTCAGATCTGAAGTTCACCACTAGCAGTGCAATCAGCTTTCAGGTTTATACCATCTAGAACAACGATGCTTTCCCCCTCTTTATAGGAAGGTGGAAACAGGCAATGACTCAAAGTTAGGTGGTTTTTAGGGGAAAAGAAAAAAAATTGAAAATTTCCTTTGCCCTCCCTAGGTTCATGCTATCGTCAGAAGAATGGGGAGAACCACAGATGGCCAAGGCCAAACATTGTTCTTCAGAGAAGATACTCTGTAACAGGCTTTCTTAAAATTCCAAGTACAACCTTTTGCAAGTCAAAGAAATTTTTAGTGTTTTAGGTCCTTCATTTTTCTTCACAATCATGCTCACCGTTTGTGGGTTTACCCATATTTCTTTTAAAATTTGCTCTGAAAGAATGACTTAATCCTTAGATGAATGTTGGGATAAACGGTGTTATTTGAAAATAGAGAAATCATCAATCAAATTCTATTTCACAGCAGTGACACCAGAGCAATGTGTTCTTGGCCTAACACAGTCAGCTTGGTTTGTCTTTGATAAAAATTCTATTTTTCTGTCCATTTTTTGAGTCTTGTAACATTCCCAGTGCCCTTCTATAGCTTCCAGCTTTCAAGGCTGAAAAGGAAATAAGCCTTTGTAAAGGCATTTGTTGAGAATATTATATTCTTTGCCAGTAGACAGATCCTCACATAAGAATTGTGTTTGGGTAAATGCAACAGAAGGAAAATGAATAAAATCTCATTTCCATTAAGAGCTACATTCATGTGCAAAGGCTTCCAATTAGAATTCTATAGAATCTATGATGCTTTGATATTTGGTACAGAAATCATACTAGACTATTGGCATGATAACTAAGAATTTCAGTGTTTCTATGGTAATTTATTTTAGATACTTTTGCCATCATGGCTAAAATGAAATGTCAATTAGTGCATATAATTTAGAAATTGCACTCCAGTCTTCCAGAATTTTAAGTAAAAGTCAGATGTTCTCCCAACAGAATAAAAATTAATTTTCTCCAAATGAGCATTACCACATTTCAAGGAAACCTTTCTAATTTTCACTTAAAGACTTAAAGGAATTACCTAATTTTGTGAACTGGGGACTATGTGGAACAACATATTTTGAGTCATCGTTATTACATCAAACAAATACACTTTACTATAAATGAAACAAATATATGCCCCAAGAGTGATCAACCATGTAATCTAGCTGTCCAATAAATTCCTCATTGTGGTTGATTAGTCCTTCAGGAAATGCCACATTACGTTCTCTGCAAAAACCAAGGGACTGGCTGGTACCAAACAAAGCATTTCTTAAAAACAAAATAAAACAAAGCCACACAAAACCGTGAGCTTGTAGCTGACCAAATTACAAAACAAATTAGGCTTTATTGGATCAACTTTTTATGACAAGTCTCAGGATACATATCTTAGTTTTTTGATTGCTAAGAATTAAAAAAATATTTCCTCTCGAATCACCCACACATAGTATGTCATCTGGGCACTGGGGCAACCTATTTCTGACACCTCTTTCTCTCTCTCTCTTTCTTTTTTTCTTGTAAGAAACAGCACTGAATAAATTTATATTTTATTATCTCCAGTGTCCTTTAAAACTGTTCAGATCTATCTTGGCACATTCAAAAAGGAAGACTGGTCCTTCAGGAAATTCACTCCTGAAGAGAACTAGAGCAGCTTACACAGTGACTGGTCTAGAATGAGATATTATTCTTGGGGCTGGAGGTGGTAAAGGCAGGTGCAGGCTGCCCTGAAGATAGTACTGAAGCCAGCAGTGCACCAGTCGCTTCTGTCTGCCCAGAAGTCAGAGTCCTGGGGGAGCAAGGTCAATGATGGTGTTGCAGAGGAAGGAAAGGGCCGAGAGGAAAAGGTACAAGCAGGTCACTTAACAACTCCAAGCTTGAGTGCCTCAAATGTAAAATGGTGGATAAGAAAACCCAACCTCACAGGGCTGTGAGAATTCAATAGTGTGTCAACAAAGGAAGAGACTATTATCACAACTATTAGATGAAGAGAGTTTTAATACACTGAAGACTTTATTTTTATATCTGGAGGGAATATTCACGAGAACAGACCAAAAGGGCGACAGATGACTACCCTCTTAGTAGAATTTGGGTGGGTTATTATGATTATTTTTTTTCTGGATGGGTTATTTATTTATTTTTTTTAAAGATTTTATTTATTTATTCAACAGAGATAGAGACAGCCAGCGAGAGAGGGAACACAAGCAGGGGGAGTGGGAGAGGAAGAAGCAGGCTCATAGCAGAGGAGCCTGATGTGGGGCTCGATCCCAGAATGCCAGGATCACGCCCTGAGCCGAAGGCAGACGCTTAACCGCTGTGCCACCCAGGCGCCCCTGGATGGGTTATTAAATAACAGGAAATGCAGGCATTCTCTCTCTCTGCTAGAATAAGACTCTAAAAGCGAGACACACCAAAGCAAAATGAGAGAAATAAGGCTGTGGGTGGGATGGTGAGAAAGCACATCACAAACCATGAGCTGAAAGTGTATTTCCATGTACCTAAGATTGGCCTTGAATCTTACTACAAATAAAATTTCCATGCTATTCGTCTAAGTTCTGTATGCTTTGATACAGCATCACTTGCCAAGAAGCAACTGGATCTATTGGGCATATTGAGAGCCACTTTTTACCAGTTCAGTTGCAGATATGGAAGGTATCCACGAGCAGCTATGCTAAAATGTGACTACTCCACCAGCTACCCTCTAAAAGAAAGGCATCGCCAATGGATTAATTTATTCAATGAATAATTATCGTGGCCTCCTACACAGAAGGCATTGTGCTAGAGCCTGGGGTCAGGGGAGTTGAACTCTAAAGCTGGAGAACGCAGATCCCCAAACTTGAGGATGTCACCACCAACAAAGTGTCTTCAAAGTGATGGAAATCACCAGGATTTACTAACTTTTAATGATTCTTTAATAAGTACATTGCAAATGCAATTACTGTCTTGCTATCACTCCTTCATAAAAGAAGGGACATTTGAACATTAATGAGATGGGAAGGACATCTCTGAATAAAGAGTTTTCCTCCGAAGAGAATAATTTTGCTCCATGAAAAACATTTCATAGGTTTTCCAGATTTTTGTGAGGAGCTAAGAACCTGAGGGCTCCCTAGCACCCACCCTTGCATGGACCCATGAGAACCACTGCCTTGGAAGCTAAGAGCCCACAGACTAGTTCAGGAAAAATGACAGGTATGCCGATCCATGACATCAAGACTAGCTAAGGGTCTATGGTCAGTATCACCCAATTTGATTAAGCATCATCTCTACCTTTAAACTGCTCTGTAAGGTGGATAGGGAATTCTTGATAGTCACTTTTCTTTTGGAGGCAGAAACCAATACTCAGAGAAGTGCAGTCATTGGCCTGAGGGTCACATAATGGAGAAACTGTGCCTAAAACTCAGCTGTCCCACTCTGGTTGCCACTTTGCGATGCAGTACCGGTCCCGTGGATGGTGACAGGAAGAGAAAACCACTCGCATTCTCCAGCCTCACAATATCATTACCCACTATCATTATGATGGCATTACGTATAGAATAAGAAGGTCTTAACTCATACCCTTTGCTTGAAATTTTCGTTTCCTGGAGTTGCTTTGCATTGCCTTCACCTTGTAGCTACCGTCACACTGGACAGCAACAGGGAAATAAACAATTTCAAATGGTGTTTGAGAACAATCCCCTCGCGGTCAAAATTGCCTTATTGTGACTGATTTCACGGTAGCTCTGGCGTACTCCAGAGAACTTGACAAGATACGTTCTACTGAGCCTGGCCCCTGCTCTGCTCTGCAATGTTCTAGGTCTTTGAGGACATCTATGTCTATGCATCAGACCGATTTCACTAGAAACTGACCCATTTCCTCTAAGAACACTCAGCCAATGTCGCTATATTTTTGAAAAAAATTTGAAAAGGCTAGTTCAAACTCAACACAGAAAAGACCTTTAAACAACAGACTGTGTGGTACTGGGATGGGCTGCCATGCAAAGAAAATCAGCTTCCATCACTGAAAATGTTAAGGTACAAACTTGACAAAGCACAGGAAGGAGATGTAGAATATATTGTTGCAACAGGGAGAGGGCTAATTGGACCATGTCCCCATCAACTTTAAGATTCTTCAGTGTCCCATGCAATCTTTATTTACTGATATGATCTAGAATTCATGAGAGAAATATCCAAATTGGAGATTGTACTCTTTAAGTCTCTAAAAATCCATTTCTGCGCAAAGTCATCATAAAGGTAAACCTGAGGATAAAGATAAGACGTTTAAATGAGAGACAAAGAAGCAGAAGAGGCTTTAAGGTCATATGTGGGAACCCACCTGGTCTGTTTTCCTTTTGTTTATTCTGTCTTCTCAGCAATCCTATGCGGAGCCAGGCACAGTGCTAGGCTCCAGGGTGACAACAACCAGAGAGTTTAAGGTCCCTATCTGAAGTCCCCACTGGCTGGTTGACACATACACCCAGGTCCAGACTCCATGTCACCAGGGGTTTGTAATCTTCTAAGAGGAAGTCATGGCTTAAATTCTCTGGCCTCAGTTTTCTCACCAATAAAATAAAGCACTTTGATGATAGGATCTATGTGTTTCCTTTTGGATCAAACAATTACAAAAATTCTATCTTATTCCACTCTATCCTCTTTGTGTGGTCCATTAAACCTTAAAAATTTTTACATTAAAAATAATTTATTTCACTATTGTATTTTTTGTGTGGCCAAAGATTAAAATATTTAGGAAGTTTTACTGTCTGGAAACTTCTTCATATTGATTCTCTTCTCAAAACCATTCTCTACTAACTGTATAAATAATCTCCCTGCTTTCAAAATTTTCTCCAAACCTTTAATCCTATATGGAAATTAATCATTGTGACAACCTCATAGAATGAAAGTTACCGTTTTAAAACCCAATTTTAATCACTTATCAAAAAACATATTTGAAAACTTGCTTATCTGGTTAAGACAAAGTATGGAATGTGGGATTTCCATGACAATTCCTCGTTTGTATGTTACTTTTTGAAAAACTTCCAGTAAGTATATGGAAATTATAATAATGAGAAACAGGCCATAAATTGAAACCTCAAAGAAGACATCTGATTGACTTGAAAAATAATTGGTATCTTTCCACTTAATCTACATTAATGTAAACAATAAATCTTCTCTTAAACAAAGATTGTGTGAATCTTCATTTATCTTTTATGACAAGAGAGCAAAGGTTGTAGTTTAATGAATGGAAAGAAGCAACAAGGTCAGTTTTAAAAGCCTCACAGGTCAAATGTCTGACATCACTGAACATTAAAAAAAAAAAAGGCTCTAACATGGTAATTTCTATTTTAGTCAAACCACTGGGGTCCAGCTGAGGCTTCAAGCAGAAAGAAAGAAAACACCATAATTTAGTAACATAGAGACAAGCAATTGGAATGACAATGTCCTTTAAAGATATATTCACCAGCATTTTAATAGGATTGAATTAGGTAGATTTTAAAATAATTTTGAAGCTTTAACCTAACAATCCCTGGCATTGATGAAGGGATTGGAAAAAGAACAGCATATACTTTTATTTTACATATGCATTGATTTTCTCCCCAAATGGAAGACCTCTGTCATCTAAAAAGGTTATTCATAGATCCAAAGAGCTGATCAGGGTCATTAATAACAATAGTAAACTGATCATCATTCCAATGGGACCTGACAAGTTTCTTTTCAAAGTGGATACTAATGTATTGATGTCTGTGAAGTTCATTACAGCAGTAATAAATCATTAGTCTCTGCAAAATGATTTATAAGTTGGTTGAAATGCATTACAATAGACTGTCAAAGAGCTTCGTTGGCATAGGGAGGCTTTCTGGTGCTTCCTTCGAAATCATGTTGGCTTAAGAGTAATTAGACCCCTACACCAACACCCTAAAACCCACTCTAACTCTGGGTCTTTCATGTTTGTTTAAAAAACCAACTTTTAATTCAGTAGAGCCTTAGTCCTGCCTTGAATCATTACTGTTTTACAAAGGCTTAAAACATTTCTTTTCATTTATTCTACAAAGGTTCACTGTGACCTTCCTAATTAAGTTTCTTTTAGCTTTACCAAATACTGCTTAGAGCATTTCTAGTTGCAATTACTCCCTTAAGATTATTTGCCTGCATACTAATATGCACAGTAAATACATCCTCAAACATTTAACGTTATAAACTAACATAGTAAGGAAGTGATTCAAAGTTGAACATGGGCTGAAATGTTTATTTCCATTCATGTGTAACAATGTGTCTTTAATATTCCTACAATGATGTCAAAAGAGTTAGCTGTAATAGCAGATACTCTTTGTCTTCCAGAGAAAGAGGAAGAAACTCAAGTTAAAACACTATTAATCTTTTTTTCAGAAAATAGGATGGGCTTTCTGATAGGAAGGATACTTGAGCATGAGAAATGGGCTCTGGATGACGTCTATTTGTTTAGCTTGGGTGTAGACTTCATGAAATAAGTTATTATATTCCCTATCATTCCTCTGTTTATTGAGAAACAGCGAAAAGAGTAATTGCATAGCTATGACTATTCATTTTAAATGAGTCCCTTACCAAATCATTTTCTTTCATTACATTACTCCTATTGGAACCTACCTGTCGCTACTTCTGGCTGAACAACTGATGTACTTGTGTTTATTTCCAAACAAACTCTGTGAAACTCCATCTCTTGCTGGATCACCTATCTCTAGTCACAGCGGCTACTGAACTTGTTCTCACAAAATGAGGCTGTTCAAATGGGAATAAAATTTATTTGGCTATCTGAAGGGTTTTATTATGTTAGTGAAAAAAAATGCCAGTATGCCAAATATGACCCCCAAATGATTTTCAATTCAGATTCAATTCAGATCACCCGTCCTTGGCTGTTTCCATGACTTACTGTTGGAACTTCATGATGCAGACTGCCCCAGCCCACGGCCATCAAGAGCCATCCTGCACTGGTGCACTGCAGGATAGGCTGGCGTATTTGCTGTGTGGATCTTGCAAAGTTAATTCCTATATTCAATCCCCAAAGTCTATGGTTCAGTGAGACCTAATATAGACACTGTACAATTTGGCCGCCACTCCATTAATGCACATATATCCTAAAACTTTGATCACAGTGATTATCTAGAGTAGGACATTTGTAAAAATCTGGATTTTTGTAGGGATATTAAATCATGACTTTATCTGCCACATACTCTTGAGAGGGAGATGTTAAATATAACCACATTAGGAGGCTTCACCGTTCTTACACACGGGTACACAGGCCACCCTTTATTGTTGATGACTGTCCCAAAGTTCATTCTCTCAGCTATGTGCTTTGCCGAGGCTAAAACAGAGACAGACCCTAAGAGTTTCCAGGACAGAACAACCTTCTTGCTTGGGTGTGCTTCCATTTTAGATATTCTCAAATGGACTCCAACAGCCTTCATTGAACACGATGCTGGAATCCCTAGCCTGTCATCCACACACAGCTTATGTTCCTAACACTCTCACTCACAAAAGTACCAGATATTAAGGAAAGCCATAGCAGACAGGAGTGCCATTAGTTTAATTTAAAAACACAATTAATTCTAGTTATTTTATCAAACTGTTTCCTAAATCTTCTGCTGTAAATGATAGTACTTGAAAGTGCTGACACCACAGCCACAATCAGGGGAAACGAGATGGCTTATTTGGTGAGATACAATCAGGGCTACATGTGGACCATGCATATATGTGTCTGAAGTGGCTTTCTTCCTCAATGAAAAGTAGGAAGTCAAGATCAATGACAAAGAGATCCCAGATTCCACCTGAGGTCAAATAAAGATCCACAAATTTGGTAGTTAAAAGTAATTACTTTTGATGCTCAATTGACAGGACAATAAAAATATATTCTTCAGATAAATGTTAAGAGTGACACTTACATACGGAAAGTATTCATTTATTCATATTACATTTGTATTTGAATCACCCTATTGTTTGGGGTAGGTTTACAATAGGTTTTCTTGGGTTTTCCAAGTATACAACAAAATCATCTGCTAGTGAGGATGTGTTTACCTTGTTTTTCCCCAATGTTTCTGTCTTTAATATGTCTTTTGTTTTGTCATACTGGTTAGGACTTTGAATATGTTAAAAGTAGTTGTTACGGGGGCGAGCCTATCGCATTTCTTTACTGGAATGGAACTGATTCTAGTGTCTCCACTATTAATATGAGAGTGATTTTTAAGCGGAGATAAATGCATCTCATGAATCCTATTTTATCAAATTGTAAAAATCAAGAATGGGTATTGAAATTTGTAAGATACTGCTCTGGGCTTATCATGCAATTTATGTGAAATTAATGCATTTGCTAACATTGAGTCACTCTTGCATTCCTGGAATGGACCTCACTTGGTCAGATATATCTGTAGTCCTGGTTTCTTTAATATTTTAGTTAGTCTTTTGTGTTGATAATCATTAGTGAGCTTGGTCTCTAGGTTTGTGGGGTTTTTTTTTGTTTTGTTTTGTTTTTTATGTGTACATGTGCAATTTCTGTCAAGTTTTGGTATCAATATTGTAATCACTTCTTATAAAAAGTTGCAATTGTCCTTTGTCTCCCCTGATGCTTTGGAACAGATTTTAATAGCTTTAAATATTTGTTAGAATTTTCCTCTGAAGTCATTTAGACACGTTGTTATTTTTATTGGGAAGGGGGGCAACTTTCTCATTTTCTTCCTTTGATATCAATCTGTTTTGATTTTCTATCTTGTTCTGTGATCAGTTTTTCATAAATTATATTTTTCCAGATTTTTCAAGCTTACAAAGAAATGAAGAAAGTAGCGTCTTATGATTCTTTCAATCCTCTATAGGATTTTGTGTTTATTATGCATTTTGTGCTTTACTCTTTTCTGGAACCAACCTATTTTACTATCTTTTCAAACACCTGGATTTTTATTTTATTTCTCAGTTCTTCTCTTTTTCTGTTTCCTAACTTGCTATTTTCTTCTCTTTATTAATACCTTTCTTTTGCTTTCTATACATTTATTTTGTTTTTCCTTTTCTTAAAAATCTAACTTATTTATTTCATTTTAATACATTTTATATACTTACTGACAGAGTATTTACAGCTAAGAACTTTCCTATGAACACAGCATTAGCTATATTTCATAGGTTTTGATATTTTAATTTGTTTTAGAAAGTGTCTAATCAGATAGAAAATAGAAGAAAAATCCCACTTACAGTAGCAGCATGAAATATACCTAGTAATAGTAATAAGTTTAGTAAGAAATGTGCAAGATATATAAGAATAAAACCTTAAAACACTACTGAGGGTCACAAAAGAAGACTTGAAGAAATGGAAATATATGCAATGTTCCTGAAGAAAATGACTGTATCATTTCTATAAGTTAGTTTCTAAATATAGTGTGATACTAATAAAAGACTATTAGGAATTTTTTTTAATGGGTTTGGACAAGGTATCCAATAGTGCAAGTAGAAAAATTAACAGAAATAGCCAGGAAGAGCACTGAAGAAGGATTAACAGTAATAGATACTAAAATATATTGAAACACTGGAAAAATCACAATGGAGTATGAGTACAAGAAGAGAAAAGACTGTATAATGGAAACTCTGGAAACTACCTCAACTACCTACATGAATTTACTGGGTAATAGAAGGGGCATCTCAAGCCACTGAATTAAAGGTGGATTCTTCACTCAATACATGATACTGAGATAACTGGGGAGCTGACTGAAGAAAACTAAATTGTATCCATACCTCCTAGCCCACATCAGGATAAATTCTAACAGACTGTAAACAAAAAATGGAAATATGAATGGCACTTAATTATAGGAAAAAATATATATTTTTTTCATTTATCAGATTGGCCAAAATACAAAAATTTGACAAAGAAAGGGGAAGAAGACGCTCCCATACCCAGATAATGACAGTGTGAATTGGTACAACACAGCTAGAGCACAGTTTGGCCTATTTATGAAAATTACACATGCATACCCAGTTTTTATCCAGAAATTCCACTGCACTTACATTCATACAAAGTATTTATGGAAGGCTTTTTACTGCAGCATTATTTGCAATTGCAAAAAAACTGAAACAAAATACCTTTTGATGGAGTCGTTAATTGAATTAGGAAGCATCTACACTGTGGAATATTATGCCAAGATACAAAAGAATGAAGCCCTCATATGGAAGATCTCCAAGTGATAAGAGGCAGAGCCATCTTTTGTAAAAGGAAAAAGAGGGAAAAGAAAGAAGAATCTATAAACTTTAAAGAAGGAGAACAGAAGAAACGAAGTCAGTGGTGACCTGTTTTGGTGGTAGGGCAGAAATGGGAAGCTGGGGGACAAGAAGGGGGATACTTCCTGGCATTAAATCATGTGACTGCATTACTAATTCAAACAATTACATTTAAAAGAAAGTTAACAGCATTAAAAAGAAAAAGACAATTTATACTATAAAAAAATCCTTCAGCAACAGAATATCTCTTGTAGATATTTTGAAATAAGGTTTTACTTTTTAAGAGGGAGCTTATCTAATGGCAGTCATAGACACAAGGTGATTTGCTGTATTCAAAAGAACTGTCACAGCAGAATGTCAATGCTGGGATGTCTTATGTTCACTTTAATTAATATTGTTACACGTGTTTTTCAAAATCAACCAAAGGTACTTATTAGTTGCCAAAAGTTCAAAATTCAAACTATGACTAAAATTATCTCTTAACAACATTAAAAAAAATAAGGCTTCCAATTTAAAAAGCTTGGAGGCTATATATGTTATGACATATGACTCACACTTTCCCAGATGGATATGTATTATTCACCGAAGGTTGGGTGTGAAAATAGAAAAATATTTTTAAAAAATTATGTTAGTAGAAAGTCAGAGAAGTGAGGTATGATCATCTTGTACATTTTACAAAACTTTTTATACCCATAATTTGGATAATCATTTGGGGGGATTTTATTAAAAATAAGATATGTTTGATAATATACCAATTTGTTCAATACATAAGGGAGTTATTAGGTACAAAGATGAGGCTTACGAAGTTTTTTTGTACAGAGTACAAAATCTGGTTGACACTCTACACTGAGAAAAATTCAAAGAGGAATCTAGTCATATTCACAGAGCTCACACATAATAGTAGAGGTTCTAAGACACACATCAACAATTAAAGGCAGAATGTGGTAGAAAGCCATTGGAGGGGTCCACTATATTATGAGACTAAATAAGTAAGAAAGAGACAACATTCAGTTGAGAGCATTTTGAACTGAATTTTGAAGGGTGAATAGAATTTTAGAAAGCAGAGGTCAAGAGAGTTGAACATTCCAAGTAAAATTAATTTCAGGTGGGCAGAAAAGGGAGGCATTCATAAAACAGCAGTGTTTGACTTTTTGGATATATAGGGAACAAGCTGAGAAATAATAGGAGGTGGGTAATAGTAGATATAAGACCATAGGGAAGATAGGGCCACCATGGCACCTAACTGTAGGGTGGATAGGGCCACCCTACTGTAAGGGGTACATACCATCTAATCGTAGCTCTGCCCAAGGAGTGTGTCTTTTATTTAATGGGTAATGGGGAATCCATCAGAGATTTCTGAGCATTGAAATGGTACAATAAAACTATGTCTTAAAACAATTATTCTGTGAATTTGAGCATAAGGAATGGAAAAAGAACTACCTTAGGACCTTAAGAACATTACAAATAAGAGACAGTCTCTCACTTTCTCTTGCTTGGAATAGTTCTAAGTCTCCTACATTGGGGGTGCTGGTATTTGGAATATGCAGGAAGTAATAATGTGAGAGACACTGCGGAGATAAAAATAGGCTTTGGAGATCTGTGAGTGGAAAACGATAGCAAGGTTTCCGATCTCGGTCACCAGGAGAACAGTGGTGGCATGGTTGAAGCTAGGAGGAGGAGCTCGGTATAGTGAGGAAATTGGTAAATTTGAGGTGCTAGCAGGAAACCCTGGAGGGGCGTTCACAAGGCATCTGAAGTCATGGAATTAGAGGTTGAAAATGAGAGTCGCGTGGGAGACACAGATGTGTCAGTCCCCTAAATAACGTAGTGTGGAAACTGTGGGGCTGCTTGCGATCACAGGAATGAAGACAGACAAGCAGACTCTTGGGGGGTGTTCACACTTCAGACTGACTGGCAAGGGAGAAGGGACTGGCAACTCAGGGAGTCACAGAATCACATCCAAACAGAACAAGACCTAAGAGATGAATGTGTCCGTGCTCTTGAACGAATTCTTCCTTTTTTCCCCTCCTTGCATTTTACAGGTGAGCACCCTGAGGTCACGACAGGAGACAAATGAGATCGAAGGTCTCTAGTGGTTCACAGAAGGAGAAATATAGGCCACTTTTGAGATATAGGGTGGTGAAGAATGATTGGAGTGATGGAGCCAATACTTGAGTAAACAGCAATCTTTAGGAATAGTCGTCAATTGCCTTTTAAGAAAATGGGAGACATATTTGGAGGTAGAAGAAGGTCAGCCCTAAGTGAGAGACTCGATATTTAAAAATAAAGATTACTAGAGGGTCAAGCACCCAGTTAGACACCCTGTACCCCCCCCCCCCGGCTTTCATGAGATATAATGACATAGAAATGAAACTGACATTTAGAAATTAATCTTAAGGGGTACCTAGGTGGCCTAGTCATTAAGCGTCTGCCTTCCGCTCAGGGCATGATCCCAGAGTCCTGGGAGTGAGCCCTGCATCGGGCTCCTCCACTAGGAGTCTGTTAAATCTTAAAAAAAAAAAAAAAAAAAAAAATTAATCTTAAAAAAAAGTTAATAAATCAAGAGAGAGAAGCTTCTTTCTCAGAAGACAGACAGAAGGATAACAAGAGGAACAAGATGTCAGGCTGTGCGCTTTTTATATTCAGTCCTGAGTAGTAGTAATTTTGAGAAAACTGAGGCAAGGGGAGCTATGGAAACTTGCCCGCCTCGCACAGTGGTGGACGGTGAGGGGGTTCCCACCCAAGCAGTCTGCTCCCCTCATTTCTGATCACTCCACCCTTCTGCCCACATAGGAAAGGCAGTAGTAAAAACAGAGTCCCCCTGGAGGATGGGAAACACAGGAAAGAGGGAAGTTGAGTTTTTCCTAGATAGCTACTGTTACTTTAAGTTCCACTGTTGAACTGAGAAGCTGGCACCTTACAGAGACTGGAGGGCCTGAATTCGAACACGATTTTAAATACGGAGTATCTCTCCTTTGTGCACATGAGACTTGCATGGTGCTCATCTGCTCTACCGAGTTGGCCATGGGAAGGGTTTAGGCTCTGTGCTTCTGGCAAATAGTGTTCTACAGAGAGCTATGGCTAGCTATCATTTTTATCCATACATGTGGTCCTCTCATGCTGTCACCCAGTTTCTGCCACCCAGGACCCATTCCAAAGCATTCAGAGTCACAGCGTGCTATAGATAGTCTCAGACATGGAGAACAATATGGTGCGCGGAGAGAAAAAGAAGCACCATTCCTGGGTGTACCGTTTCTAAAGACCTTACTCACCAATCTTTTCAGAAATGTCCACAATTTACTATTGTTGTAATTGCTTTGCTCCACTTTCTACATATCCTTGCTGAAAGCCATTATGTGGTCTAAGATTTTGGAGCTCAGCGCTTCTACATTTTATGGAATGCCTTAGCACAAAGTAAGGCAAATTCACCACAATGGTGGATTCGGTTCCAGGATGTATAAAGTGCTGAATGATGCAGATGTAAGGAGATGGCGGGGGGCGGTGATTAACAAGAGACATTCTTTTTCTCTGCTCTTACAAGGGAACTGCTTTTCCTGGTGGCTTTTCTGGTGGGCATTGAATGGTTAAAATGAACAAACATCAACTTGAACTGCCCTGATACTAGATTGAAATCCATTTGGATTATGGTTGCATCAAGGATGTTACCTATACTGTATCTGAAACAGATGAAAAAAGAATGCATATGGCTTTGGGCTCCCTTCAAGGTGTCACATGGCCATAAGAACTGCGCTTCACAGGACTTAAAGTACCGAGTTCACGGAGAGATATGCAAAAGATGCCGATTAAATTTGATTCAGATGCAGCGTGCGCATGTCAGCTCCTGGCTAAATGTGTGGACTATATCGCTCCCACAATGTGGTCTTGGGAGAAGTACTGTCCTGGGAATTAACTTCTCATTGTTTTAGCCTCATTTCTGCATTAATTCTGTATGACCTTGGGCAAGTCACCTCATCTCCCAGCCCCCTAATTTACTTAGCTATAAAATGGGGCTCCCTGTTGCTCAGGACAGTCAGAGCAATTGTGGGAACTAGAGATTACAATAGCAAAGAATGCAATCAACAATAATATAAAATGTTACAAAACTATGCAATTACCTAGTCTTAGAGATAACTAGAAGCAGATGAATTTGTTGGTCCAACACCATATGCTTCAGGTCAAATAAAAGTATAAGTGCAATAAATTGTCATTGTATTACTCTACTATATTGCTTTATCTATTTTGCTCAGATTGCTACTTAACCCAGAAATCTAACTGCTTTGTGTCTATAGTAATTTTGTTAAGTTATAATTTTACATGGGAATCATGACTTATCCTTCAAATTGCCCCAAATTACACACACACACACACACACACACACACACACACACCTGTAAATGTTAGGAAAAACTGAGTTCTCAACAATTTATTCTCATCTTGGCTGGCTAGAAGAAAATGTTTCTTTTTTCCCTCCAAAGGTATTATCTATTTTTTTTAAGATTTTATTTATTTATTTATTTATTTATTTATTTATTTATTTATTTATTTAAGAGAGAGAGTACAAGTGGGGTGGAGCAGAGGGAATGGCAGAGGGAGAAGCAAACTCCCCGCTGAGCAGGGAGCCCAACATGGGGCTCAAACCCAGGACCCTGGGATCATGACCTGAGCCGAAGGCAGATGATTAACTGACTGAGCCAGGTGCTCCCAGGCATTATCTATAGATAATGATCTATTTTCTGAAATTAGTGCTCATTCCCGATATTGCCCACTCACGGTTACAGTGGTACCTAAGTAACATGCATCATACTTCCCAGAAATAGCCTTTTCAAAGTCTTTTCAAAACAGAAAATATAAGTTTAAAATCCACCACATAACTATTCTTAGTGCATGTTTATATAAATTCTTTCTTTAATTTGCCACACATCCAATGCAATTATTATCTTCATAAGACTAAGTCTGTTTTACTTGGCAGAAAGTAACCAAAGCTTTCAAACACTTGAAGAGACAACTGAACAGTGGGCTCAATCTTAAAATTGTTTAAAGTGAAAATATAAGAGTTAGAGGAATTTATACTTAATTTTTTTTTTTAGTATAGATGCATGAAACAGAGAATTCAAAATATGTCCTGCCTCTTAGTCAACAGGTAAAAATGAGAGCTATCCTAGTTAGCAGATGGGAAAACATTCACTTTCCCTTTACCAACTAGAGATACTATTTTTATGGAAGATAAGAATAAAGATCACTTTTTAGCTGAATATAAATCATCTTTGCTAGAGTAAAATGGATTGCTCTTTTAGCTTTATTGAACACTCAATTTGCCAGAATGCCTCCTTTGTTTTTAATTGTGTTAAAAACCTTACTAAATTGCATTCATGTGCTTTGAAATAGTAGTACGATGGTCATAATCAAAATTTCTTTGAAAAAATGAGAACTTTGCTATATCAGAAGCCAATCAGTCACATTTGGATTCAGCGAACCTTCATTGGTTGCCAACCGTGCTACAAAGTACCACAGTGATTGTGCCGGTGCTTTAGAAACATTACAGCATTTAGTTCTCAAAACAGCTCCGTGAGGGAGGCTCTATGATTCCCACTTTGCAGATTAGTAAATAAAGGGTCTGGGGAACTAAGTATCATATAAGCAGAAGTTGAATCGAGCTTTAAACAGGTTCTCTGCTTCACATCTGGGGTGTATTCCTTTCTATTGATATTAATTCAAAGAGTAAAAGAATGACCTAAAGTAAAATCCGTTTTTATAAAATGATGCATTCTTAAAAGAGTAAGTCATATTTATCTTTCCTAATATGTGTATTATCTACAATTCTGGTTATTTCAGGGTTCTGATTATTTGCAATCTTATTGATTCTAGTTGACGAATCTTCCTTCTATTTTTAAAATATGATTGGTCTTTGGAAACTTAAAAAAAAAGACTCAAAGTCTATCTCCATAAACAAAAGGATTATATAGTTCTTTATGTGTATGATTATTTATGCATAAATAAATATTTACATATATAAAATATTATATTATCTATTTTTGTGTAAATACATTGAAAAGAACACAAAAATCAAACACACAAAAAGTTGTACAGAAGACTAAGGAAGAACCTGGGAGAGGTAGAAGGCCTATGTACACTAGTGATTCAGTGAGTTCATTCTTAGTGCTCAGCTCCTATCAAGACTGGGTATGGGGCACCTGGGTGGCTCAGTCTGTTAAGCATCTGACTTTGGTTCAGGTCTTGATCTCAGCGTCCTGGGATGGAGCCCCACATCGGGCTCCCTGTTCAGTGGGGAGTATGCTTCTCCCTCTCCCCCTGTCTTCTCCCCTCTGCTCAAGGTCTGTCTCTGTCTCTCTCTTTCACTCAAATAAATAAATAAAATAGTAAAAAAAAACAAAAACAAAACCTGGGTATGCAGCCTCGTAGTTAAAGTGTTGGGTTCTTTGTGTGTCTAAACCAAAACCTGATTTGATTACATTTTGCTTGACTTGAAAATGATGAGGGACCACTTCACTCTGTGGGTCACAGTCACAGGCTTGCATTTGGCAAATATCATAGGTGAGAAGAGGTCACAATTTTGCCCTTTCTTCATAACACAGCCAATTGTTATGTTTGGGATTGCTCTGGAAAGACCACTGGAGAGGCAGATGGGGTTTAAATTTTTGTCTCTTTCAGTCCTTTGAGCCTTAGTATCTCTGTCTACAGAAATAAGGATTACAGTACCTACCTCAAGACAGATGCTATGAAGACTAACTTCTATAATGCATCTGTAATAGTTTCCAGTGCGGAACCTGTCCCATAGTAGGTGACTTGTAAAAAGTGCTGTGTTATACACCCAGATTATCCTCAAGAGAAATTTGAAGGAGCACTCAATAAATGTTAGACTTTCTATTCCTTCTTTTTATTTATTATTTTTTTTGAGAGGGGACAATATTAGTGAGATTTTAGGAATTTTGAAATTGACATAACCTTGATTCACTACATTTCTTTGCTTCCTGTATTTGGCTATGTCACACATTGGGTAGCACCTGTCTGGCACGATACAGAAGGGCCAGTCAGGCCACATGGCCTGTTCACAAGGAGGCTCAAGGGACAGAGCCCTGGGTCTGCAAGCAACATGGCAAGAGATGTCACACCCAACCATGGAGTCCGTGGCTCTGTTGCTGGGCCTCCAGTAATGGGCATCCCATTCCTTGAGTTGGCCTTCAGAATATCATCTTATCCCAACATTAAAAAAAAAAAAATCCTTTTTAACCTTTACTACTGCCAATTTGGTACTTCTGTCTGTATACTACGTTGGGCTTAGTCCTATTACCCAGCATGGACCACATGACTACTTGCATAAGAATAGGCAAGAAACCCATTATTTGCTTACTCACTCTTCTACATCACACACAAAGAAATGCTGAGATTTATTACTGCAATTCGCATTCCTGAATTACGAATGAGACTTGTATTGTCTCAAGTAGAGGAAAGGGAAATAAGATATTTGGTCTTTTATTTATCAGATTGTTACATTTCCCTTTCTACGCTAGAATTGAAATTTTGTAACTCTTATACACTGGAGATATTTATAAAACACATTCTTAATAATTGTTAGCAGCCTTCTCGTATCACTGAGGGACTGAAAAATCAGGTCCTTTATATCCAAGGTTATAAAATATCTTTCTGGAAACAGAAAGTTCTAGAAGCGAAATTAGGCTACATGAAGTTGTCCTGTTTTCCTAGATTATAATCACTATTTTCACTAATTATCACTTACATCACACTCTGTAGACCTGTTTATTTTATTTTAAATTAACATTCAACTTACTCTTGCTATGACTTTCCTATCTGGATGGCAGAATTCAGGAATTAGGTAGTAGCATTCCTGGATGCTAGAGAATTAATTAACATGTCTGAAAAACAATAGTCTGTGTGGACAGTGGCTTTAGGAAACACTCAAGAAGGCATCAGCGATATATCATAAAAGCATGTCAAGCACAGGCATGATAAGAACCCATTGTATGGAAAAATTCATCGCTCGAAATCAAACTGTAACATCAACTAAAACTCAGTAATGTGTTCTCTGCTTCTTTTTGACCTTCTGTTGTTGCTTATTTGAAGATCCTGGCAACTGTCAGTGATGGAATATTCATGAGGCTATAGTCATTCCAAGACTAAAATGTTAGATTCTGCCACTTTTTCATAGATGGCTGTAGAAGTGGGATTTCATTTAAATAGAAGTCTTTTTTTTTTTTAACACATCCTACATACATGAGTCAGTAACAATTGTGGTTGAACCATGAATGTAATTTTCATGAATGATAAGTCCTGTTTGCCCTCTTACCCTGGATATTTCTACATTTTTTTTTTTAATTCTACCAGTGGCTTGGCAATCCGTCAAAAGATTGGCTAGCTCCCGATTGCTTCTGTGGAGAAGACATTTTTAAATTAAAGATTTTTGTGTTAAAATATTTATTTTGAATTTAATATTGATTTCCCATACTCACAAGATAAAGTAATATAGCGTCCTAAACTATAGCAATATCATAGCATCTTAAGAATAAATTTGATGCAAACATAAAAATATTTTCAGGTACCTTTCTCCATTAAAAATCCTTTAGCTAGTAAGCACATGGTAAACACATACAGAATGTACCTCATAATTCTGTGTAAATATCAGGAAGAGTTTCAATTTGGCTCTCTCAATAACTACATAGGATTATTATGAGTGTAATAGTTTTATGTTCAAGTGGGATTCTGCTGTATTAAACTCATTGTTAGTCAAATCAGTCAAGCTCTCTCTGGAATTTTAATTTATACCTTTGCAAAATATTAGCAGTGATTAATATCTGATTTATTCACATGTTTGATTATTCATATACACCTTTAACAAAAGGCTCTCACCTTCCAACGCTATATCCTTTTATCTTTAGTTAGGCTGAAAAACATATATTTTAGTCCCAATAAGTTCTAATTAACTCTGGTAATGCAACTATTAATTCATTAAATATCAAAGCAAAAAAATTTATTCCACAAAATTCTGATTTTGGAAAGCAACTTACATATTATTTCTATGCGTGAATTCTTTATGATCTAGTGGCTGAGCATTGTGCCAGAAACTTTAGGGAGGTGCAAGCAATGGCCCAAGAGAAGGGTTTCTTGCACAGGGGAGTAAAGGTTTTTGGAGGGCTCACGCCAGTGATGACAGAATCATGGGTCTTCACACCTTTGCTTGGGTCCAGGTTGTTCTTTACCCTCCCAATCCAGCTTCTTCACATGATACTTTTATAGTGGAAACCATTTCCCCATGGGGGAGCCCGCCAGCACACCCAACAAGGTTCAGAGGTTTTCAACCCCATCCCTGTCCCTATAGCTGTTTGACCTTGGGAAGTCAGTTGCATCTTGTATGTTGCACATTGATGCTGAGATTCAGGTCTATTCTCATTTATTTAGTATTTATTATATGCTACGTGCTTTCATACACTTAACTCTCTGAGGAAGGCAATATCACTCCCTTTCGAGCAAATCAAGGCTCTGAAAGGTCGAGCATCATGGGTAATGAGACCTAGTCAGGGGGCAGTCCTGACCTGAACTCGGGTCTTGTCACTCCAGGTCTGGTTTTCAGTCGACTCTGCCTTTTCTATTATACCTCCTGTCCTGCTTATATCACAGGGGCTGTGGGAGAATCTAATGAGATCACGTAAAGGAAAGTTTTTGTGAGCGGTAAAGAGTTGTCAGGTAGAGGCTAACACCATCATTTCTCACCTTTATTTTCCCACCTCCCACTAACTGGTTAATAAGAGCACAAGCTTCTCATTCTCAACCAGGGAAAACCAGTCCTCCCAGACAATCATTTTAGGAAAACCACGAATGATCAATGTAGGTAGACATTCTCATTTTTCATTTCTTTTGGCCAGAACCTGGGCCTTAGACACCAGTCTTTTAAAAAGATATAAACTCTATCTCTTTTGATAAGTGCTTTGACACCTGCTCAAGCAGAAGGGTACCTGAGTCTCACACACACTTGTGATATGAGGGCCCAATGCAAACTTCTCCATCTTGAAAATGAGAAACTGGGTCAATTATGGAATTCACAAAGAGGAAATACTACTATCCTAATTTTAGTGAAAAGAATAATAAAAGATAAGCTAAACACTATACTGAAGTGAAGATCTCAGGCTATCAGTTGGAAAATTCAGGCTCTGGAGAAAATAGTCAGCGAGTAAGTATTGTTGACTGAAATCACAAACTCCTTTGCTTATGCTGATTGGTTTCAACAAATGCATTTCCAATGCTCTTTTTTTTAGTTGGACAGTAAAGATTGTGCCAAGATGGTCATTTTAAGAGATGGTCCTTTTGTTGCTGTCTATATGGGTAATTATTCTGTATAAAATTCTTTTCCATTTACAGTGATCAATAGCATTTCCATTTGACCCTTCCTCTTGTAACTATCTTGCTCTGGGCTAGGCTTGAATTGAATAGATACTTAAGGACAAAGAAGTAACTACTATTCACCCAGTGGAATAAACATTGGCCCAACATAACTCTTTTTTTCAACCAGAGATTATGTTATCATAAAAATGAATCATGTACTGAACAGTCAGAAGCAATATATTATACAAAATGGCTATTAAAAATGTAATGCTTGGCATTTAGTGATACCATTTCTATACATAGATGAGTAGATGAATACATGATGCTATGTTTTGCTCAGTAAGTTAAATATGGTATATGAAATATTCTAGCTCTATACATACTGATCATATAGAAATGTAGAAAATGAGTAGCCGAAAGAAAATCAAAAGTGAGTATATGAACTCTCACTTTAATAATTTTTGCTTTAAGCTCTCTGTAACTGATTTCTCAATATTTGGTTGTTTATAGTGTCTATGAACCTAAGTAGAAGATCTGACTTACTTCAAATTGAAAAGATGCTCACACAATCTAACAATTTTAAATATATACTTTTAGGAGCTGCCGACACCATCTATTCATGTCATCTAAGTATATTTCTTGGGGCAAGAGATCTACAAGGCAAGACTACATAGACCATAATGTAATCATTACAAATAAGGAAAGCCAGCAATGGCAGTGAAATATACCTATTTCTCCAAGACGACAGCACACTCAGATGAAGATGTTCAAAACAGTAAAATTAGACAAATTAAATAGAAGGTCATGTATAATTGGTAGAATTTGGGTAAATATTTAGGCCTTTGTCGAAATAAATTTTTACAAAGAAATAGCCAAGAGTCAGATTTAAAAATCCATTCTTCTCTTGCATTTCACTGTCAACAGAATATTTCTACAATTCGTACAACCAAGAAGAATCCACTATTTCAACCTTATACCTTTTACAGCATCAGTGGAATTTTGAGTTCTATTGGAGGCCATTCTTAATTAGCAACCAGTAATGGAATAGCTTATCAAATATTTTATTTCTCCCTTGAAAAATCCACACAGGATTGTTTGGTGACTTTGCTTTGAAGAAAGTGTCTTTTTTTACTTATTTTAGTACAACACATTAAAATCAAATATCTCCTGTAGCAAAACGATTCAAGTCCCTGGAACTCAAATAATTTTCTAATAAAAAATGCATGAGACAAATAAATGCACTTTATGTTCCACAAGAAAAGGCAGTTTCAACAGGCTAATGCTCAGAGAAAATTCATTTTATCAACCAGCCATTTCATTCTTTGGTGCTGTTACAAGCTCCTTCCCGTTGCTAGGCAACCATAATTCATAGTACCTTTTAATGGATACTCTGCTACTGCTGAGAACATTAAGGTGAAGAGAATAAATGCCTTGGGTGAATCTTGAAATCTTTCATTATGCATGTCATTCTATTTCTGTAATGCTATAATGCTGAAATGTTTCTGTGGCAGGAAACTGAGTTGTAGTAATTGCATATTCCACTCATATATGTTTTGTAAGCAGAGCAGCACGTACTTGTCTAAAATGAGTTATTTCAAACATGATTGAAATTGGACTTTTCTACTTCTAAAGGTAGTAAATAAATCTAAAGGAAGAAAGAATAGGTTTAGAGTAAAATGTCTTGAAATTTCCAGTAAGAATGAAGAAATCTTACAGCACAAATCAAAAGTAATCAAGCTGGCTCAAGCTTGATCAGAACGGTTTATAAATATGTGGGACAAACAAGTTGAAATGTAAAAATACAATAGATGGAATACACTGCAGGCTTTAAAACAATCCAGGCCAACTTCATAAACCAGTATACACATGCTAGCATTATTCATGTGACCAAGGTTGACTGAACAGGATCAGGAGTGTACCATGGACACTTTTCTCATCGTTGTCAAATGGAAAAGGTATTATATATTAATGTAGTTATATTTATTGTACAACACACTAGCTTCTAATCATTATTTTATTTTTTTTTTCAGCACTGGTAACTCACCTCTACATTTTTACAATAGATTCATCTTACTGCATTTAAAAAATGGATCTAGGGTCTAACCTCAGGGCAATCATCATTAGAGTGAGTCTGCTTTTTTCCTCTTTTCTCCTTCACATGAGGTATATATTCCCTGTAATGTAAAAATAACAGCCTTTTTCTGACAAATACCACTTCTAACTCTTCCTTGTTGCTTTTACTTACTGGTCACCAGCAATATCTGGACTGAAAAAGGACCATGCCTCTATCTTCATGCCTGAGTGAAAACTAAACAATTCAATCCATCATCTACACGTAGATCCAAACCGGTGGTTCTTACAAGATGGTAAGAGAGTCAGTTGGCCCACCCAGACGTCCTGAATCAGAATCCCTGGAAAATGGGTGTTTGGTGGCAGAAGCACCTAGTGTGGGACTCAAGCCCAGGCCGAGAAGACAATGTCAAGTCTGGAGGCTGCCCCCAATCTAGAAGCTGGGTATCACTAGGTATCACTTTAGGTTTCCTTTTGCATCAGGAAACTTGGGAAACATAAGCTGGTTGATCATGTTGTTTTGTCAGAAAGGGGATATAAACCTTTCTGTCCTCGGGTCAGTTGGATTATTGAAATTCATTTTTCTCTCAATAGCTGTATGAATGACATCTACCCCTTCATGGTAAAATGTGGCTCTTTGTTTCTTCCTCATTCCATCCTGATGCCCCCAGATCATGCAGAATATCCTTTGTTAGAGTTTGAAACCCCTGCTGTCTTTTCAGGAACCCTACTCGGTGTGCTCTTTTTAGAACAATGCCAGCTCTCCTAGTTCTTGGTGTCACCCCTGTGACAAAGCTTTAAAACGACTTTGTACTACCCTCTGCTCTCACCAACCGCTGGCCAAAGACCCAGACTGAGGCACAGAAATAGAAGTAGCTGTCCTCAATAAAAAAAAAAAAAAAACAAAAAACAAAAAACAAAACAAAACAAAAATACTGTTTACCTTTTGAAAAAATACGCCTTTGCAATGAAGCTTAACCTTTCCTGGAAAGCAGGGACTGAGCAAATAGGATTCATATGGTCCATCCAGGCACTGATCAACAGAAATTAAGAATTATAGAATTGAGTCAGGGTGGGACTAGAGACTCCGGAGAGCAGACACGATTTTGTAAGCATCGGTGCTGTTGCGATGTAGTATTAAACCAATGTGCCAAGATGGGTGCTGGGGAAATTTACGATATTACAAATGTGTAGTGGACTCTTGTCTTAGATGGGGTGTTAAAATGGAGGGGCTTGATCATATGCCATCATTAAAGATCCCATGGTAAATGTACTTCTTGTAGAAGGAGGCGGGTTAGTCGAAAGCTCCTGGACAAATTCCAACAGCGTAATTACATCCTATCTAAATTCCCTGTGTAGTTTCAACTGGATAAGGTATTTTTCACTTCTAATCCAAAATTCAGATATAGCTTTTCTCCGCACTGCTAAACAGCTGCTGCATTTTTACCCCCAATGGTATTTAGAATTGGACTCGGATGGGTTTTCCATCAATTCCAGAAATATTCATCTTTGTTTTCCAAGTTTAATAAGGGATCTTTTTGAATATTGGCTAATATTTACATTACTAAAAGTCTCACTAAATTGGGGTACATGGTAGATACAGAATTTTTGAACAGGAAGCGACCTCAGGGATCACCTACTCTTGCATCCTTCCTTTACGAGAGAAAATTGAATTGCTAATGAGTTAACATACATCCAGGGCCTAATGTGCGGACTTAAGATATTTAATTAATGGGTGGCCCAAAGTCACACAAATGTATGAGATCAGATCCATAACTCTTAACCCCAGACTCTGGCCTGATTACTCAGGGTTCTTGTTCACTATGTTGCCGTGTTTTATGTATATTTCTAATAAAAATGGATTTTCTTCTTTCTGCTCAGAAAGGATGAGTAAGCAAACAGTATAAAAAAGTACTGTACAAGTAATACCAAAATTTTAATTAAGGAAGATTATATATTTAGGACACAGGGTGCAGGTCATGTTTTACAAAGGGATGTATAGTGTGTCCCAGTGAGAAAAATATTCAAATACACCGATTTGAATGATTTTGCTCAGAAAGATGCTAAAATTCTGAATGCACAAAACTCTGCACAACAACAACTTATGAACTTTTACCTTGTCAAATGTGGTAATTTTTTGGTAGGCGTACTTCCTATCTGTCCCGTTAAATTGTCAGCACCAGGACCGTAGACTCTCTATATATACAGAGATATATGTACACATATTTTGTTTACTGAAATACGTGCTGCTAAAGCAGAGCCTGGTTCCAGGTCGAGGGCACAATCAATATCTGATGTGCGATTATTTAGGGTTTTTCCGGCACTCTTACGTTTATTATTTCACTTCATTTCCACAGCCTAGTGGGGATGGGAGAACACCTCCCACCTGTAGTTGAGGTCTGGCAAGCCCTGGCGTTCTAGTGAAACAAAACACCAGCTCTACCACCAAGATTTCTGGCAGGCTTATAGAGAATAGGTCCACTCCAACGATCACTCCTTTTTTTTCTTACACTCTTAGGCAGTGGCGGCCGAGGCCTAACCATGGTAACAGCCCTCCCAGTTACCTTTTCTGTCCCCACACTGCCTTTGCAAATCATGACTTATACTCAAAGTTTCCACAAGTTCGTTAGGATTTCAACATGCCTGCCATATTATAGGAGCTCAAGAAATAGTTATCGATGAGTGAAGAAACATAAAATAACCAACCCTGAATGAATGGAGAGAGCATCTTGTAAGGGAAAAGAAGAAGGCTCAGAGTCAGCCTCTGGCCCTGCTTCTTGGTTTTCCATGAATTAACTGTATAACCATGTAACCGCCCCCCCCCATGCCAGAACAGGGGCTTCCCCAGCTGCACAATGAAGAAGGAGTTGACTGGACAGCCACTTCACAGCTCGAAAAGAATGGACAGGTTAGACGTTCAGATCCTTCTCCACCTGTTAAACTGGTGCCTAGTGATAACCAATAAGTCAATCAGGAGGCTAGAAGTCAGGCAGCAGATGAGAAATCAAATATCTATGTTACTCCCAAAGTAGATAATCGGTCATTGAGTAATTTGAATTTATGTTACTTCACTCCCCCAGGGGAACAATTATATTTATTAGTCAAATGACTACTTGCCTGAAAACTTTTCTCCTTGAAAGATCTCACTTACGTAGCCAATGTTTCCCATTTGAAACTTTTCTAAATTTGAAAGGTGTCCTTTGGAAGAAATCTTTAATCGCAGTTTCCTAGAGATGGTTTGCTTTTTTTTTTTTTCATTTTGGAAATGTGAAATACCTCCAACACTTAGGCTATCAGAGAGTGACCATGGTCATTATCAGTAAACTCTGTCTTCTTGGCTGGGTAAGATGTCCAGGTGGGGGTTTTGCAGTCCACATCAGGCTGAGAAGGTCTCCTATAGGTTTCGCTGAATTTGTTTCTTATTCTCTAAATCAACCCAAGAATTGCCCCTGCTTTGTATGGGGACAGATGTTCAGCGATTGCACAGTACAAGTTCATGACGTGTCCCACAGCTTGCTTTATCCCTGTGTACTGTCAGAAGTCTGGAGGTACAATTTGGATTCCCCTTTCCATTATGTTCCATTATCCAATCATCTGATTTTTATCCTACGGCAACGTTTAGTCACATTTCTGAATGCTCTTTATGAAGGTCGGGCGATGTTTTGTCACAATCATGCCAAAGCCTCTGAGCGGGAACAGTAAAGCATCCACAATTTTGCCCCGCCAGCATTGTGAGGCCATTTTCCTTTTAATTACTGTCAAATTCAATTTCACACCTTTTCATTCTTTGTTTAAGGATGTACTTTTCTAGGGAATATAAAATATTAACTGATATTTACACTTTGAAAAAGCTTCCTATTAATCTCTCCCTGAAACAAATTTAACTGTAAGTTCAATGTTAATTTGAAGTTGATGGGGATGACTTTTCTATCAACAGAGAAAATGAATTCCCTGACAAGTAAACATGCTTTTTCCAACCTTCTGTTTGGTCCACCACATGTACTGTAAGGGGTCACAGCAATCCAAGAGGAACACGCAAAGCCAATACCTTCGTAGAGCAAGAAGGAAAAGCAAGTGGCTGCTCACTATCATTTATCAAAGCACGAAGAAGACATTAAAAAAAAGCAAGAGACCCATCCCGTGGAAGGTCACAGCCAATAACATTTCTGCAAATAGAAGAGGATGCTTAAGCATCAGATGTAAATTGCTGTTTGCCGAAGAATTTTAATGGAGTCCTACGTCACATTATAAAATGTTTAATTGTAACCCCATTTTAATAACACCATCTGATTAAATGAAAAGACGCCTTGCTGATCGCAATTACAATCTGTCAAACTGCATATTTATTTACAGTTTGGTTTTCTAAAACCATAAGATAAAAAAAGAAAACTCTATTCAGCTTGTCAGGAAACTATAATTATTGTGTATCCTTCTGTCAGTTTCTGCATAAAACTTTTGGTCCTAAAATGGATCTAATTATATCTACATCAACATTTTTATAAACGCTACATTTTTTTTTTCTCCATCTCAGTGAAATCTTTGTCGTTAACTAGGAAAAACACATTCTCTCTTTTTAAAAGGCATTAGCCAGGCTTGTTTGCTTTCTTTCCTTCAAGATGTTATAAAATAAAACATCCCTTTCAAAATATAAAAATATTTGCTTATGTCCCTTTCTCTCCTGGCATGAGATTATGAAAAAAAAAAAAAACCCACAGTTTTTTGGCTGTTCTGGCAACACTGTTTGTGATTGTCTTAGATATGAAATTCCTTCAGTCTGCAGTAATGAAAATCAAAGTCTCTTTCCATAATCATATTCTGACGTTCAAGGCCTATGGATCCGTTACAGACACAAGTAGGAATAAGTGGCTGGAACACATGAAGGAGGAGACTGGTCAACTGGGATGTCTTTCCTCGGATTTCTCCTCAGAACCCCTTGCATCTCAAATCCCTGCCCCCCTTCCTTGTATCTTCTCTGCCCACCTGCTTCCCAGGAACTCAATGGCTTCATTCTTGCTGGGTCGTCCATTTTGCCATGTACCGCATGGAAATGTCCCAAACACTGAATATACATCAAATCATACACATTTTACTTCCTGATCTCCCAGGACCCCCTCAGATGAAGGACTTGCTAATCTGGTCTATATATTTATGCCGAAGTAGTCATGGGTGATAACGCTTAACATTCTACCCATTCTAGAATTCATAATTATGGGCTTCAACTAAAATCTCATAAAAGAATCAGTGATTTCATTCAAGGAGTGTCAGGAATGTGGTTTTTAGGCCCAAAGGCGGCACAGAGGATAGCTGAGGATAAGAGGGCGAATCGGACCCTCCTCATGTTCTACCCCTACTCCAGTTTCGATGATATTCTTGAATAGACCATCAGACTACTTCAGGTTAGTATAATCAAGAACAACTGGGTTTGCATGTGGATTTCTAAACAAACAAAAAAAAATTACTTTAACCTAACCAGGCTCTTCAAGGCATAGACAGTTCTACTTTATACAAAACACTTTTTTTATATAAAGTTGAAAATTGCCTACCGCGTTTTTCTCCTTTTTCATCATTTTGTCCTCTAGAGTTTCTCATTAACAGGATGACATTGGGTACCTTCCCTTTTTAAGAACTTGCAGGCTTGGAGATTGTCAACTTTCAGGGAACACACAAAAACTGTAGCTTTGTGGTTTTCAACCGTGGCTGCACATTGAAATCATCTGGGGAGTTTTGAAACAGGCTAATCTTGGCACCCCACCCAATGCACGCTGCCTGCCGAGCACTTCAGCTTGACAGCATAGTTCTTCTTGCTCCTAGAATTGTGGCCTGTACATGAGCAGCATAGGCCTCGCCTCTGCAACTCCTCTCCAGATGTGCTGGATGAGAACCTGCATTTGAACAAGCTCTCGATGATTTGCATACACGTTAAAGTTTGAGAAGCACTGTCTCTGTCTCTTAATCTCTTTTGGATCTCAAGTCTCCACAATGTCGATCAGGGAGCAGATCCTGTTTCTGGCAGGTAATATGGTCGGGGAGGTGGGAGAACGTGACCCCAGCCTCCGAGACCGTTTCGGCGGCGTGCTAAATCGCCTTCATTGTCCCACCCGTGGAGGCAGTAAAACCCACGTTTGAATTAGGGCCCTTTTGGAGTTTCTGCAATGGTCTAAAAGTCCACATGCAAACCATGTAAATGTAAAGATGTAGTTGACAAATGTTTTCCAAGTCTAAGCAGATGTCTTTCAGATTCAGAAAACACATATTCATGTAGCAGCATTACCAAATCCTTCGGATGCTATGTGGTTTTCTCACCAACGAATCTTGAAAGGTCAACTACTGTAAGGTTGGAAGAACTTGATAAATCTTGGATATTAAAATGTAAAACGTTTGGGAACTACTAGGATTCTCATTTAGGGGCAACCTATCAAAGAGGGGGTAGGGGTATTGGACCCTGTGTGAACAGAAATGATAGGAGATTTCAATGTCCAACAGGCTCTTTATGCAGTGGATGCTTTCCCACATCTGATAGATGGCTCACATTTTGCTGGAAGATGTGACAATATGAATTAGATTACTTGCGATCTTATCTCTTAATCCTGGAATACAATTCTGCTATTATAAAGTCAGCTAATTGAAAAGAATGACTTGATTTATGAAAACAGAGTTTACAACACCTTTTAAAGGGCCTGTTTTCTTAGGAGCATAGTCCTGTGTATTCTTTCCCAGGCACAAAGAAATAGGCCTTGTAGAGACTTATTTGTATTTCTCAGCTTGAGCGGTATGTGTCCCCTACCCTGGGTCCTAGCTCCAGCCTGAAGCTATTGTTGGTGTTCACCAAGGAGATCCCAAGAATCGTTGCAAATAAACACAATCGTGGTCAAATGATGCTAGAGATCTTAGGACCAGGAGAGCATGCGTCTTGGACAATTAAAGATACTTCTTTTCCAAAAAATATTTATATATTTAATTGCTTTATAAAATATTTCCCAGTTCTTATTTTTTTTTCCAGAGAAGCATTATTCCCTATAATGTATTTTGTAGTCTTCTTTCTTTTCACTGTCAAATTACACAACCTCTTGGATGTCTTCCAAATTCCCTTGGAATTTTATTTCATGGTTTAATACAGGATGGCCCATTTTAAGCAGTTCCCTTTGAAAGTGTTGAACGGGGACTGTTTTAAATGGGTCACTCTCAGTTTGGGACAAGGGTAGTTATTTAATTTAATATCTTGGACATGTACCTGGAGGCATCATTAGAAATGTCCAGACACTTCAATGGCAGCACTTGAAGCAGAAGGGGAATAGAGAAATAAAATCAGAAATATCTAGTTCTACTCTAAATTTTATTTTAATTTTATATGATTTCTCTTACTTGCTGTAGATATATATGCATATACAGATGTATTGAAGATATGTGTCTTTCTTCTCACTAAATTTACTCTAGTTTAATAACTTAAGGACTGAATTCATAAAATGCACAATTACATAAGGTATCATGCCACAGACGAGCCTCCATTGGAAGTTACGAATTGTTCAGCACTGATTAAATGCTGACATGGCTGAGCCGAAGGTGATCATTCCAAAGTGCAGTGGAAGATGATCAAGTCATCTTGGAGCAGAAAAAAAAGGAGAATATATAATACCCAAGTTCAATTACTTTTCATTTAACTCCCCCGCTTCCACTCCTGCTGAAGTCATAGGCTTGAGCTACAATGATAATGGGATTTTGGTGTTCCAGACAGTATCTTTGAAATGGACTTTGGCTTTGTTAAAATTCCTTCTGGTTATAAAATTTATCCTAACTGTTTGTCTCCACAGATCCTATCATAACTTTGCTCAAGTTTAATGAATTTATATTTTGAAATCAAAGAAGTTGCTATCTATTGTAATTTATTCCTTTTATGGATTTAAGTAAGGTTTCCAAATAGACTATTTTGCTCCATCACTGGCCGAGGGAAGAGGCGAATTAATTCATTTGACCAGTTATCATTAGTTTGTATCATAAACTGAGAGTAATTTGAACTCTGCTGATAATTCCTTGTATATGTTTTTAAGGCAACGATTCCCCCAACCCTCTTTTTCTAAGGGAAGGATGCCTAAATTTTCTTTTTGTCCTAGGGAGAAAGAACAGTCTTTCTTTCTTTCAAATTAAGTTACTCTAGAACAGTGGTTCTCAAACTTGAGTAGGCAACAGAATCACCTGGAGGTCTTATTAAAAGACAGATAGAAACTTGGGTCCAGCAGCCAGAGTTTCAGAAGGTATGGAATGGGGCCCAAGACTACCTTTTTAACAAGTCTTTCTTTCTTTCAAATTAAGTTACTCTAGAACAGTGGTTCTCAAACTTGAGTAGGCAACAGAATCACCTGGAGGTCTTATTAAAAGACAGATAGAAACTTGGGTCCAGCAGCCAGAGTTTCAGAAGGTATGGAATGGGGCCCAAGACTACCTTTTTAACAAGTTCCCAGGTGATGCTGATGCTGTCCGTCTGTGAGCTGCACTTTGAGACAGACCACGGCTCAAGAATGAACTTCCCTTTCTAGACGCAGTAGGGCACATGATATGGGAACACATACCTTCTCTCTCGCTCTTTTTTAATCACCGTGGTTCTCTTTGTATCAAATAAACATACCCTCTCCTTTCTCTGCATGAGTGTGATGCTTGTGCCAACCTTGGGTCTTCCCAATGAACCTCAGTCATGCTTTAATGTTATGGTGGAACTCCCCATCCATAGCTGAAATCCAGAGTGACTCAGGAGAAGAATGGCAGACTAGATGACTCCAATCACACCTGCTTTGGTTACAAATCCCCCATCTGTTCTCACAGACTAACAAATCAAGCCCAAATGCCTACCTTCATATTCAAGGGTCTCCATGAACTGGCCCCAGCCCAACATTCATTCTTTCATCTATATCCACTCAACTGATATTTAGCAAGATCTGAGTTTGCTAGGAATTGTCCAAGATACTCCCACCTTAGGTGCCATTTTCCCGCTTCCCCCAGTTTATGATGCAATGACATTGAATAGTTTCGTTTGTTTGTTTTTGCTTTCCTTCTTATGTGCCTTTGCTTGCATAGTTCCCTCTACTATTTCTTACAAATGTAGGAAATAATGCCCATTTCAAATTACAGGACTACACTATAGTGTTTGTATAGTGCTTAGCATGGTCCCTTGTGTATAGTGTTCTCTTGATTAATGCTTGCTTTTTGTTTTCTCCTCTCTTCTCCATGTTCCTAGTGCTCTACTGACAGTGTCATGGTAAGGTCACCTTCTCACTATTGCTTTAGTTTGATTTATGTATGTATTGCCTCTTTAGTATGTGTCTCATTGATTTCCATATTTTTTTTGCAAGGGTAGCATTCTGCGTTGCAGCTAGTAGATGCTTAATAAAGATGTTCGCTGCTACTGTTGTTATTACCAATACTTAAAATTATGAAGATGTTTTACAAAGATCTATTCAAAAGTGTGAACATATTTGTTGCTGGCTTTTTAGAGGTTTGCCAAAGAGGGATAATTTGGATTTATTTAAGTATCAGTGAGTTTTGTTCAAAGTTGGCTTTCACTTGGCCATTTGTTGAGAAAAATATAAATTGTGCCCTGGTTATTGGAATGACAAGAAATGGAGAGAGAGAGCTGAAAGTGTGCTCAGTGGGGTGGAGAGGATTATACATGACAGGCAGTCTACCTGGCCTCATTCAGCAGTTGACTAAATCATGGAAACTGGCATAAGTGGTGTTTGTCAAAATGGTTACCCAAGGAAAACGGTGAAGGTCATAGTTCTAAGCACAGTGCTGTCAATACCAATGCCTCCTTTATCCAGAAGCAATGAAGTCTGATGGGAAGAACCCGAAGACAGAGTCAGGAGGGGTTGGTCTAGTTCTGCCTTCGGCAGCTGTATAAACATAGGCAATCCTGAAAAATCTCTGAGAATTGACAATTGAGTTGTAAAATTAAGGATCTTGCCTAGTGATCCACAGAATTTCCAGCTCAAATCTCCAATTCTATGATTGTTCCCAAAGGAACAACACTGCCAATAGGTAGAACCCCATTTGCTTCTGCAATATCTTGTTAAGAGAGAGCCTACACAACTCTCTAATCCCTGACCGTTCCACATTTACAGAAGTTACCTAGTTTCAGTGTGGTTCTCAGTCAGGAGCATTTTCCCCTCAGAAGACATTCGGCGATGTCTTGGGAGATTCTTTTTAGTTGCTACAACTAGAAAGTTTGGGGTTCTGCTGGCATCTAGTGAGTAGAGGTCAGGGCAGCTACTAACATTCTACAGTGCAAAGGACATGATCCCCTTCCTCAATAAAGATTCATTCATTCGAAATGTCAACAGCACCAAAGTGAAGAAGCTCTGGTCTGGATAGTAAGCTAGATAATAACTCGTTTATGAGAAGTGAATTCCTTGGCATTTATAAGAGTTCTGTGCAAGGAACAAGACCTTGATATCTGCTTGGTAGAACCAAAAATATATATGTATTTTCAAAGTATTTGATATTCCCAACTCCTTAATCATCCAGTTTGAGATAAGATTGTGAAGATCCCTCCAAAAATGCATCTATGACTCATGATGTGTGACTCATGGGCTGATGTACTGCATGAAGCGTCCAGGCATTCATCAGGACATATCCAGCTCTGTGTGGCAACAAGGAGTCAAGAAAGGAAACAAGAACCATGAAGTGCCCCTCATTAAGGTCATACCCATACAGAATGCTAAAAGAAATTCAGCCAGGGAGCTGATTTCCCACCATCTCTTTAAGACAGGCAAGCTATATTCAATTTCTAAATTGAATTAAGTGATATAAAATAGTTATTTGGGATATTTAATTACTAATCCATTGATACTAAGAATGAAATAACCAAGTCACTAGATAGTCCAGAAACAACTTAAACAGGATATCTGCTGGATATCCCAACCTAGATAGAAATAGATAGGATCCAAGTTTTATAAACAATTTTCTGTAAGACATAAATCCACATGGCAATTTTCCAAATTGTTACCTATGGTTGCAGAAGGTTATAACCAAAGAGAACATAAGAGTACATTTGGTGTTAAGCCCAGATAAGCTAAGTGATTTGCCAGACTCTTTCAGTTATACTCTCGGTGTCTCTAATTACTCCAAAATGAAGCCTAATTTCACTCCACAACAAGCATTCTTTCCTAACTGGATTCATGGACTCAGAAATGGGAAAGAAAAAGAAAGGTTTCCAAAGTCTTTTCTGACCTTCCCTATTCATTTTATTATAAGTACTTTATGCAAATTATTTGCCAATCTATCAGAATGCATCAAAACTTGTTTCTTGACATGGGGCTTGAACCCACGACCCTGAGACCAAGGCATGCTGTGATCAAGAGTCAGATGCCTAGGGGCGCCTGGGTGGCACAGCGGTTAAGCGTCTGCCTTCAGCTCAGGGCGTGATCTCAGCGTTATGGGATCGAGCCCCACATCAGGCTCCTCTGCTATGAGCCTGCTTCTTCCTCTCCCACTCCCCCTGCTTGTGTTCCCTCTCTCGCTGGCTGTCTCTATCTCTGTCAAATAAATAAATAAAATCTTTAAAAAAAAAAAAAAAAAAAAGAGTCAGATGCCTAACTGGGCCACCCAGGTGCCCTATTGCATTCAAAACTTTTTAACCTGAAGTTTTTATAATTTTTTTTAAATTAGTTCATTTAAAATATTTCCTAAATACCTCTTGGACTATTTAAATCTCTGAAAAAAGTTACATTTTTGGTTTTCAAAGCTATTTTACTGGATACACTTTTATATTAATGTTTATAACTTCAAAATTATGTTGTAAGTTCATTCAACCACATAGCTTTCATTATAATGATGTTATATTATTTAATCATTTTGATTTTATCATTTTGGGTGACTATAATCAGATACCTTGGGGTGGGAGGAGTAATTCTTTTTTTTTTTTTTTAATTTTTAGAGACAGAGTGAGGGCTAGCAAGGGGATAGGGGCAGAGGGAGAGAGGGAGAGAAAGAATCTTAAGCAGACTCCATGCTCAGTGTGGAGCCTGACACAGGGCTCGATCTCATGACTCCGAGATTATGACCTGAGCTGAAATTGCCAGCCTTTTTTTTTTTTTAAGATTTTATTTATTTATTTGACAGAAAGAGACAGCGAGAGAGGTAACACAAGCAAGGGGAGTGTGAGAGGGAGAAGCAGGCTTCCCGCCGAGCAGGGAGCCCGATATGGGCTTGATCCCAGGACCCTGGGATCATGACCTGAGCCGAAGGCAGATGCTTAATGGCTGACCCACTCAGGTGCCCCAAAAGTGTCAGACATTTAGCCGACTAAGCCAGCCAGGTGCCCTGGGAAGAATATTTCTATGTCACTCTCTTGGTCCCTAATTTCTCCAATCTGCTGGATTAGAGCATGCTGTGGCCTGACATCTTCTAAAGCATCTGAGCTGAGAGCAATACATATTCTTCGTTTAGGCTCCTCCTAAGTGAAGGAGATACATAAGTGTATATTAACAATAGGATAATTAATACAGCTTATACATCAATCTCTCTGGTGTCTCAATCATTTCTGCATGCTCTCTTGGGATTGTCCTGACTCGGTGCTTTACTAATTTGAGGTTCCCAGGACTGAAGTTTGGGAGGAAGGGGCAAGAGAAGAAGGCAAAGATAAAATATAAAATGTGTTTTAACATGATAAATTAGCACATTTACACAGAGTGTATATATGTGTATTAATAAGCGTGTGTGGTCTGTGTGTACATACACATACACATACCAAACTCTTCCACCTGCTTCTGTGGAATCCCTGTTATATTAAGATAGGAGCCTTCAATTTCTTAAGGACTTCTTTAACTGAAAACACTTGCATTCACTCGACAACTACCAAGTGAGCACCTCCTTGTGATATCTCTTCTAGATGCACAGGATAAGGCAGCTATTAGACCCACAAGATGTCTACCTCTCACAGAGTGAAAGGCAGTGGGAGGCAAATAACCAACAAGTTAAATAAGCTAGATAATTCAGACAGTAACAACGCTACTGTTTTATTAAAGGTGCACTTAACACCTTTAACTCATTTGAGAAAACCTGGGGATGCCATGAGTAGCGAGCGGTGAAGGCAGTGCCACTTTTGACCAGCATTTCAGGGAAGTGACATTTGAGTTGAAAACTGAATATGAAGACCTGAGGGAAGGGTGTTCCCGATGGTGCAAAGGTCACTGGGTGGGAGGTGGGAAAACCAACGTGACTTAGCCCAGTTAGGGTCAGAACAGCATGAAACAAGGTCAGCAATCTCACAAGGCCCCGATTATCCTGTTAAGAAATATGGAATTCATTTTCTCTTCTATCTTGGGTGCAGTGGGGAATCACTGATATGCGGCCAATCTAATGCAGGCTAAAAAGACCACACTGACACTACATTGTGTGCGGAATGTGATATGGAGGAATGAGAGTCAGGAAAGGAGGCCAGCTCCAAAACCATGACTATATTCCAAATAGAAGACCACAGTGTGGACCATGGCAGGGAGCTGTGAAGACAGAAACTATGTGGGTGGGTTTGGAATATATTTTGGAGGCAATTCAACCAAGACTTGCTCATAATGGATGTATGGAGTTAGGGGAAAAGATGAACCAAGGAAGAATCCCAGGTTTTGGGGTTGACCCTCCAGCGTGGATGGTGATTCAATTCACATGAATACACACTCCATGGAACTCTTTCACTCCAAAAACAACCTCCCCACCTCTTCCTGTCAATAATGAATCATTTCTTGAGCTCTTGTTCAAACACTTACCTCTATCAGGTGTTCGCCCTGGTTCTTCATGTCATTTTATAAGCCTGTTATAGTAAGTGTGATGCTTTCAAGTGTTGCGTGACTTTTTGAGTACATACCTCATTTGTTTTGCTAGACACTTGAGGGCAGGAACTATTTCCATATAATTGTTGCATCCTCACTGTTATCATGCACAGTGTTTCACATATAGCTCTGAGAATCTAAATACTAGTTTCCTCAGGGAGGTCCTCATTTTAGGCCTAATGGTAATTAGTTAATGGTTTCACTTTCAGAACTGTGTTCGTTTGAATGATAAATTATATGGTAATTCTTCGGAGCGCCTGGGTGGCTCAGTCGTTAAGTGTCTGCCTTCGGCTCAGGGCGTGATCCCGGTGTTCTGGGATGGAGCCCCACATCAGGCTCCTCCGCTATGAGCCTGCTTCTTCCTCTCCCATTCCCCCTGCTTGTGTTCCCTCTCTCACTGGCTGTCTCTATCTCTGTCAAATAAATAAAATCTTTTAAAAAAATTATATGGTAATTCTACATAGAGTGGACGCCCGATAGTGTCTAATATGCTAAGACTCAAAGCCTATGTATAGGAATATACCACAGAGAGGAAAAGTTGGGGTTCAATTATGATTCCATGAAGTTCCAAGGTAAGAATCATCTGATAAAGAGTACAATCAAAAAGCAAAGATGTTTAGTACTGTGGAAATTTGAGCTTTGTCTACAAATGGGAAATGGAATGCAGAATGACAAGTTGCAGGTATTTGAAGACCTCTATGTCTCAAACATCTCGTTATTTTAGGAAAATATGCATTTTTAGTATTGTTCTTCTGTGATCTTTCCACTGACATATGAAGTTGTGAAACATGTAAGAGGGAGGGATTTCCAAATTTTACAGTATGCGTTCGAGTTGTTCTCACCTCTGTATTTTTTTACTACACAGAAATAGGGAGGGTTTGAAATGAAACTCCCTGATAACTGTCAACAGGATTACTGTCTTCAACACTCTTTTAACATTCTCAAGGTGAAGGACCCACAACCAGGTTTATACCTTGTCAAAACATTCATCTGCTCTCACGTGGACATATCCCTCATCACTTTCTCATCTCATATACTTTATGCCTGAGTGGCATCTTCTTCACAACTGGGACCAAGAAAGAGCCTGTTGGGCAAGATTCTTCCTTTCCAGGCAGAGTGTGGCCCTATATTCACAGAGGTGCTTATCCAATAAACTGCAATACAGAGAATCCACTATTTTATGCATATAAAGTTGCCATCGAGATGCCTGAGGAAACCCTTTTGTGATCCACGATTCTGAGTAATGCGCACTTGTCGTCTTCCAATTGATATTTGATATTTTCTCCTTAGTAACATATTTTCCTCAACACTTGTATAGATGGCCCAGGGAGATTTAATTCCTAATTTCTTCTTTTTCTCGCCTCTTCAGGAAGCTGAGCATTGCAGTCACTTCCTTTCTATGTATATCGCTTGTGTTTCTTTGGAACACTGTCACCTCTTTTCCATTTCGTATCATAGGATCATTATAGAATGATGTGAAAACATGTGGAGCACGGTAGCACCCCTCCCTTCCTTGCTGTAGAGCCCATCATGGGCAAGAAGCATCCTCCAGACTTCACTATGGCGGTCATTCATTCACAGTCACCGCCATGTCCCTTGGCCCCGTTGTATCTCCTCAGCCCTTCACGCGAAAGCTCTCAATGGCAACTTAGACCAGAACTTAAGATTTACCCAAACTCTACATTTAGAAATCATGCTTTTAAGCCTCAGAGAATTAGAATTTTTTTAATTTAAAAAGGCCAGAATTTTAAATGACTACTGATAAGAAAGTGTTACTTTGCAAGTCATATCAGCTGCCTACAGTACAAAAATTTCATTATATTATAAAATCTCACAGGAGAGTAAGGAAATTCCAGTATCAAGGTGCATCCAAGAGAAACAGGCACTTGTCATCTGTTTATAATTTACTGTACATGAGAACCTATGATTGCCTTACTTGTTGTACTATCTTATTTAGTCCCACAACAAGAAACATCCCATTCCAACCAGCACCTCCACTTCACAAAGGGGGAAAGAGCTGAGGTACCCCATGTCATGTCCTGCAGCTAAGAAGTGCCCATCTTGGTAACCACTGCAGGATAATGGGAACTTTGGACCCAGTGAGGTCATGTTTGCCCTCAGGCAGCCCTGATTTCAATATTCTTTCCATTGTGCCAATAAAACGCACCAGCGTTTTAACTTTATCTTTTCAATTACCTTGTGCTCTGAGAAGCAGCATTTTGTTGTACTTGTTTAAGGGTGTAAACATGGTATATACCCTAATCACCTAACACCAAGGTGCCCTCTTATTGTGCATTGACTATTCCAAATAGGCAAAGATAATGTGTTCCTTCCTCATTGCTGCGAAGATTGGCTGTACCATGCATAAAAACACCTTGGTCCATTTAACTACCCTAGTGGTTGGATCTATCCTAGATTCAACCGTGTTTGGGAGACCCTATGCAGGCAGTTGAATTAACTCGTGTTATGAATCACTGTGAACATCTCACTAAGTGCTGACATGTTCACAGCGCCTACAGATCCTTCTCTGAGGAGAGTAACTAAGCACAGAGAGTAACATGCATTCAGGGTAACTTCCTAGCCAGTTTCTGGCCCCACGACAGGATCTCCATAGTACTACTCTGAGGGACTAGGACATTCCATAGGCTGGGTGAAGAGAAGGAGCCCATTGACGGGGAGAGTTTTGAAATTTACACTCTGGCTCCATCTTCCTTCATGGGCCAGTGCTGTCACTTGCACCCTGGGTACATGGCAGAGGACCCTGAGCTCATGGGGGGATCTGAGCACACTGCTCATTTGGGACTTAGCATGTCAAGATGCTTTTGTAACTCTGGCTACAGTAATTTATCCTTATCGGACAGGAATGAAGAAAACTTGGTCGAAGTTTATTCACAATTCTCCATTTCTTTGGCTTTTATCAATCCTCTGTCACACAGAATATTCAAATTTTTATGAAGGGACAAGTTGATATGAACACATCAGAAAAAAAAGAGTAGGAATTTAATAAAGAGAAGAAACCATTTCTAGCTAACTTCAGATCTGTTATCTTTGGCAAGCTGCCCAGAATTTTTTCTCCTTTTATTTATAAAATAATTTAAATATCTTTGTACTTTTAGAAGTAAATTTTGTATACTAACGATGGAGAGGAACGAATATCTTGAGGTTGGCTGATAACAAATTTGTAGCAAATGGCAGATAACCCAACTCCTGGTCACAAGGCAGAACTGCACGAATACTAGTCTGTTAGCACAGCCTGCTTGTTACCTGAGGAGGCAACACCGTTTCCCTTACGGAAGAGTTTAAATTTTAAATTATTGGGTTTTTTCAGGTAGCTAACATTTTTCATTAGCTGGAATTCTAATTTATTCAACGTGATGACTAGAGAATGTACTTAGACTATTACGTGCGAGCAATGTTCACCTTGTACCTCACTTAATCCCTACAACCGTATGGTGATGTAAATATTATTGTTGTCATCTCATTTTTTTTTTCCTTTTACAGTGAAGGAAATGGAGAGTCCAAGAGGTCAAGTGATTTGTCAAAGTCACCCAGCCAGAACACCAAGTCTATCCTTTTTCCACTGGACTATATGATCTCTCTTTTCCTCTACCCACTCTCTCGGATTATTATTATTTCAACAATGTAAAAATAGAGTGAGTGTATTTTGCAGAATGGTGAATGTTACCTGGGCTGGCAAGCCTGGGGTCAATAGCGATGGCTCATCAGGGTTTATGAAAACACACCCTGTCAGGGAACGGAGAGGACAAAGGCTCAATTAAGGCTTTCAGTGCAAAGTTACTGAGCCCTTGACTCACCAGAAATGCAGGGGTGACAATCCCTAGGCTGCCCACCTCTCTACCTACCACCTGTCCACCTGTGTAACCTGTCTCTGTGTCCTCAGTCCTTCTTGGGTAAAATAAGGATTACACCACCCTTTCCTGGTGTGATTATGGGGATTAAGGAGGAAACTGTAAAACACCTTGCCCAGGACCTGGCATGAGTTGGGGCTCAGTAAATGTTGGCATAGTAGTTCTTAGAATGTCACATACAGCACGGATGCCAGTAACTAGAAGTGGAAACAGACAGTGGAAGGAAACCCCAGGCAAGCAATTATGGGACTTCAGAGGACACGGATCATGGAAGTTAGCGGACACGAGGCACGCTGTCTGCCTAGTACAGCTCGAGAGCTTCAGATGCATAGACCCATTCAGTCATCACCACCAGACGAGAGTGAGGCAGAGAGAGGTGAGGTCACTTGCCCAGAGTCGCACCCAGCCAGTGAGGGGCCAGGCAGGGTCAAGTCCAGGCCGCCTCGCCCCAGAACCCGCCAGTGGACCAAGCATTCATACTGCTTCCCAAGACTCCAAAGCCGTTAGTCAGGGTCTGCAGGTGACCACCACACTCCCTGGACAATTTAAGGAGGGTACCGCCATTGAGAGTTTGATCTTCCATGGTCTCCAATTTTCCATGTTTGTATATAGGTGACCCTCATCCTCCCAAGTGAACTGTCAGCTGCTGGATTCTAACAGTCACTACACATAACACCTACAGATCCGAGGCACAAGGAAGACACTCCACACAAGTGTGATGAGTGGGGTGAACTGCGACAGCAGAGCACCGCTTCAGAAAATGCAGTGTCTGCTGTTTTCTGGGAAACACAGGCCCGCCTCCTGTGCTGCTATCCTCAGAAACGAGGCTGCTTTGGGGAAAAGCAGTAACAACCCATAAATAAGAACATATCCCAGGTAACAGTAGTGTTAATGGAAGGTCCCACTTTGTATCTGTCCGGTGGAAGTATGGCCTTCGCAGGCCACTGATCCCCGCACAGTGGGTGAGAGTCCCAGATACCCAAACACAATCAACACACAAATGCATCACTGTGTAGATTTATGGAAGGAGCAAGAGACATCCATAAATACAGATGCAAATAGCGCACTTTTACTCTGTGTGTGAATAATAGTTTGTTGGTTGGGCCCCCTCTTCTTCTTCTTCTGTTAATCGTTCAAACACTATGAGATATGGGTAACCTCACAATAGGAAGAAAATGTAAAATGGTAAGGGTTTTGTTTGTCTTTTCATAGTCTTCCTAAGTTTAATGTTTTTTTTAGCAATAATCTTTATGAATCTACTTTCTAAAGAAGCAAAGAACTTATTTTTCATTCAGCGCATTTTCAAGTTTCACAACGTATGAAGTATGGTCCTGTCTCCATTTGGTAAGCCATTATTTATGTCTGCTGGCTGGCAGAGAGTGTGATCAAATATGCAATGCATACAAAAATATGAAAAGTTTTAATAGTGTAATGTGTTTTGGGGGTTGAGTAATTTTTTATTAAAGACAATCAAGATTTTGATTAAAAAAAAACAAAACGTAACTGCTAAAGAATAATACTTTTCGAATGTAACAAATTTTGACAAAGTTCCATGCCTATCAAAAATCGAATCGCTATCTTGAATTACAAAAAGGAGTTAAATCCTCCCTCTGTTAAATGGTACTCAGATTTCCCTGGGGGATTTGTACATTCCATTAAATTCAAAGATGTTCAACTATCAATTTTGTTATTATATATTAATCAGAATGCTAACTATATTCATTAGGTGAAGGAAAAAAAGAAAAGATCTGTTCTCTGGGTGATTATGGCATTTGTGATATTTTAAATGGTCCAAAAAAGGAAAGTCAAATCTCATATTTTAATGACTGTACCAAATGGTCAAAGATCCTGTAGCACCTCGTACCTCTTCTCCAAGGGAGCGTGTCTTGCTTCTGGCAAGGTATATGAATGGCTAATATAAAAAGGCAAATACTATGTTCCTATAGGTAATGCTTGTCTGCATTAGAGAACTCGGAACTTTCAAACTGGAAAAAAAATGAAATGGAAAAAAACCAAAACCTGCTCTTAAAATGTTCCCGTATGCTCTAGATAAGAATAGTTAATGAATAATGAAGGAAGTGGTGTCTTAAAATGAGACTGGTTCATTGTTCTCCTGAAAAGCATTTTAGACTCATTCTCCTATGACTCCATGACTAAATGGGTTTATAATGCAACATTTTAATGTTAATAATCTACTTGCACAAATCAAGCAAATGGCAAGTCAAAGATTGAATCATTTTGTAATGATAATAATAAAAAAAAACCCACTGGTCATGTGGGCCAATTTTTAATAGACATTAATTGTTCACATTTCTTCTTCTGCCTCCAAGATTCTGGGGACTAGGCAGAAATATATTTCTTTAGAAGTCTTGTAATTTTACTGACAATTTTTCTCCATAAAAATAGCTTTACTCAGAAAATAAAAGTATTCGCCTAAAAAGGAAGATCAACTAACACAGTGTAATTGATTGTCAAATATATCAATTTAATAGTGGTACAGGTTAGGAATTAGTAGTAAATTGATTCAAGTATTAAGACTACAAGCTTGGATGCAAATTTAGGGCTCAAATTCATTTAGCTATATTGAAAGTATTATAGTGGGCTAGAACATTTAGACCCCATGACACAGAACATTAAATAAAAAAAAAAAACTGGAATATTTGTATCATTTTAGGAGACTCAACAATGGCTTCGAAGTGTCAGCATAAAAAAACAATAATGATCCTGCACCTGTCTGGGGAAAATATTACGGGCTCCGGTGGGGACAAATGAGTTCATTCATTCGATCAGAAAGTGTTACCAAGGTCTTACCAAGTGCGGTGCACTACTTATAGTATTGTTATCAATAATTTCCACTAGAAGGAATAAAACCAAGTAAGCTGGTAAGGTATCTTGGTCCTCTTATCTGTAGAGAGTTCGCGGGGGGGAATGAGAGGGAACAGGAAGTTCTCCTCTTCACGGGGGAAGGCTTGTCCTGAGCATCGTTGGCAAAAGGCAAAGGAAGGAAAGAGAGAGCAAGAAGGACATGTGCGCGAAGTGCTCAGTTTAGGGCCTGGTGTAGAGTGAGGACTTTATACATGAAGTATTATCGCCATGATTTAGGGTACGGGACTGAGAGTGGAACGTTCCCAGGACCGGAAATGAGGAGAAACCAACAATGAGAAAGGGCAGAAGGAGGGGCCTAAACAGGAAGCGCACGCTGGGCCGGAGCCCTCAGCTACATGGTCCCCACACACAGGCCCCACTGGCTGTTTATCCTCCCCACTCCCCCCTGTCTTTCATCGGGAGTCCGTGCTGCTTTTCCCCATCGGCCTCCTCAGCACTTTAGGGAACATTTTATTAACAATTGGGAGGGTATATCCAGTGGCCGAAACCTCATGCCAGGGAGTCTCGCTCATGGTCTTACGTAGAGTCTGTTTCTCTGAGGACACTTCTGTGAGTACATAACTATTTTTCTTCCCTCTCTTTGTTTGCTAAGGACTATTTAAATAATGGATACCCAGCCAGAAAAAAAAGAGGAATTGATGAGCAGCACCATCATGGCCTTTCCAGATGTTTGCCTTTAGGACGTGAAATGAGTTACGCTGAAACGAGATGGGGATTTGCTGGCTAGACCCCAGCGGAGCAAGGAACCCGCCGTGGGAGTGATCGATGGGCCAAAAATTAAATATGTCAGCAATCAGTGATGCTATTCAAGAGCCTATCCTCAAACGTCCACGTGGGGGCAGAGAATTATTTGAAAAATTCAGAAATTAATCTGTCATCTCAGGCCCTGTCTGGAGCTATGCCTCCCATTGTGGTCAGCATGCCTTTCGATCCCAAACTAAAAAAAAAAAAAAAAAAAAAGGAAGTTAATTCAGTTTTAAAGTTGAAAAAATATGACCTTTGAGGAAAGGTTACAGGAATCGGGGTTGTTGGGGCCAGTTACAACACAACTGCCAACTTGACTTCATAAATGTCAACTACTTGAAATCAACTGTGCTCCAAACCTTCAGACATCCGAAGGGGACAAAGTAGACGAAAATTGTAGTAAGAGATTTTCGTTTAACTTTAATAAGGAACTTCCTGGAAGGAATCAAAATCTCTTACTGCAATTTGACTTAATGTTACAAGGTTAATTAAACACAAACAGGCTACCAAGGAAAATTGTGGAATCTTGGCTCTTAGATAGAAAACCGCATATCTGAAATGGTTTAGGTTTACTCCTGCCTGGAATTAAGAGGCTGGATTGAATAACTCCTAGAGTTTGTATATTATATAACTGGTTTTATAGCTTTTTAACTTCTTCCGTGCTTGGGTGAGGCACACATCCATATGAACCCTAGGGCTGAAGAAAAAGTACAACGAGCCCTATATACGAAGTCGATCTTGAGTTTTCTTACTTGGCAGAAGAAAAGAAAAGTGTTATTTTTAAATTGGCTCCTTTCCTGAACACTATTAAGGAGAACTCCAGTTTGGAATAATATTGTATTGTAGCACTAAAAGATAGTCCCAAATCATTAACATACTGAGTCCATTGAATTCCTTATCAATACCACATTCAAAGTAGTCTGTTCTGAGCAAAGAAAGGGCTGAAGTAGAGCTTAACAACTAACCACAAACAACACATTTTTGGCCTTATTAGGAATTTGACATTAAAAAAAAAAAACCCAAACCACACATTTTTATTATATATGGTCAAAAATAAGAACAAAACCAGCCCATTACTTCACAGCATTAAAGTGGTTGAATACCTTGTTCTCATGTGCTGCAATATTCAAAAAAAGGGTAATTTGTGTGGGGGGGAAACCCAAGCAAAACCAGGCTGTAATTGCAAAACATTTTGTGAATTGTGGCATAATGCTAAATAATTATTCTTCGTCTTTTTTCTTCTGTCAAAATGGGCAAAATCATTTCTTTCTGTTGCTTTTTCTCCCCTGTTTTTTAAAGAAAGAAACAAACCACTGTGACATCCATTCCATTTTAAACTAATGCTTCTATTATTTCATATCTAAATGGGGCTGACATCATCAGCTCCTTCGTGTCCTGAAAGATATTTAGCTCTGGTCCGCTGTTACATTCTTGATGCATTACATGAAATAAAATATCTCAAGATTTCAAAAATATTTATTTTAAAAACAGCAATCAGATTGCCTGTAATCACATTTTCTGCTTGGCTTTGAAAGCTACATTATTCAATATGCCAGTGGTCCTTCCCATAATGGCAACATATTAGAAATTCATGCCGCTCCAATCCATCTGACTTCCTTGACGTACCGCACTCCCCCTCGACCCGGAGGAACACTCCTGCTTCAGTTCCTGTGTCCTGCCTAGAGCCTTCTGAAGTGAAGCTTGTCAAAACAGTTGTACGGTGGCCTCCGAATGCAAAGTGTGGCATGACTGAACGCCGAAAATGACAATACATCTGAGTATATACATGATGCTTGCTTTTGTTGCCTGGAAATATAAGGCATTTGGGAAATCACCCCCTCCTCCCGCTCCCCCATTTCCTTGCCTTTTAACATCTTTTTCCATTTTCAACTCCGGAACTGAAAATTTGAAGCATTCAAAGAAATTGAAATCTCCTTTGTTGCCTTTTTTTTATTATTATTATTGTACATTTTCTATAATGTGTCGTTAGGAACCACACTCCACCAAAAGCTCAGGTCTAAATGACTCCTTTCTGTGAGGCCATTCTAAAACTTTGCACGGTTTTTCTTTGTATGAAAGAGCTTCTGTTGACCACACAAAGAACAAGCAATCGCCACATATAGGCCAGGCAGTGAGGCTTGGATGACTTTATACAAGGTTGCATTTTCCTTTCCCCCAGTCCATGATTAAACCCCGCAGTGAATGTGCCAGAGTAGAGAGAAAAAGAAGAGGCTCTTGATTTCAGTTTGTAGGAATCAAAGGATTTTTCTTAAACCATGAATACTTAATACAGATATTTTCTTATTCTACCTTTCTCCCAAAATAGTTCTGTCGTTTCTTTATAACAACATGAAAACACTGTCTGGTCTCACCAAACAACATCACTTCTTCTTAATGGCAGAACAACATTTTCCACTCAAAGAAACGTTCTGTTCAATAGATTCAAATATCTTAATAACCAATTAGGCCCCCCCGGAGGGGGGGGCGCTGGAGAACAGGTAAAACACTAAGAAAGCCAAAGTGACAGTAGAAAAAATTACTAAGTGACCAAAGTGAAAAGTTGGGTGAGTCGTGAGTCTGGATCACAGTTGTGTGGTCAACAGAGTATGAATCATAGGAAAATGCTAGCCCTGGACTGGGTCTCGGAGATCAACTAGTTCTGTGGTTTTCCATCTTCTCGGGGGACAGAATCTGTTGTGTAGGGGAGCTTTTATAGGAAATGTGAACAAGTGAGACGAATAACAGCAAAAAACCTCTGGCTGATTCCCGCCTTCCTCTGGCTCCAACCAGCTTCTTTGGAACCCCTGATCTAGCCCAATCCTGCTGGTTACAGATGGGGTGCAGTAAATTGCCCATGCTTAACAAGCTTATCCAAGGCAGGCCCTGGCTTTCCAGACTCTTGTGCCAGTGCTCACCTAGCCAGATTCCACTCTCTGAGAAGCTCAGGCTCATCAGTTACGCACTATCAAAATAACTCAAGGGAATGTTGAGAAAAATGGAACTCTTGCAATAGTGGGTCAGGAATAGCTGTTTAACTTGGACCTAGAGAATCAGAACTAATTGGCACTTGTTTGACAGTATATACTAATAGAAATTCTATCCTGTTTTATAGGCTGGGCTTAGAAAACAGGGACTTTAAGAAAATGGAACCTTTTTTAAGTGCCAGGAATCGAACTTCTTGTGGGAGTCCCAACTGACTACTGACGTATAAAATGGCACCAGAAAGAACATACAAAAAGGCAACGCTGGCAAACCTGGGAAGGAAGAAATTGCACCCTAAGCATGTTTCACTCTCTATATAGGTTTATGATAAATTTCAAAAAGCAATCTAGATACTCTACCCTGGTGAACTTTTTATCAGAAAGAGATTCCCACTGAATATATCTAGTCCCTACTGTGGGATATGCAGTACTTTACAGATACTAACTTCTTTAATATTCACATTATAGGATTAAATATCTTATTATACTCATTTTATAGATAAGAAAACTGAGGCACAGAAAGGTTATGTAAGTTGCTCAGTGTCACACAGCTGGTAAGTGACAGTGGCAGGATTTGAACGGAAGTGGTCTGGCTCCAAGATGTTGGTTTCAATGATAATGGTATGTAAGGACACTCAGTGAAAGGTAAAGCCTTTGGTGACTAGCAGGCTTATTGTCTTTTTTTTTTTCCCCTACAGATGTGTGGATGATTCAGGATCAAAGTATAAATAACTCTTTGGGAAAATCTCCCTCATGCATTTTAACTCCTCCAAAAGAGTCAAGAGAAAGCTTGTTTTTTCCATTTTTTAAAAGACTGATTTGTTTTATTTTATTTATTTTTAAAGATTTTATTTTATTTATTTATTTATTTATTTATTTATTTATTTATTTTAGAGAGAAAGAGTTTATTTTAGAGAGAGAAAGCAGGGGAAGGAGCAGAGAGAGAGGGACAAGTTGACTTTGTGTTGAACGCGATGCCTGATGTGTGGCTCGATCCCACAACCCTGAGATCATGACCTGGGCAGAAATCAAGATTTGGACACCTAACTGACTGAGCCACCCTATTTATTTATTTATCTATTTATCTATCTATCTATTTATTTATCTATTTATTTACTTTAGAGAGAGAGAGAGAAAGCGTGAGTGTGTGGGGAGTGGCAGAGGGAGAGGAAAAGAGAATCTCAAGCAGACTCCCTGCTGAGCCCAGGGTGGACACATGTCACAACCCATGAAATCATGACCTGAGCCAAAACCGAGAATCGGATGCTTATCTGACTGAGCAACACAGGCACCCCACTTTTCCCATTCATTTAACAAATGTAAATAATGCTTCCCTTGTTTCCACGACTGGTCTAAGCAATTCTTTAATACTCATTTAACCCCATGAGGTAAGGACTATTTTTATCCTGTTTTTCAGATAAGAAAGCTAGGATATTTATGGGCTGAGCCACTAAGCAAGTCCTTAGCCACTCTGAAACTCCATTTTCTAATTGTGAAATTGGGATAATAATACTCATTCAGACACTGATTTCTAATTATGAACTAATTTGTTTCTGTCCAATATATTAGACATTGGTAGGAAATGCTTATAATCAGTAAAACTGTATCACTTATGTTGCCACTGGGGATAAGACCAAGCAGATACAAGAAACTTGTTGAAAAGCTTTCGGAAAATGCAATCGGAGATAGTTGATCCTATACATAATCTGCCTAGGGTGGTTTATACTCATAGGATTATAAAAGTTACAGCAAGTTTATTATTTAGAATCTACAAGTGTTAGCTTTGATTATTGTAGGTGACCTGGAAAGAAGGGCTTGGAAAGAGCCCTGTAATTTCTAGGTGAGCAGCTCTTACATCTGGATTTCTGTAGCCATTACTTCCTTGTCTATATGAGCATCGATGACCTAAATTGTGCCCTCTTCACAAACATACTTCAACAATTGGCAAACTGACCGAGAGTTCAGCTGTTAAACTTTGAGATCGCATTAGGCCCAAGCAAAGTTTTCGGGGAAGAGTTTCAGTCTGTTTTTACAAAGAAACACGAAAAACATATTCTAGTCTTAAAGTTCCATTGAAAGCAAAAACCCCTGAGTGCTTTTGAAATGTAAAATACACTGTATGAAGGGTTGTTCATTTTTCAATCCATTTGTATCCGGGAATGATGTGAAAACAGCTCAGTAGCCCATCTTTCTGTTCTCACTGTCACCGCCCCGTGTATCTCCTCAACACCTCTTGCCTGAGTTATGACAATTGGCTGCACAGACTTCCCACAACTCCAGTTTCTTACCACCACTATCCATCTAGGAAGATGCCAGAAAGATTTTCCTCTGATACTGCTTTCATAATGCTTTTGCCTTGAGTGGAAACGGCCAATGGTTTCTTTGAATCCATCATATTAAGCCCGTAGTCCTTTCATTGGTTTTTGAAGCCTTTGGTCAAACCTTCCAACTTAAAATCTCAAGCTGCTCTGCATATGCTCTCCAATATGCCTTTTCTTTCCCTCTCTGTTTATCCAAATCAAAACCATCTTTCAGGCCCTGCCTGCAGCCCTACATTTTCCACTAGGTTTTATAGACTACCCAAACCAGATTACTCTAACCTCTTCCGACTAGGAATTCCTACTGGGTTCATTGGCCAGTAAAACTGAGTTTAGCATTTCTCCTGGTCTCTAATTGCTTCATTTCTTACCCTAACTGTTCCATACCTATTTATGTTTTCTCTGTAATTTATAAGCTTCTGAAGGACAGTGACCATGTCTTATCAATCATTTGAGCACTTTCAAACATTTAGATCACAGTAAGCATTTAAAATGTACACACTGATGAATGGCATTCTAGACGCATGATACTTCAAAAGAAGAACTGAAGAAGCTCCTTGTTTCTCAAAGGAATTAGTACACTCCTGTAAAGTTGGCCCTTCCAACTTTATTAGATTTCTATTGCAACTTTACAGTGTATCAAACTCGGGCTCCTGGACTCCAGCCAGAGATCCTAGCCTTGAAAGAGGATTCTTACAATAAATTTAATCTTTGAATCTACTTTCTCCAAGACCCCATTGTCTTAAAAAATAAGTTTAATATAGATTTAATGTTAGAATCAACATCAAGTAGACCTATGCTGTACAATATAGCAGCCACCAGGAGCATGTAGCTACCTTACATGTAAAATAATTCAAATACAGTAAGATAAAAATTAGTTCTTCAGTCACTCCAGCCACATTCAAAGTGCTTCATAGCCAGTGAATACTGCTATTGGACAGCACGGCTAACAGAAGAGCCGTTATCACAGAACGTTCTATTAGGCTGTGCTAAAGCCCGTCCAAAGCCTCACCAAGACTTGGATTACTTCTCGGAGTAGCTTTTTACATAACAGCATACAACGGTAGGACCAGTACTGGGAGTAGGCAAAGTGGATGTCCATCTTAAAATGTGGTCTGGGAGGTATGGAGGAAGGCTCACCAGCATATGAAAAATCCTGCTAGACACGCCTTGCCAGGAACCAGAATGGCAAATTAGAGCTTCGTCCCCATAGTTTAGACCAAACGGGGCCCCTCTGTCTTGCACAGTGTTAAAAGTTCCAAAGGAAATACCACATTGAAGGGAAAATGCCGAAAGTCCAGTTTTTGACACGGGGTTGGGTGGGGAAAACATAAAGAAATTTGGATGAGGAGAAGCTCCTGATAGGGCAAGAAGAAAGCACAGTGGAGGAGGGGCCTAGAACGTGGTACATTTCACGCTGTGACTAGGTCTGGTTCTGAGCATGCCATTTAAGGATGTAGTGGCTGCCATTTTGACAACTCTGGGGGAATCCTTGAGGCATATATGTTGGAGTTGCACACAACATATGTATGCATATGTACACTCTTAACGAGTGAGTGGTATATCAAGATGGTCCTGGGAATGCTAAGAAGGCAAATTATATAAAGGAAAAAGGGTTTTGAGACTTAAATTACATAACTGAATATCTCATTATCCCTTCTATGGCCCCACTCCATTCATACCATGAAAAAGCTTAGGGGACTGACTTGGCATACACTGTATGCATTCTTCTTTGCCTTCTTAGCAAACAGGTGGTGCCTATAAAGGCATCTCCTGGATGCCTCATTGACTGTTGAACTGGTTCTGAAGGCCTAGCCCCAAACAAGAATAGACACATGACTTTTCGAGGTGACTACTTTGAAGTACAGCATGATTCAGATTTACAAATTTAGCATATTCGTTTAAAAATCTATTTCCTATTTTATGAAGCCATAGTTAATGCTCTTAGGACAAATCTATACAGGTAGAATAAAAAATCAAGGCAATAGTTTTCTGCCACCGTGAGTGCTGCGAACGAGTTCTCTCTTGGCCACCGAACTAGCTGTCAATTCTTAGGAGAATCTGGACACTATCACGGCATGAGGCTCTGAGCTTCGTTCTCGAAAAGTGACTTCAGGGTTTCTTTTGACCCTCCCTCGACATTCATGATTAACAGGAAGACCTTCTGAAGTCACTCAAGTTAGAGATAGATCCCCAAATGATTTTGATTAGTGATAATGTGAATGTTGTCTATCAGAAGCCATATAGTATGAGCAAGTTAATCAATTTGTTCATTGTGAGCAGGACAGCACTGTTCAGTGACTTACCAAAGTGACAATCGAGTTACATGTACTGTTAAGAGATTGAACAACGGAAACCAAAGGGTGCTAATTAAAAGTCACTGTTAACCTCAGGGAGAGTTTTATGACAAGGTAAAGAGTTCTGTCCTTGGCCATATACTGCTGAAACTATTTTTCACTACTTAAGAGATAGAGAAATGATTAAGGTTTTAGATGACACACAAACCAGAAGGAAAGATTTCATGATAAGTCAGTGTTTCTCAAACACGGGATACTTATTAAAAATACAGATCACTGGACTTCTGGGTAGAAGCTGGAAATTAAATTTCTGCTGGTTTTTCTGGACGATACACATTCCCACTAACCTTGAGAAGTACAGAACCTTGAACATTCATGGGGACAATGGATCCAATAGACTGAAACACTTTAATGGAGATGAGTTTTGATCACTAGAATTGTACCTCCAAAAATAAAAATGAAGATGGCTTTCTTGCTTTCCTATCCTGTAAATCGGTGGAAAATAGGGGAGAAATCTAGTTGAATAGGAACTGCTCTTCAGAAGATGTGAGGGTCTTGTTTGTGGTGAGAAATCTGGCAGTAAATGAGAGGTGGCCCCTTTTAAGATAGTTTTTATCTGAAAGCTAGTAAGACAGTTCAACCCCATGATAGGGCCTTCAGTGTCAAATAGTGTTCAAAACTTCGGGTTAGACCTATGAGTGATCAGACAGGTAATTAATTGATTTTGCCCTGAATTCAATAGAAGACAGAAAATTACTTTAGGGATTTATGGAGAACATTCACCCTAGCTAAAAACTTATGCCTAGTTTCAGAATCCCGCGTTACTACAATGTAAAGCTTCTCCCATGAAAGGTAGCATTACCATCAGTATGTCCCTCACTCCCCACCACAGAATGGTAAGCAGATTCTTACCACAGAAATGGAGTTGGTAAGCAGTGCTCCGTCCTGTCCCAGCAAATTGGACACGGTGATTTCAGGTAGGTCCATGTTTTGTGGATGAAATGGTAGCAGGCCATTATGGTTCATTGGGTGACACAGAGAGTGGTAACCAGGTTCGACTTCATTCACGTGCACCAGTGAGTGGTCGGGGAGGGAAGGAGGGGTGATTGGTGGAATGTTGAAGTCTTCACTTTCCAGGCTTGGACCAGGGTAAGACTGAAAAGACAAGAGATATTGTTGCAAATTATCATTGCCCTTCTTCTTCATCACTATGAACAAATACACACTATCCCTTCAGATATGATTACAAGCAGCCTTATGGATTTGGGAAAGACATTTCAAACAAGCAGACTACCCTGCTGTCATTTCATTATTATGCATGGTAGAAAATTGCTTCAAAGGCATATCCACTCCTTGTATAAAGAGTACTTCCATTAAGCAGTTTTATTTTTCCAAGAAACTGAATTCAAACCAATTTCAAAGGTCCCATTAAAATTTTCCAGAGTTTTAATCTAGCTGAATACCTTTTTCATGGGAATTGTGGGGAAGGAAGGCAATTTATAAAATTAATGTTTAATCAAACATGTTTCATAGGACTCCCTACTGCTCAGATCATACGACATAATAGAACGAATTCCAGAAGTTCTGGGGGCAATTGCTTTTGAGTTTTGAAAAGCCACATGCTCACAACTGACAAAAGAAAAATAATTAGTAAAGACGTAACGTAAGCATGTTGCATAAGCGTGGTTACATAGAAAGTTTGAAATATTAAAAAAAAATTAAAAGCTACTTTTATCATGAAGATTATACCATCAAAATAAAATGAAGGTCGTTTCCTTGATTTCTGACTATTTGCATTTATTTGATTTTCCTCTAAAAGCTGCTAAATGATTTCGTAGTCATTTAGATTCAGTTCAGCTAATTTGAAAGGCAATATCACACTGACATTGTTATAATACTAATTTAGGAATAAAAGTCAATCAGTAAAATAAATAACAACATATGTGGGGCTTTTCCTTTTGAAAAGTAGCTTTAGTTAAAAGAGGAAGGGAGGAGCAAACAAGGAAGGAAAGATTATAGGAGGACACTCCTGTTTAAAATAGAAGGTGGTAAGCATTGAAAATATGAGGAGGCACTGGATAATAAAATATTATTCCCAGTTAAGATCAAGGCATAGCGATATTTAGCTGTCCTTTATAGAGCGGGTGTTAGAATAAAAAGGAAACAATTAGGGTCCGGATCATTCTCGCAAGCCTATCTTTCAAATTAAGCTTGACTTCCTAGTGTTTGAGTGCATGGGTAACAGGACTTGCTTGTCTAACAGCACAGAGACTGCTGAAGTGTGCAAGATTTGAAATGAGCAGGCAGTAGGTAGAAGCCAAAGAAAGTAGTGTAAGGTATTCATTGGGTGTTCAGCCAATAAGCTTCATGCTCCTGCATCCAAGCGCCTGGGGTTATTTTTTCCAGATGGCGTCTATTTGTCTAACAGAAAGAAAATCTTCAAGTTGCACTTGCTAAGTGTTGTACAAGTTTTGATATATTTGTTTAGGTGCTGTCGGAAGACATGATGAAATGAAGCGCTACTGGGAACATCTGGGATTGAGACCTGGTCACATAGAGGCACGTGTGGGTTAGCGACTGGGGGTAGGTGAAGGAAAAGATTTGATTCATCTCTGCAGATCATTGTTCTTAAATATCTAAAGTTCTGCTAACAAAACCACCAACTCTAAAAGTTCAATCATTAGATACCAAATTTTCCTGTTTATAGTTTAGATCTCTTGTCTGAAAAATACATTCATGGTCGGTATCAGAATCCTAAGTGTGATTAAATTCTCATTTGCTTGGTATATTTTAGACCTTGAGTCTACAGAGGTAAACCAACAGTTCCTGGTACAAGCATTGATTTAAGAAGAAGCATAAAAGATTCAAAATGGGGAGGTGGGAGAGAGAAGTACGTGTGTTAATGCTGGTTTTGTAAAAAGCACTGCATTAAGTCCTTTGACTATGGTCTTCACTTAATCCTTAACAATAATCCTGTGTGGGGGGCTTTCATTATCCCGTTTTCCTGAAGAGAAAATCGAGACTCAGAATATAAGTCACTTTGACTCATCTGGTAAACAGTCAGCTCAGTATATATGATGGATGGACACATGCTGTGACATAGAAGCAGTTTAATTGCTAATATTTTATTAGATTGAATGATACAAAGTGGTCAATAGCCAATGGTTTTGGATCAACAAGAATTAATATTAGCTTTGGTATCAGGTCTTTCCTTATCCCAAATTCCATCCCAATGTCTGTCCCACTAAAATATTTACTCTATATGATCACACGAATGCATAATTTGTTTTTGTGTTGACATTTCAAAGGCTGAAGTTGTCGATACATTTCTTTTAAGAAGTTAATGGTGTCTGTTTGAAACTTTCCTAAATAAGGTACAGTTAATGCCAGGGATAAAGAAGAAAGATGTTTTTAATTTTATAAATGCTATTAAGCCTCTGAAAATACTCAGGGATATTCTACCCATGGTATACCATAACTTTGCATGCTAGCAGTTCTTCAGTAGTTAAATTTTAATTTGTGGTGTTTTAAAGAAAGGTTTAATTGGTATCACTTTACATTCAGTGATAACAATTGTACTGCAATTTAACAAAGCTACGTGGTTTATTTTCATGTAATTACGCATTAATGTTATTTAATCCATGCACTTATATACTTAAACCACAGATTCCACAACTTAACTGGTAATGGGTAGTTACACGGATCAGGAATTTTAACAACATAAGGCTACTTAGCAGTTTCTGTTCCTTACATTAGAAGTCATGATATGGTTATTTGCCATGAGCCCATTACAGTGTAACTGATGCCATATAAAAGTATCATAATAATTGTATGAATGTCAAAATGTCACAGAACTTATAAAAACGCCAATGCCAGACTAATTAGTAATTGTGTTTTTTAATGTGGAAGTGAATTAGCTAATTCCTCAATGTTGATTTCCACAACCTGATATCTTTATTTTATTTTTGGAAAACTTCATAGGAATAAGTTTGACTTAACTATAGTGAGTTATAAATTAGAGAAAATCGCGGTTTGGGGAGGAAAGTATTACAATAGGATATGATCCAGTGTTTTCCTTATTCTGCAGGAGGCTGCCTAGTTAGAATCTGCATTCAATGTCTATTGAATGGATTAACAAATGAATCACTGAATGAATGCATAAATGAATGAATGAATGCCAAGATGACTTTTTAAAGGCATGAAATTTGTGAATATAGGATTGTTATTCAAGGGCTTGAATACACACCCTGTATTCCCAAGACTTTGCACTGGCCAGCTGACAATGCCATATATAACGTTAATCTCTCAGCGTGTCAGGAAGCTGGACACATCCTGTTAGAGATATAAAGGCTTAAGCAGCCTGAGAAAGTCTGGGGCAGGGTAGTTTGGTGTCCCTCTCTGGCTGCTGATCTGTCCCTCTGAAATGGCTTACACTTACCATTCCATAGTGACACAGAGGTCCCAGATGATTTGTAAGAGTGAGTTTGGGGTCCCTGGGTTCTCAGAAGTCATTGGAACCTAGTGCCTCCTGCAGGTAGAACATCAGCTAAGGACCCCGAGGAAGCCTCAGCTCCATATCGGGATCCCTTGGCAATAGCAGGTGTGCTGCCCCATGCCTGGCCAGCAGCAAGGGAGCATGGAGGGGAGGAAAAGGTACTCTGAGCCCAGGAACATGGACATTGGTGATGAGACCAGGGTGTGGGCAGTCAAAGAAGGCTTCTATGAAGGCCATCTCTGGGTGACACGGTGGACTTAATTCACTTGTCTATTGACTTAAGGTCCTTTTCTGACTTGAGCTTATTTTCTTCCTTTGAGTCTCAGGAAGGCCACGAGTTTCAAGTATTTTTCATTCTCCAGCTGTCTTGGGACCAACATTCCCTTCTAAGACCTTTGCATATCCCATGAGATACAGGACTATGCCTCCTCCCGCCCCAAGCCTGAATTAGAGACCACCCAGTCAATCCCAGGTCTTCTGAGGATCTGGAGGGCTGGGTTCTAGAGTAGAATTCTGGAGAACTGGTAGGGACTTGCAAGGTGGTATCATATTCCTTATCACCCTATACACCCCTCCCGGTCTAGAGATGAAAACCTTATCAGCAGTCCGAGCCATACAACTTGCCTTCTCGCCAGGGAATGATAAAAGTCAATGGTGACCATCTACACAGACAGAGAAAAAGTGTTTAGGGATAGTGGCATGAAATTCAAGCCACTACTTTTAATTTTATCTTGGACCTTCACCACGTTAATGCAAGGTAAATAGGAAACAAAGAATCATGCAAAGTGATTTGCTCTAACTGGTAGCCAGTCTGCATGATCTAAATGATTCAAAGAACTCAAAATTCTATTATTTCTACTTAACCAGGCTCTCCCTGATCTTCAGCTACTCACTGGTCCTAGATGCAGGAAAGTCTCATCATATTGCTGGTGCTGGGATATGCCACAGGACAACTCTACTCTAGTGCAGGGGGCTCTGTGCATCTCCGTGTGACCAGGAAATAGAAGCCAAGAGTCACGGAATGTGGGCTGGAGTGTACTGTCACAAGGCTTGGCTAATTCGGTAATACATATGAACTTTTCGAGGCCACCGGGGACCTTTGGAAGCATTAAAATATTAACTTCGAAATATTATCATCCTCAAGGGGGTATTTTCATGGCTCTACATAGTAAACTCAGTGACTATTTCAAGTCATTTTCTTAAAATCTCACCATTGGTATTTGCATATTTATCTTACAAAGTGCTACGTTTTTCTGTGCTGAGAAGGGGACGGGTGTTTGGATGGGTCGAGAGTACTCATAATGATTCCTCCAGTGACTGATAAGAATGGCTAAGAACATGTTGGAAGGAATGAAGGCTCTGGAGTCCAGGAGACAGGAACTGCATCTAGGTGCTCTGAAGCATTTATTAGTGTGGGTTCTGTGGCAAGTTTCTGACTCCTTGTGAGCCTCAGTTTCAAAACCTGCTTCATGGGGTTCTTTTGAGCATTGAAAGCAAAAAAAAAAATAAGGTTGGTAAAAAGCCCAATGATCTGTGTCTGCCACATACAAAGTTCTTGATAAATGACAGCTTTAGCATAGCTCTGTTTATTATTAAATGGATTTATACATGCCATGGATTGGGTCATGGCCAAGGAAACAAACAACTATAGACAGTATAGGAGGGGATTTAGCATCATTATAAAGGAATTTCGGTATATTTGCCATTGATCAGAACTCATATTGAAACAAAGTGCAGCCCCATTCATACATAATGTGTTTATTTAATTGTCCCCCCATAAATAGCTAAGATCAAGTTTTGCCTTTACTTTAATGGAATGAAATTGCATTTTTGAAAGGAAAGAATAAAACGATAGTGGTCAAGAATGAACTGGCGAAGGCTGCTGAAGAGCTCAGAGGATAATGACAGAAATGTGCAAAGGGTCACGACTCTGCTTTGTCGGGGAACCGCGCAGTAGACCAGCAGCCCTGGCCGATGGGCTCCTGGCAGTTTGGCTCCTACTGACCTAGGGAATATGTTGATGAACTTGTGAACCAGAATTTCAGTGTCTCAATTCGCCACAAAAGCCATACTTTCTAACACACTGCCTTGTGTTGTAGGAAGGCTGTCTTCCCTGGGACTCTCTTGGCAAGGAGGTGAAATTGTCAATCAGATGGATTGTATTTGAGACTTGAATCAAGAGCCTGGGTTATAGGAAAGTAACAGAGGATCCTTCCGATCCCCTTTGATTTGATCTCTTTGGAACCTTTTCCAGCCATTTGACTAAAGCCATTGTCCCTGCCCCTGCTGAACCTTCCCAGTACCCCCATTTGAGTGACAAAGGAAAAGAAACTTCTCACCTGGTTTCTGGAAGATCTCATTGCCCCTGTCTGTTTAATTACATACTCACATTCCTTTTTAATCATATTGCTTAACATACTCCATGACCTGGGTATCCTGTTTACATTATTTTCTCTTTCTGCAATCCACATTTCCTTTTGCTACAGCCTGTTCTTATTTTTTGTTCTTATTCAACTTTATTGCATCTGGAAGTGGGATGTTAATTAGGATAAGTTTTCTTGTGACTACAGAGAATTCACGTTTTCATACTGTTTAGATAGAGTGTTAATATATGCTGACCAGGAACAAATAATGGGAACTCTCTTCTGGACTTCGCTTTTTCTTCTCTTTTTAAAATCTAGTTTCTCCACCAAGGGGGCCTTGTCTTTGTGGGTCTTTGTCCACATATTGCAATCATTATACAGAGCACTTGATCTTTGGTGACAAGAAGTCCCATAACTCAGAAGAATTCAAAAGATATCATCTTGTACATATCTTTAAATTATGTGATGGCTTCATGCAATCGTGCATACACTGAAAATATGGCTATGGTTATAACATTGTAAAATATGTTTCTCATATAGATCTTTATTTGAAAGATAAATAACACTGCCATCGCATGTATGCAGAATGCCTTAATTTTTAATCTGTAACATAATTCCTAAAATTTCAGGATAGAAAAATACCAATGTTTAAATGTGTTTCATCTGTTATTGAAAATTCGTGTGGCATGATTCAAATAATTACATGGAAAGCAAAGCAAACTGCAGAGTTCATTAGAAAAATGATTACACAAAAAAAGAAAAATGATAAACTTCCTCTATCTGCTTTCAGAAGTTAAGACATTGCATGTAATGGTGATTTCTCTCAAAAGAGTTTAAATGGCATCAACATTATCTCCAATTTCTTTTGAGAAGACCTTCAGAAGTAGGTATTTTTCAGATTCTTTTGTCTCTGCATGAACAAGGGTTGATAGCTTGAGACTATAATGTATTACTGTGCAAAGCTTCGGTCTGTTACATAAATCATCTTAACACTCAGCAAGAATTGTCCAACAGCGCCATTGACATGCTCACGCCAATGATCCTGCAAACAATTTTTTTGTCTTTCTTCACATGTTAGACAATAGCAATAAATCATCTTCATTTAAAAACACACAATGTACTAATTTTTCAAGCAACAGTTATCAAAATGCAATTTTTTTGGTAGAAAGTACAACATTTATTTTATTTGTGCTTATTAATTTCTATACCCTGTGGTAAGTAAAAGGCAACGAGCACCTCACCTGCCATAGAAGCATTTGCTGTGTACCTACTATGTGTAAGGCGGCCTGAAAAGTGTGGCTTGAGATACAGAGAACTATAAGAGGCAGCTTGTTATAAAGGAAGTGAATTGGAGGATCTATACAAACTTATTAGAAGATCTATATAAACTTAGGGTCCAATAAAGAGCATGTTTGAAGTGTCAAGTGTAAATGAAAGTGGAGTGGCTTGAAGCTGGGATGATGGAGGGATTGTTACAAACAGATTTACCCTGATAACAGGGCCTGAATATCAGACACTTCAGCTAAAATGCAATATGTGATCAAGGAGGATCACAAAACCAGCAAATGAGCAAGTCTGGACAATGTGTCAAGGAGGTTCAACAGCAAGGTCAGGTTTTCCAAGAAAACATCAAGGGCAAGATTGGTCCCACTGACCAAAACAAACTTTGGGGTATTGAGCCCAACAATTCCCAATGAGACTGGTTTGTATTGGGTTGTGTTTTTTCATAATTAAAAACCCAGTGTGCAAAGCCTGAATGAGGCCAGAAAACAGGGTTGACTTTAGGCCGTCCTGGTCAATGTCTGACATTGACTCTTCTTAGGGCCAGGATTGGTTGGTTAATTTATTTATTTGAGAGAGACAGAGAGAGAGAGAGGGCACAATTGGGGAGAAGGAAAGCGAGAGAGAGAATCTCAAGCAGCCTAATGTGAGGCTTGATCCCTCCACCCTGAGATCATGACCTGAGCTGGAATCAAGAGTCAGACACTTAACTGACTGAGCCACCCAGGCGCTCCTCCAAGCTGTGTTTTTAGGGAACATTTTAAAACCAGGTGTTGTGTGCTGTTGTCCCATGGGCCTTCCCTTTGGCTAAACAAACAAACAAACAAAAAACCCAAAACACAAAAACAAATTCTGGGAAATAAATAACGTACTCCCCCCATAAGCCACAACCCACACAGGAATGATTAGGAAGAGCAGATTGAGGTCTGAAACCCTAGTGGGGTCCCAAGCGTATTCTTCTGGTAACAGGTATCATTCCATATTGAGTGTTTAAAAGTGGTGATTAAAACATTTAAATTTCATTGTTGAGCATACAATTGTACACGCAAATGCAGCTATAATTTTTTAAGTTTTTCAGAGGTTTTCAGTTCTCACATTGAGTTGATATATACTGAGATTCGGTTGTATATGTTTTTGCTTTATTTTATAAGTAATTCCACAAATATATATATATATATATATGAAAAGAAATCACTCTTAGTCCACCCACTCAGAAAAAAACCCCACTATTAAAATGTATATCTTTCAAGAGTCTTTATAGTTCATATTTGCTATTTTGTTTTGGTTGTTGTTTTAAAAGTCAGGTGATGGAGCTCTGATTTTGAAGCTAGAAAAGCTATAATGTGAATCTCAGCTGATTCTTAGTAGATGTAAGTACCTACTCCCTCTAAGTCTCAGTTTCCAAATCTGTAAAATAGGAATGACAATTGTATTCAATTCATTCAAGGTAACCAGGATTAAATAGATAAATGAGATCATATAAATAATTTGAATAAACACTGGCTCATAAGAGCAATAAATGTTAGCTATATTATCATATTTTATTATTGTCATTATTCCATCATGTAATTTAATCTGATCACTGAAAATGAATCATGATTAATTTTCCATACCCATAAATATCATTTACATTATTGTTTCAATGGCTGTTCATTATATCCCGGTGGGTGTGTATGTTCCATAACTTATTCTCTTGGTTCCTTATTACCAAACGTGTAGGGTGTTTCAGATTTTTCTGTTATGAACCACATTGTGATGAATAATCTTATGCATTTTTTTCTTGGGATAATGCTCTAGAGTTCTATATTTATGATCGAATGGAATCACAGAATGCTCGCTCAAGAGAAGACCTCAAAGACTATGCCTCCACACTACAGATAAGGAAAACGAAGTCCAAAGAGGTTCAATGATTTGCTTGTATTTCAAGAACTCTCTGGGCAGAGAGGACACCCACAGCATAACTACAGATTTATTTTTTATACATATAATAACTAAGTAAAATGCATTGGGGTTAATATACCATCTTAAAACATTTATGGTCTTTAAGCTTCTATATATTTTCTTTTTGAAAAAAACGTGTGTTGAATTGATTTTTGCTTATGGTCAGCTTCTATTTGCTAAATCCTATGCAGGCAGCGAGTATGGACTTAAGCATTCAGCGCTGGCCTAGTTTTATATGTCCATATTTTTATGTACACTTAAAAATACATGTTGTATGTGTTTATGGCCATTCTTATCATTCTTGCTTGTTGCATAGAAATCAGTAAATGTTGGGTATGTAGACTCACATTCTTCATCGAGAAGCCAGATCAGTAGAGGAGGAGAACTAAACAGATGGCCTATGCTCTTGGTGTGTTCCTCCCTCAATCAAGGGGGCTAGGAAAAGGAAAGAGGGGCTCCTCTTTCTACTCACCATGCTCTCATAGGCAATTCCTACTTTTTGGACCTTTAGCCAGGAAACAATTGCAAGTGGATCCCTGAATATTTGAGAAGCATCTTGCTTCCAAAGGTCTTTACTAGGAAGAAAGCTTACACTGAAGGGGAGCTGAAGATAGGGACATGGAAGGAAAAAAAAAAAAAAGTTGGACACTTGGAGACAGTTCCCTCAGTTCGATGAAGATTAAACTCTTGTCCTTCGGTTACCCAGAGACAGGATCCTGGGGAAGAGTGGCGGAAGGGGTCTTCTATGGGAAGACCTCTTGTACTTTGTTTAGCTTCTGGAGGAGAGAAGGAAAGGTGTGAAGGGTGGGGAAAAGTGTACTAAACCTGGACAAGAAAAGTAGTGAGAATTCAGAGGAAAGAGGACAGTAGTGGTGGCAAAGGGGTGGGAAAGGCTGGAAACGACCGGGAGGAAGGAATCATGGCTCTGGGTAAATTAAAGAAGCAGGCACAGCACTAAACACCTTACCTTTGTACACCTTGTATGTGTGTTTGAACAAGTATGAAATATGAAACCGAAATTGGAATATGAAGTTGCTGCTTTTGTTGGTCAAAGATGGTCAAATATTCGCAATTTCATTTGGTTCAACCTAATATTTTTCAGACTATTCCCACACTTGTCACAGTACTGAGCAGTTATCTGAGTCCTACACCAAGGTGGCTGAGGTTAGTCCGTCAATGTCTTGACCTTAAAGTGCTGAAATAAAATGAAGCCTAGCTGAGCAAGGATGGAATTTGACTTGGGCATGAGGTCTTCCTCAGCCGGCATCCTGGCTCTGATATTTACTAGCTTTTTGCTGTTTGGCCAATCACTTTACCTCTGTCATCTTCACTGAACTGTTGTTAAGGATTAAATGAGATAATGTATGCAAAGCTTTTGATCAGTCCCTTGCCAGACCCTGAGAGTTGCCAACTGACGGCTTTTATTACTATTATGGCTCTAATTCATTCATTACCTTGGGGAGAGGGAAGGGCTAACCGAAACTTCTAGCCAAGCAGAAGCTTCCTACCAACAACACTGTCGTCTTGACAAGCAAGAAGTTTAACTGAAGTCAGCATAAGAAATAAAACATCTCAGGAGTCACAGGCAGAGGCGTCCATGTTTTCCCGAAGGCAACCTCCGTGTGGGGCTGCCAGCCCTGCCCCACCGCTGCAGTCCCATTACCGGCCCCCGACCCCATTCCTCCAAGGTCACTCTGCTCTGAGCCTTCAGAGAATAGCAACTCACAGGAGGTTTAGCTCTCCCTGAAGGAGAGCCTTCTGAAATGCAGGCAGACCCAGCTGCAGACAGGGAAGCCTCCATTATCGGTCTCAAATTGTGACCCTTGGAGCCCCTGTGAGTTTCAGACCAGCCCTATTCCATTTGAATGATCTGATGGTAGTACTAAGAAGTCTTTTGTTTGACTTTGCTTGCAACAGGAAACAATGATCACAGTGTATCAATAAGTGGCAAGGAATGTATGGAGCCTATGTTGCAGGACAGTCATTGATTAATTTCAAACGATCAGGGTTATAGTGATACATTTTTATATCTAAACTGTGAAACAATACAGAGCAGGAAAAAAAAAAACACAGAAAAAGGAAAAAAAATACGCATGGACATAAAGATTAAACTGAAACCTTGTGTTTCTGGGAAGTCTAGCTGAATCTGCTCCCAAACCGAGGAACTGAAACTGCAAAGGGAAACTTGACACTTTTTAAAAGGTGTTTAGGTGGCAGCTGAGGATATGAAGAAGGAGGTCTCAGGAGAGATATGGGTGGGTGGAAAAACCTCAGCTTTTCCAAGCCTCAGTGTTCTTATGCTAAAAATGGGCAAAATCGTTTCTACTTGACATATTGGCATAATAAAATTTCATTGTTTGTTTAGAACAATCTGTACGTGTCTTGGAAATGGAGTTGGCATAGACAGATGACATCATTCAACATATCTCTATTCTTAACTTGAAGTACCATACCTATTTTTTAGACATTCTTTAGTGACAGGTTTGCTATAGTAAATGCCAGACAAAAAAATCTAGCATGTTATATATTGCAACACTTAAGCAGGAAGGATCATTTAGCTCTTCCTAATTGTTCATACGCTAAAGACAAAAATCTACAAAGTACAATTGCGAACAAGCCAATGGGCTGTTCTCAAAATGGATCAAATCAAGTGTAGAAACCAGTTAGGTGGTGTACTGGGAGTCCCAGCACCTCTTCCCAGGGCCAGAATGTCTTGGTGTCACTCGACAGTTGCCCACTGAACAAACCGTCCTCCAAATGAAGCTCGATGGTTTTGGAGAATCTGGTTTTTTACCACTAATACTATTCCACTCAGATATTCTCATCATTTTTATCACTGAAATGCATTTCCCTAATGCTGGAAAAAAACATACTATTAGATAATTATCATAAAATTCTCAAGCATACTCAGCAACAAACATTCATTTTGTGAAATAAAAAATGAGTCTTATATTCACAAATCCCACAGCTTGGAAATGTATATGATACACAACATTTAACCTGTCAGCTGCCTCATTAGTGTCAATGAGTGGGAACTGGCAATCAGTAGATGGTGTGCTCTACACGTGTTTATGTTTTAAAATGTTCCCAAAATAGCTCTGCTCGAGAGGTTGATATAAAGCACTTCCACTGGACAAATGAATTTCAGTTTAAATCTTACGATCTACTTAAAGTTTTTTGGAGGAATCCATGTTTCTCATTAACTGATCCTTTATAGCTAATAGAGTCAATACCCCACTAATAATGATGATGATGATGATGATGATGATGATGATGATAAAGACTGGGTGGATAAAAAGTCATCTAAATTTCAATCCTGCCAATATGTAAATGATCACGAAAATATACAGAGAGACTGATGTGTGTTTGACTACCATGAGCTCTAAGATCTCTATTTGTATGGCTCCCGTGTTCAGAATCCATACAGCTATTAAGACATTTTTATAAACTGTAAGAAATATGTGAGCTATTTCAAGATATAATCCTGAAAAACAGACTTCCATGTAAGAAGCCAATTTAGGAAGAAAACAACATAAACAATAGTAACTTGTGTGCCCAAGTGAAGCATCTTTTTAATTTTGAGTAATGAAGATGTCAAGCCAAATGCTAGAGTAGTTTAACTTAATTAGGTGGCCTATTTTTCCAGGCATCCTTTCATTTCCCATTGAAAACTCGGCTTGTATGCAAGGCAACAAGAGCAATTTTGTCTGTAATGAATACCTCCGGGACTGCGCAGAGTAATCATTTGAATGTTGCGCTGAAGACTGGTTTGAGTAACTAGTTTGGGCTTGTTAAGATGCCAGACTTTGTCGGACTAACTAGATGACTCGAAGCGTGATGGCTTTGCCATTTTATTGGGTCAATGGTCAAAAAGTCAAGTTGACTTTACTCCTGAAATTTCTGCCAAAAGGAACCAATCTAAAAGTAATTGGTCTAATTTATAGTTCAAATTTATGTCACAATCATGGAAATTTTATGGCCCATAGTCAAGAGATTTTTTTTTTCCCCAAAAAAATGCTCTTTACAATATTATGCTTTCTAGGCCCCTTTTTCATACCTCATTTACACTCTAACCTAGAGAATTTTCTCATTAGAAAAACATGTAATTAAAAATATATAGCTTCTGATAGGTTTGCAGATCTCAAAACACTAATTCTAACAGTAGATTAAAGAAATCATGTACAAAGAGGAACTTGGAGAGTCCTACTGGTTCCACTGATACTGTATTGCTTATGACAAATAGCAATACAATAATTCTTGTAGGAATAACTGCCTATCATGATCTAGTTTATCATCACATTCATTCTTTCAGTCTTGTACTTGAAATGATTCTCTGAGGAGACGGGAGGGCTGGCACCTTTTGTTAATGTGTCGAGATATCGGCACCCAGGTGGAGAGAAGCTACCGCAATGAAATGGGCAGAGCCAGGTTTGCTAAATGGCTGCAGTGCCGGCAGGACTGAAAGTCGTCAGAAGCAGAAGACCCAAAGAGTTAATGCGATTTTAAAAAAGGTACACAAAATATTTTAACCACTTACTCATTATATTACAGTAATATAATATTACATACTTCTGATGTCAGACACTCCAGGCACAGGAGATCCAGGGAGACACAAGGGTAAGTCCTGTCTTCAAGAGCTCACAATCGGGTGGGCAAGACAAGGAAATGGGTACCAACTCTAAGATGCTACATGCCACAGAGGGGCATATATATACACTGATAACTCCAGCTTCAACTGGAAAGGCCTGGAGGTGTGTAAGGAGGGAAGAGACATGCATCGTTTAGCCACAGGGAAAGGAGAAATGGAAAGGTGGAAGTGAGGTGAGATGAGAGAAATTAATGAGAAACTGTGAGCCTGGGACTGAGGCAATAATCATGTAGAAGGAAAGAGGAGACAGATTCAAAAGTTGTGCCAAAAAAGTAGAATCAACACTATCTAACTAATTACAACACTAACTCAGGGCCGAGTGATAAGGGAGACTCTCGAAGTCTCTGTCTTGATGACTGGGTAGGTGGTGTTAAGTCTTATGACTATAGGCAATATAGGAAAACAAAAGAAGTTTGAGGGGTGAGGGAGTAGGTTGGAGGTGATGAATTTTGATCTGATGAATTAAGATGTGGAGTCTGAGTTGTAGTCAGGAACAGGTGCCCAGTGCAGTTAGAAATCAAACCCGAAATGCATGCGAGAGGACTGCCCTAAATATACACATTGCCCTTCAAATTGTATATTCAAAAGATGGGATAGGAAATGTATGTTCAGTGCTTAGTGTTAAGATTCTGGGAAAACTAATATTGCTTTTATTTTATCACTGTTATTTTTTAATCTTGAGATTTGAGGGACCAGATAAGAGACAGGATTTCAGTGGGGGAAGAGAAAAAAAAGCAGAGGGAAACCTGATCACAACCTGAAAATCATCTAAAATCAGATCTCAGGTCAGGACATTTAACAGTTAGGGTTTACCATGATGCTCAGAATTAACAATAAAAATCAGTTCAAGCTTAAACAGTAACTATTCATGGAGATAAGGAGGAAGGAACGAGAGTAAGAAGAAGAAAGGAGGAACGGGAGAAGGGAAGGAATAAAGGAAGCCAGGGAGTAGGGATGGAAACCAAACAGAAGGAAATGGTTAAGCAGAGTAAAAGCCAAGGTCAAGGAAGAAGTGACTTATTGAAAATATGGTTCAATCTGGTAACTTTCTTAAGAATTAAGCTTCTCCATGACCTGACACTAGAAAAATCTTCGATTCCCCCATCAAGTAACTATTTCTTGGATAAAAAAGATCAGTCCTTCTCTACCCTTTTCACACAGCACCCCAACTGAGGCATGCATAAGAACGTTTCTGCATTCAGAGAAGGGGCGCAGGGGAATGTTGCCAGTGTGGGTGGAAAGCTCAGAATGAACAGGTAGCCATGGAAAATGATATTCTGGAAACTACCATAGAAGAAGAAAGAATGAGAAAAAGTAACGGCACATATTCAAAACTAAACATAAATAAATAACCTTGGTGCCATAGAAAGCTGCAATCCAGGGACTCAGACTCCTGTTTCCTTTGATGTTTTTAATTCACATGAACACTTGTATCTTGAGTGGAATCACATATAAGGAGCCATGAAAGGTAGGGGCTGGAGAAAGGGCTTGAGGTTTTTCAGGGCAAAGAGAAAGGCCTCATAGCATGTGAGTCTGAGTGGGCATGGAAGATTCTAGAGAAAAGTCAGAGCTAAGTTGGGAAGCCCAATTCCCTCCTGCTTTGTTGTTGTATACTCTGCCATATTGGTCACTCAGACGTGACAGGTTAAGAGCCAGAAATAAATGAGTTTATGAAGGACTGTTGGTCACTCTTCACATCTGGCTTCCCTTTCTTTAACATGCTCACGTGTTTCCACAAACTACTTAGGAGGGAATCTGCAAGCTCATGAGGTATCAAGCAACAGGGGCTTCCTTAGCCAGACTCCGGAAACACACTAAGAAATCTTGCATCACATGCTTTAGATTCTATGCAGAGTAAAAAAAAAAAAAAGTTAAACGGTGTTTAAATTAAAGTACTGAGTGGGGTGCCTGGGTGGCTCAGTCAGGTTAGGCGTCTGACTCTTGATTTTAGCTCAGGTCATGATCTCAGGGTTGTGAGATCGGGATCCACACTGGGCATGCAGCCTGTTTGAGATTTCTCTCTCTCCCTCTCCTTCTGCCCCTCCCTACCCAACTGCCTGCATAGCACACACTCTCTCTCAAAAAAAAATAAAAAATAATATGGAGTACTGAGCTAGCTAGAGCTAGCTCGAGCACACGTAGAGCAAGCTATTAGAGGAGAAAATAGTCAATATTCCAAGAATGGAGCCAGGGAGAAGTGGAAATGTCATGGGTTTTTACTGCATATTTGTCAGGCCTATTATAAGGTAGTATACTCAATTTAAAAGCTGCCTATCAATTACAAAATTGTATGCAAAAACTTTTAAGGATTTGTATACACTAGCTTGAGAGGTATAGAACGCATGGAGCAGATAGTGCCAAAGAGCCCTTTGGGACTGTCTAAAAGAATATCATTAATTTTTACAGTGTACTCCCATTTCTGGAGTCATTCCAGCATTGGCTTTCTATAAAAATCATTTCAAGTTTAGAATTATGCTATTTGCTCGCAGCGACATCACAGGAGCAGTAGTGTACCATATGTTGCTACTTAGCAACTTAGTCTGTAAGTCCCAAAGCATGTACTGATTTGAAAATTGAACAGGAATTATAATTGTTGAGTGATGCTACGAGGCAAGTTGTCTTGGATTACTAAACTATGCAGATGTTTGATGTTATGTAGGAAAAGGAATAAAACTTTTTTTTTCCCTGTAAGAGGACTAAAATCCTATTTATGGTTGCCGAAAGGGGTAAATTGATTAAAATTCCCTAAAAGAATACCAGGTAATGAATTTTGAACACACTATATTACAGTAAACAAAAGGAATGTTAAGTGTAAAATTTAGCGAAGGCCATTCAACTTATGTAATTTGCAAAGTTCATTCCCCCCAGAGTACGTATTATCTTGCATTAGTCTAATTTTTAAAATAGCACATTTGAGAAACATTTTCAGATGTGCTACATTATTAAAAAATAGTTTGCTTCTGGCACACAAACCTGCCATATCTTTACAAAGCCCAAAAAGTATTTGGGGCTCTTTACTGTTTTCATAAATTATCTCTGGTATTTAAAACATTCATAGTAACTACTGGTTGAAATATTAAAAGAAATAATGTTAGTTGTTTGATTTTAGTCAGGGCTTAATCGTATCCATTGTACTTGAATTTAAAAATCTAAGGAGCCAAGTTGTTATGATGTATATGCTTTGAATTTCCAATCCTTTATCCAAAAGTCTTTAAGAGGGACATAATGATTCTCTGAAAGGGAGCAGCTGCTTTATAACAGCAATCATTTATTGAGTTTGTGTTTCTACTGTTTCAAACAAATTCAATTAGCCCTTACACTTCAAAACCCTAAAGGCACCAAAGAGATGATACTGGGTTGCTTTAATCTAATAGTAATACTAAACTTGTCAGTACAGTTTGGGGATTGATGGTTAGAAGAAAATTAATAGTAACATTTTTCATTTTTTAATCAAACAGTCCTATTCGCAGCTACCTATGGATCTCGGAGGCTACTTAGCCGAATGAATTCAGTGAAGGAAGAATTGTAAATGCAAAGCTCAGCCTTCCAAAGGTATTCTGAAAGTGATCAACTCAGTTGAATGGAAGGAAATGGAGTCCGGATCTTTGAACTTAATGATGACCTTCTCGTCTGAACAATATAGTGTGGTTTCCAGAATGTCTGCCAGAGAAGGCAGTGACGGTAATGACTTCTAAAGGCAAAGTTCATGGAGAGGCAGGCTTGCCTCTGTTTTGAGTTAAGCACAAGACATTTTGTTCTTAGAGAAATTTCAAAGCTTCGCAAAGTGCACCCCTAACATATACATTAGATTAATTCACTGACAACCACCATGAAGAAAAATAGAAGTTTTATTTTTGTTCTCTGTTCCCCCACCCATCCCAGTTATCAAATCTCTTTGGGCGGCTATGCAGGCATTGAAAACGCCTGTGTTAGAGTTTACGCCATAGTTACTGATACGTGAAATTTCAAACTGCCATGGTTTTGCTAGTCTAGAAGAAAAAAAATGTTCAGATCTACAAAATGCTCCTGAGAACCCTCCCTTGCTTTCACTTAGCCATGTGTTTATTTTTGCTTACAATGTCCTTACATGTTATGTGATGCTGGTACCTTAGGGCAGTTATAATTTTGCTTTAAATGCCCTCACCGGATTAAAGGGCCTGGTCTTAAGTATCTAAAAATAAATAGCCCAGAATTTACTTTTATAAATGTAACCATTTATGTTTTCGTTGGACTTTTGTTGTCACTTCTCATGATTAAATACCTTGTCAACCATTCCCAGGGAAATGGATACAAACATGCTCTTGAAAGGTTTCAATCATATCATGCATTTTGGCTTGAAAGCTACCCACCCAGTGGATCCTGAAAGCAGCCATATAGCGCTCACCGGCCACGTGATTTTGGTTATAAATGTAACATTGTATGGAAAACTGCCCCAATAGCTGATAATGCAAGCTCTTTGTGACATGTGTAGCTTATAATGATTAACTCGTCTATAGTCAGAAGCACAAATAACCCGCACCTGTAAAGACTTTATTTCCTAAAGGTAAAACAACTGTTTGGGAAAGATCATGCTGGCAAAACAGCTGCTTGCCATTCTGGAGAGGAAACAAGGTAGTATCTTTCAACAAATGCCAACTCCGGTGTTTTATCAGCTCTATCTCATTAACTGGAAACAAGGCTTAAATGCTTTGTTTATAAATTATGATTATTCCTGATTGCGGCAGTTACTGATAGTGCTACTCATTTGCAATGCAACTCTTTGAATTTGTTTAATTACAATTTGAAACAAGGCAGAGAAGATTAATTAACCCACCTGGCTGGCTGGCACATAGTCCTGGCTCGGCTCTGTCATGCTCATATACATGTTCTCACCGTCAAACTGCGAATGAAATAATAGTAAACATTCAGCAATCTTGACTGTGTGCATGTTTGTTGTTGCTGTTTTCACCATCAAACTGGAAAACAGTAGCCATAAAAAAAAAAAATACTGTGGTTGGGAATACGGCAAATCTGTCTTAGCAAGTGAGCCCCATCTTTTCTTTGATGTTTCTGTTGTCATCCTTCCTGACCCTGGATGTCAGTGATTTGGAGTAATTAGTGCTCTAGTAATTACAGCAAGCAAGCAAGAAATGAATGGTTTCCTTTCATCTGCAATCTGTTTTAAAACAAAAATGGCTCATTTTGCATAGCATGTATACAGACCGCAGTTCAGTTGTAATGAAGTATTAAACGAGTGCTGCTATACGCTCTACAAATACACTAAGGCACAGCTCAAAGCATTCTGAGTTCAGCTCTCAAAAGTGAAAAAGTGCAGAGTTTTTATAACAGGCTAAAACTGGCTTCATCTCCATAGCCTATGAGGAACAGTTTTACCTTTATAACAACACTTGAAAAGAGCACGTGGGACTACCACCGGGGCGAAGAATGATCACGACAATGAATACCCGTAAAAATACACAAGCTCCGCCATTCGACATTTCTCTCGGAAGTTTTTCAGACATACAGAATTCATGTAGGTATTACGGATGCACAGAAATTCATACACAAATTTATGAGTCGGGGACAAGAAGGGAGGAGGAGATTCAGGGGGTACAATGGCAGAACCGTCAGGTAGTTCAAACAACAGCGACATAACAACAACAACATACTTTTCATTATTTGGGTTTTCGAAAGCAGTAATCACTCCATTCAGACTTAATCCCCAGCTATCTTTAGTCATTTGATAAATGGGCAAAGCATTCCTTTTTTTTAGTTCGAAGAAGAATTTCCCCTAGGAAATAATCAAGTGGACTAATACAGCCAGCTTCAAAGAGCTGACTCTGAATATACTTTCATTGCCAGACTAATTTCAGACATGGGAACTTGAAAATCGGAAAAATGACTTCTCAAGACAGAAGAGTGTTACTGATGACGGTGCAAGTACACAGCTATAGGGATGTATTTTATATATCATCAAAAAAGAGAAATTTGTGTTATAAACATCACATTCCACCACCTATGAGCTGCTAATGTAAGAGGGTTGTACAAGCACTGGGGTGCCCCAAAGCCTCTGAACTGGAGCCTACAGCAGGTGGTGCCCTGAAGATTCACAGAAACAAGGAAAGACCTTCCTAGGGACACGGAAGCACTCACAAGGTGAAGTTCAAGGAACCAAAGGATTTCCTCACACATCCCTATTTATTTCACGTTCTGTGAACAAGCTTATCTAAACAGATAGAAAATCACTTCTCGAATGATGCGGTTGTTAGGACAGGTCAGAAATAGCACACTTAGAAAAGACCAGCTAGACATTTGGTCGCTTTGTCCTCTGGCTCAGGAGCCCTGAGTCCAACTGACTTACCCAAGGTTGCTTTTCCATCAGTCAGGTGAACGCCTTCAACCCAGAGATAGGCTAGCCCCAGTCAATGCACCTGTTACTGCTAACAACTCAAAACCTGACAAAAAGCATCATTCAGCATTTCTCCACCCCCGCCCACTGTTGGTTTGTTTGCAAATGTTTTTAATGTTAAGATGCCAAAGAACCATTTAAAATATGGACAGTTTCTCTGACTATAACAAACTCAACCGAACAGAAGTAGTGGAGTGGATCAAATACTCCGCGGCGCATGCATATTCTATAAATGTGTTACTTTCTATTTCATCTTCTCTAACTCATTTTCTAAATCTGGTGTCATTCTCAAGCCAACTAAGGCTTTGAAGTTTTGGTTTGAGTCTATCCAAAGTGTATGCTAATTGAGCATATTCAATGTTACTGCTCTTGATAAGGACTCTTTCCTCAAAAAGTACCGACACTTAATTAACTTTGAGCCAAGGCTGAAACAGCATTTTACAATAAAAGGTACGTGACTATGGGAATAGCTATTTTTTGGAGTACGTTCCTTGTCCCCATCACCTGCCTGTAGCTTTCCATGTATTAACTGATATGTGTTAACTGATTCAATCTTCACAGCAACCAAGCGTTAGGGATTATTATTACATACAATTTACAAAAGAAGACACCGAGGCACAGAGAATTTAAGCTAGATGCTCAAGGTCACAGAGCTCTTACGAGGCAGGGCTGCCATTCAAAGGCAGGCAGCTTGACTTTCCAGCACATGCACTTAACCACCAGAACATATAAACAGATTCTGAATTATAATGTTGAGTTAGCTATCAATTCTGAAAATAGTGTTGATAAATTATCAAAGCAGAGTGTTGGCAAGATCTCGACCCCAAGACACTGTCCAGAATTTCTGTGGCATTTTGAGACTTTCAAAAAAACAAGAGTCATAGTGAGTTGCCAATTTAGTAATCAGGCTGGCAGAATATCTCCAGATTATTTATAATTAAGCCTTAAATTGAGGTAGGATGGATGGTTTATTTTGTGTCAACTTGTCTGGGCCACAGGGTGACAAGACACTTGGTCAAATATCATTCTGGGTATGTCTGTGAGGTATTTTTTGGATGAAATTAACATTTGAATTGGTAGAATGAGTGAAGAAGACCACCCTCCTTATTAGGGGTGGGCCTCATCTAATCAGTTGAAGGCCTAACCAGCACAAAAAGGCTGACCCTCCTGAGAGTAAGAGGGAACTCCTCCTACCTGACCCATTGAACTGGAACAACAGTCTTTTCCTGCTGTCAGACTTGACTTGACTCATCAGCTCCTCTTGGGTCTTAAGCCTTCTAGATTTTGGACTGAAACTGTACCATTGGCTCTCCTTTCCAGCTTCTCCACTATAGTTTTGGACTTCTTGGCCTCCACAATCAAATGAGACAATCTCATAATAAGTCACACGTCCTGTTGGTTCTGTTTCTCTGGTGAACCCTAACAAAAAAGCTCTGAAAACATATTTCTAGAGGACCTCCCACGTAGAAACACACAAAGGGATGACATTGTTTCATGCTACGCTTGCTTCCTAGGGGAACAGGAGCCATGTTGCTTTTGCTGTGAGTCTCTGGGTGCACTGCATCTCAGTACATCCTACATACATTCACACCTCTTCGTCCAGAGTGCCTTTCTTCCCTTCTACTTGCTGAAATGTCCCTTACACCCCTTGGTATTTTCTTACACCCCGTGGCTTCCCTCAGTCAGGGCTAGGCTGTCTCCAGCCTCTGGGCTCCCCCAGGGAGCCCTCTGGTTCCATGTGGGTTTTGTTATTAGGAGCCTAACTGCACGAGCTGGGAGCTACCAGAGGACACACTGCACATCTTAGTGACCTTTGTGCCTCTATAGCATAGGGCCAGCACGTAGCTCGTCCTCAGGAAATGTCTAGTTACTAAAAATTAAGTAATACTTGCTTGATTAAACAGATTATTTTCCTAGAGAAGGTGATCACTTGAGAAGGGAAAGAAGATTCAACTTTTAGAAAATGGTTTGAAGGTTTTGGAAAGAGGTCAGCTCAAAATTTGACAGTGGATTAAAAGTGGTTACTCTAGAAGCAGAAGCCCTTTAAAAAATGTACAGAAATAGCTAGAACACCATTACTTAAATGCTAGATGTAGTTCTTCCTCAAGATTTTTATATAATTAAAAAACATGTAGATTGGCCAAGAATCAAGGGCCCTGGCTCTAAGAATTTTGAGTTGCCAAACAAAAAAAAACATATGTGTCAGAACAGGCCTAGTCATTCTCCCTGTGGTTGGACCAACTCTTGGGCCCAGACCCTATGCCCTCTCCATACACACCCCATCAGGTTAAGGTCATTGGTGTACTGTTCACAGCTCCATCCACCCACACCCCTTCCAGGAGCTGGTTCCAGGGATCCCAGCAGGCCTTGCAAGGATGCACCATTCTTAAAACACACCCCATGTAGTGGGCACATGTCATTTGGGGTGGAATTATAGTGCAGAGAGCTCTAGACTTTTGGTCTTTGAAAGATCCCTAAAGGCCTCATTTCTGAACCTCTCACATTATGATTGGAGAAACACACTTTTTATTGGTCACGTGGTCCGTCTGGGACTAGAATCAAGGTCTGGATACCTAGTAGAAGACTTTGCCACTATGACCTGCTGCTTTATACTCCATCACTCATAAAACCGGGGGACCAGACTCTATGACTCTTTGTATCAGTATATGGCTTGGGTGCATACTCCACATTCTTGAAGGAGCAGTATTTGCCTTATTACGTTAATGACCCTGCTTTGCTTTACCTGGGATCACATATTAGATGAACATTATTAATAACTGTTGCAATAAAATTGTTTTATTAAAAATAACTAATGATATTTCCTTACTCCTTAGGTTTATCACAGTTATTATTCTTAGAAGTCAACTGCATTCAGGCATTATAACTTTTCAAAAGCATACTAGGACTTTTAATTTCCATGTATTCTCAATTTAAAACCTGAAGCAAAGTTTGAAAGAATACAGAGCCTGGCTTATTTAAATCTAAATGTAAATGGCATCAACTCAGGATTAGCCTTTCTGACCGAGTGTTTTTATACTCTTTATTGTGTTTTTATTTCAAAGCACCAGGGGATGCAATCACATAAAAAGTCATTTATAATCTTCTACTACAGTTTTTTGAAATTGTTTTTAGAGGATATTAACCAAACCCATAATCCCAAAGAGCTTTTCAAACTAGGTAGTTATTATATCTTCTATTTAAAAACCGAAAGCAGACGTCCAACACTGTCTGAACATAGGGAATGATGAGCAAAAATGGGCAATATTAGGCTCCCCAAACCACTAAAGCCAGAAAAATCAAAGGCAGAATGTGAACTCTAAATCAATCACTGGCATTGGTACAGGAAATGGGATCTTTTTAGGGAAACCATTAGAGGAAACCCAGAAAACTGCTCTTGGGTGGGGGTGGTGGAGAACCTCACAGAATCCATGAAACAGTACCTCATTGTATTGCCTATAAAAGGGAAAACCTTACATTTCTGGGTGTTTTCTGAAGGCATATTTGATACTTTGATTTTTTTTTATTTCTTAAGAGCTAAAAGTAGAAATGTTTATAACAGGGAGTTAATTTGACATTTCTGAGAAGATCCATTATAATAAATCGTTAAGAGAGGGTAATCGCCCCAAAATAAAATATCTATTTTTGTGTTGCTTGGCTCCATATAAGATTATAAGTCATCTCCCCCCCACCCTGCTTTTTTGAATAATGAAAGAAATAACTTAAGTTTGGGAAGTGAAGTCAAAGACTTTTGTGTTTCATTGAAGCAAAGCATTCACAGGCCCAGGAACAATGTAGCTGATAAAAACAGCAAGGCAAACTCCTACACCTAGTACCCACCCTCCCATTCTCCAGGAACAAGGTCCAGGGACACCAGAGGGGGAATCTGTGTTTATTTATCTTGCAGCTTCAAGGCTGACTGTGTTGATGCAAGATAGTCTAAAGTAGCATGCCTCCATGCGGGGCCAGGCTGAAAGCTACTGGTTCTGAGCAAAAGGGCCGGAACAGGGGCTCACACTGACAGGAGAGGAGAGGGAGCAGAGCACAGCTCTCAGCACCCCGTGCAAAGAAAGCAGCGGCTCTGTTGGGGCTTGGAATGGACGTGCATTACAACCTGAGAGCACACAGAGCTGAAACAGGAAAGAGAAACCCCTTTCCGGCAGACTCCCATCACTTGAACTTGAGTGGTAAACACTCCGCTGTGGATTTGAATGACACAGGGAAGAAATCAGATGGGGGTGGGGGGTAGCCAGGCTGCCAGGAAGGCTTGGCCACTGAAGGGGAGAGACTACTGGACCCACAACTCAAATACTGTGCTCAGAGCTTAGAATCTGGCTTCTTTGTTTTTTTGGAACTGAATCTATATCTCATTTTCATCCTTGTGATAGATTTATTTGGGGGAAGACTTGTCTATCAGGTTGCTTTGGTTAGTTTCAGTAACTGAAATTTTCAATAATAATAATGCTACGCATAAACTTGTATCTTCTTTTAAGTATAGGCTCTGAATTTAAGATCATGATGCCATCATGGTTCAAGCCCTTTTTTCACCTTTGCAGTTACTTTCAAATCACCTCAAATGTATTAAGGCAGTTAATTTTTCTAATTAGCTTGTGATATGGTGACTATTATTACTTCCATTTTACAGATGACAAAACTGAGGCACAAATGAGGTAAGTCCCTTGCCTGCGAGGGATCCAATCACATGTGCCCCAGCCCAGGTCTTCTCAGCCTGCTTTGTCTTTGCTTCCGGGACTGGCTGACACGGTGCCCATAGTCCTGAAGCCCCCAGACAGATGGCTTCTGCTGCCCCCAAAGGTGCCGGCTGAGGAGCCCCACGCCTGGCCCCAGCTTCCATCAGGGGCTCTGCACCTGGGCTGGAGCCGAAGCAGTTCTGCTTTCCCCCAGAGCCCGTGCAGAAGGGCCGAGCAACCTGTCCTGAGAGTGTGGAGGAAATGGGACCCAGGGGAGGGGACTGACTGCAGCATTCCCTGGGACCTCTTTAGAGAAGCCCCTGATGCCCACCAACCAGGAGGGATTTGTCGCAAAGCTCTGACAGCTTGGAAATGCGTGCCTCACCGTTTGCTCTCCCCATCTCCTTGTCTCCTTGTCTCACTTCCTTTCTCCCTCACCCCAGTTTCCCTAGGCTTGTATTCCCAGCGTTAACACGTGAGCTTTCACTACAGGCTCTGCTTTCTGGACAACTAGGACAGTGCCCAGTCATACGCAGTAAGTGACCGAGCTCTTAGGGGCAAAGCTACACGAATCTGATCCCATCTTTGTTCCGTTTTCATTATATTTAAGAATCATTAATTCTGGGGTGCCTGGGTGGCTTGGTAGGTTAAGCGGCTGCCTTCGGCTCAGGTCATGATCTCAGGGTCTTGGGATCGAGTCCCGAGTCAGGCTCCCTGCTTAGCTGGGAGTCTTCTTCTCCCTCTGCCTCTCCCCCTGTTTGTGCTTTCTCTGTCTTTCACTCTCAAATAAATAAATAAAATCTTTAAAAAAAAGAATCATTAATTCTATTTTCAATTCCTGTGCAAAGACAGAAACAAACTTAAGAAATAATAATAAATAGAAGAAAAAAGATGTTCCTTTATCACGAAAACATCACTCCATTTGAAAGAAAGAAAAATGCAAGTTTCTAGAAACCTTCATTAACCCCAAACCTCCAACACAAAGCAATACATTTTCATTATGCATTATTTAAGAAAGCAAAGAATGGGTGGGATAAAAGCTTAACTATCAGTCCAACTCCATTCTGGTGAATCTAATGGAAATAAGTTAAACCAATTGAAAACACTCAGGTTTTAACTAAAAGGCCTCCCTCCACAAGGTGTGTGATATTAGAAAACCAGGAGCAATGATTTCTGATTCCAGGTAGGAACATTGTTTTTGAAATGAATTCCCAAGTAATTTCTGAATCTCTATAAAGCATAAAGCTGTAAAACTATACTGTAGAGTTGAAACTAGTGTCGTTCCAAATGATCGGTTCAGAACATTCCTTTAACTTGTCATGTTTTAGACAAATTTTTCTGAATCCATGCAGTAAGGGAACAATTTGAGAAGTACACTCAAACTTCCTGGCAATCCTTACCTAAGCTCAGTAGTTCCACATGATATCAGCTCTCACCTCATTTACCATAGTCTCTAATCCTGCATAGATGTGGAATGAAAAGTATGAAAGTCATTACTTTTGGGGGACTGGCTCTTTTATTGCTAGTATTCTTTCTTAAGCACGGTGAGCATTTTTCAGTATCTGACACGCACAGAAAAAAGTGAGAGTATTTTTCTACACATGTCTGGTCTGGAAGAGCATGCCCTTTTCTGGAACCTCAAAACAAGAAGAATGGAAGAGACGAATAGCTCAGAGTATTGATGAGGTTATGAGATTGGCATGAATGATTTACAAAAAAGATTAAGGAGAAGTTATAGGCCGGTTAGGTGACAACTGAGTGGGCTACAAACTTTTAAAAAAGGTTTGAGGACAAACAATTATTGAATAATTCTGAAATTAAAAGTGGTTGTACCAAATAAAAATACAAATAGGAAGGTACAGAGTTATTAAGATGGAGATTCTCACTTCCCTATTATTATTACTCAGAAAATAACATTGTGCTTAAATATAACAATAATGTTACAGGAATAGACTTATGGTAACTAAAATCTCCTAATGGTAGGACAGGTGTTGAAATATATTTTGGTATTTTCAGAGCAGACTTGACCAGTTAGAAATACAAGAAGTTCAGTTTATATCCACTCTCTTTTTCTTTTTGAGATCATATTTGACATTTATTATTTTTTTTAAGTTCCAGAGAGTTAAAAAACGACATTTTAAGAAACTGGATTAAATCCTTCAGGTTATTGAGTCTCAGGCTGTCCACTGTGAAAGGACGCAAAGCTTTATTTGGTGTATATCTGTCATTTTGAGGAACCCGGGAAGTCACTCAATCCATTCGTTATATCGGAAGGAGTATAATTTTTAAATTTTCTTTAACATCTTCAAATTCTATTTAGTTATATCTATTTTTGCATAACCTCCTTTGATATTTAATCCGTGATCTCATGTGACTTTCCTTGCCGACTTATCCACATTTTTCTGAAGCTTATGGCATAATTTTCCCTGCATTAGCTTAAGGCTTTGAGCAGAAAATGTCTCCCCCTCCCAAGGCTTATGCATTATACCTGTTTATAGAGTTTCCATTCCAAAGTTTTTTTATTTTCTTCATGTTTACAGTAGTTCAAACTACTCCCCTTAAATCTCCTGCACTCTCATTTGACTTTTTTTTTTTTTTTTTTTTTGCTAGCATTCTCCCCAGTCCTTCATCCTCCCTTGCCAGAAACATGTCAGAGCTGAAACTACAAGTCTTGTTGCTGGAAACAGCATGTGTGCGTCTACTGAAAGCCTTATTTATACCGCGCGGTGAGAAGTGATTGGTCTCCTTTGTTATATTTTCTGGAATGGCAACATATTATGCTCTTTTGTTGAAAAATTGAGAGAAGAAACTATCACTACATGGGAAGATCGGGGGTAAAGCCGTCCAGCCTGATCTCACTGGCGCGTTACAATTCAATGGCACTGACACAGTCCCAGATAAATATATGGTCGTTATTCATTCATTAATTCCACAAACGCTCACCTATTATGTGCCAGGCAGCAGTCCCAGCAATACCAGCTAACATGAATTTTCCACGTCTTGTGTAACAGGTGGACACATGTATTTACTCACTGAATCCTTACAACAACCCTGTGAGGCAGGTGGCATTCGTGTCCTTTATCAATAAGGACAGCGAGCCTTAAGGAATTGAGTCAGTTGGAAGAGGTAGAGCAGAGCCTCAAGTCTAGTGTTTCTGATGGAAGAAAAGCATCTAAGAGGAGGAGTCAGCTCAAGGGAAACAAGAGCCTTGCCAAAGAAAGGGCTCAATCAACACAGAAGTTTAAGAAATCCCAGCGTAAATGCAGCATTAATGAATATCATAACCAGTTCAAGGATTATCAGGACAGCAGACTTTCTTCTGTTATTTCTGACCGTACCCACTGACCAACGACGGGCATTCCTGTAAGTACACATAGCTTTACTCCATGGTCAGCGCTATCCGAACCAGAGCAGTCAGCAGGGGCAGGAGGCGTGTAACGAAAACCACAGAGTCAAATGATCCAGAGTGGAGTTTTGGACCTCTCTCTGCCACTCAGTGGCTGTGAACTTGGGAAGACGTGGCTTCTGTGAGCATCCATGGCCCTGTCGTGGGACAGCCATGAAGGCCAGGCCTGCCTGGGGAAGTGCCCAGCACTACACACGTCTATCAGATACTCCAAGTGAATCCCTCACCTTTCTCTCTACTGTGTGATACCCGAGATGATGCCAGGACTGGCACGTTACCCTAGTCTTCCTTCTCCCCCTCCACTGCTTAAAGTTCTTCACTACTCTCCCGGGTTTTCAAGTAAATTTCAACTTCCTTAGTTTCAAACAGAAGGCCCTTCATGATGAAAATGGCTCTACCACTTGTACATGGCTGGTGTCCACTCTGAAATGCCTGGGCTGGTGCCAGGCCAAGTGTTCAGTATCGGTAACCTCATTCCTGTCTGCATCTTACGTCACCCTATAGTTCATCATTGCGTAGCAATTTACAAATGGCCGACAAATCCCTGCTGCTATTTCTTTCTATTGCCGCCTCTGCTTGGAAAACTTTTGCACATCCCACTTCCTGTTATTCCCTTTCCCGTTTTCCCGGCAGTAGTTAAGATGATCAGGGAGTTGAGCAACCAACCTGGAACATTCTGGGTGTGAAAGGAGGGGCTGAACAATTATGACTGAACAAAGGCATGAGCTTGGACTTTCCCAGCCAAGGAGTATCTTCCCACCGGAAGGTAAGGCAAAATGGCTGATGATTTAGGGTCCCTCCTCTGTGCCAACCTAAGTTCTCTATGGCACCTGGTGCTTTCCTGAAGCTTCTATGTCATTATATTGCCATTGTTTCACAACCTCTCTCCTACACTGGATTATGAACTCTTTGAGGGTAGGAACCTTCCTATCGATTCTTCTAACCCCAGCACGGAGCATAGGCCAAGCATGCAGTATTTTCAAAATGACACTGACGAATGATTAAATAAATTCAGTGCAATATCGCAAGAACTAAAATCATTCTGGATATCTCCATTCTGTTATTCTGCAGTAGCTTTTATCCCATGTGCCTTCATTTCTAAATCAATTTGTACCATGAAAATAACTGCTCCCCCGGAGGAGGCATTGGGCAACATCTTCTGCAAACCGGATCACACTCTAGTTTTCCCTTCCTTCCTGTCCTACAGGGACCAAATTTGCTTCCCTCGCTCTCGTTGGAAAAATTTAAAAAGAAGTTCACTTTATGAGATCTTCAACAATCGCTAACATCTTCATGGTACCAAGTAGGCAAGACCAGTTGCAGTAAGCAGATTGCGCCCATGAGCTCCAGCTCAAACTAGTTTATTTTTTCACGCTGACGTCAGGCTGCTGGTGAACACTTTGCTCTCTGAATCATCTCCAAATCTATACCGGCATGCTAAGGAAAAGCCGACTGGATTGGCAGACAGAATGCAAGTCATGCCTCCCCTTCCATGTGTTCTGGGAGTAATTCAGGGCCTCTTATTCCCTGGGAAGTGTGGCAGAATAGGACAGAACTTAGGAGAGATTCCATCATGGACTGGCTTTGAAATAAGAAGATCCTGATAGGAGTCCTGCTTCAAACACCTCTTAGCAGACTGGTCTTGTATATGTGCTTCGTGCAATTATTTCCGATTCAAATGAGATATACCAAAGCATTGATAATGACAGAACACTAAACATACACATAAACACTGTGCTACATTCTGGAAACTGGTACTTCTGCCTTATGGTGAGTTTATGGGACTGTTTCTGTCCTGTGTTGGAAAGATCGATAGGCAGAAAGCAGTGTAAAATCAGGCTCAATATGCCCTAAATTCACCTGCAAAGAGGTCTTTAAGAGAGAAAGTGATAGGTAGACGTTATTTTTTAATCACTACCCTTATATGTGCACTGTCCTACCTTAAATATTAGATAATGGCAATGGAGCAGACAAGAAAAATAGTAGTCTAATCACCAAATAAATGAAAACTTTAAAGAGCATCATGTGTGTATCTACGTGCCCATAAATATGCGTATACGCAGATGTTCCTTACATATGTACATATTTATTTACTATGTGCGTGCAAAATATTTTTCTCCAGAAATGTTCTTTATTTGGCTTTCATTTACATTATTTTAGATTATATAGAAGAGCAATATTAAAAACCACCACTTAAAATTGCAGAAGTTGTCCGAAAATGCAAAGCATGACTGAATGCCTCTCTTAATTTACAGGGAAACTATTACCCGGTCATAGTGAGCTACATTATATCACATTCACTAAACTTGCTTCAGGTGAATTTATTGTCATAAAATGAAGATTTCAGACAGTTCTGGAATTAAAAAAATGCAATGTTATACTTAAATAGATAGTAGTAAGATATAGGATGATATAGGTCTCCTATAGCATTTGATTTTTCATAGCTTATTAGCTTTAAACATTAAATTATCCACAAGATAACAATCGCTCGTTGTATTTTATGGAGCTATATAACAAGTTCTGTTCTGGTTCACCAGTTGCATAACTCAGCGAGATACTTAGGCTGTTTCAGTAATCAGTCAATGTTCCTTATAACGCTCACATCAAAGAAATTATGTAATCTCTACTGCTCTGTAACCTATTATTTCACTTTCCATAAGAAAATTTACATTATTAATACCTTTTGCACATTTCCTATTTGCTATGAAAAATTCTGTAATAATACATTTTTATAACCATTAAGTAAATTAATATTAATGTTAGATTAAGTGGTCTCAGGACTTCTTTGTTTGAAATGCCTTCTGAACAGGTCTGAGCAAAATGTACATATTTTAAATATATCTAATGAGTCTGGTCACTAAGAAATCCTTCAATGTTACTTAAGACATTCAGCTTGAAACAAATAATTTAAACATGCATTGAAGTCAGAATAGAATGGAAACTAAACATTAGAGCAAGGTCAAATTATCCAAGATGGATTTTTATTTTAAAAGCAGAACAATGTTGCCTTTTCTTCAGAGCTAACTTGACCTTCCTCAGAAACTTATGTTATAGTGCCTATTGTCCTTTGTACATAATACAGGCAACAAAGCTCTTTGGACTCATGACAGGAAAATATTCTGCATCTAATATGTAAAATCCATATTTTAAGATGCCCCCACTGCATCCCATTTCCGCGCAATGAATCTACATCTGTAACAACACATTTGTATTAGCGGTTCCAAAAGCTAGTGTAGTTTCTCAAAAAAAATGCACATTCCTACTTCTATGCACATTGTAAACCATACTTTGTAAAACTGCGTTTTTACACTGTTGAAAAGGAAAGGGCTTGTGGAGAGGCATTTGCAGGAAAGCTTATAAGGCTTCACACATCTGCTATTTTCTCTACAACTTCTCTATTTCATCCATTAGCAGTCACTGAAGACTATTTTCAGTCCAACATTCTTTAAGGTGTGAGGCTGATTTAATAAGAGGATTCTGCGATGCCAACCTCATCAACCACAGAGTTGAAGCCATTCCATTATTTAGATGGTCATTAGCCTTTCCTTGGATCTTTTGGATTCGAGTTTTGTTTTGATTTTGTTTTTTCAATTGCTTGGCCCTAGCTTTGCTCATTCTATTTAATAATATCATGATAGATATACAATGCAACCCACATCCTCTATGTAAGTGTTTCTCAGCTGGGGGTGATTCTACCCCCCTCCTTTGTCGGTTGGGACTGAAGGGGTCCTGCCAGCATCTAGCGGCTGGAGCCAGCATGCCTATGTACAACCTACAAAGCAGAGAGCAGCCCCTTACAGAAGAATTATCCAGCCCTAATGTGAACAGTGTTGCTGCAGGAAAACCCTCGTGTACGAACGTGTTGAGTTTGACGTTTTGTTCATTTTCATGAGAAACTGTGAGATGAGAGATGAAATCAACTATGAAATGACTCACTTAAGTGGTAAAAGCAGCTCAAATCCTTCATCAATTAAATCATCTACTTAAAAAAAAAAACATTTACATATGGCCTAAATAGTTTGTTCAACGCAATGAAACCACCCAACTCTCAAAGGTCTGACAGCCGTATTCCAGGTGCTCCGGGCAGGGTGTTCAAAACCAAGAATTAAAGAACGTCACCCCACGCCTACAGCTCCATTAATTTGGAATCAACACACACCGTATTATATATACTTTGGAGTTACAATTACTCTGGGCAACCACAGAAAAACGAAATTAATTCTTCAAACTACACATAAAAACTGTTACTTGTCATGGTTGAAACCTGAGAGCTCTAAGAAAAATTAGCAATTTGTTAATTGGGATTCTATTTATCCTTTCATGCACAAAACTAATTATTTATTTGCAAGAGGCTGTGTCTTCATTAAAACGATTAGTATTCTGAGGAGATGGCAGTATTAATTTTATAAATGAAATCGGAATTTCACCACTGTGTTTCGTGCAGTTCTTAAGACAGTGAGTATTTCCACATGATATCAATCTGTCTAAAAAAAGGACCATTCTTTATAGAAACAAAAAGCAGATACATCTGATTCACAATGCTCACTATTTTTTGAAAAGTCTTCCTAGATATCAAGGAGGCATACACATTATTCTTTGAAAGATAAATATGTAATACGTATATATAACATCGGGCTATGTACTATTTACCAAACCCTATCTCCCCCCAAATTTTGAAAAAATATAAATCAAATCTAAAACAAATATGAAGTCATCTCTTCAATTTTTCTAAGGAAAGGGAGCCTGTGACCAAATTATCTTCTACAAGAACAAGAGCAACTCATCTAAAATTAATTAATAAGGCTTCTGAATTTGAAATGTATTCCTTATTTTTTAGGCAGCATGCTTATCACCCCAATAGTGCCCTTACTGGTTTAATAACGTTATGAATTTCATTCACTTAGCATGTAATGGTTGGACATGAAAGGGAGTGTCTCAGGAATGTATGGGTCAGCTAAGAGAAGGCTATGGGACTTTAGATGGCCTCAGGTAATTCACAAAGTGGATGGCCTTCCCAGTGGGTAACTAGAAGGGAAAGTGGAGCCTAGGGCCCCTCCAATTTTAGTGGAATCAGAAGACACAGCAAATTTGAAGTGTTCAGAGAAAACAAAATCTACATAAGGCAGGACTCTGAGAAAAGTCAGCCTGTGTTCTCTTCCACACCTTGAAAGTGGTAAACACACTGCACTGCTGGGGCCCACCTCTCAAACTGGTTGAGTAATTTTAATGAATAAGGCACGAAGTCTGGTTGCAAAATCCTCTGATAATCTTAGCGGAAATAAACTATCTAAGGTTTTTAAGCCTTTAAACACTATTTGTTCCTAAATAGAAAAGTATATATTAATAGACTTGTTTTTTTTAAAGAGCATATTTTTTTTAAGTTTATAAAGTTTATTTTTTAGATCAGGTTGAAGTTCATAGAAGAATTGAGTGAAGACGGCAAGAGAGTCCTCATATACTACCCATCCCCACCGGCGCACAACCATCCCCCCATTGAAATCCACACCACAATGGTACACTTGTTATGATCGATGAACCTACATTGACACATCATTACCACCCAAAGTCCATAGTGTACGTTAGGGCTCACTCTTTGTGGTGTATATTCCAGGGGTTTTGACAAATGCATAACGACATGTATCCACCACTACAGTATATCATGTAGAAAAAGAACCACACTGGGGGCATTTCAAGAAAAAATTTTTGTCTACACAGAGTTAAGAGGATTCTTTTCAGCCGGTGCCACCTTTATCTACCTCCAAAAAGTGCTGTTGCTAAAAATAAAGCCTCTAGTCTAAGCTCCCACTTGCAGTCCTTACCACACTGAGTATTAATTGGATTTTTCTTAAATTAACATTTGGGAAGGGTTAATGGAAAATGACATGCCTATTTAATGCTCTGCTCATTTGACATGATATCTTTCCAGAAATATCTGTAAGTAGATACAGGCTTTTACATGGATTAAAATGTCAGTAGTTGATTTCATAAAGAGGCAATACCACAATTATATTTCTTGTGCTGTTCCATCCTCAAACTGAATTTCTGGGAACATTTCCAAGTATCCCCAACAGCCTTTCTAGGTTAGTGACCAGGAATGTTTGCAAGTGACTAAATTTATATCATTTGGGCAAAAACTTCCCTTTGTGTTTCAGGCTATGTTGATACAGAACAAAATAGAGTAGAGAATTGGCAATTATCCTATTAATTTGATGAATGTGGACAGCTACACCAGATATTTTAAACCACCAAACGGGATTTTTTTTTTGTCTCGATGATCTAATTTGTTAACCAGATAACTGCCAAGACTCCAACTTCATTCTGTTCCATATAAAATTATTCATAATTTTTCATATTTCCAGTATCAGCTACTTAAGGGAAATGAATGTAAATGTATGGATATTTTTGCATTAAAGCTGTATTTCTCACTCCATACTGATGATGTAAAATGAAACAAAGAAAGAACATAGATAGTTATGGCTATTTTTGTCTGGCTTCTCAAATGGCCAGTATACATTAAAAAGCAATATGGCATGATAGCTAAAATCAACAGCTTTGGAGCCAACATGCTTAAGTTCAATGCTGGCTCTGCCTCTTACTTTATATGTCACCACTGCCTCAATTTTCCTATCTGTAAAATGGGGAAACAGTAGTGCCTATTTCATGGGTCATTGTGAGGATTAAATGAGCTGGTACATATAAACTACTTAAAAAAGAGCTCAGATCATAGGAAGCACTGAATAATGTAGCTATTATCTTGATATTAAATTCAACACTAAGATTGGTCAAACCCATGAAGGATCTTTTAGGGATGATAACGATGTCCTAAAACTGGATTTTGCAGATGGTTGCACAACTCTGTAAATGTAATAAAAATCATTTAATTGCCCATTTAGCACAGGGGAATTTCCTGGTACGTAATGATACCGCAATAAAGCTGTTTGTTGTTGTTGTTGTTGTTTTAAAAAGAGTATCCAGCCTTATTAATTCTATAGCATTAGGCTCCTGAACTGTAAAGTCTGAGAACTGAGAAGCATGAGGGAAGGAAAGAGAAAGCCCGATGGAGCTAGAGCCTGTCCCCTATTCTGTCCAATTGGATGAACTGCTTCTTAGTACAGGAGGAGAGCATCTCATTTGCTGTCTCCTTTGAGCTGCTTCTTCGTCTGTCCTCCCAGTGCTCACAAGTCACTATTAATCAGGGGAATTTTGTAAAAGCCTAAAAATTACTCTTCTATTTGCAATGTGTCTCAAACCTACAACCTAAACCTTCTGTTTCCTGCAACTCTGTTTCTTAAAATTGAGTACAGTTTAACAATACTCTAGGTATGACTTTCTCACTCTCCTTACCTCATTGATGATGTACTTTTCTTTTTCATTGATTCACTCATTAATTCAGCATTTATTATGCTACCACCTCTATGTTCCAGGCACATTTCTGGAAAGTAGAGGGGGAAAAAGGCCAAGACAATATGTTCCCTGCCCTCAAAGGTCTTATAGCTTCTAATGTGGCTCTATCTGTCTGGATATGTCCCTTTTTAAGTCTACTCACTTCCTTAATTAAAAACTTCTTTGAAGCTCCTTCCCCCTTTCCAGTGTAGAGAGGTAGAGATTAGAGCTGGTTTCTTCTAGATCATCGCTCCACTGTCATTGGCAACTCCTCTTCCTGAGTCCCTATCGGTTACTCATCCCACATTTTCTGTCCTAATCATTGTCGTTAAGTTTCTGGGCACCTAGGTGAGGGGGTCAGTTAAGCTTGGTTTCAGTGCAGGTCTGATATCAGGGTCATGAGATCCAGCCCCATGTCTGGCTGAGCATGGAACCTGTTTGAATTTCTCTCCCCCTCTTCCTCTGCACTGCCCCCCTAAAATAGAGAAATAAATCTTAAATTAAAAAAAAAGACTATAGCAACAGTCTGGATAAGAACTGACAGAGACTAGGATTGAATGGGTATTTCAGATCTATAATCTGCAGGACTTGGTATGCAAAGAGAGGGAAGTATCCTTAAGATATTTAAATTACGAGATTTGGTGACTAAGGGGCATGAAGTTTCTTTGATGAAGGCGACCAGCAGGGAGTAAAAATAAAAAGGTTGAAGGCAGGCAGGAGCTCTCACTGAGTTCCCATCCCATTGCCCACCTTGCCTCTTCCAAGCTTTTTCCTGATCCTCAGATACTCAATCCTTGATGACCTCTCCCCGACGATGATCTTGCCTCCTACTGTACAGAAAAATCTACCCTGAGAAGCTGCCTAATTCTCCTCCTCTCCATCTCCACACTTTTGTTTGAGACCAAATTCTTCCTTTTTCCCCTTGGGTTTCAGAGGTATATTTTTCTTCCTTCTCAAAGACAGCCCTCTCCGTGTACTCTCAACTATATCCTCCTCTTGCAAATTGTCCAGTTGGTGTTGTCTCATCTTTTATCACCCTTCTGCTTACAAAAAGGCCTTTTTTATTCTCTCTCTCTCTCTCTCTCTCTCTCTCACACACACACACACACACACACAACAAAACCCAAACAACCAACCAAGAATTCTTCCCTGTGCTCAGCTACCCTTTAAGTAACTAATTTATCTCTATCCTTTCCATTATCACGAAACATCTCAAAATAACCTGGTATGCTTGCTGCATGCCTTTTCTAACCATTTATTCACTTGTCTCTTGACCCCTTGAATTCTTGTGCTGGCGTCTTCGCTCCTGACACTTTGTTTCTCGTACTTTTCCCCTCATTCAGAACTAACAACCAGTCCATCCCTCTTGGATAGCTCAGTCTGTGATTTTCACGCTGATTTCCCCAAAAGCCTCTTCACTGGCCCCACTCCACTTTCCTTACTCCCAAGGGCCACTCAAGGGAATGGCTGCCTGAATCCTCTTCTCAGGAATGAGCTCTCTTTGACAGCGAATCTACTGATTCTCATATATCTTTTCAGCAATGTCCTCTCTGCCTATGTCCATCTTTTCATTTGTACTCCCTGCTGACCATCTTCCTCCAAGAAACCCATCAGAAGCCCACATTGACTATCTTCAAGGCTCAACTCTTCTTCCTTCTAAAGCTGTTCCTCTATTTTTATTAATGTCACATCTCATGCTCCTTAGTCACCGAATCTCATCATTTGAGTAGCTTGTGCATACTTCTCCTTCCCTTTCCTACCAACAAGTCCTGCAGATCACAGATCTGAAATATCCATTTCCATCACTTCAACCCTAATCCCTGCCCTGTCCCCTCTTGTCCAGACTGTTGCCATAAGCTTCTAACTGGTCTTCTATCACCGGGCTTCTGTTCATGCAACCCATCCTATGCAATTCTGAGAATAATTTCTTAAATTGCAGCTTTAAACATGGTTCTCTCCCCTGCTCAAAATATGCCCTGGCTTCTCACTGCCAATTGAATAAAATGAAGTCTTCTTATTCTGATATCCAAAGCTTTCTACCATCTGCTCTCAGCTCAGTGAAGCTAGAACCACTGCCAAACTGAGCTGCTCCATGGGCCCTCTGAGCTCACCGTTCCCCTCCCAGCTGCATTTATTCACATGGTTCCTCTGTTCGGAATATCCCACTTCCCCATCAAATAGTCAGATTTGACCGTCCTTCTCTTATAGCCGTCCTGATACTCACACCACAGTGATATGTATCCCTCCTCTGAATCAGACACCTCCCCATCAGTATTTTCTTTTACATGGGTACCAGTCACACTGAAACGTTTGCGCATGTGTCCTGCTTTATCTAGTAGCTTGCAAGACCTTTGGGAGTGGAGGCTGTGGATCTGAGTCTAGTTTGGTGACTGTATACACACTGTCACATAGAGTGTTGGTCCCCAAAGATGTCATGAAGAGAATTCCCTAAAGAACCTGTTAGAACACAGACTACTGCCCCCTACCCCACCAAGTTCTTGAGTCATTAGGTCAGGAAAAGGAGAATTTGCATGTCTAACAGATTCTCAGGTGATGCTGACACTGCTAGTCCAGGAACCACAATTTGAGAACCATTTGCACAGACAGTGTGAAAGCTTCTAGGCTCAAATCTATTTTCTCCCTCTCAAAGACCACAAAATTTTGAATAGGTAGACAAACGTTCTGAGCCCCAAGTTCTTCATGTGTAAAAGTGAAATCACGGTACTACTACTTCTGCATCTATGAAGGATGGTGGTTAAAATCAATCACCAAAATTTGTAGAACACCATATAAATAAATGTCAAATGGGTAAAAATAGTTAAGCGATCCACCTTGGAAAGCCAAAGCCATTTGGGTAATATTTTTCTCGGTGTCCCTTTCTTCTTTGTTCAGTGTATGCTTTTGAGCTTATTCTCCAGTGAAATAATCACTTCCTTTTTCTCCAGTAAAGAGTCTGTGAAACGTGCTGAAAAAAACCAATGCTATATTTGACATCAGATGCAGTAAATATATTTCAGAAATTCTCCCCTTGGTCTGCGTGCAAGGTGCACATGGAAGCAATTTGTCCCATCAGTTGAAAAATCCCCTTCACTGAAAACAAATGACTTGGCTCATTCTCTATGTGTCCCTGAAATTCTGGGCTAGTATTAGGGCAGGGCTACTTTGCCTCAGGACAAAAACTTGAGGGAGTGCTAAATAGCTGAGTAGTCAAGACAAATGGTATTTTAACACAATATATTTTTTAAATAGACATTAATGCAAAAAACCCATGATGGTGGGGAATGGCTTCATGACATTGGACTTGGCAGTGATTTCTTGAGTATGACACCAAAAGGACAGGCAACAAAAAATATCTCTAAAGTGGACTATATCAAAATTAGAAACTTCCATGCCTTAGAAGACATAATCACCAGAGTAAAAGCCCACAGAATGAAAGAAAATATTTGTAAACTATATATCTGATAAGAGCTTAATATCTAGAATATATGAAGAACTCTGACAGCTCTAAAAAAAAAAAAAGAAGAAGAAAAGAGAAGAAACAGAAAACCCTGTTAAAAATGGACAAAGGACTTGAGTAGACATTTTTCTCCCAAGAAGACAAACAAATGACCAGTAAGCACATGAAAAGATGCTCAACATCACTAATCACTAGAAAAATGCAAATCAAAACCACAAGGAGATACCACTTCACACCCATTAGGATGGCTATTATACTAGAAAAAAGAAAATGAAGGAACAAGTGTTGGCAAGAACGTGGAGATATTAGAGCCCTTGTGCACTCTTGGTGAAAATATAAAATGGCACAGCCACCACGGAAAACAGTATGGAGGCTCCCCAGAAAAATGAAGCACAGAATGAACACACGATCTAGCCATTCCACTTCTGGGTACATACCCAAAGAATGGAAAGCAGGGGCTCAAATAGATATTTGTACACCCATGTTAATGACAGCAATATTCATAATAGCCAAAAGGTTGAAGCACCCCCAATCTCATCAGAGGATGAATGGATCAACAAAATGTGGTAGATACAAACAGTGGAGTATTAATCAACCTTAAAAAAATGAAAGAAATTCTGCCACATGCTACAACATGCATGAAGCTTGAGGACATTCTTCTAAGTGAAACATGCCCATCACGAAAAGACAAATGCTGCATGAGTCCACTTCTACGTGGCATTAAAAGTAATCAAGCTCATAGAAACGGAAGGTAGAATGGTGGTTGCCGGGGGCTGCGAGGAGGGGAACGTGGGAAAGAGGACAGGTTTCATCGGTACAGGGTTTCAGTTTAGGAAGATGAAAAAGTTCCAAATGTAACCTGAGTAACAACGTCAATCTACTTAACATTACTAAAGTGTACATCTGAAAGCAATTAGGATGGTAAATTTCACATTATGTGTATGTTACTACAGTTTTTAAAAATAACTAAAAAATCCACAATGAACAAAGTATTAAAATGCTTAATAAAGGCAGGACTAGTATAAATTTTGAGCACTTGTCTAGTTCTGTAGTTAAGAGATCGACAGACCATACAATCTTTTCTTGTTGTTTCCCATGAATTGGTAAGTGGCGTCCTAGTGCCTTGTGAAATGATTCTCCACCCTTCATGCCTTATCAGGAATAGACCTGTTTCAAGTTTGCAAGGAGCTCTCCCATTTTTAAACTTTCATTTCTTGGGGTGCCTGGGTGGCTCAGTCAGTTGAGCACCTGGCTCTTGATTTTGGCTCAAGTCATGATCTCAGGGTTGTGGGATCAAAACCCATGTTGGACTCCATGCTCAGCACAGTTTCCTTGAGATTCTCTCTCTCTCCCTCTGCCTCTGCCCCTCCTAAAGCTCATGTTCTCTCAAAATAAATAAGTAAATAAAATCTTTAAAAAAAGACAAAAAAAAAAAAACACAACCACTTCCATTTCTTCTGCTTGTGAGTGTAGAGGGGTCTGAGAGCATAAAGGTCATCTAATGATTCATCAATAGTTATAAATCTTACAAGGGACAAAAACTTCTCACTGTTGAGCTGTAATTTCAGTGCTCTGAGTATGGTTCAAATCCTAATTTTTATAATAATCAATGGCATGGTCTAGTTCCAATGCACTTCAATCAGCTCATTTTAAAATCCTCACTACTCTTCTTAAACATAGTACTTAAGTGTCGTTACTTAAATTTACTGATGGCGAAACACAGGACAGAGAGGACACTCAAGGGAAGTACTCAGGGTTCTGCTAATCAGAGGACGCATTGTCAAAGAGAGGAAAATTCTTCTTGGTTTCTGAGCTGGGCTCTCGAGGGTGGTGTCTAGCGAAAAATCACAGGATTTAAAACTAGAATACAGATTCCCAGCCCTCAATCTCAGTTACTAGAACGCACTTCCATTGGTCGCAACGAAAACCACAGAAACACAAGGGAGATTATAGTTTGGCATTTAGTTCATGCAGTTCCAAAATAACTTTAAGCAATGAAAATCGTATAAGCCTCAAGAGTCAGAAAGCGATTTAATGAATAGGTTTTATACTTTAAAAAAAAAAAAAAGCTCAAAAAACAATCTGAGTTACGTATTCTCTTCTATTTCTTACCATTAAACACAGATATTGAAATGTATATCCAGAGCTTTATAGGAACACAAAGTAAAAACAATGGCATGTATTATGTTCCAGGAGGTAATTCAGTGTTTTAGGATGAGCCAAGAGATTTATCAAGCAGCCTCCAAGGGAGGCAGAGTTCAAGTCCGGGCTCATCAATAATACATAAATAAACTGAACAATTAGGTACAAAGTGACTATCTTGTCAGACGACTTATTAGCCGATAAATGATACACTCACTCGCTGCCTTGAGTACAGAAAGAAAAGACGTCTTAAGGCAGAAAAAGGGCTGAATAAATAAGAGAAAAAGCAATCAAGCACTGTCTCACCTCCCCACAGCCTGCGGGCTTCATTCCTGCCTCATCCTGCTGTGAAGTAAGGCCTGGGTGTTAACATGGGAAGGTGAATGAAGTCCAAACAAGGAGCCTCCCCTCTGAATTCCATTGCCTCTGCAAGCAGCCTACATACAGCTTGGCATCCAGAGGTCTGCGCATATTTTGGAGAAATGGCAGACGCGTTGAGAGTCCAGAAGAATTTTGCTTCTTTTGTGGGGCTTAGGCTCTGAAGGGAGTGCCTAAGGCCGAAATAGGGTATAGTTAAATGACCTTAGAAAATCCCTAATGTTGCCCTCAAGGTTAGGACATGGAGTGTTCAAGCAGCAAGGGACTCAGCCCCTCCCCAGGGTTCCCAGAGCCCGTGTCATCGGAGGGTCAGAGCAATGGGGCGCTTGCAGGCATCTCAGGACCGTGGAGGAGAGGGAGCCAATTGTCACTTGCCACCAAGACGGGAGCAAGTCAGTTCTCTCCTCACTGGCTCACCAGATTCTTTACACATCAGACAGAAAAAAATCAAATTATTCTCCTCTGAGAGCCAAGGAGAGATCAACTCAATATTACGAAGCCTTAGAAAATACAAACTCTTTTTAGCTAAGTCTAATAGATGGTGTTATAAAGTGCCCTTTTCAGCATAAACCGATGATGCCTCCTGAGAGACCAAGTGGATACTGAGATGCTGGGTACCCACGAGGGAAGGGAACAGTCCTCTGTGCAATGATGTGCCCAGTATCTCTGTGTGTGTGTATATATATATATATATATATATATATATATATATATTCACAGCTTTACACATTTTGCCTCCAGTGTTTTCTTCCCATTAACTATGAGCTAAATGTCTGCTTGAGTAATTGTTTCTCCTTTGGTGTTAACAAAAGAACATATGCTATTTCACTTGCATCTCATTAAGCTCTTCAAATATTAGAGTTGTAGGAGACTTGGTATTTCTACAGAAAAAAATGAAGCATACTGCCATTAGCTGTATTTGGCAATGTGTTCATCCTTACAATCCTCCCACCACCACCCCCATCCCCGGGAGAGTTCCATTCCAAGACCCCCAGCAGATGCCTGAAACCATAGATAGTGCCCAACGCTAAATATACAATGTTTTTCCTATACAGACCCGATATGATGAAGTTTAATGCATAAATGAAGCACAGGAAGAGACTAACAACATAAGTAATAATAAAATAGAACAACTATAATGATATGCTATAATGAAAATTATGGGAATGTGGTCTCCTCTCTCTCATAGTACCTTACTGTCCTGTACTCTTCTTCTTGCTGTGATGATGGGAGATGACAGAATGCTCATGCCATGAGAGGAAGTGACATGAGTGACATAGGCATTGTGATGTAGTGTTAGCCTAGATTCACTTTCTGAGGATTAGACAGAAGGAATAACTGTTGAAAGTGAAACTGTGGATAAGTGGGGACTACTGTCATGCAAACTATTTTCAATGGAATGTTCCCTGCCTACTCATTCTTTTGAACTCAGGAGGGTGCAAAGCATATCATGGCTGGTGGGCTCCTAACCAAAGCCTGGATTCAGGACACCATCCCCTTTGACTCTAGCCCAGGGAGACCGGTCGACCCATAGGAGCCTGATCCGCATCTCATGAGAACTACACTGGCTTGATCCAAAATTGTGCTCAGACACAGACTGGGCCGATCAGATTTGCTGCCGAACCACCCAATGCCCAGAGCTGAGTCCCAGCAATGGCAGAGCTCCACTGGGGGAAGGGACGGGGTCCACAAGTGCCCATGGTTCTAACTTAACCAGCCCTCATGCCATTCTTACTGTGCTCCACTGTCCAAGCCCTTTCAGATACTACCTCTTTTAATTATTATCTCCATTTTTCAGTTGGGGAAACTGAGGCACGGAGTAGGAAAAAGAACTCCTACGATCACATAGCTAACAAGCAGAAGAGCTGGGATATAAACTCAGACAGGGTTTGCATCTAGAGTCCATGTTTTAACCACACCGTGGTGGTGGACTTGAGGTCCTGCTGTCTTTTGGAAGCTTGCTTTTTCCATTCCTGGATTCCATGAGATAGTCCAGCATCCGACAAAATTTTCATTTTTGCTTAAGCTACTCAGAATTGTGTTCTGTCACTTGAAAGCAAAATAAACTAGAGGAGGAAGCACTCTTCTTTTTTTTCTTGAGATCTCCTCTACAAACCTCTTTTGGAGGATAGCGAAGTCACTGTCAGTTTCCAGAGTCAAGGCCACAATTCCACGATGCAGAAGTAATGTGGAAGAACAGAGACGGGACGGAGGGCTGGGACAAGGGAGCTCTGCAGGAGCGGGAGGCGTGCACGCGCTGGCTGCCAGTCATAGGAGCTGTGCCCTTTCACAGCTCCCTTGTCAAAAGCATCTCCGTAAGGATCAACAGGTGTGCGTGTGACTGAGCACCTCGATGTTCCCCTGCTGGGCACGCAGGCATTCTCCCGTCTTCGTCCATGCCTCTGAAGTTAAGCTGAATGCGTTCCTTAACAATATCCATTAGAAAAGGTACTTTTTTTTTTCTTAGCTCCTCACAGACAGATCCTGTGCCAGAGGCTTTTGTTTTGTTTTAATCTAACATTTACTGAGCCCTTCTAAAATGGAGCATTTTCCCAAGTACTTCACCTGTATTGATTTTTATAAGCTTCACAAGAATCCTAGGAAATTTCGCATGAGGGAAACTGAGGCAGAAAGGAAGTGTGCAGAGAGGCTCTAGCTCAGGTGCAGAGTCCCAGAGCTGACATCATCACAGTACAGGTTGGGTAAGACGACCTTACCGTGCTGTCCCATACCACGATGGGTAAAGACGACCACGAAAACGTGCTACAAAAATTTTGATTCTGATAAAAATGGTTTGTAATTGCGCCATCCAAACGATCCTATTTAACGAAGCTGAAGAGACTTGTTCATTCAGGTTATGATTAACAAGAAAATGAAGCCTTGGCCTTAAAGCTAGGAAGAGACTGCATCACGTTCTTCTTGAGGCTTTAGAGGAAGTCCAATTTTCCAAAGTGACAGTACTATTTAGGAAAACCCAAGAATTCCTATACAAACCCAAAATATATATAGTAGATTAATTAAAATGAAAAAGTACAGTAAATGGGGGAGGGGTGGGCAGATTGCTACTTAGGATATTATCTTGATGGCTTCTGGGGACCGGGTCAATTTCTGTCCTCAGCACTCTTTTTGGACCATCACTGTCTAGTTAAAAAGTATATCTTTGGGTCAGAGGCACTAATGCTTGTGCTGGCCTCGTGTTCATCGGAATCGTCAAGTATCAGGAAAGCCAAGGGCTAACACGCAGGGAAGTCACTCCTAGGTTGTTGCTGTCCAACCTAAATAAAATTTTTAAAAAGGTATCTCTTCTCCTTAAGAAGTGTATCTTCTCCAAGAGGCTTTTTCTCTCTGCACTGGTAATAGGAACCATAAATGAGATTTGTGACTTTAAATATTGTTCCAAAGACACCGGCTAGACGATCATCAGACCTGCTCTGAATTTCCTTGTTTTGTGAGTTTTATCTCCAGCAACGAATTAATCTCCAAAAAGCCCTGGTAACACACTGATGTGCCCAACACACACTTGTGGAGAAGGAGTATCTTGGGGCCGTAAGGAGGGTTACTGCTCTTTCAGACTGTAATCAATGGAAGCAGCAGGACACACAGGCTCTCCCCGCGCTGTCAAGCAGCCGCGTATCGATGCGCGGATCTCGGCGCGGGTAGGGCTGCCAGCAGGATAGAGACGCCAGAGCCCTCGTTACACTAGTTGTACCTGGCAGGCCGTGCTGGGTCTGCGCAGAGATAAAATGAGGAGTCCCTGGGCAACCGCAGGCTATCTGTCTCTGCCGCACGTGCTCCTGGCTGTACCTTTGTAGTTTATGTAAAAATAGTTGTTTTCTGAAACGGAATGAAAGCAAGGCGAAGGGTGGCAAGCAGAGGCTGTAACCGAGAAAGAAGTTAAAACTGAAACCCCAGAAGAATTCCGATGGGTGAGTTGCTTCGGGGTTGACTGACAGCCCGGAGGCAGCCATATCAACTTTTCCTTTCTGTCTTGGTCAATGTACTCGAATGTTCTCTACAGGTAGCCTATCTCCGTGTTTCAAAAAATGGAAATTTCAGAATACGGTGCAGGTTTTTCTCGTGCTTATGTTGGCACAGGATGTCTGTCTGCTTCAGCAGGAGGCAAACGAATCCCATTCAGATCATCCAGAGTGAATTTTTGCTTTGAAAATCCCATGCACATTCGAGGTGCCCAACATTATGTTTTGCTTTGGGTAGTAAACTCCTTTCTCCTGCGTGGATTCATGGCCAGATTTAGACTCTGTCATCTCCTGAACTTAATGCAAGACTCTTTACCCTTAGCCTTCTAGAAAGAACAGTGGTCACTTCCTCTCATGAAAGAAAACATCCACACCCCAATGGATCATACTTATCGATGTTACAAAGGGCTCTTTGCTAAGCAAAAGCTGCGTTTTTAGAATCTGGCTTTACTCGACTTATTTTTTGAAGCCAAGTAAATGTAATTCTCGTCACTGTGAAACTGGCTCAATACTTTTCACCTCGATTCTCTACTTTACTTACAAATTAAAGTTTGAGGATGAAAGCGAGAGAAATGTAAAGAAATTGTCTTTCTGTAACTGGGACTGTGTTTATTTGCTAACTTTGTTGTTGCATATGTAAGATATTTCCCTTTGGTAAGATTTCAGCAATGGAAATCAGGATAGACTCTCCTCAGACACCTCAGGAAAACAGGGAGAGCAGGAGAATGTACAACCCTCGTCAGCAAGGGTTCCGTGGTCAGTGGGCTCAGCCTGGCACCTCTGTTCTGTAGGTGGCAGAGAACTGGGGGTGCAACCCCACGACAGACAGCAGGAACTCAGCCAACAGCCTGGAAGAGTCACCTCTCTTGCTCTAGGGATTGAAGGAACAGTGAAAGACTTCCTACAAGGAAGACTCCAGAATTTCTACATGTGAGAGGTCTATGGTCATTGCCTCAAAGCTTCGTAGCAAATATACTGTTTTAATTGGTGTATATTTCATTCAGGGGAAAGTGGGGTGCGTAGCCAAGGGATACTTACGGCTTATGGCATCTTCAAGAAGCTCACGGAGTTTAATGAATATTAACGAAGTTCCACCAAGAATGGCATAAGGAGGAACCTGTCAAGTAATCACAGGATGTTCCAAAACCCAGGGTGGGAATCACTAGGTCAAATGGGAAAATATCTCACTCATCCACAGGTGCAGGGACCCAAAACTTTCCATGGAGAGATAATGAATGCATATAAGACAAGTTGAGGCCAGAGTTTCTTCCGAGAGGAAATGAAAATACTACACTGATAACAGCCAAGAATAAGACCAAGATGGAGTTCTGGGGCTGACTGAGCATTTCATTTCAGTCATGCCACTCAATGTTCAAGCCTCTAGAGAGAGTTAAGTCCAGGGAGGGAAGGCTAGCCTGAATATATTCCTCTAAATCTAAAATCACAGACCTTTACTCTTGAGTCATTAACTTTGTCCTTTCATACAATTTGCATCTTCAATGTACTTACAATAGTCCCTCTGGGAAATTCTAGAATCTTCTGTGATGACCTAAGGGGAAAAGCATCTTATCGCATTTTAGAATAGAGATCAGCATTCCCCACTTAGCTGTGTCATGGTAGTATAATAATATATATAATAATATATGGTTAAAGGATAGACTTTATGAAGTGTTCTACCTATGGAAAACGTTTCCCAAAATAGAAGACAGCCTATTATAGCCTAGATCTGCAATATTTTCTTGTCATTATTTATCAGGGGTTTCTAGAGACTTGAGCCAAGTCTAGAACAGCCAGAAAGCAAGACAGTGGATAACAGGAAATGACCTTCCTTCTTTTTTAGTCCTTCCATGAAGATCCATGTAAACTTAGAATTTTTTCATTAGTATAGAGACTTTAGTGTAGAGAAATCTGCGTTTCTGGTGGGAGCTCAGTTGAGGTGTATGGCACTGCCCGAGAGGAGGACTCTGAGAAATCATCACTTCGTGTTGTGATGAGTGTGTGTTCAGCTGAATCCATTCAAATCTGCATAATGAGGGAATGACTAAAACACACACACATACATGCCCACCACACACACTTCCATTAAGGAAAAAAAATCAGCACCGTCATAGATCTATATTTAGACTATAGCTTTCCAAAAAAACCAAGTTGTGTTTTTGTTGTTGTTGTTTTTAGAAAAAAAACCTAAATCCCCAGTTATCTTAGGAACTCTAAGTCCCTCTAGTAGGAAAGTCCTATTGTCTGGAATGCTGAATTTTTTTCTGGCATGACTGCTAATTCCCTACCCTTTCAGGAACCCCAGGGAAGTAGTTCCGTGGTAGGACTGGGTTACAGAGCTAAGAGGGTATATGGGAAAGCAAGGCCATCCAACTTAAAATATATTCTCAAACAAAAGTACTAAATGCCTCCTAGTCTTTCAGAGATGACCTGAAACCCAGTGGTTGGATTCTTACCCCTGTTGATCATTTCCATACAGGTAACCAAACCAGAGGAGGGGCAGCCAAGCTGGCTAAGGGTGGGGTGCAGCCCACTACCCTGAAGCCTACAAGACTGACAGCTCCTTCTTACGTTCTGCTCAATTCAGTCAAATCTTCTCATGGTGCCTCCCTCTTCGATGCCCCTCTCCCTTCCATGTGCTTACATCTTTGTGTCCGTCACATCAGCAAATTATTTATACAACTGTCTGTCCTCCAAGATTACTAATGAGCTCCTCGGTGGCACAGAACACACCTTTATTTATATAGATTCAACTTAATAAACAAAGCTTATTTAAATTTTGAAATCTTTCATCACTCATGTCATCACCATCGATATCATCTGCTACTAACTTTATTTCAATTCATTTGAGGAATAATTGCTACGATAATGGAGATACATCTCCAAGAGTATAGCATTTATTGCAAATCCCAATTTATCCCCTAATGTGATTTTCTTTGTATTTCATAAACTAGATACGAACAAGGTAGCTCCTTCCTAATATAAAGGCTAGGGATTTCTTCTCCAAAGACAAAATTTCTATTTCAATTTCTCAAAGACAAAATGAGTTTTCTGAATTTCTGCTTATGAGTCCCAAATTTCTTCTGATTCTCCTCTTAGGAGAGTGAACTGTCAATACTCGAGCTACAGTGCCCTAAAAAGCAAAATAAAGATGGCAAAAAATAAATAAATAAACATAATCATCTTGTTTCATTTTAATGTCACAACGAATATTACTTCTTATTTATATAAAGTTGAGCACTACGTAGCGTACACAGGTAGTGTTTATCAAGATCCCTCCACTCCCCTGGCTACCACAGATGACTGGAAAATGTATGATTGGAACAATAAAGCTAGAAATACACTCAAAAGTGACTGCCGCCAAAATAGAAAAATAAATGTGTTCTTTTTATGTTGTAAAAAATACGGTGAATTGGACGAAAGAGATTAGACTCAGATCTCTTCATATGCTGGTCATCTTTTCCATCATGAAAAATATACTTCAGCATTTTGTACCTCAGTGATGTGCTTGCTTGAATGAATCCTTACCAACAGGTAAAATATCATTTCGATTACTCTGTGCCATTTGAAAACCGAGGTGACTCACTCAGTAACGAGACAGAGTAAAAAGCAGTTGTTTTTAGTGGGTTTTTCCTGGGGCTGCGAATCATTTTAATTTACTTGTCCCAGATGCCACGTTTCATCTAGTTGGTATTCTCTCCATTACTAGGCCTGTTCTCCCCTTACTCAATAAATATGGAAATCTATTCCTCGTCCAGTTTGAACATTGTAATTTTTATAGCAGTTTTACTCTTTCTGACAAGCATATTTCCACTCTCCTTTCAGTCCCAGAGAATGTGAAGAAATGCCCTCTTCCCTGAAAATGCTTTGCATGTGTAAAACATATTTCTGGGTTCAAATTTTCTACTTGTGTTGTTTAATTAGTCTTTACGACAAAGGCCTCACAATGTTCTCCCATGTTAGGAAGTTAGCAGAGATGGAGACTGTGAGTGATTGGGGCAGCCCTGGCGGGGGCCAAGTCCAATATCAAAGGAAGACCCAAGCCAAAGGGTCTCATTATTGAGGAGTGTCAGACCGCCAGCTCAGAATCATTAAGGTTGTGGTCCTACACACAGATGAGATTATAGCCATCATGCCTCTCCTTTAAGTCCTTCCTGGAAAGAGGTGGGTTATAACAAAGAAGCAAATAAGAAACCGAATAACTTAATAATGAAGGAAAAATAAATTCGGTCAATGCCATTTTCCTATAACTTAAATTGACTGCTTTGTGTCCGTTAACACTAGATAGTCTCCTCCTCCTGTATCTTGATATTTTTTATTCTTTTTGTACCTAATGTTATGAGTGTGCTGTACTTGAGAAAAACATGACTGGAAAGATATCTATTGTTGTAGGCAAATCACAGCGATGTTTGTCCTCATTAGAAAACTATTCTTTGTTTAATAAAAACAACAATAACAATGAAATAGTCATGCCAATTCCTTTTGAGAAGGCCAAGACAGTTGAGTTTCAGATGAGGTGTTTGGATTTGATGGAATTACCTGAGGGTTTAGCCAGTCATGCAATCCCTACGCCTATCTATGGTCAGTCCCCCCATTTCGGCCTCGGACATAGAGACCTGCCTCTGGAACTTTCTTTCAGACTCGCACAGCTGTGGTGGTTGATTTTCTACCAAAGTATTTTTAGAAACGCACCGCTCTATGAAACACACATCTTCAGACGAGTAACCAGAACCAGACTGACGGACCCCTCTCGGTCAGCACACTCTGAAAAAGGCCTTATAAAAATACAAAGGTAAGACTATCTCCAATGCAAAACAAGCTGAAAGGAGACATGGCCTTGTCTCCAAACAGTCACAGGCAGAAATCTGAAAGCTGCGGGAGTTCATGAAAAAAAGGTAGGTACTCACAAGCAGATGTGATGAAAACTGTAACAAGAGGGAATGTGGAGAGCTGCTTTGAAAGTTATTGTTGAGATGAGAGCAGCTCAGAGACTAGGTAGAAACAAGCAAGACTGCACCCAGGCTGGAGACCAGTGGATTAAGACATGAACCAACGGCTCCGTTGAACAACCTTTGGGCCCAATGTAAGTGCATTTGTGCCTGGGGACTAGCACTTTGATGAGTCTTTCCTTCTGAAGATTTTGCTAGGCCTCAAGGCCTCAGAGTCAGAGATTCCTGTCCCATCCAACTGGAACAACTATATTCATCAGCCTGCCAAGGAGTTAGTCAATCCTCCGTTCCACTTAAGTACTGAGTTTGCAGATCAGTGTTTGACACAATCTTACTGAGCATGGAGTGTCTTCAAAATAAAGTTTCAGAGTCAAAGGCAACAGATCATCAAAGTCGTATTTTACCGGTAATTTCTTACTTTTGACCCCGCATCAAGTACGCACTTTAAATAGACAGATTATTTATAATAGTACTGCAAATTTGGAATTTGTTTAGTCCTAGGCCATTAATATTATAAAAATGCTCAGACTATCATATCAGATATAATATTTTGGTCATATTAATATCAGATAATCAGTGGTGAGGAGGTACAAAATAGTTAATTTAATATGAGGAAGAGGATTAGCCTTGATTCAATAAAAATATAAACTGAGATTTGAAAAATCTTTTAGTTATTATTCAGCAGCCTAAAAGATGTATCTAGTCCCCAAACAATAATTAGGCACATACAATCAAAATTCTCTGCCTACAAAGATTCTGTTAACTGAAGAATCAATTCGCAGAAGTTTTCCATTTTACAGATGAAAGTCCAAAAGCTGATTGATCGCAAACAGTTGGGTAATCCGAGTGCAAAAAATCAGGGAGTGTCCTCAATCCTCTGAATCCTTCCAACAGAGCAGACTCCAAAATTGCCAGTTACTAATTCATTTTATTAATTCAGTTCAATCTGTTGCTTCCTAGAGCTACCAAATGTTTTCTTTGGCATCGTGTTTATAATCAAAATGTTTGCTTTAAAATTAAAACATTTGTTTCGGTGACATGAATTTCCTAGAGCAGCTGAACCTTCTAATAGCTGGAACAAAACTAAGGACAAACTGTTACAGAGAATTTCTCATTTCTGCAACTCTCACTGGTGACCAGACCAGCATCAAGGGAGAACAACATATTTTTCCTTTTGAGATCAGAGACATGATTGAACATAACTAACTGAAAGACAATATAAGTGACCAGATTATTAAAAATGAACTTGATGGGGGCACCTAGGTGGCTCAGTCGGTTAAGCGTCCTACTCTTGATTTTGGCTCAGGTCATGATCTCAGGGTTGGGAGATTGAGCCCAGTGTCAGGTGCGGAGCCTGCTTAAGATTGTCTCTCTTTCCCTGTCCCTCTGCCTATCCCCCCTCCAAAAAAAAAATAATAAAATAATAAAGATATTTTTAAAAGTGAACTTGACAAAGAAGTCCAAGCACAAAAGAAAAATGAATTCTTTGATCTTTGAAACAACAGATAAATAATTTCAGGAAGAGAAAAAAAGTTAAAGCACTATGACCAGAGAAAGGAAGTGAAGGTCCTGAATGGCATAGCAAGTCAAAGAGAAGAAAGAAAAGAAACTAAGAGGTAAAGGCAACAAAATTTCTGAGAACTAAAGAATGGGAGTAAAAAGGGTTGTCAAGACTATTGTGGGAATTCTGTAGGCCCCGAAGGGAAAGAAAAAAAGGTGTGGAATGTGGGGGTCGGTGGCCACCTAGGACATACTCTGATATCAATTATTAAATATACACGTTGAGATTTGATCGTTTTGAGGTAAGAATGCTGGTAGAGAGGACACGTCCAAACAAGATAGATTCATGAGAATCTACAGCAGGACTAGTGCTGTCTACCTGTGACAAAGCCAGGCAGAGCAAATGTCTAGGGGACAGCACCACAGACACAATGGCCTGGGGATAATATTTTTTTAGAAAGAGATGTGGGGAGCTATCGAGTCAGATTCACCATGTGACTCTGGGGGATTCTAGAGAAAATTAGATTTATTAACTTGAATGAGTTTCTACCATGTCATGACTAGCAGAGCTAGCCAAGCCATCTTGTGTGATCAACATAAGAATTTACACAGGAGCCACAAGAGGGACTGGATTTGGCTTTGAAGTTCAAATTTAAAGCTTAAAATAATGTACAAGCATTTTCTTCTTTGGAATTCTGCAATCTCAGAAATCACGATTGGATGGCCAAGAGAAATTAGGAATCTGTATATATATCTATATATAGATACATGTATATCTATATATATACACACACCACTTATGTGTGTATGTGTATACATACAGGTTTCACACACACACACACACACACACACACACACAACTCGTTACCCTTTTAAAATATGTTTTTACAAGAGGAAGAATTTGATCTAAAAAGATCTACCATATACAGGATAAAAGAGCAGGAAATCCTTTGGAGGAAATGAAAAGAATGGATGTGTATATTCAGTTCTTACAGATAATAGCTGAGGGGGTTATAAAATAAAGCTAAATCAAATTGATTGGCAGCAAGGGAGAAGTGATATTAAAGAGAAAGTGATAAGAAAGGAAAATCATGTCTGTGGTGATACACTCTAGAAATAATAAAGTAATTATAGGGAAGACACGATGGGAATACCCACTATGTACAAAGGAGGTGCTAGAGGCTACATGAATATTATTTAAAGTTCATTGGGAAAAAATGAGCTGGATGCTATAGAAAAATGCAATTAGCTATTGTACTATCCCCTGGATTTATAACTGAGCCAAAGGTTTTCATTATAAATATCTTTTAGATCAACTCAAGAGCCGCAGCATTTTTTTTTGTTTAGACATACTCAGTTTGCTGGAAGTCTTTTCATTCCACTCCTGGTCTATATATTTGATTCAAATGCCTTAACATTGACTTCGTCAGTAACTTTGCTCTAGATCAGGATTGCCTTGCCTCTTCGTATAGCTGTTTACAGCAACTGAGAGTTTAAAAAGTCTGTAATGTTTGACATTCGTGTAGTGATATTACATCAGTAATCAGAAACGTGTGTGCGTGCACACACACACACACACACACACTCTCTCTCATTACAGGGATCAGAACTCCACTACAAAGGAAATTTTCTTTTTGTCACATATCACGACTCTCACTGTAAAAATTTCAGGACACTGAGGCAAATACTGAAATAATTCAAGCAATTACATTCAAACCATGCAATTTATTATGAAATTTAAAAGTGCTTCCTTCATTTGGGTGTGTCTTTCTATCTTCCCATTAATCAATCTAGATTCTCTAAAATAGAGAATATGGACTGGTAGTATAATTATGACAGCAAGCTTAGCGCAATTGCTAGTTATGACAGTCTCTGCCGCAATAGCAATCTCGAGAACAGTCTCCAAGCAGAAGTGAGTCGGCCAAACATCTGCAGGAACTAAGATCACTCTTGATCTGCCTCAATTTATTCACCTCCAGTGTGACATAAAGGACTTTCCTGGGTTCCTTGTGTTTAGCCTGACTTTCAAGGTTACCGCCTTTCTAATGTAGCCTATGGTGCTCATACATCAAAGAAACAGCTGACAGGTGTTCCTCTCTTTTCTCTCTTAATTCTATACTAATAGTTTTCTTGACTTAAGTAATGCTAAGTATTTGTGGTTCAATCTCCCTCACTTCTACCTAACACATACCTCCACCCCCACCCAAAAACCCGGCAATCATGATGGAAAAGGGACTCCAGCCAACTCACTGTAATCAATCATCAGTTTTGATGACACTTGAATTGACAGGACTGAGCAAAATTGAGAACATGGCATTGTGTGCCTTACTCAGTTATGTGAGCATACGAGGATGCAAATCAGTTGCAGTTGTGAGTTTTAACGGCAGACCTCGGCTCAGGTCATGATCCTGGAGTCCCAGGATTGAGCCCCACGTAGGGCTCCCTGCTCAGCAGAGAGCCTGTTTCTCTCTCTGCCCCTCACCCCACTCGTGCTCTCTCTCTCTCTCAAATAAATAAATAAAATCTTTAAAAAAAAGAAAAAGGAAAGTTCGGAGCTAATTACTTAATTTTTATAGAACTGAACTTTGGTTTTATCTTCTCCCAACGATAAACGGCTTTGATTCATTTTAAATAAACAAAAATCAAACCAAACTTCAAAATATTTTTACACGTTTATACTTTTTCATAAAAATAATTAGTTATTAGGTAACAGAAATTATTATTTCAGTATTTTTAACCAATAACAGCTTGCATGGGGATTGTTTTCAATGCTTTTTTTTCCTATTTGGTTACTATGTTTATTTATATGTTATATTCATTGAAATGCTTTCTTTCCAGATCTAATTGAAGAAGATATTATGCTACCATGACTTGTTCCCTAGAAAGTTCCTTCTACCCTACTTTAGCCTCACCTGCGCTTGGCCTGTTCCCAAAGACATATTAGCAATGGGATTTTAATGAGTAACATAAGGAAGAGGAAGTTTACAGTCTTTAGTGAAGTTCAGAATTCATGATGATTATGGAAAAGTACCACACAAGCTTTTTTTCAACAGTAAAAGGCAGAAAAGAGATAGAAAAAAAAATGAATGAATAAAATGTTCGGGTTTTCGGATGTTAAATGATTGAAACAGTTTCTATTTAAATGCAAATTTGACTTTTTAAAAGATGGCACTACCAGTAACTGCACCCTAAATGGTAAAATGAAAATCAATTTGAAATATGGGATGAATAAGGTATATGTGGACTTTCTGGGAATAATTTTTTATTATGAAAACCCTGATGCATTTTCCTTTGCTCAGTCCATCTTAGACTTTGGACAGCTATGTCTGGGATGAAATGCAAACATTTTTTAATTTGTTTAAGCACAAACACGGTCAGCTCACTAGAAGCTTCCTTGTTCATTCAAGTCAGAATTCACCAAATAATGATCAACAGTATGATGTATGTAAAATACAAGACCCAAAATAAGAGTTTAACTGCAGCATTATAATGACCAATAGTCGCTGTACGTTTTTTATGATGTTGAGGAAATCACTTTTAAGAAATGGAAATCACTACATTCTATTGATTCAAGAACAGAATCTTCAGACATAAGTCAGCAGAGTTGACACTTTCAAATACATAAAATGTGACATCTGCTCTTACAAATGCACTATACAGGCTGTAAATCATCAAAGAGAAAAACAGTTCAATGTCATTTCAGCCACCGTAAGCTATGGTTTACAACTGAGAGATAAAAATAGTCACACTGTCTCTGTGACATCTAAACCACTTTTCTATTGCAGACGTCCATGTTCTAATTTATCTTTGTGGTTGAATAACACACAATCAATTGTGAGCAACTAGTGTAGTTGATTCCAGTCAACTGCAATTTTCAATAGCTTTATCTTTTCCCCCACGGAGGTGACTTTCAGTGATATCCACAACACACTATCTCAATTTTTTGTGGTTGCTTAAGTATGCCCCGCTTTTGCCATCATTCTAAGGGCTAACAGATAGCACTAATCCACACAGGAAACTTACAGTGTAAGTGGAGACATTAACACTTGGATGCCTTGTAATAATTAAAGACCCGCTTTCCACTGAAAAAAAGCAGCTTTTAAAAGACTTAAAATACAACCAGTAAGAGTATGATCTCTGTTTGAGATTCCTGGTCCCGCCACTGTTTAACGATGAAAATTCAAGCAAATTATTTCACCTCTGTGGGAACTCATCTGAAAAATAGGGCAGGATAAAAATTCCTATCTTTCAGGGGCAGTTTTAAAGATGAAGTGAGATAACGTAAGTACTTTAATACAGTGCTTGACATACACTCTAGAGGACATAGTAAATAGTGACTCTTATTGTTATTAATGTTGGGTTACTTTTTATTAACATTGTGGTATAATAAAATAGAACACTCTTTTGTGGTCATCGTAAATAGTGATGCCAGTTCACTTATTCCAATCCTGAAAAAAATCAAACATAGTAGCTTATACCTGGAACATGTATGATTATATTTTTATTTGATTTTGCAAATTATGCTAGTATTTAAATATTTGTAGAAATTTTTGTGTAATCTTAAAATATCACTATCATCAGTGGTTTTTAAAAATTCTACAATAAAAACGATTGCAGCAAGGATTACAATGTAGGTATCATTTGGTTTGCACATATGGGATAGAGCTAAAAGGAAGGTGATACTTTCTATACACTAATAACAATCACCGGCAAATGGGATCCTATACATATTAATAAGGATTTTATCACATTTTTGCATTTGTTAAATAACATTAACAACTTGAAAAAGTAAGAATTATCACAATAAAATATAACGTTTTCCAGTAGAATTTGCTACATAAGCAACCATTAATCACCAAATTTCTTTTTTTTTTTTTTTTTTAATGAGAGTGAAACAATGAGGCAGGACCTGCTAATCAAGTTGGTTTCTGCAGTGACAGACTTGTTCATTGACAGTCTTCTTGGAATTGAAACACAGTGTCTTTTATTTTTCTCCACGGTACTGCAGTGAAGCTCAAAGCCCAATCTCCTGGTATCCACCAGCCCCTTGGCTGATGTTGAAAGAGAACGGCTGTCCTTGGTGGATTTAAAGCTATTAGATTAGCAGTTCTGATGCATTTTTCTCTCTGAAATCTTTTTCTTAGTAAAGCAGCACACCCCAGGGTCTTTACTTGTCAGACCATTCGAGGCACAACCTTTGGCCGCTCTCCATGCCTCAGTTTGCCAAATGTATGTACACCTATTGTCTCAAGGATTCCCTGTCATATGCTCTTGCTTACGGAGACATTTTGCATGGATTCCGGATCTTCTAATGTGCAAACAAGCACAGCCACGCAATTCACTTTTTGTCAGGGAACAAATGTGCTCTGAACATTAACGGTTTAGATTCACTGGGTCCGTGCCGCTTTTATTTAGAACAAGAAAACAGTTTACGTAGAACTCCAAAGCCTCTAGTCTTTGCCCACACATATGAGATTCTTGAGTAAGGACAAAAAGAATCATTTTAGAAAACTGGAAAGCTGTTTCACTAGTTCACTATGTCCTATCACTGGCTTTTAAAGGGATCCTGTCCCTGATGCCTTTCCCTCCCTCTTTAGGAAAGGAAGTGCAGTGCTTTTGCGGTGGATGTTTTTATTGGAAGAAGGTAGGGGGTATAGGGAAGAAAACAAGTTGTAATTTGGTATATGCTTACATCTTTCTCATCTGAGTCCTCTAATGCTATCCTCATTGCCAAGGAGGCTAGATTACAAGCTTATCAAGGACAGGTGTCAATTCTTTTCTCCACTTCATATTTCTGCCAAAGGGCCTAATGTGTATTTCACCCCCAGGAAACATCCATTAAATACTGACTGAATACCATATGGTATTAAATACCATAATATTTAACTTCGGTCCTAGGTACACGACTGGCCCTGAATTCATGAGATACAGTTGATACTTGAACAAAGATGGGGTTGGGGCCCTGATTCCCTGCACAGTCGAAAACCCACATATGTATATTGACTCCTCCAAAATTTAATTACTAACAGCCTACTGTTTCCTGGGAGCCTTACTTTTTTTTTTTAAGATTATTTATTTATTTATTTATTTGAGCGAGCACCAGAGAGAGAGAGAGAGAAGCAGGCTTCCCTCTAAACAGGGAACCCAATGCGGGGGGCTCGATGCGGGGCTCGATGCGGGGCTCGATGCAGGACTCGATGCAGGGCTCGATCCCAGGACCCTGGAATCAGGGCCTGAACCAAAGGCAGATGCTTAACCAACTGAGCCACCCCAGGCACCCCCATCTGGAAGCCTTACTGATAACAGTCAACTAATACATACGTTGTATGTCATATGTATTATATGTTGCATTCTTATAATAAAGTGAGCTAGAGAAAAGAAAATGTTATTAAGAAAATTGTAAGGAACAGAAAGCACACTGGCAATACTGTTAATTAATTTACTGAAAAAACTATGTATAAGTGTACCTGTACCATTCAACCTCATGTTGTTCAAGGGTCACCTGTACTAACTTTAAATAGCTGACTGTAATAAGTTAACCAAAATTGATGAGAAGTGAGATCTTTTTGTGCATAAAAGAACCAAACCATAACTCTTGGATAAAAGAAAACTCACTTAAATGCAGGTATTTTAGTTATGTTTTCCTATGTTTACGTTCTAGTTCCTCTAAGAAGACGCCTTTTTAACTCTAGAATGCATAAATTCTTTTTTTTTCTTAACTTCCCTCAGGAATAATGGTGACTACAGGCTTGGGCTTAGTACACACTTGATGATGGATTGAATCCTGTTGAAATTGGGCAGCAAGCAACGATGTGGATGGAACTAGAGGGTATTGTGCTAAGTGAAATAAGTCAATCAGAGAATGACAATTATCATATGATCTCACTCATATGTGGAATTTAAGAAACAAAACAGGGTCATAGGGGAAGGGAGGGAAAAATAAAACAAGACGAAATCCGAGAAGGAGACAAACCATAAGAGACTCTTAACCATAGGAAACAAACTGAGGGTTGCTGGAGGGGAGGGAGTGGGGGATGGGGTAACAGGGTGATTGGCATTAAGGAGGGCACATCATGTAATGAGCACTGGGTGTTACATAAGACTGACGAATCACCAAACTCTTCCTCTGAAACTAATAATACATGATATGTTAATTAATTGAATTTAAATTTTAAAATTTAAACAAAATAAAAAAGAAATTGGGCAGCAAATTCCTGACCCACGGAGGTTAAGAGAGGCTATAAAGTCCCTTAACCTCCCACCCAGGGCCCGACAATAGTGCATTTGATGGTCCCTTGCATTCTCTCCATGCCCACAAAACAAACCACTACTTCTCAGGTGTTCTCAGAGCTGTTGGTAATCGCCACTGCTCTGCTGGACAGTATGGAGTTATAATTTGTCTTCAATTATGTACTTTTTTTTATTATTATACTCTATTATTTGACACAGTTCTATGAAATTCTTCTTTCTTAAAAAATTAACCTACTGGGAATATGTCTCAAATTGGTAGGAAAAAAGAGAAATGGCACTTAAAGACATTAGTGTGTGAACTTTTCATTAGAAGGCAATATGGGTAAGTTTATGAAGTGCACGGGGGCTGTTAAGTAGTTATAGAGTTTAAGAACAGTACTTCCAAAAGTGTAAACCAAGGACCTATGTTCAGAGAAAATCTGAAGGGATCTGAAATGTTCAGTTGGGAATAGAGATCAATGAACTAAATCTGAGTGAAGATATCTGATTAGTGTATCTTGTTTACTATCAACCACAATTTCAGAAGGAAGGAAATCTATTGTTCAATAAACAAAGGAACCTCCTCCAATTCTTTCTGAAATACGTGGGGTAATGTCAAAAAAAAAAAACACGTAAATAAATAAAAGTTGTGTTGGTATTTTTTGGCGAACTTGATTATTCATTCTGTCCATGAAATTATATCACAGGCTGACATTATTTAAATATTTTCTAAAGATATTAAAGTACACGGATGATAGCAATGCTGACATATGGGAAAATCCATTTGGGGGAAGTTTGTCTAAGAAGCTGGAAGGTTCTCTGCTATGGCACTGATAATCTAATAAGGAAAAGATTTTTTTCTTAAGGAGATCCCAGTTGCTTTCACTGATTTATCACCTATTTCATTTCCAGTAAATTGTAATTTGAACTCATGATTGTTTGAACTTTGAAAACAGAAATTATTCTACATAGTTTTTTTTTGTTTTGTTTTATTTTGTTTTGTTTTTTTGGAAGTAGGCTCCACACCCAGCATGGAGTCCAAAGCAGGGCTCAAACTCAGGACCATGAGATCAAGACCTGAGCCAAGATCAAGAGTCCGACGCTCAACCGACTGAGCCACCCAGGTGCCCCTCTATGTAGGTTTTTTTTTTTTTTTAATTTTTATAGATTAAAATTATTTCTCATTACTCCTATTGGTTTCTTCCGTCAAATGAAAACAGCTTTAATTGGAGTGATTTCCAATTTCCTCAGGTCAATTGGAAAAAGACTGGTTAAATTACCTGTACATTTGTTTGTATGAGAGAACTATGTTATATCCAGATTTACAAGGTATCTTAATTATCCACATTTGGAGGCTATGTCGTGGTAGAATGAAATATCTTAAAGAAATTGTATAGGTTTAAATTGCTGCCTGTGTGACAAGATTATTAATGGGTAAATGGATAAATAAGATACTCTGGGAGTCCCACTGAATGTACCCATCTTTTAATAAAGGGGAAAAAAAACCCCTGTGCTCACTGAAATCCTGTCCTATCAGAGAGGCAGCAGAGCTGCTTGCCTGTGCTTATCGGCCAGACCTGCCCAATGCCTCGAAAGGACGGGCAGTCCATGGGGCAGGCCACCTCTCCATTGCTACTTCTTCGCCTGAAGGCGGATCCCTCTATACAGAAACTCCTTTCTCCCTAAGTGTTATTGCTCCAGAATTACATGAAATTTAATGGCCAGTCATAAGTCCTGCAGAGTTCAATGGGAATGACACATTCCAAGAAGTCTCTCCATGTGGTGGCTCCCTCAGTGGCAGCAAAATTTCTCATGGTGGCTGTCTTGCGACATTTTCCCCTGAAAAATTCATTGGCCAATCACACTGTCAGGCTATAAAGATGGCCTCAAATATGGCTGTCAGAAAGTTAATTTCTTTACAGAATCTGGCACATTACAAATATCCAGTTAGCCTGGTTTAAAGCTATAAATATTCCTTCTTCTTAGGGAGCATGAAGGGAGGGGTGGGGCCAGGAAGACTTCAGTACATTCTAGACTACATGTCTTTCTTTTGCCTTAAATTGTGTTTACTTTTTCTTCCCTCCCTCCCTCCCTCCAGCTCCTTCATCCTGTCTTCTTCCCTTCCTTCCTTCCTTTCTTTCCTCCTTCCCTTCCTCCTTCCCTCCCTCTCTTCCTTCCATTCTCCTTCCTTCCTTCCTTCCTTCCTTCCTTCCTTCCTTCCTTCCATCTTTCCTCCCTCCCTCCCTCTTTTCTTTATGTATTCTTTCCTGCCTTCTTTTCCTCCATTTTTTCTGTGTTAATGAGTATAAGCCATTCCCATCTCCCACCTTGTACTGTGAGGGCTCTTCTATCTCTTTTTTCCTTTCCACACCCTTTCTCTCTTCCACATTCTACTTTTTCCCTTCTCTTTACTTTTCCTTAAGGTAGATTGTCTTTCAGATCCCCTCCTTTTTCACTACAAGCTTGGGGCACTATTTCAGAGTAATCAAATCAAAGTGAGCGATTCCCAGTTTTGCACCTTCTGCTGCCACTTAATCTCACCTGCAGCACTGCCCCAGCAAAGGGAGATGTGAAACAAGCAAGAAATATGCAAATGAAAAATGTACTTAAAGATCTGACCAGCTGTAAGTAATTTGTAATACAGATTTGGAATAAACAAGGAAGGAGACTAGGATGTCTTCTTTAAATCTGGAGAGCTTGTTTGAATTGGAAAATTGAGGGACTAGAGAGTTTCTATCAGAATTACACTCTTGACTTTAAAAATTACCTTCTAAGCTCATGTTTAAGAAACAAAAATCTAGGTTCACTTTCTAGTTCTTTCACTTAAGTAGCTATGAAATTTGGGGCTGGTGACTTAAAATCTGGAAGCCTGAGTTTTCTCATGAATAAAATAAGTATTCTTTACTTAATGAAAAGATTACTGCAAATAGTAAATAAAACAGTGCAAATAAAATCCTTAGTAAGTTGCTTTACACTCAGAGAGCAGGTCACAAATATGTTAGCAATTACTAGGACCATTATTACTACTATGTTTCAGAAAGACCACCATGGCAGAATTTAAAAACTGCAAAAGGTACTGAAGTATTTTAGGTGGGAGCTGCTGAGAAGATAATATTAAAACATTGCATTATAATTTTAAGAATGAAGAGGCCAACCAAAATTGAAAAGTAAAATCTGCAAAGGGTTTATCTACAGCTACCTCTTTGCGGGCCATACTCGTGCTGGATTCCACCACAGTGCAATGGGTTTTGATGGGATTGTGATCCCAGCTATATCACCTGAGAGCTGCATGAGATTATGAAAGCCATTTAACCTTTCTGAATCTCAGTCCTCACAACCCTCTTCAACAAAACGGGGATAATAACACCTACCACATAGCGTTATTGTGAAGATCAACTATAATAATGTATTTGACTGCTTTATAATGAGCCAAGTGCTATTATCCCCATTCGCTGCATGAAGGGAACACCGGTCTATTTCCCCTATAGTCACAACTCCTGTTAAAAACAAATCGGAGTTCAATGAAAAGACTGGCAGGGTTTTTGACAAAAGATCATGGTGCATGTCCCCTCCATTGGCCTCCCTGATAAAGTCCAAGGGGCCGGCAGGTATGTGTGCCCATTTGCATATTGCATAGCTGAATTCGAGCCATAACTGTCATGAGGGTAAATAAAGGGTGTTTCTTTCACCGTTGCTTTCCGAAATGAAAAAAAAGCCAGTCCCCCGGGGAAAGAAGTTTGCCCGGATAAAGGAAGAACTCATGGAAAAACCATGAAGCTAATTTCAGATATATTGTATTTTAGATCCCTTTTCACTTGACTCACGGAACATGTCAGGATTGACAATTACACATAATTTATCTAAAGAACATAAAGATACAGGTAGTGACTGGACATTATTTAACAAAAGCCAAGGTAACAAAGAGACCAAGGATTAGCCTGCCACCAATGTGATTTCAATCCATCAAAAACTCTTTCTCTTGGAGGAAAATCCTATTTATTTCTATTCTATCTTCTAAGCACAATGAGCAGCTTTACCGTGTAGAAGAATCCCTACCCCCCACCCCCAGAAACAGCCGCACCCAAGAAAGTCGGCTGAAAACACCCTTGACTCACCAGCAGACACTACCCACCACCCCAGGCTCGCTCTGTAACTGAAAAGCTCTGGGAAGGGAGAAGAGAAGGACCTTTTTGTTCCAATAGAAGTATAGCTGATGTCACACTGGCTTCAGGTATACAACATACTGATCCCACAAGCCTGTACTACAAGTGCAGCTACCATCTGAGGAGGCAAGGACTTTTATTCGTGTGTTCATTTCTACAACAGCCTAGCTCCCTGGACCCGGCAGTGTGGGCTGGCAAAACTCAGCAAATCCTCTTTCGTGTCCTGAAATCTCCTTCCTAAGATTTGTATTTGCCTATCCTCTCTTTCTTTACAAACTAGGGCTGCGGAGGAAGGAGCCCAGTCGTGCGTGGTCTAAAACTTTGATCAAGGTAGTTAACTTTTCCCTTCTTCCTATCAGTTTCTGAATTGCTAAGATGAGAATAACAATAGTAATGATAATAATAATAATAATACCACCTGTCTTTTGGGTTTGCGTGAATAGTGAGATGACCCATTCAAGATTTGATTCTGTTTCTTGTACCCAATAATAACCCAAACATTGGAGCTTCTCTCCTGCCATCTCTGTTGGGGGGCCCACGTTACCTGCTTGCATTACTTGCAAACCACCACTGGCCATGGGACCCTGATACACTCTGTAAAGGAGCCACTCCTTACAGGAACTCATCCTCTGCACAAGGTGAGAACAGGCATGCTACGGGGGGAATTTGTAAAACATCAAGGTGAGGCTTGACACACTCATTTAAGGGGGAAAGAACTTAGTTCCAAAGTGGCCTGATCGGACTTTCCATGTTTAAATCATTCCTGGGTTGATGGAGACCACCCTGGTGCCCTTGACCCCTCCTCCTCCTGGTTACCCTCACCACCTCTCAGCAAATTTGATGGGAAAGCAAACCAATAACCAATCTGATATTTAGATCAATGGCTAGAATAAGAGTCCAATCCCATGTTTGGGGAGGTGATGGAGGAACTCAGGAATGAACGTTTCCTCAATAAGTCCAAGGCACACCAAGAATATTGGGAGGAGCAACTGAACAAGGGAAGCCCAAGGGAAAGGGATATTTGGGGAATACGACTCAAGAAACTCTGCCTACTAACTGACCCCCGCACCCTGACCCCAACCCCAACCCCAACCCCCATGAGAATGGATGCACATCCACAGAGAACTTGACCTGAGCTGGCGGAGGCTTCAAGCCTCAACCACGGACCTCACATGAAATCACATTGGGGGGGGGGGGGTGGCGAAAAGCAATATTAAATCTAAAAGAATCAGGGCATCATTTTCACTCTAGAAAAGACTTCTGGAGGAAATAACACATGGAATAAAAACTAGGAATTAATTCATATTACTTTGATAATTTTATCTTTCATTAATAGAGTAGCAATCATGATCATAACTCATTTTTAGAAGAAACATCTTTTGGCAAACACCTCACTTTTTCTTTGACTCCAAAAAAGATAGACTCACAGGGACTTAAGGGAGCTTACTGTCTCAACTTTACCCAGAAGGAAAACGAGACCCAGATTGTGAAACGACTGGTCCAAGGGTGCTCAGCTGGCTGGCAGAAACCTCTCCTTCCCAGGCAGTGTACCTCTGCTGCGCCACATCTGTTCCCAGAGGTTAAAAAAGACCCTAAAGTAGATGGATTCAGGAAACACTAGTAACAAAGAAATTAAACTTGTGGTTAATACTGCGATATATAGTCCTTTGTGATATGCCAGCACTTCTGTTCCTGTTGGTACTTGAAGCCTACGACCATCAGCCCATGTTTACATATCCCTTCGTGCAACTATGGGCAGACCAGTGTGTTCGAAGTTCCAGGATTTCCGCCAACGGGCGAGATTATTCCATATAACAGACTTGCTATTGTTTATCTGGATTTTACACCCTTTACTCCCAGAACCTTACTCCTGGCGTGGATTTTGGAATCTAATAGACTTTTTTTTTTTTTTTCAGATTTTATTTATTTATTTGAGAGACAGAGAGAGAGAGCACAAGCAGGGGAAGGGGCAGAGGAAGAGAAACTCAAGCAGACTCCCCGCAGAGCCAGGAGTCTGATGCAGGGCTTGATTTCAGGACCCCAACATCATGACCTGAGCTGAAGGCAGAGGCTTAATGGACTGAACCACCCAGGTGCCCCAAGAATCTAATAGACTCTTAAACAACATCCTATTTTGGATTTGGTCACACAAGGCTACCATCAAATATATAATGCACTCTAGCCATAATATCATTAAGTATGAGGTTTCAGACTATGTTAAAGGAATCATTCCATAATTTGAAACTCTGTAGGTTTCAAGTTCCATCTCTCAGTATTGTATGAGGCATGGCTATTCATGTGCTGACCCTACTGTGCCCCCAATTTTCCCCACCTGAGCTTAACTGTGACTAGACATATTTTTATTTAACTCAGTTTAGTTAAGTAGACTGAGCAGGAAAAATGAAGTCATGTTGTTTCCCTCTGTTTACTTTGATTAGAAAATTAGGAAGCATTTTATAAAATAACCATGTCTCTCTTTTGAGGCGTAAATATAACACGAAAACGTGTTGCCAGATCCCGTAGGAATCTTTTTCTAAAATCCATTATCCCAAAGTGACTAGTGCCATGAACTACATGATTTTATAATAGGGGGGTAGGAGTGAGAGGAAGGAAACAGTGATTGTTTTAGAAAGGAATGATGTTAAAAAGAAACTGTAATCATCTGGCATATTTACAGAGTGCTATTTATTACGTGTTAACGGATAAAACTATTATCGGTATATTGAAAACAAGACTTTTCGTATAATGGTGCAGTTGACAATGTGTTATTATTCTGTGGAGTGCATAAGGAATTAATCCACGAGCTCAGAAATAAAACAATGATTGAAGTACCTCAAGCTTTGCTTTGTAAAAGTTCCCTGTAAACGCAGAGGCTATCCAAGGGTTAATATTGGCCCGCTCCCCTTAAAATTACCAAATTCCCTTCATCTCTCATCACCCATCATTTGAAATTTTCCTGTCGTCTATTTTCATACTGAGTGTTGAGCTGTTTAATTTTCCCCTCGTCTTCGGAAGGGAAGAGGAATCAAAGCCGGTGTTGATATGTAGAATGTCCACGGTAGCTGGAAGTGGAAACGCGTCCTATCACCAGACAAAGCAATCCCAAATCAAGCCACTGTTACGTCAAAACTTGGGAGGAGTAGAGAAGAAAAATATAGTGGGGGAGGGGGAGAATGCTGATGACCTGCTCAAAGCTTAAAGATCTTTGTTGCAAGGACAGTGACAAATAGAGAGCAGTTAAGAGTCATCTGGAGTACCCAAATTTCATTCCACTACTGTATTTATTTTTAGCATCTATTATTATTCATTGGATACTCGTAGAATAATGGTGGTGTGAATTATGCATAGCAGAATGGAATGGGGGAATGGTATTTATAATTCTAAATTTACAAACACGAGAGAAATTAGTAATACTATAGTTATCAAAGGAAACAGGCCTAATTAAAGAAATAACTGCTACAAAACCATATGCAACTCAAACCAGAAAAAGACAATTCAAATTTAATGAATGCCTTTAATATTAATTACAGAATTCTTAACAATACATTGGGACAGCTCTCTTGGAGAATTCAGCTTACTGTTTAACAGTTTCTGACTAATTTTATTAACCTGTACATCTGAGAGGATCAACCCCCTCTGGGTTTAATTAGAAGAAAATTCAATTTAAATCTAAATGTCAACAGTGGTTACTAATTATGGCAAGGCCCTGGACGGGACAGCAAGTCTGTAATCAGGCAGTTCCCTGGTAACAATTAACACTTTCTTTCTGAGTTATGAGTGCGTTAGGATATTTTAAAATAAATACGATTCAGCATGGGATACTGCTAATATCATGAGCCCCTACTGCTAGGTGCAGACATGCAGAAGAGGCTGCCAAATTAAATTACAGAGATTTCTCAAACATATAGCTGAATAATAAGCAGCTAGGAAACTAGGTCAGGGTCGAAAAGCTAGAGCCGAGCGCCCCTCCCCCAACATGCAAAATAAATATACCCACTATCTCTGAATAGAAATCATTCTTTTGTTATGCCCTTTGTCAAGAATACATTATTGCAAAATGATATTTATTTCCACAATCTTCACAGCTGTGAGCACGACTGAATTAATCTTTCTAGAACTGATTTCATTTGCAATTTCATGATTATGATTATAAAATGTAAATTTATTACTTAAAAAAGAAATGATGATAAAAGACAGAGATAAAAAAAGACAGTTCTTTATCTATTGGTTTGCTTTGCTCGATACTAATGAAATAAATAGCTGACTAACCCTGAAATAAAAACAAACAGTATAAAAATGATTGCAGAAATGTGAAATGAAAGCTAGGAAGACAATAAAAAATCAACTCTTTTAACGTAACACATACAGTGATTATGTGGTGCAGAGAAGTATCAGGACATGCAAATTTTGTCATGGTAAGGCTAAGCTTTATGGTTTAGTCATTTCAGATTTTTCTATTGCTGCCATTCTTTAAATGTTAGCATTAAAGATAATACAGAAAATACTTGGGTACCACTAATCTTTTTTTTTTTTTTTCCAGCTTTCAGTTTTATGCTCTTAAAAGATAATCTCTAGCAGGCCATTCTCAGACTGTTTAATATTGATGACCCAAATAACAAATTAGTTTAAAGAAATCCATATTTATAAGTCTTCAATGTTTAGTGGAATTCAGTCACTACACTGGTCTCCTCTTCTTGAAATATATGGCTTCTTGTAATCAATATGTAAGTGCCTACTGTGTGCCAAGAACTGTATCAGACGTGAGCATATACGCAAGAGTCCGAAGACGCCATCACTGAGTTCGATTATTGCTAGTTAGAAATAATAAAGTCAGGTTTTTTTGGTAACACCCAGGGCAAAATAAACCATTTATTTTTTGCAGGAACTTTATTTACATAACTCACTCTTGCCCCCAAACTACACCGATCCATTTTTTTAAAGGCATCAATTTAATTTTTCCTGTTAAAAATTGCAACTCAGAAATACAGGCAAACACAATTAGTATACATTGTATTAAATATAACTCAAGTGTCAAATGTCTATTTACAGAGAGACCACCAATGTAACTATGGCTCCAGGACGAAATGAATGTCAATAAATGGCTATAAGCACTTATGCTCATAATAGATGCAATAGTGCCTTTAAATAAATATTAACACCTACGACTGCTATTTATCATGTCAACTCAATCAACAGAGATCATATTTCTACACCAGGAATGCATCGGCTAGCTTTCTGCATTTGCTCACCATCATAAAGCAAAGCGCAAGCACTGTCACAAGACATTTATTGTATTCAATTGGATCCCGACTAGCTGCGGAGGAAAAGGCTATTTAAGCTTATGTGACAAAATAAGCTATGTATATATGAATAAATTATTTTTTACTGTATGATTCCTTTCCATTTGCTCTACCTGTCTAAGATTCTGAGTTTTCAATAAAATATTTCCACCTGTGACTTTTATAGCTTTGTAGAGAGTGAGTCTGGCAGAGTTTTTGGTTCATTCTCCCAATCCAAATATTATCTATCACCTCCTCTAGCATGAAGGTTAATAACTCTTGGCTGAAGATGTCTATATCGCTTCTTTACAGTTCAGAGCCATGGACACCTCCCCAGGCTCCGAAGGCATTCCTCCTCCTTGAAGAGTCCACGGCTCACCTCTGGGAGGCATGATGCCCCCACCAGGCTGCCGCGGCCCGAGCGCCTGGCGTTCACCAAGCAATCCTGAGTCTGGTATTATTCCATCCTGCAAACAAACCCTTCGTCGGCTGTAATAAACACGTGCTGCTTGGCACCGTCACATTGCTTAGGAATTCCCTGTTTAAATGAAATATGCAGAGGCCATGCCTATGTAAATTCTGCCTTTTTTCCCCTTTCTTCTTTCCCCCTTTTCATCTCCCTAGTCTTTCTTTAAACAGCATTACGCACCAGAGAGATTTTCACTCACTCCTTCAGCTTTCCCCTGTAGCTTTCAAAATGCTACCTGAGGCATCGTACCATCCCCTGAAAGGAGACAGCATAACAAGAGTGCCTTGTTGGTTAATTGTACAGCTTGGAGGTCTGCTTTCAACTAGGAGTTAATGACTTGTTTGTCCTTTGCCGAGGGTATCTTCGAGATAATTTTCATAGATGTTCCATTATTAGACACCTGTTAGGGGCTGGATCTCTCAGAAGAGAGAAACATGTTCTTTAAAACTAAGTAAAATGAATAAACAAGAACAATGACATTAAATGCATGAGAGACAATATAATAAGACATGTTTCTCACACCAGTTTTAAACTGTAATTTACCAGGTAATATTATTCTAAATAATATAATACAAACTCAGAACAGGTGTCTAGAGCTATTTTCCTACACTTGTAAATGTTAACTCTTTCTTTCTGCTTAACTGAAACTTTAGCTAAGATCTTTTGATAACAAAACGGAAGTTCTATAACCACAGCTCAATAATAAGGTGAATGGAAAAACAGTTGGTTTCTGTCTCCCTCAACTGCTTACCTTGATGTGTTCAAGTCAAAAAGAGAAAGAGAGAGTGTATGTTCTCCATTATACCAACCACCACAATGGCAAACGAAATACAAAGCACTGTTTTGTACTCCCTGTTGGTATAAAGTCTCTATTTTTAAAACCTTATGAAAATTTTAATTTTAATTCAGGCCCATATGTTTCCAGCAAAGACTAAGTGGATCTGTAATGTCGTACTGCTCAAAAATATATTTTCAACCATTCAATTGGTAAAATCTTAAGGAAATCAACTGTGTTATTTTATATCTGATGTCATATGATGGTAGTTTCACAGTAACTTCTCAGAGAAGCAGAGTTGATGTTTTTGCAGACAAGGGCCCTGGAGAGAAAGAAAATACCTTGTGGCAGAAGTAGGTAAGCAACGGGAAAAGGGGAATTAGGAAGGTTCTGGGGAAATGCTCCTCCATCTTTCCCTCCACCTTTGACCCAGGCAGCTGAGTTTAAGCACTCAGAAGAGCCCTCGTGTTTGATTTTAGGATCAGGAAGATTCTAGAATAGCATTTCCCAAAGTGGGTTCCACAATAAGAGGGTAGGTTGTACTTACATGGGCTAAGTAAGTTGGGACATGGCAGGTTAAGCAAAGGTCAATGGGCTTCTTGATGCCAAGATTTCCCAAGGTTCTGAATCATGCAAGAGAACGGAAGTCCATATATCCACGTGCACTTCTCGCCTCTTTACTCTCTAACATGTCCCTGAATTGCTTCACTCCTGTGAGGGACTCCAGAAGCTAGAGGGATTTGAGGTTCATTGGACTCCCCAGGGTGAGTGCAGCAACTGTAGACCAGAATGTTCTGGGTTTTCCCCCTTGATTTTAATAACATGTTTATAGTTAATGCCCTTCTTGCTGAAACAAAACAAAATGAGGCAAAACAAACCAAGTGTTGGGGTGCGACCAAGAACCCCACTATGACTACTCAGGACTCAGAACCGATAATTATAGAAAGAAAGAAAGAAAGAAAGAAAGAAAGAAAGAAAGAAAGAAAGAAAGAAAGAAAAGAAAAAAAAAGGACAACACTGATTATCCTGGTTGACCTGTCTCATGTTGATTCTAAATGATTTAACTTGCCAAGACAGTTCTGTAGGCTTTTGAGACCTCTACTTACATTGTCAGATCTTGTGGTCCAAGTAATCGCTACTGTTATCTTGTTTTAACTTCTTAAATGGGGCCTTATATTGACCAATAATCCCTGCCTTCTAGAATTTTTTTTAAGGTAAATCCTGATTTTCTCACCAGAATAACACTATAGTCTTTCTTTCACATTTAGAATTCTTTAGTTTTCTTAAATATTTAAAATTTTAAACATGATAGTATGCTTTCTAAAATTGACAGGCAACTATATAATCTAGAAAAAAAGATATACAATAGATGAATAACTACAGTATTCTTCAGGCGTCAGGTTTTAAACATGCGTTGTTAAATAAGATACATGTTAGGCTTCAGCACTGAAGCCAAATTATTAGCAAACAGCGGAGCGCAACCAAAAATATCTACAACCCTGATCTTACTGAAATAATTATAGAACCTTTAATGTCCCACCAGGCGCAGAGAGAAAAAGAAACGCAGCAGAGAAAGAGCAGCATAATGGAAACAGACAGAAGTAGGACAGTCGTTCTACTTTTTACACAGCAGACACAAACTACCGTCGAAAGTTGAAGAGAATACAAAAAATGATTGCTGAACCGAAAATAAAATTTTTAATTGGTGTCACAATTGACAAAATATTAAGAAAACGTATTTAAGTAAAATAAAAAGAAATTATAATTTAATTGGGTGACTCTTTTAACATAGGTATGTAGTTTAGATCAACTGATACAAACTCACATATATGTGTGTGTGTATACGTGTATATGACACTTCAATTTGACTGCATGACATGGGCTGTGGGTATGCATAATGCCTGTGTTTCTGCTTTGGAATCATTAGAGATTATTTTAGTCAATGGTCAGTATGTTTAATGTCCTATAATTTGGCTATATAGTACGGAAATTGATTTGCTATGCAAAATCTTTTCCCCATCAACTTTGGCACTCTCTATCTTTGTAATGAGTCATAATCTTTCTGCAAGTATGAGACAAAATACACTTATAAAATAAGTGCATAACACAGAATAGGTGATCGGTTTGTAAAACGATTTAATGAATAAATGACTGCATGCCTATCTTGCCTATGAGTCATTTCTACAATGGCGTTTCTTCATTGGGAAGATAGAGCAAAGAGTTTTGTGGCTGTGCCTCAAGGACCAGCCTTCAAAAGCAACTGCTTTGCTTCGTAAACTGCACTGAGCTTCCACTCAAAACCTCACTTACAGGATAAGACACACAGTTTTCATTTTTAATGTGAAAACCATTGGCCCATGGAGTCCTTCAAGGGCCTCCACAATTTAGCGCCACCTCATTTTCCAATCTTTTTTCCTTATCTTTCACTTGGGACACACTGAACTATCTGTCGGTCCCTGATGGGGCTGGTGGTGTTCCTTCCTGCAGAGAACACTGTTCTTTATCCTCTCTACCTGTCTAAAGCTGATGTGCAGTGTTTAGGCCCAGCTTCCGGTCAATATTTCTCCACAGTGTCCACACCAAGTTCACAGGTACAATGCATGAATACGTGTTAAATGAATACAACAGAGTATTTAAGATACAGTTGCTGTCAAAGCCTTAAAATGCCAGGCACTTCTACGAAAAAGCATTAGCTGGTTATATCATCAGACACCTTAGGATTTCTTTTTAAGTTTCGTCTGAAAGTGTCGGGGCACCTGGGTGGCTCAGTTGTTTAAGCATCTGCCTTAGCTCAGGTCATGATCCCAGGGTCCTGGGATCGAGCCCCGCACAGGGCTCCTTGCTCAGTGGGGAGTCTGCTTTTCCCTCTGCCCCCTCCCAGCCCCCAGCTCGTGCTCTCTCTCTCTCCTTCTGTCGAATAAATAAATAAAATCTTTAAAAAGAGAGAGAGAGAGAGAATGAGAATCTTACCATATCTTCATAAAATAAGCATAGTTGTTTATGGTAAAACTATAAAATTTTGGTAATTATCAACTTAAAGTAGTAACACTTTCCATAAAGATGTATCTGTAGGATATAGTTTAGGCAATATTAACTAGTCCTATATACAAAGGAAGTTTTCCCTTTTATTAAAGGGGTAGAGTTATAAAATTTAATTTCTCTAAACAAATATAATAGCAGAAAATGTCTCTAAAACTTCCTAACAAAGGAACAATTCATTCCACTCCCCGCCCCCGTTTAAAAAAACATCCTCTGAAATCAAAGTGCCCCGGTATGTACCGAGGGGGTGGTGGTTTGAGAGAGAAATGTAGTGTAAGATTCCTTGGTAGCTAATAAATACAGGGCTATTGTCCCTGGAAACACTGCCATCTGTTGTCAGAAAAGAAAGGTCACTTCTGAAATTCTGCCAGGCAATAGGTTTTCTACAGTCATAGGAAAGAAAAAAAAATTCTGAGACTGTTTCTTAACTGAGCAGGTCATCCTACAGGGAAAAGTCTCTATGGGAACTGTAATTTGGAAGATGTCCAAAGTACAAAAATAGATTAGTTTTCTCAAAGAGTGAAATGGTTCTCTAAAACAAGGGTACTCTCGTAGACAGCTCTTACTATTTACTATATAATGATCTACATTAGTTTAATTTATTTCAGTATACAGAGAGCCAAAATTATGATTGAAATTCCAACCATCACACCTGGGTTAAGAGTGTCTCTTTCTTAACTTTTCCTGAAACTTTCCATTAAATTTTATTAGGTGATAAATTCTACAATATTCCCTATGGATCCTTAATAGGAGAGAAAGAGAAAAATCACCAAAATCATCATCTAGTCAGTCTGCCTGGAAGGGATTTAAAAGTCTTATATGTATCCTGTTGCTTTCTGTTACAAAGTAGTTTACACTTTCTAAGAAGGGATTATTACAGAAGCCATTTACCACTTACCCTCCTTCTGAGTTTTTGCCATTTTTAATGAGAAAATTAAGTTGTGCCGCAGATTAAATGGAGAAGGTGTATATGAACCATCATTTTATCAGTTTAGATTTGCTAATTTCATTGGTATGTTCTCAGTCCTTAACTTATCCATGTTCATTTCAGTGGTCCACTAGGATCTCACTAATGAAGGGGAAGGATCAGTGTAGAGAATCCAGCCAAGGAACCTATGCCACATCCCACGCTAGTCAATTACAGTCGTTTAATCCACGCAACAACTCTATTATGGTGGCTGTCTAGACCCCATTTACAAATTTAAAAAAATGAGAGAGGTTCTGTGTTCTCTCTAATTTCACACAGCCAATGACAGCAAAGTCAGGATTCAAACCCCTGTGCGGCCACCTCTACAATCCTTGCCTCTTCCTTTACTCCGACACAGGCTGTGTAGGATAGCACTACACCTGTTTCCAACTTGTATTTTCCCTTTTAGGGTGCATGGCGATTGAGACGCTTTTCCTTAAACTATTTCTGCTTCTTGAAGCACAGCAACTGGTACATTTGTGGTAAGGGAGGTGTCACCTGAGATGTCTAGGGGGAAGCAGTCTACCAGCATGGGATTTAAAAATCATGACAGATGCATCGCAAAGTAAAACTAAACAGGCGAGCTAGCAGGGCTAGGTGTAAAAGGCTAGCAGATCCGAATACTGCAAGCGGTGGCCTTGGCTGTTGGCTCACTGTGCCGAGAGGGACATTACCTCGAGGCACTACGGCAAAGCCCAGCCTGTTGCGCAGTTTGGCATTGAGACCCTGACTACTCTAGTTGGAAGGGAAAGGTGAAAAGCATCTATGGAAAGCACACCCACCATTCCCAAGTGGCTGTGAAACAGCCATCATTATGAACTCAAATTCTTTTCATTGACAGTTATGTTTAAATTATAAAAATCTCAGTGGTGTATGATTTTCACCATGCGATTTTTGAAGTTCTATACTAATGATGTTCAGCAAACCTGCTTTGAGATCCCATCTTGCTGAGAAATGGAACGCCTTTGAGAAAACCTTTGAGCCCACAGCTTAGCTGACATGTATTTAATGCATTTATACCATTTTAAGAATCATTTACAAATCTGTTTTAGTACACAGTTAATGTCTTACCTATGTCTGTTACTGTGATAACCCACGATCTTAAAACAGTGTTGCATGAATCCTTCTGACTCTCACGAAGAGAGAAACGACCTGCATAGACTGCTTTTATTAAAAAGCCATTGTAAAGGTGCTCTATGACTCTGGTTTTCAATATTTGAGAATCATGCAATGGATAAAAAAATACTTCTGTGTTTCATCTAGTCAATCCTTTAATTTTACAGCTGGAGAAACCCACCCGGGGAGGTTAAGGGATTAGTTCAAAGTCCCACTACCACTTAGTAAAAAACTCATCCAGTGCAATGGCTCTTTCCACTGTATTCCAAATAAAAGACCTTATTATTTTCCCATAGTAGAGAAGTTTTGACTATCATAATGTCATGTTAGGTCACTAAAATTTATTTTCTGGGCTTAGAGATTATTGCTAAATACCAACCCAACTTATTAGCTTCTCTGAGTCTTGCTTTCGTCATTTATAAAATGGGAGTAATAATATTGAATCCAAGATGTATTTTGTTGTCATTGTTGCACCAAATAAATATGTTGCTCTCCTTCCAAGAAAGTGTCACATCCCGAAGTGACCATAACCATTCTGTTGGTCACAAGAGATTGAGCTTGAAAAAAAATAAATAAATGAAGCCTGTTTGAACTCATTAAACTTCTTACTTTCAGCTATGTTACAGGGAAACTGGAGAGAATTTCAAGTTGTGCATAGGAAAGAAAAGAGTTCCTAGTTTTTGCTCTAACCAAAACTATATTTCATCATTAGAGGTAATGAAAAAAAATAAATCATAATAATGAAAAGGGAAAAGAAAGAAGAGAAGGGAAGGGAGGGGAAGGGAAAGGAAGGGAAGGGAGGGGAAGGGAAGGGGAGGGGAGGGGAGGGGAGGGGACGGGAGGGGAGGGGAGGGGAAGGGAAGGGAAGGGAAGGGAAGGGAAGGGGAGGGGAGGGGAGGGGACGGGAGGGGAGGGGAAGGGAAGGGAAGGGAAGGGGAGGGAAGGGGAGGGGAAGGGAAGGGAAGGGAAAGGAAAAGAGAAGAGAAGGGAAGGGAAGGGAAGGGAAGAGAAGAGAAGAGAAGAGAAGAGAAGAGAAGAGAAGAGAAGAGAAGAGAAGAGAAGAGAAGAAATAAGAGAAGACAAGAAAAAAACTGTCTGAAACTTTCTGGGAAAAGCCCTCTGAATCACTAGGTAGTGGTCTTTCTCCCTGTGGTTGAGCTTACCTTATACTAATTAGGTCTCTTCCAATCGACTGCAAACGTTTAGAAGGCAAGTCTCATGCTTCCTAATCTTTGTAATTTCCTGATATTTAGCAGTGTCTGACATATAAGAAGCATTCAGTAAGTACTGAGGGAGAAGCTGTCTGGATAGCTATCTTTAATGGTATACAGCTCAGAAACAACCTCATCTTTTAAAGCATTTTAAACACTTTGGATATAAATGTTTCTCAAATGATACTGTACAATCAACACTTTCTTAAAAAGCCTCCCCAGCATAGTTATATTGGAACATAAATTACTATAATCTGCCATAAAACAATGATATTCTCTGGGGCTTATTAAGTATGTTCTTGGTGTTGTATCAATGGCTACAGGCTTTATGCTTTGAACGTTCTTAGAAGTGATTATGTTTAAAATAGTGTTTTAGGATCCTACATACCTATCTGGCTGTCACGTTTTTGTGGTCAGTTACAGGTCTGACACTAGTACCCAACAACCAACCCTTGTCATAATTAGTTGCTTCTAAACGCAGTGCTCTAGGAAACCTTATCACAAAGGCTGCTAGACTGTGTAAAGAACATGAGTTCTGATAACATGGATTATATCTCTTCTGGCTGCTACGTTTTAATTCTGTGTGTTTGGCTTTATTTCTCCCTCCAAAAGTAAAAAAAAAAAAAAAAACTGTCTAAGCTCTAGAAAAGTGAGGGTATTATTATCCCATGCAATTTAGAGTGACAACATGTCCAAAGATCCATTTGTTTCCTAAAAGTAAATATATTAAAGTGCATAAAATTCCCAAATGAGTCAAATTTGACAAAGCTTTCAACTAATGAAACTATTAAAGGTAATATGAAAGTGTTTTTTAATATCAACTATTAGCAGAAAATGATAGTGCCATTGAAATTCCTTTATAGTTTAAAGGAAGTTCTATCAGCAGCCTAGCATCTCATTCTGAAATTGCACAGAAACATAGATTTGCATTTTATCTTCATCTCCTTTGATATGAAAATATACTCTTAGTGGAGAAAAGTTTAAGGTTTTTAGTGCTATTTCAAAAAAAATTAATAAATATATGATGGAGAAGAAAGTATATTTGACTTAGACCTAGAGACCCAGGATCCAGCCCCAATGGCCCTTAGTGTTGCAGTTTTGGGCAAGTCGCTCAGTACCTATTTGTAAGATCTGCATTTTGGCGAGCTGACCTTAAAGTTCCTTCCCAGGATGAACCTCCCTGATTCTCCTGAACCTATGCTATTTCTTAAGTGAGACTTCATTATAGTATGTGTGCCTGTGTTGGGGGTTGGGTAATAAGAAAGGAAGGAAGGAAGGAAGGAAGGAAGGAAGGAAGGAAGGAAGGAAGGAAGGAAGGAAGGAGAAAGGAGAAAGAGAAGAAAGAAAGAAAGAAAGAAAGAAAGAAAGAAAGAAAGAAAGAAAGAAAGAAGAAAAAAGAAAGTAAGAAAGAAAGAAAGAAAGAAAAGAAAAGAGAAGAAAAAGAAAAATTGTAAGCTTATACTGTCAATAAATTCTCCAGTTATTTATTTAATTTAATTCACAGATATTCATTAAGCATTGACTGTATACCAATATGAGACTGAAGCCCAATCCCTGCTCCCCAGAGGCTCACCATTACCCAGCCCGGGAGGTAATACTCATACACAAATAAGGCAGTGAGGTTTGTATGTCTCAGCCAGGCACACAAAGCCTTCATGATGCAATCTCAGCCCACCTTTGTAGCCTCCTCTATAGCCTTTCTAACTCTGTAAGTGTTGCATTCCGAACACACCAACTCGATCACTCCAGCCGGAGAATATCCACGACACTTCCCCACACTTCTGCTCCTGCCGTCCTCTGCCGTCTTCCCTGCGACTCTCAATCTGCCTGGCGACCTCCTTCCTCAAGGCCCCACTCAGACATCATCTTCTCAGCAGCACGCCCGCTCTGCCCAGGTAGGACTTCATGCGTGCCCCTCCCACTTCGTACCCATCATCATTACTGCGCATGTGTGTGACTACCTCCTCCAAGAAGAGGACTCTTCAAAGACAGGGTCCTTCCCTTGCTCCCATTTTACCTGTAGGACTAGTGGAGTTCCGGGAATGAGTAGGCACTCAGAAATGGCGACTGAGTAAAACTGAACTGATAGCGACAGGTGTGCTCCATGCGTGGTGTAGACATTCAGGGCTCTACAGTTCTATCAAGGTGTGTCAAGAGCGAACACAACAAGACAAAAGATTATGCATGGGATCTTCACTTATTCAAAGCCATCTGTGAGTTTTAGATTCGTCTTACCATTTTATTTATCCACTCATTCATTCAGCCACAAGTCAATACTGAAATTGCACAATTTCTGCGTATACTTTCAACCTATTTTTTTAGGATAGTCCACAGTTCTACATCATTCTAATAATTTACTGCAGAGTGGCTCTTGGTGTGTAAAGGGCAGGATTTTAGTGACCAGGAAAGTCACGGACCAAAGGAAAGACTGAGGCATGTGTAAGGAAAGCGACAGAAGAAGGAAAGCCATGAATGAGACTACCTCATTTTTTCCCAACGGTAACAAAACAAGGGTGGGGGTGGAGGTTCAACTGGTCACTTTTCCGACCTACAGGTATATGCACCGTGCAGCATCATGTTATAGATTCTTCAAGTCCTCTTTCAATTTGATAAATGAGCTATTTTCCTTTAGCAATCTGGGTTTGGATAAGAACGCTTACAAGATCTGGAATCCACTATTATTGTCAGTCCTAGGAGCCTGTAACCCTTGGACACTAAGAAATGCTATTAACAGCACTTGCCATCTGAGTGACATTCGGGTACCATGTACTGGATAGAGCGATTCTATCATTTCACTTCTCCAAGTTTCAAGTTGCCAGAAAAAAATGTGTTTCAGTTAAGTTCCAATATGTAACAAATCTTAGTCTTCTGCGTCCCTTGCTCCAAGAGCACCCAATAATTGGATGCAAAATTTACGTGAGAACATGAAGTGATGTGATACAGCTAGAGAATTGTTATAAAGACACAGCACAACACACAAGCAAAAAAACAATGTCCCTGTGATTAGGCCAGAAGGCAAGGGGGAAGCATGGAGAAGGGGTTGGAAGGTGGAGAGTGACTGCTAGAGGCTTCCATGATAACCGTGATTCCACTGGCTAGCTCCCCTTTTGCACCTTCGTACCTCTCCATTTGTGGTCTCACCATGAAAGCTACAACCTGTTAAAGAGCCAGACCAGGTGCAACCTGAAAACGCTTCCAGGTTTTGGTTCAATGTTAAAGTTGTGTCCAGGTTATGTATCCCTAGGCTCTGGGACCTAACTGGCTAGTAAAACACTAGGTAACTGAGAAGGTCAAAATTTCATATATCATATATAAAATTATCTATCTATGCTACATATATAAAAACATAAATTATTTATAATATGTCATATATATGTATGTATAATAGGTCATTTATATATATGTGTGTATATATGAAACATCTCCAGGACACAGATATATCTCTAAGAGATGTTCGAATTACAGACCATGAAATCATCTTTCAATTGGACTCCAAATCGAAAGATGGGATCTTGGAGATTTGCAGACGTTTTTGCAGTTTATTTCCTTTGTTTCGGTGTTAGTCACATGAAATGTGTCTTTATGTATGAACAAGTTAGTTTTAATTTTTCAATGACTTATAGATAATTCAAGATGAGGAAATGGTTTCTTTTTAAAGCCACCCTGTTTGACAGCACCAACTGGTTTGAGTCTAAGTACCTTTCTAAAACATTCTTGATTTGCCGCACAGATTTATATCTTTTCATGTTCCCTCTCATCATTAAGCCAATTATGAAGGAATTATTACCTTTGCTCAATCTGATTTTTTATGGACTTCATTGAAATAGTCTCATCACTCACAATACACTCAGGAGATTGGTCCATTGCCCAGAAGCGCACAAAGGATATTTCTGGCGAACTCCCATTAGCCTTATGAGGAGTTACCCATGTACATATGATCCTTATCAAGAGATGGATACAGACTTCTATATATTTGAACAGGGCAATAGATCCCTCCTTGCATAACTTTGACCTACTGCTCTTTGTCACGTGCTTGTTAGCCAGTTAAATTTAGGAGGGATTCCTATTTCATGGCTATCCCATGTGAATTATTAGGCTTTGACTCCCCATCATCAAGTCTTACGACTCTGTTCAAAGCAGAAACAGCTTTGAAATCTTTCGAAGCATGACTTCATTAATAGATGATATACTAAGCACTAGAATTAACTGTATGGATTTGTATCTATTACCATGAATTTGTATGAAATAGCAATGGGCTCCCCTTCATAAGAATGTCCCTTTAATATTGCTAATCAAAATATTTTTATTTCCGTAATTAAAACAGCAGCACATGTTTGGCCCCTTTGTGCCTGACTTATCATTCTTCAGTAAGAAAACGAGGGTTTCCCCCTTTTTAAAAGGAAATTTATAAATATGCTTGGCACGTATTTCCAACTCTTAATTTAAAACTGATGACTATAATAAGAACTACAAAAATGAAATGTTCTTTGTTCAGAGCCATAATTCAGAAAGATGGCTTATTTTACAAAGGCTTAGAAACTATATATTTTTCTATCTTCTTAGACATGGAAAATGGATTGTTTGCACACCGAAAAAAATCATGATATATGCTTCTGGCTATTTCAGCAAATGGATAGTACTGGGGACATCTAATATATAGTATATATATATATATATACACACACACACACACACACACACACACACACACACAGCTTTTATATGCATATATAGGTTATATATATGAATATTTTTCTAAATAATACCAGAGACGCAAACCCAGAAATGTGGATCAGATTGGCTCCTTTATTTAGCTATAATGGCAGTCAGTGCAGAAAGTTATATCTTTTCAAAGAACTTTTCTTTTTCACCCTTAGGTTTTTCAATAATAGCAGATTTCAGAACTGCTCTTCATATAAACAAAGTCTGCTTGACCCTTTAGAGTTACGTTAAAAAGACAGATTCTGATCTACCAAAGTTTGTAAAAAGATGACTTTAGAAACATTAGCCTGACCATCACTTGTTTTTAAACTGTTTTTATCATTGCTGTAGTTTTTGGCTTGATCAGCAAATAATATCTTCCCAAACTTGGAGGTTCACAAAGTGGTAAAATTCTTAATTGAGGCTTTGGAAAATTTATTTGGTTGCTAACAGCATACAAATAGATAATTGCTTGTTTGGGGGCAGGAATGCTTTAGAACTCAAGTACTTTTCCCCCAAGGGAATTCATACTGTCATTTGTTTTTATTTTCAAAATGAAAACAAATGGCACTATAATTCCTAAGGGCAAAAATGACTTCAGTCTATTTCTTTTCCTCTACACCCTCCTCTATTCATTTTTAGTTCGATGGAATATACAGATAGTCCCCACCCTCCCACCCCCATGACTTCCACCGCCGCAAAATGTATTCACTCGCTGTACAGTAATTAACAGCTCTTGACTGGAAAACTGCCAGCATGTACAACGTGACACTCTTCCTTTGAACACTAACAAAGTGCATAAGTAATTTATGTTGGATTAAATATCCCTAACAGGGACCCTTAAGTAACCCAATCACTTTAAACAGGCTCCACATGCATGCTCCAGTGCAGGGAAAATGTCAGACAGTGATAACCCACTAATAGCACAATTCTAACTATATTCCAGCCATTAGCATTTTATGACATCAATCCTCATTAAACCTGGCAAGGAAAAAGATACTAATGTTTCCCAATTTTACAGCCAAGGTGGAAGAGAAATGGAGAAAATGTAGACAGGTGCTGTCTCCCAAAAAGGATTAACATTTTTTAAAATGTGGTAGCAATTTTCTGTTAGTACCTTTGTTTGCATTGAAAGAGAGACAACAAAGAGGTAATGGCTACAAGGACCTCGATGGAATTCAGCCAAGAGTGAAAGAAAAGACTGGTATTTCAGCCATTGTACTCACTGCTAAAGCACTGTGCCAACTCATCTTCCAACCCATTATATGAAATTTAATTTAACCTGCTATGCAATTAATTCAGATGTTCAGCCTATTTTTCTCATGGCAGAATCCCTCACACAATGCCTTATTTAAATATTAATCAGTCCTCTTTCAATTAGGACTAATTTGCTTCACAGGGTTTCTCTCATCTTCTGATTGCAGGAAAATGGAGGTAACTTGCAACGTTTGAGGATAATTAACATGGTATTTTTATAATACTGATACATCAAATGGGACCTTAATGAACCCCGCTGATTCCATTTAGTAAAGCATGCCTCAAAGTTATAATCAAGAGGAAAGCCATTGCCATCTGTTTAAAATACTAAGGAGCACAATTTAAACACAAAATGCTTATTTCTCTAAACTGTCTATTGTAGAGGTCTGCAAAAGTCATTTTTCTATGCAAACTAATTGTACAGTATTTTAATTTGAACCTTTTATTGCACATATACAATACGGTGACATCTGAAGATGTAGGGGCCCTGTTTAATTAAATGTTGACAACCACAGAAATAAGTAATGTTTGTCAATGTTACTTTTTCTAAGCACGCTGCGCAGTTGCTGTCAGAGCAATGGTAGTAAGTTTTCCGTTTCTAATGAATCTAATATTTCACAGCCTTTTGTTTAATATTTGAAGAACTTTTCTTAACAAAAGCCACCGAAGCTCTAGGAAATGGAAAAACATCAGCATACGCTGTTGGTTTGCTGCTTCTAACGTCACAGAGTAAACAGCTTAACATTTACACATGGCCAGGTGTGCGCAGTGTTCCATCTGCTTCCAGGCAGGTTGAAGGTCAATGTTTTAGGCTTTGAGCTGTTCTAGAGTTCCTTGGTTACATCCAGGTTATGGAGGCTATTGGCTCCCGAGGTCATTATCAAAGCACTCAACATGTTCCAATGGTAATAAAACATGATTGATAACAGACTGCTTATTTACAATGTTTACACTATGGCCACAAGGATTTCCTCTGGTACCTTTTGAAAAGGTAGGCATTAGCTGTGTAGGTTTTAAAGAGGAAGTGGAATCTCCCCTCATTTTCTTTGTAAAGCAACCCTACCTGCTGGATCATGATGGCAGAAGCGATCGAGGCCAGAATTTCATTTATAAAGACAAAACCAAACATCCAATGTGAAATACCACAGTCACATGAAGTATCAATCAATCAATAAAAATATCAACTGAGTGCCTAAGGTGTGTTTACCAGAGGCAAAGAAGAAATTATCGGGGGTACAAAGAAGTACAGGTAATTCCTGTATGCTTATGGGCCAGGCAGGAGTGGGAAATACATTCCAGTTAGACAGGAGAGGAAGAGCAAGAGAGACCATGGTTGTATAAGAAAGAGAGAGAGGGAGAGAGATTAACTAGACAGGAGAAAGACGATTAACTTGAGACATTACGGAAAATAGCTCAAGTTTTGATATTTCATTAATTTAAATTAACACCACATAGAAATAGCTTATTTTTTTGTTACTCTGTTGAGTTTAAAAACTTCCAGGACAAGATCTAGACATTTCTCATCCCGGTGCCCACAGCAGTGCCAGGCTTTACGTGCACTGGGCACAAGTCAACTGTTTATTGATTTGAATAAGATTAGTGTGCTTATTTGGCAAATACCTGCTGAGCACATACAATGTTCCAAGCACTGTTTAATCACTGGGTATAAATTAGCAAACAAAAAGATAAGGCATGTCCCTGTTCTCAAGGTGTTCAAGATCTAAGGGGGAGAGAGAGACATTTCAAAAGATAAACCCGTGGGATAACTTCCAAGCATACGAATCTATGACGAACGCCAAGCTAGATATTAAGGATAGAGACTCAAGTGTGGGGACATTTGAGATTGGATGGTCAAGAAAGGCCACTCTCTGAGGAGGTGACATTTAGGTTAAGAACTGAATGACAATGAGCCAGCTTCAAGGAAGACCGTGCCAGCCTGAGAGAGCAGGATGATGGCAACTATCAGGTCAGAATATGCTTGGCTGGTGTGAGGAACATTAAAAATAAATAAAGACACCAGAGAAAAATACAAAATGAGGTTGGAGAGATGAACAAGGGCAGGAAAATGCATGGCCTTGCATTTCATGAGATGAAATTGGATTTTCCCCGCTGAGTGTACTGGGAAGGAACTGGAAGGTTGTATGCAAAACAGTGACACACTCTGATTTGTGTTTTCTCTCTCATCTTCTAGATGGACAAGGGATGGAGAGGAGTCCATGGAAAAGCAAAGGGACCAGTAAGGAAGTTTCTGCAGCAATCCAGGTGGGCTGCTCTCACAGGATGGCTAGAGAGGGGGTTCTCAGAGGAGGTGGGAAAGAGATGCAGCTATGGGTGAAGGGGAGAAAGTGTAGGATCAGAGATGACTTCGAGGACATTGCCTTAAGCAATTCAACATCTCTTTCCAAGATATGGGGGAAGGCACAGCTTAAGGGAAAAATCTAGAGTTCTCTTACAGTCGCTTTAATTTAATTTAATTTTGGGGGGGGGTAAGATTTCTTTAATTTTATAAGTGGAGCTGTAACACAGTACAATCAAATCATCAAAATAATATGTAAATCACTTACTATTATTAGTAAGTCTACGAATATTCTTTTCAGCACTTGCAGTGTGAGGCTCCTGAACCTTTGTATATGCCATGGGCTCTGTACACATCGCTCTTCTCGATGCCTCTCCCTTTAGCTAATTTCTACACTTTCCTCAGTTATAACAAATGCTAACACTTACGATTGCTTAGTCAGTGCCAGGCACTTGGCTAGGTGCTTAAATGACATTATTTCATTTAAAATTCCCCCCAAACTCTCTAAGTTAAACAGTATTCCAATTTTCTATAAGAAAGCTCGGCTAAGAGAAGTTAAGATTCAGTTTGGAGGTCTGTTCCAAAAAGCGTGACCTGATCACAAAGGACAGTGAGGCCCTTTCTGTGTGCTGGGCATGTCCCCTTGTGAGTCTACAGAGGATGTGACACATGGCCCCAAATTGTTGGACTCTCCTCCTATGAGGTCCTTGAGTGCCGAGATCATATCTAGTAAAAAACAAAACAAAACAAAACCAACCACTCACTAAAAACAAACTCTCCAGAGTGGTTACAAGGGGCTGGTAGAAGGGACAATAATGGGGAGTCATTATTTAATGGGGACAGTTTCGGATTGGGATGATGAAAATGTTCTAGAGAAGGACGGTGGTGATGGTTGCACAACAGTGTGAATGTACTTAATGCCACTGAACCATCCACTTAAAAATGGTCCGAATGGTCAGTGTTATGTTATGTGTATTTTACCACGATTTAAAAAAGAAACTATGCCCAGTCACTACTCCTGCAGGAAAGAAGGGATCTATTGGAATTTATCGCAGACATGAACATACAAGTTTGCCGAGCCCTGAGTTAGAAGGAGAATCTACTGTTGAGAAAGAGGGTCTTACGGAATTGGGGCAAGTCATAACTACGTGTCCAATCACGCCACCACATCAGTGGAAGAAAACGATTTAAGGCATGTACATGAAGATGGCAGTCAAAGAAGACTGTCTGGCCTCTTGAAATATTCGGTCCAGAGAATATGTTTTCTGGTAGCAAGGAGAACAGGGTGGAATGGCCCCAATAATGGCAGTTGGTTAGGCCTCCTCAAATTATTTCCATAGTCGTTTCTTAGTGGCTGTGCCCTTTCAGCCTGAAAATCCCTGGAATCCTCATGGAAGCAGACTGAAAGAAAATGTAGCCAAATAAAAATCTCGAGTAACCAAGATGTTGACTTGCACGTTTACCAACTACAAAAGGACCTTACCGCCGGCTGTCAGAGCTGTTGTTCCAGTGTGACGGACAGAGGCCGAGTTCTTAAAAACACTTCCCGCAATGCCCAGGAGTTCTTCATGGTCTCCCATCCAATTACTTACCCCTCACAGCCCGAGAGATTGTATCTGTCTTGTAGTTTAAAGACAGAACGGCTGCCAACAGGCCAAAATGATCATTAATAAGTTAACTGTTACCAGATAAGATTGAAATCTATGCCAGTCCTATTTTAAAGTAATCTCTACTATAATTACTGCACAAAGTGCTGCCAAGACACAGACTCGACCGTGGGGGCGAGGCGATGTGGTGGTGAATCCACACACCGCACAACAGGTGTGCCCTGCCCCGGCCCCCACGCTCAACCCCCTCTGCAAGCAACACACAATGCTTGACATGTATTCACCATGAAACTGACGCTTTACAAAACCTCCTGTCTCCTTAAAAATGAAAACAGAATGGCTTGGTTCTGTTGGTGTGACGCTATCATCTAAGAAGATGTGCCCACTGTTGAGTGCAGAAAGTAGGGCAGCCCAACTAAAGAGCCCCACCCCCCACCTGAGGAACTCTAAAGATGAGTTTCTAACCAGCGGCCCAGCTTCTTTCCAGCAATCTACCATCATCACATTTTGCATCTGGATTTTTAGAGCTGGAAATGAGAACAGCAAACTGGAGAAAGAAAAACTGGTAAGAGTTTTAACAACAAATCCATATGTGGCGCTGATTACATGCCAAACACTGCCCCAAGGGCTTCCAAATATGAACTTGCTTTATCTGGGCAACTCTAGGAGGTAGGAAGGGTTATTATCCCCATTTCATAGATGGACACATGCAGAAAACACAGAGGTGATGAAGAACCAGCTTTGAGTCTCACAATTAGTAAGTAGTAGAGAAGAGGGTAGGGAGGAAGGTAAATGGGGACCGGGAGGAGGGACAATGGGGAAAAATTTCAGCAGACAGAGGGAAAAGGCAGCATGTCCTCACTACTAACAGTCCCCTCCCATCACCCAAGCTTGTTCTCCATGTCATTTTCATGGACCCTACAGTATTCTTTACTGGCTTACTCTAGTACTAAATAATTACCTGCCGAACTGGATTTTAACTGAAAAAGTAATGAATGAGAATGTTAAAGCTGTCAGATAATAGTAAAAGAAAACACAGTAAAAAACACATTCCTCCCACCCTGGACCTCCTGGACGGGCGACCACCGTGGACATTTTTTGTGTGTGTCCTCTGCTTTACACTTCTGCCCACTGATTACACATTCTCTACTTGTTGCTGCCTGAATCCACATCTTGTTCTCCTCTGTTGTACTAACAGGTTAGTTCTGTCCGTAAAAATATGAACCCATATACTTAATTTAATAAAACAATGGATCCAGTTGCTAAGCAACTAAGTGTGTGCATGGTCAGAAATTAGAACCAGTCACTTCGTAACAGTTATGATGACTCCAGTAAGCCCACAATTCCTATGACTCCAGTAAGCCTGTATAATTCCTATTATGTCTAACTTCCATTCCTACATTATATTTGCTTAAGAAAAACAAACAAATTCCATTGCTGGCATATAATCTCTCAAGAGCCGATCAATGGCCCCTCTCTTCCATCATTTTTTCACCTACTCTACAAAGCATTTAATGAGAAACATTGTGTTCTGAGGGTGCTCGATCCTGAGGATACAAAGCCTAAAATGGCATGACAAGAGACCTCTTTTCTCAGCCACATATAGCACAATGTGAGCAACAAGTCATCATCATAATAATGATGACAAAAACATAATGATGCGAGCAAGCATGCTGATGAGAACCCACACTTACAAGGTTTGCTGTGTGCCAGCAGGCAATACTGTTCTTGTGGCTTTACAAATGTGAACTTTTAGCATCGTAACAACCCCAGGAGTCTATTACTTTTATCCCCGAGAAATGACCCAGAGAGCCCAACACTCACTTGGTCCAACTAGCCTCTCAGCCCAGGCACTAGCGCTAGTCTTTGCCCTAAACCATCATGTGATATTGTGCCCACAGCAGTCCTGGTCAGAAGATTCCAGAAACTCAGTAAAAGGAATGCAGACAAGACTTGGGTGGTGGGAGAAGGGTTTTAGGAAAACTTCCAGAAGGAGGTGGTCTTTGAGTTGAATTTTTAAGTGTGGATAAGGCAATCGGAGGAAAGGGATGTGGTGTGGGAAGGGAACAGAGTATCAAGGGATCGAGTCCAGAAACAGCTGATCCCTCTTGGAAACTACATTTGCTTGATGTGGACTGAGGTCACTTTAAGGAGCAGAGAGAGAAGCTCAGAGTTAGGTCTCTCTCCATGCATAGGCTCTTATCCTGCTCAGACCTGGGATACCTTGTTATCTCTACTCTGCCTCAGCCTGCATCTTACAGAAAATTCTTGTTTGAATTTTTAATAATTTCAGGACCACAATGGTCTCTGTAGAGAGCACAAATTTTGGAAATCCTTAAAACACCTTCTATCCAGACCCTCCACCCAGCAGTTTATCTATGTGTAGTAGTGAGGCTCTTTCCTAAATTATGAATGAAACTATTATATATCAATCAATGAAATGAAGTTACACTCAGAAATATTAGGTAACTTACCCTTCTTTTCTATGCTGGCTATCAGTATTTATATTATTTATCCTATTTCTAGGATGAAATTGCTTTATTCATTACTGTTATTAAAATTGGTATAAATTATTCTTCATACATTTGGTGTGTGTGTACCTGTGTGTGTTACTCTGAAGATGTTTAATGTTACTTATCCTGATAAGGTCCAGGTTAAAGGGACCGCTTTATTTTTTGCCTGGACCATCTTTCTATCCTTTAAAACACATAGACCCTTCTTGTGTCCTTTGTGTGTTTCTCCTCTTCCTCAAAAACAATGCTCCTGCTAAAATAATATCTGGCAATTCCTTACATAGCCAAGGATCTGTATCAAGAGATGCCCGTGGTTAGGCTGGGCAGGCTTTTTGAGTCATTTCCCACCTATCAGAACCATCCTCCTGGGTGACTCCGTGATTACCTATTACAGATAACCTTCGTGCTCATAGTTAAGGTACTATGACCAGAGCTCTGATATTTTCAAACAAAATGGCCGAATCTCAGCCTGCTCCGATTATCTCAGTACATGTGTTTTCACACATTATTGGATGTTCATGTGTTTGTTTTTCTACTTTTCACGAATGTATAGTATTTCTCACTTTATTTTTTTATTTTATTTCAACAAAGTACCTCCTTTCCAGCTTCTGTCCTTTTTAAAAAATTTTTAAAGATTTTATTTATTTACTTGACAGAGTGCGTGCACAAACAGGGAGAATGGCGGGCTCCCCACTGAGTGGGGAGCCCAATGTGGGGCTTGATTCCAGGACCCTAGGATCATGACCTGAGCCAAAGACAGACGCTTAACTGACTGAGCCACCCGGAGCCCCTCCTTCTATTCTTTTTAGGTCTCGGTAAAGTTCAACATACACTCAGATTGACCGTCTACTGACTTGCACTTTCTTACTACAAATCGTTACAGTTTCTGTTATTGGACTCATAATTCTGTGCTTAAAACAATGAATATAAAGTTACTTTCCCCCTTCTTTGGTTCTAAACATTTCTTCATGATCTCTGTTAAAAAGTTCCCATTAAATGATTTTCTTCTTTATTATCGTAATATGCTACTTTTCCTTTGTTAAGATTCTGAAGACACGTCAAATTTGTATGTTCATCTATTCTGTCTTAATGTCGAAAAAAGATCATGACATAGTAACATGACACAGGACAATCATAAAATATGAGGGCTCCCGGTTGGGTTCAGAGAGCACCCACTGGTCTACGGTTCTGCGATGTAAGACTTCTCCATGAAGAATTTGCTTACACCAATGTGACCCTAATTAAATCCTGAATTAGGTATCCAATATGAATTGCCTAGCATTTTTTTATGTGTCCCTGCTTTAAGCATATACCAAAGCTATAATGGTGCATTCAGGCAATTTATTTTAACAAAAACCTTTAAAATATTAAGTTTCATTCTGGCATAATGTCTAACATATTTTGCTCTAAAGAAATGAAACTAAGTTCTCTTCACAAATCTATAGCGGTGTGCTGGGGTGGGAGTTTTTAAACTTCCCCATGAGCCAGATAAATGTCTGTGTGAGACCCAGAAGGTAGACGATAGTTCAGGAGTGACAACAAGGTCAGTTTTGTGTGTGTGTGGTTTACAATAAAATATTTGTTCTTTGAATGTGCTATCTCCTCCCCTTGGTAGGGCTGAGTTATCAACATTTTCCTCACATTCCATCTGAGATTTTTAGCCAATAGTATCATTTCTCAACAACAACAGTAGCTATTGCAGAGAGATAACACTACTTATTTTTCCTCATTTTGATAAGGCAGAAACCACCAGTGTCCTTAAAACTTAAGGTTATCATTGGCACCCATAATATTACATTAGAATTTTAAAGCCGGAAGAAACCTCTGGTTTCATCAGGTTCAGGCTCTGCCTCTTAGAACCTGCAGAACCTTCTCCCCACTTCCCCCCACCCCTGCACCCCCACCCCCTTGCCAAAGTGAAGCTTTCTGCTATCTGGCCAAACTCACTAATTAGCAGTGACCCTTGAGATGGGACTCTTGGCTCTTACACTGGTGTTAATTCTCCCACACCGCACATCTCTTCCTTCATGGGCATCTTTGATTTGTTTTTTTTTAAAAGGTTTATTTTCTCTTGGGTTTGCTCCATTTTGAAGCCAATAGCAAGTTGCCTGGTAAAATGGTAACAAAGAGGGAAAGAGTTGTTGGTTTTTTTTGTTTTTTGTTTTTTTTCTGAATCTTCATGTATTTCTCCATGATTGCCCTGAGATCCGGAGCAGTGTGGGGTGTGATGAAATCTCACTGGACTGGGGGTATGTGAATAATTCTTTGGCTGTTCCTAACCAGAGATCGGGCCTTAGGCAAAGGCACTTAGCTTCTCTAGGATTTTATTTTCTTCATTTATGAAATGACAGTTGGGCTAAATGACCTCTGACCTCCCTTCCCTGCTTTAGAATTAAAACAATATTCCCAAAATACACTGAAGTCACTCAAGAACTGTGCCATGGTAATCCTACATTATATCAATTCACATCAATCATTCATTAGTGGGACAGATCTAAAAAAGTATGAGCAAGCTTGATTAAGCAAAGAATGTCAAACTCAACCAACCTTAATCAAACAGATTTGATATGAATAGAAAGTGTATTGTTCACATCCCTGTTATGACTGAAAGCAACAATTATCAAATATTTTCCAAATTGTCTTCTAATGAATCTAAAAGACTGTTGATCTAGTCGAAAGAACTATTGTTATACTTTTTTTCTTTCTTTTTTTTCTTACCACAGTTGCTTTGGATGGCTTACTGTTAAGTAGTGCCCTATACTTCCCTATACGGTGAAGAATAAACATAGAGCCAAGTGAGGAAAGGTTTTAGGATTGTTGTTTATATCGTCATTATTTCCCTATGCACTGCACTTCCTTGCTCATTTTCATTAATGTTCCCCTCCTTTCTTTATTACTTGTTCCCTCTCATTATCCTTCTAACAGGAAAATGTCCTTCCTTTGTCCATTTTTCCTCATTTCTCTCTTATCATTACCCTAACTACCTCATTCTGGCAACCCACTAATTTTCCCTTTAGGCTAAAAATTAAAGAATCTAAAACATTTCTGTAAATTGCTGAAAAGTGGGGTTTTTTTTCCCTTCAGAAAAATATTCAGCAATAACTCATAAAGCCTTTATGTATTGACCTTCTGGTTCTGGACAGAGGAGAACTAATTTAAATACATTTCAATACAAAACTAATACAAAAACTAATTTAAACACAATTCAAATACAAAAAAAAATTGTATTCTCAAAGAAGTAACAACACATGAGTTATTAAATTAACACTATTCTGATTTATTCACACACACCCTTTGAGGAAAAATGAAAAAACAAAAAAACTCCAAAAATTGTAATAATCTGATGTTCTTTAAGGTAATGGAAATTTACATGGGAAAAATAATGTAGTCACAACTGGCCTCTAAGAAACATCAGTTTCCTTCTATTTCAGAGAATTCAGAGATCCTGTGCCGTCTTGAACCACCAGCAGCAACTGAAGTTTTTGAGGTCTGTCATGTTAGATACAGTTGTAACCCCCACCCGCCAATGATGGGCATTTCGTCAAGCTCAACAAACACTAATTGGAGGGCTAATATTCTGTGTGAGAGGCACTAATCGTTAGTTACATAAACAAACCATTTGAGTGTACAACTGTCAACATGACCCAAATCTGCTCAGGGAGGGATCAACGCCATGCCCTGGCCAACTACTGAAATGCTCTAGACCCAGTTACCTCCACTGCTAAGTCACAAGAGCCCTATTAGCACAGCACCGACAGACACTTCCCTGGCTACAAAGTATAAAGGTAATTGTTTCCAAATAAGTTTCAAGTAAGAACTGTCTTTGGAGCCCCATGGCCACTGCCTGAGGAAAAGCTTTTGGTGTGTCTTTGTATGGGGTAGCTCTTGCAAATCTCCCTGATCCCAACCCCTCCCTTCACTGGTCCACCCTCCCTGGCTCTTCTCTTGCTGCCCAAAGCCAAAGGTATGTGATCAGGCTGCACCCCTGCTTCGAAATTTCCACTGGCCCCTGGCAACCTGGTTGGGTCAAAACAAATTCTAGCATCAGAGGAAACTTGTCACAACCCTGAGCTCTAACCATTGGCTGGCAATGAGACCTCTGGCCATAGTCAGGGTGGTCCATACGAGGGTCACAGAACGTGTGTGTGTGTGTGTGTGTGTGTGTGTGTGTGTGTGTGTGTGTAAAACAAATGTTTTAATTTGCCAGCCAGCAGGTATTAAGTATATATTATTTTTTCTCCCTTTCTCTATTTGATTGCTGGTTGATTTCCAATTTCATAATATGTCACACTCAGCCCTCACCATCTGAACCAAACTGTGCTGCTTTCCACTCCCCAACCCGCACTCCTATTTTAGAGACATCAGTGTTCCCAAACTGACCAGGCACTTTCAGGAGTATGTGTTTCATACTTACAATGCCCTTTACCCTTCCTCCCTTTGAAGGTATATACTCATTATTTAATATCAGCCTCTTATGTCTGGTGAGTCACAGCTCTCTTTTGTTTCCCTACCATATTCATTCATTCATTCATTCATTCATTCATTCTTTCTTTCTTTCTTTCACATACTCACTTACTCACTGGATGCAATCCTCCTCTGTGATTAGAAGCGTGGATACTACAATCAGCCAGCCTGAATCAAACCCCAGCTCAGCCATACATACTATGTAGACTCAAACAAGTTACCTAATTTCGGTGGCCCAGTATCTTTAGCTGTAAAACACGCTTTAAAACCCTATTTTAGGAATATTTGACATGTTGTCAGAAAGGAAGAGTGGAAGGTAAGAGTCTTGTGTTCTTGTGTTGGTTCTGCTTTTTATTACATGAGTGAATTTAGGCAAGTCAATGAAATCAACACTAACTGTTGACCTTACTGAGTAATCCATCATCACCTTACATGTAAAATGAGGGATTGAACTGAATAGTCTCTCTGAGGTCTCTTCTATGTTTACTATTCTAAAATTTTCTCTTAATCTGTTTATTTATAACCCTTCTGAGCTATTTATGTAAATGTTACTTGCATTGATGTGCCCATAGAATTCTTTAACACGTTGTCAGATCAGATGCTACTGAAAGAAAAATTCTCCCTAGTTTTCAGTTCCACATAGCATGTGTCCTTCAGATGGGAACACATGTCAAAGGGATTTCCAATAATATCCAAATCATGTCCAAGTATTAAAGGATTCCAATGGCGAATGGTAAAGGGTTAGGAGCCCAACAAATCCAGGATTATAGGAATTTGATATTTATGGGTGTTTTTTACATGTCAGGAAGCCCACAATATTACCTGCCAAGGATCAGAAGGTGGTCAACCAAACTTCATTTCTTATCATTCACACCTACATTAATATCCTTCAAAGATGAATATTTGACGGAAGAGTCACAAAGACATTTCTGAGCTTTTTGAATCAAAGAATTTTAGAGCTTGTTTTAAGATAAATATTCTCTGTTTATGTCAGGTACCACCTTTAAATATTAATCCATAATGTAACAAGGGAAGAATAACTACAAACAATATACTTCCCTATAGGAGCTCTCCACATTTTTATTAATATCGGAAGGACGGGGAGTCAAAAGTATCACATAACAGTTACAAATAAATTCATCTTTATTGATTGTCAAGTCCACATACCTAGTTTTTATTATGTAGCTTTAGTACTTTCATGTGCCTTGTAGATGTCCAGACCCAATCTTACAGTAAAGTTATCCTATGGCTGAAGCCATAAATGAGGTGTGACTCTAAAGTAATATGACTAATTTTTAAGCAAATATAACAGAACATAACCTTAGATATTAATAACTCCTTTTTAAAGTACTGAGGTTATCTTGATAATGTTCTAACTGGAGCCATCTTGATCTCAAAACTCCTGTTTTGGAATTATCTACCTTCCTCTGCATGTGTCTGTGTGTGTGTGTGTGTGTGTGTGTGTGTGTGTGTGCATGCATGTTGGTTGGAAAACTTTATTTTAGGGTGAATTAAATTTGGAAAACCTACCAAAAGTCAATCAGTTTTATATTAGAGTGAGTAGCAAAACATTAGGGTAGAATCTAACTTTGTTTAAAAATCTTTCAACTTGGCTATACGTATGGCTTTTCAGAATGAAGTGTAGAGAAAAAAAATCAGAGCTAACCTTCATGAATAAAATGGGTACTCTGTTGGGTAATATTTTGACCCTGTAAAATTATGTAAACTAAATAATTACGCTAATTTTCATATCTATGATATATCTATAACATAGCTCATAAATTCTTTTTCCAGACAAAACTATAGAAGAGGCATTCCCAACAGGTTCTAACAAATGACAGTACTTTTGGATTAATTGTGTAGTGTTAAAGGGGATATCACTTATTTGGATCTATGCATTCTTGTAATTTTATTCATTCTAGAGCATGGAGTCAACTTTATGACTTTCCTCCACCAGCCAGGAATGGTAGATTGATGTATATCCCTGAAGTGGTTCTAATCAACCCTCTACTCTCTACTGAAGTCTGCGTTTTGAAAGGACTATGTAGGCAAGAATGGAAATTTGATCAAACATGTGGAACTGATTGATGCTGGCATTCAGCCCTGAATTCATTTAAATTATGATACCAAATACAGTAGAAAGGGACCGAGACTTATGAATGGATACTTCCTCCCTTTCAGCAACACTGAACCCCATGAGGTCCCCTAAACCCTAGGTCTTGCAACCACAAAATCTACTCTTCCTTTTTTCTGTTCCCTTTTCTCTTTTGGAACCCATCAATTCCTCCCTACATAGCTCTTTCCCTGAGCCCGTTTTGGTGTAACATGTTAAAACCACAGAATTATGCTGGGAGGGTAGCACCCATTCCATAACAAAACTGTACAATTGCTTCAAATTCAGAAAAACTATGGGCGGAATCATTAAAAGCTTCAGAAGGAAAAAAAAAATTATTCCAATTTCCCTTTCATGGAACTCATCAAAAAAAAAAAAAAAAAAGTGGACGACAGCCACCAATACTGTGTGAAGCAACAGCTCTGCCCAAACTGTGAATAATTAACAGATTTGAAAATATAAGTAGCTTAAGCCAATCGCACATTTGGCAGAGGTGAAGGTTGACTGTGGTAACTCGCCGCTACAAGTATACTCCTTCGAAGTCACGATTTCCCACCTGCCCTTGCTGACTACAGCCTCCACTCCCCGTCCACTTTTCCACAGGCTGCGACAGCGCATCGAAAACCCTGGGGGACATAACAAGATATTTATAACATGTCATCCTCAGGGTGTCAGAAAGTTGTCTTTACAAGAATTTTCTTATGATTTAAAATAAATTAGCTTATTTATCCAGGTGTATATCCTTTCACCTAGAATAGATGATGAAAAATATCTGTATTTCTCTTTTTATGGCATTATAATAGAGTGCTTTAAAATTCCACATGAGGACTCCTTCAAAACACAACACACTTCCTCGTCGCACATGAATAAAGACTGGATAGAAATTGGACTGTATATTTTAAGAATGAGTGGTGTCACTCACTTCCCTCTGTAGGGGAAAAAATTTTTTTTACACTGACTCCTTATCAAACACAAAAAAGCATAAAATGTAAAACTAACACATGAAGAGTATATGTGAATAATTGGCTAGTCACGTGTTGTGTTGCTTTCAAAAATTCATTTTAACTTTAAATAATAGTTGTAGAATGGAATGGCTTAGAAACTTGGGTCGTGAGTCCCTTTAACACCATACATATAACATTCCTCTAAGCAAAAATGGGGCACATTTGGCTTCCGTGTACACAATGGATTCCCCTTTGTACAGAATTTTCTTAAAATGATAAAAATAACAGGATTTTTATTCTTTTCCAGCCTTTTGTGTCTGTGAAAATCAGGTTAATTTTTTTCATACACAGTTTCACACTCTTTTCAATTATTTATATTTTTCTTTGCTACTTTCACCAGATTCTCCTTCTTAATTTTTACTTCCTTAATCACCTGCAGACATATCATTTTTTCTGTTATTATTTAAATGAGCTATATTTAGAAGCAAATGCACCGTGTTTCTTTTAAAATATGAAAGAGAGTTTCACCTTTGATAGTACACATCTGTTCCTTTCTATGTTTATATGATGGTGGTAATAAAAGATTTTTCAAAAATGCCTCAGAGCTCAAGATTTTATTTTTTAAATAATTCATAGGCGAGGCTTATAACTGGTGCAAAAATAATTCTGCTGCTCAGATGCAAAGGAATCATGTTTGATGTTTAATAGCCAGAATTCTATTTCCTACTCATGGTTGCTATTTGAATAATGACACAGTCTAGATGCATAGTAGTTAAGTCTGCAGAATACAGCAAGGTCACTATGAATTGTAGAGAGCTTTTGGTTTTTCCAACAGTCGCTCACGTTAAAATGAGTCCCGATCGGATTTTCCCATGTGAGGCAAGACACAATGAGTGCTCAAAAAAACATCCAAATCAGAAAAGCAAAACTCTGGGATCTTGTGCTCCATTCTACCTCTCTCCTGCCTGGGAAACAACAACAACAACAACAACAACAACAACAAACAAAACCACTGAGCTCTTCTAACTTAGCAAAGAATTAAGTCATGATTTAGTAGAAGCTAACTTTAATAGGACTCAAAAATTATGTGCTGGCAGAGTACCTGCGGCCATCATGAAATGAGGCCGAAATATTTAAAGGGCTTCTTTTGCCCTGGACTCCAGAGAGATCTTACCAAAAAATCAGAGGTAAAACAGGGCTGTCACTGTACTACCAACAACCTCACTCAATGTATTCTGGGTGAAGTTGGTGCATCTCACACTTGCTTGGAAATTCCAACTCATGCCCAAGTTCATACCCAACAGCGATTGTCATTATCTAGGCTGAAAGGCTTCTGCATATGGTCTGTGACTACTGAGTCTTAGGAAAATATAACAGTTAAAAAAACTTGCTACTGTGATGATGTTTATCCTCCATGTTGCATGATTTCACTCAGTCATCCAGTTGACAATAACAATGCCAACAATAATAACATAAATCTCGTGGTTGTGGAGAGCCCACCATATACCAGGCCATTTGACATCAGGATACATACGATAGAAAAAGTTTGAGCTCTTTAATGAAGAATTGATGGTAGTGTAGAAGCTTTTTATAAATTAAATATTAGATGAAGATTTTGAAAACCCCCACGTATTCATTATTTATTCCAAGACGACCAAATTCTCCTGGTGCCCACAGTGCATCAACACTTCCAGTCCTGAGGGTCTTATTGGGCAAGATGCGATTTCAGAAAACTAAATAATCACCTAGGTGTTAATGAAGCTCAGTATTGGCAAGGGTTCATAATTCACAAACAGGGAGCAATTGAGGTTCTTAAAGAACAAACACCATCTTCCTGCTGGAAAATAACACTGCTAAGCCTCAATGGAAACAAACTGGGTCATCGTTCATACCTCGATGTCATGTTCTTAAAATTGTACATGGCAGAGGACATATTTTGTAGCTATTCACTGGTAAGAATCCCCTATCCCATGGCTTGGCCAGGCCAGAGGAGAAATGTATACATGGGGGGAAAAAAGAGGAAGGAAAGAGGTTCCAGCTTCTGCCTATTTCTGCTCACTGCTAGCAACAAAACAACCAGGCACTCACTGTGCAAATTAATTAAATGCAGTCCTTTAACAACAGGTTAGTTTAGATTGAATAACTCCACGATTAACCTAGGACAAAACTGAGAACTGCATTGCAAGCAAAACCCCTAGAGACAGTTCAGAGAATTTTAAAGAAAGAAGGGGTCTAAAAAAATACCATCTAAGCTAATTTGAAAACATCACAGGATATGATGATAAGCTGTTAATTCAATTACCAGAAAAGTAAGTATAGTCATTTAATGACAACGTTTTCTTTGGAATTCCCATCTTTGTATTATGAATAGAAGGAGAATATTATGTCTAATAGAGTTTTTGCAACACAGTGTCTCATGGATTTTACAAATCCAGCCCAATTTGGAACGGTACTCAGAAGACAAATGGATTCAATAGTGTGTAATTATGAACTGCCATTAATTGTTATTATAGTAATGTAACTTCAGGGTAAAATCTGAAGTAAATCTTTACAGAAAATAATCACTATTTTCCTAAGAGTAAATGAATTCTATTCCCTCCTGTCTACAAAGGTCAAGTGAACATTGTCCCAGAGGCTGCAATCACAGTTACTCACCACCACCACAGATACTCACCACAATTAACAGGGAGTTCTCAAAATCAGCCTGCATTTCTATGGTCTTTTCCTTCAGCCCCATTAACGTCTCTTTATATGCTGGCTGACTGCAGTTCTAACGGTTAACTAGCAAACTCTGTTCTTGGCCATTCTCAGCAGCAATAACCCGGAAGCAGCTGGACTAACCAATCTGTTGGGCCGCCTTTAGCAATCACTCCCTGTCCGGATCTTCAGTTACCCTCCCGAGCCTCCACCGCAGTCAGTTCCACGCAAGCTCATCATTTGAATACTGTCAATATATTCCTGTTTTACTGGTGAAAGCACTAAGACACCAGGAAGTGGGGGAACTCACCCCCCAAAAATAGAACTTACAAATAGGAGAGCAAAATTTCTGGTCTTCTGACTTCAAGTTAATATATCTTTGCTCAAAGAGAAGGCAAAGAAAGGGGCTTTCTTGCAACTGTCCTCATTTTTTATGCTATCATGAATGAATTGAGCCAAAAAAGGAAAAAACAAATGGAGTCTATTGTAGACTTGCCCCCAGAGACATCATTCGAACATTTAAGTAGCATCTTCTATTAAAAATAATTTGTATTTATATCATGTGACATACTACTATTTACGTGTACGTAAGTATGCATAAGCCTAATAGAGACATTAATATATGGAATATAGTCACTTCAAAGAAATAAAAACATTTCTAAGAATGTTTTAATTTGTTCAAGGATGTAAAATTAGTCATATTAGCTAATTTGGAATCTATTCCATGCACTCATTTTCAATGATGCTCTAAGCAAATTAATTTATCTATTAACTATTACTTGACCACCAGGTAACAAAATGAAAAAAAAAAAACTGGTAATATGAAGACACACATGCTTTAACTATCTTAACTGTATTTAAATTCATATTATAAGTCAGTTTGCTCTTTCAACTTAGGAACCATAGAACAGTTAATTAATCACTCAACTGCTAACAAATGTTACTCAGACTTCACTTGGCAATTATGTGGTCACCCAGAGAATCAAAGGCAATTAAGGAGCTGATCGATGAGCTCTCCTTTTCAACGGGTAACAAAGACTCCCAAGTTTTATCTCTTGTTCTTCTAAATAAACTAGAGGAAATATACATTTTTATCAGCCTATTAGGCTGAAAAGTCCTGAAACTTCAATATCTTTTTCAACTTTTTAATAGAGATTAAATCCAAGTGGTAATGATCATATCTACAATATAACAAAGAATTAAGTATTAGAAGCTAGATTTAGGGGGAAAAATCCTTCACTGAGTAAGATAACCAAAGCAGACCAACAGCTAAGCAATTATTCAGCCGACTGAAAACAGCAGTGTGGTGAAACTAATCTATAAATTATTTTAAATCCCTTGTAAAAAGATTTCAATAGGATTTCAAACAATGGTTTTCAAACACTCAGGTAGAAGAACATTTCTGCTGGCTACTGATACCTTTATGAACTCCTGAGTTAAACCACTTCTATGGATCACAGAGTGCTTTATAGTTTCCCAAAAGAAAGTGAATCTGTTTGAAATATGAGTATTTAGAAAGTTCGCCTCTCTTGTGGAATGTGGTCAAAGAAGACAGCAGAGTGGAGTGGTGGGGGTTTCTATACTAAGCAGGCTTTGAAAATTAAAAGCCAAGAAGTATACGTTCTTGTATTATATAGTCACACTAATAAAAGCAATAAAACACGTCCAGGGGATGCTTGACATGAACAGTTTCATAAGCCTGGTATTGATCCCCAGATCCTTTTCAAGTGAGGTTGCTTTACAGGAACCCATCCCCTTGTGTATTTCCTACCACTGTGCGCCATTGAGCCTTGTGCTAAATACAGGAGAGCTTGGAATTTTGTGTTTTGTGACAATTAATTGTAGCTTTTATCCAATTTTAAAGTTGATCTACAGTCAGAGTTAATGCGAGAGAGAAGCAGATGCAATAGAGCAACAGCTCAGAGTGACTGGGGCTTTGGACTTGGACTCAGAACGTCAGGCTAGGTGTTAGTCTCCCCACCAGGCATGAACATCACGTTTGTGAAAGTATCTCATGAGCGACACAAGACGACTCAAATACTAGGAATTATACATCAGAAACTGAAACACCTACATAGGTCATCCTCTCAATAGTTTATTTCCTTGATCCAGTATACTTAAGGAGCCATCAGATTAATGAATTAAGTCAAGTCAGAATTACATAATCTTTAGTTGAGATTTCTCCCAACCATAATGTTAATACAAGTTTGATTAAACTCTCTTGTAGTTTTTAAAGCACTAATATAAAGAGGAAAAGCCTATGCTCTTGCTTCATCTTAATACCTTGAATTAATATAAAAATCTGAGTATGTTCTAAACCTCTGTGTATCTGGCAGGAAGCTCAAGTTGACCTTCTGGATTTTATATTTGCATCACCTAACATTTGGAGCAGGAGCAGTATTTTTTATCTTTAATACCTCCATGTTGACAATTTGAATTGTTTTTGTTTTTGCCATGAAATATCTGCAAGAACAAAACTGAAAAGGTTCAGTGGAATTCTGCATGTTGTACTTTACATTATTTCACCAATACGGAAATCTTCACATTATTCCTGATAAAGGGACTAATCATTCTTTGCCTTAAAGATCAATCACTCATCATCAAATATTTATGGAAGTCTATTATGAGAGAGGCACTGTACTAGAAACTGGTTATACAAAGATACATACATACATATATATATATATATATATATATATATATATATATATGTTATTGGTTTATGGCATAAATTTTCAGCAGAGTCAGGATAATTTTAGGTGACCTGAAGAATGAAAGAAGGATTGTTGATGGCATAGTATACCTTTAACATTCGACATCAACGTGGCATTTATAATCTACAAAATAACACTTCACGTAGGGAGCATTACCCTGAAGACAATGAGACAGGGTTGGTCCCTTTTGCAATGAAACATATTTCCCACTGTCTGACGATGATGGAGTTTCCTTTAATTGATGTGTAAGAACAGAGTAGATGGGTTTAATAGTGAGTACGATGCAAACCATCCACGAACACTTGGGGATTATGTCAGATATCGCAAATAGTTATAGAGGTTGCAGTATAGTCAGGATACAAATAGAACACATATCTTTAAAACAAACACAATTTGCTTTTTAGTTACCATTAATGGCACCACGTTTCCTTAAAAATCACAAGTGTCTCTATGCGACCTCAGTCTTAGCAAACAAATCAGGAAAATCTATTTTGAATTTCAAAAACTTCTGTTAAGTACTATGGGCCTCCAGGAGATGCTTCAAAAAGTATCTGTTGGACATGGAATGTTGAGATCTCTCGTTGAAGTCATAAAATGATAGAGGTGATGGAAGAAGTTGAATTGATATTTAAACCCCAACATTACATACACCGACTTCAGGTCTGCCCGGATTGCAAAATGAAACAGGGAAGTTGGTCAGCTCTATTTAGTGAGTTAGTATCAGGAGTGTAACTGAACAATTCCATACCCATTTTATTACTAGCAGGTGTGTTTGCCCAAACTTGTTTTGCTATTTTGTCTTTCCTTTAGAATATTAGCCTCATCAAAAATTTATAGATGAAGAAAAAATAAAACTAAGGGAGAGTAATCTGACACAATATTAAACTTATAAAGAAAACTATTTGGAGTGAAAATCTGAACGTAAGATGAATCATCTCAGGACACTTTTATACTACAGACTTTAATATAGATGAGAGGATGTTATATTTTAAATATGTAGTGGAAATACATGAAAGTATCATTATAATATTATTTTATAGGTATAAATGTTTTCTTACAATTAAACTTATAACCATGCCAACAGCATATCCTCACATATTGACTTGCAATTTACTGGAGTCATTTTCTGATGAATATTTAGAGCATTTGCAAAGCATACGATGAGATTCTAGGCTATGGAATAGATCATTTTAATAAAATCAAATGTCGCACGTAATGTAGAGATATATCACATTATTCCTGCTTATTTATTTTAAAGAATAAATAAGGCTTTACTTTCTCTACTGAATTTTAAAGTGATAGCCAACTCCTGACATGGTATCTATAGTAACAGTAGTTCAGAAATTTAATTTTCAGAATACATTCAAGTATGGATTTTTGTTGATCATTCTTAAAACAAAAGTCCCAATTCCCACTTACCAGAAGCCTGTCAGGTGCTCCCCAAGCAATGGTCTCGTTTGGGTTGACTATCCATATATGCCGTGGTAACTAGTCTACTAGACGTAACATAGTCCTCCTAGATTTGAAACCCAGTTCTGCTGCTCACCAGCTGAGAGGCACTATGCAAGTTACTTGGCATCTTTGTTCCTCTGTTTCTCCTGAGCCTATGAGTATACTTTTCACAGCGTTGACATGACATGACTTCCCCTCAGAATATTCATAATACACCTCACAAAGGTGCTACATGGCTTAAATGAGTTAATACTTGCTGAGTTCTTAGAAAAAATCTTCTCACGTAGAAGCTCTAAGATACATTAAAAAAAAAACCTGAAGATTTTATTTATTTATTTGAGACAGAGAGAGAGCATGTGTACACACACAAAGGGGGTGGGACATAGGGAGAGGGAGGAGCAGACTCCCTGCTGAGCATGGAAGCCAACATAGGGCTCAATCCCCACAGGACGCTGGGGTCATGACCTGAGGCGAAGGCAGATGCTTAACCAACTGAGCCACCCAGGAGCCCCTAAAATAAAATTTTTAAATGGGCACTACTTTCCCATCAGTTACATAGGATCAAAATCTGAGCTTAGTGAAGAATATAGTTAGAAATCTTTCAAGACTTTATAGATCTAAAAATTCTTTGAAATTCAAAACACAATAAAACTGACGCTGACTTACTTTCAGAGGATGCCTTTGACATTTCCTGGGTGAAGAGATATCATCTACACTATCAACCCAACCATTGTTTGGCTTCGTGATAACAATTTTGTGCAAGTGTTTTGCCTAATACTCAAACACATGCTCTCACTGATCAAGCCATTCAGGATTCAAATAAAACACCAGAATGCCCACTACGTTGAGCTCCCGCAAATTGCAGAAATCCCTTCTTTCTTTCTAGCTCTTAAAATGTTACTGTGAAAAAATGTTATCGTCCATAAAACAAAAAGGACTTCAAATCCCTTGTGAGATTCACAGCACACATGGCTCGCGTTTGGCCAAAGGCTGCAGCAATCCCCCTCTCGCTGCCCTGCCTCTCGTACCTCAGCAGGTTTGTCTGGGAAATATATTGGTCTGCCTCAACTAGAAAAAGCATAAAACATAATCTTGACTGTTGTTTCATTCTTTTTATAAGACTAATAATTCAGTTGTCTTATATCCAGAAACACAGTCTTTATAACATGTTCTGTTCTGTACTGACATTTTTATACCATTTTTCTTTAAGTGTCATATATTTCAAACGGCTTTAGGGGAAGAGTTATTGCTCAAAAGTCACTGCTTCCCTTATGGAATCCAGGGAATTTGGATCAATGTGTAAGTGCTATTGAGAACACATGGATACCGTTTACAGATTGGGGCCTTACCATTGGCCTGGAGATACTCAAATACCCAAATCTATTTCCATTAAAAAGAAAATTAAAAGAGGATTCTCTAACAATATTTTAATGCCACTTTTCTTAGGATGATAGTTATTCAAGAGGATGCAAGTCCCTTGGCTATTTTACATAAAGTGAAAATTTCCCCCAGTTTTAAAGAAGTGTGTGTATATACTACATATGTATGTATATTCCAAACAATCATGCGTACTTTGATCGAACATTTCCCAACTTTGCATCTGGAGTCTAGGACTAATTTTAATCATATCCAAAATAATACCAGAGAATGGCGAAGGAGCAGTTAGTTCAACCACTTGAACTAACTGGGAAGTTAATCTCCTATTCAGTGTTCATGGCTCAATGTGTGAAAATGATTGACCAGAATGATCTTACAAAACTTTCCAGCACTTTAAAGCTACGTAAGCATAATAGCAATTTAATTATTAATCAAATACTTACATCATAATACCCATAAATAATTTAAGCTATAATTAACTCTATTATAAACAGCTCATGAATAGGCATGAATACAGAAGTCATTAGAATATAAGAATTGTTCTGATCTTTGTGTAATCTCTTTCCTCCGGCAGAAAGAACACAAGAAAATATTTTTAACTATGTGACAATTTTAAAGCCTTACCCAATGTTCCCAAACATCAGATCAGAAACTGTTTACCTTTATGTTGCCAATCTATACTTACAGTTGTGAGTTCACTGGAAATGGCTTCTACAATATGTATCATGTAATTTAAAATTGTCAGGATTCAGTAATTAAAAGGGAAGAAAGGTTTGGGGTTTGGTACTAAAACTTTGACAGAAACAAATAGATTGTTTGAGAAATATGTTTAGCAACTTTTCCAGGAACAACAATAAACAAAACGAAAAAAAAACCCAGCATAGTTCTGAGAATTATATTAAAGACTAGCCCGTTATAACTTTGAAAAGGAAGTTTCCTCACCACAAACCAAATACATTCCTCTAAATGTACACTCTGTCATAAATTACAGATGTTCCCTACCATGTACTACCAGCCACCACAAACTCATAGACAGGAAAAAAAAAAAAAAAAGAAAAAGAAAAACTATTTGGTTTCATTGCAAGAACTTACAGTTTTCCTGGGACATTTCTCCGACTGCAGACATACCCACTGAACTGATGTGATGACCAGGGTGCTGATTTACTCCGTATACTACTAGAGTTGTTTCAACACCAGGCTTGCTGTGATCTCCAAGGGGGAGCTGTGCTCAAATCAGCTGCAAACAGGCCCCAGGGGACAAACACTGTTGTAAACCAATAGGGGCCTTACCCTTGGATCAACAGTAGCACGCAGGGACCAGATGAGCTGATAACTCAGCTAAAGGCACGTCCAAGGAGGGCTTTCTCTACCAATCATGCCGTTTTCTCAGGCCTGAGCCTGTGAATGAAGAACAAGGGCCCAAATACGTCCTGTCCCTCTGTTTAACATACAGGGTTTCAGGGAGCAAGAAAGGCTGTGGCCAGGGCACCAGGGCTGGGAATTGAGGAGTCCAGTGTGGCCACCACAGGCTCAATGAATTTGAGCCTCAATGAACTGAACCAAAGAAAAGGGTCAGAAACTGATGCCACTACACATGGGAAATTGAATACGTGATAAAGGCGCCATTTGGGAAAAATGGTAGATCCCTTCCTCACACCTTAGTCAAAAACAAATCATTAGAGGGTCCAAAATTTAAAGTTAAAAAAAAAAGGGAGAAAGTACTTTAATTTCAAAGCAAAGTAGGCCTTTTGAAGTATAACAAAAAACTCTCTCTAAAAGTCTGAAGTTACCAAACCAACAACTGGGTCTACATTCCTAGTTCTTGCTTCCTTTACCAGGACTATCCAGTCTCCTAGTTTGTTTGTCTGTCCCAGCCAGCAACTTTAACCAGACTGCAGGGAAAGACATCTCAGAATATGAGAACCGTATCCTCTGGACCCATTCTGGAAAGACATTGGCAATAAATTAGAAAAGTTTAAGTTTCTCTTTAGAAGTCAGTCCTAAAATAATTTTACTTAAAGTATCTGCCAGGGGACACAATGATAAAAGAACACTGTTAATAAATATTTCTTTTGCCAAAGAGATCAAAACATTGTGCTAAGCATCCCATAAAAATCAGTAAAAACTAATAGTTCTTAAGGTGTTGACTGGAAGTTTCTCCAGACGATGAGCCCCAAGAATTGTACAGCTATCACTACAATGAAACTGATAAGAGGGCCCCTTGGGAAACTGTTTGAGACTAAAATTGTTAGGTGTTCTTTACAATGTCCCGGGGGCTGCAGTTATAATTATCCTCAACCTCAACTTCTGATATGAAAAAAAAAACAAAAAAAAAAAACAATGTGCAAACACGGGTATTCTTTTCTGATTAAAGAACTAAATTTTATCTTATGAAAACCCCCCCAAAAAATATTTGCTGCCATGTATCATTCGTTATAGGAAAGAAATGCACAGCGAGGCAGAAATTGCCACTGCATGTTAGATTAACTAGAATGCCATATTCCACCTGTTTAGGAAGTTTCTGATAAAGAAACCAACTGTGAATGTTCTAGTCTCATGTGAGGAGCAGCGAGGCAAAGGCAAAAGCAGTGAGTCTTTGCAACAAGTTAAATCTCTCTATTTTAACCAGACACTTGGGAAGAGTTGATAAGGTCGTGATGTATGTCTACAAAAACTGCACGCTGATTTTGAACAACCGGTAATATACAAAAAGCTAGTCTTAGTCTTTACTAATGTAAGAATTTGAATGTTATCCTTGGAAGAAAGAGTATGAATACCGTCCTTTGATTTATATTTGAAGACATGAACTAGTAAATTTATATTTAAATAAAAATATCATTCTGGGAAAGTGTTTAAACATAAAATGAAAAGTATGTTGTAAAACTTCATATAGCTAGCTAGCTATCCATGTTTTTTAATGATTTTATTTTTTTAAGATTTCGTTTATTTATTTGAGAAAGCGTGAGCGAGAGAGAGAGAGAGAGAGAGAGGGAGGGAGGGAGAGAGCATGAGCAAGGGCAGAGAGAGAGGAAGAAGCAGACTCCCCGCTGAGCAGGGATCCCAATTCAGGGCTCCATCCCAGGACTCCAGGATCATGACCTGAGCCAAAGGCAGACGCTTAACCAACTGAGCCACCCAGGTGCCCCTCTATCTACGTTTTGAAAAAAAAAAATTCATGTACAAATAGCTAGCATTTAATAAGCTAAGCCGTACACAAGTGTGATTTACACACAAGAGGCCAGTGTCACAAGAGTTATTACGTGAAAATGTTTAGAACAATGTCTGGGACATCAGATACATTCAATAAATATTATTTCATAGTATCTCACTTAATTCTCCCCACAAACATTGGAGCTCCAGAGATATTAAATAACTAGCCTAAAGCAACATCCTCTTACCCCTGAGGCTATGCTTCTAACTCTACTCTTCCTAGATATAAATTAAGTACTACGTTCTCTCCTCTCTCCCTCTCCCTCCCACTCACTCTCAAAGCTATTTCTCCAAGCTATTTCTCCCTCTCTCTCTCTCTGGCCATGCAGACTACATATAGTTTGTATTTGAATGGCTTATTTATATATTACATATATAAGTGCTAGAAGAAAATGCATGCTGAGGGGTGGAATCACATATTGTTAGAGCTGTATTTTCCATATTTTCTACAAGTTACATGTATTCCTTTAATAATCAGGTACTTTAAGAAACATCTTCAAAAAACTTAGACCATGAAAACTTTATGAAGTCTTGACTGCCTCATATTATTTACCATCAAGATCTGTGAAGATTATTTCTAGTAACCCTGATTATTATAGTAAATTATTTTTTTTAAGTGCTAACAGGCACCCGAGTAGGTACAGAAAGTTCATGTTGCACTACTCCAAACGCTCCTGATTCTTGAAGGTTGGACAGCAGAACAATTGTGTTTAATATTATCTAGAAACATCCAGAGGGCGCCCTAGGATGTGGACCACAGACAGGTCAGTCCCTGCTCAGCGGTGGGGTGAATCATACCCTGTATATTTGAGATGAGTATCTCTGTCCTGTTTTAAAAGTCCTTTTGTTAGACAATGGTTTACATATTATTTGGAGACTTGAAAAACAAAACAAAACAAATTAAGCACCTAAGCATACATATCTTCTCATTTTAGCCGAGGCCTACCTACGTAATTTGCTAAAAAGGAACAGAATTCCTGGGAGCTACAGAGAGTGGATGGACTTGCTTCTAGAACATAGAGCTGCTCACCACTCCTAGATCGATGATGGTGGCTTTCTGGGAGAGCAGGGTTTGGGAAAGAGCTTGGCTTTAGAGGGGAAGAACTAAGTAGAATGTTTAGGAATATGTTCTTAAAATGATACAGAAGTAGGAATGAAAATGGCATGCACAGGTCACTTTGAGTGGCCCAGAGTGAGCAAGTGGGGCCCTGGGGTGGGGGTGGGGGGCATGAAATGAACAAGGAAGCTGAGGTCAGACCTGGCCATGCAGAGGGACAGCTGGACCCACGTGCCCAGCCACTGGAAGGAGGCGCCTTGACAATTTCCTTTCTCCCTTTTTCTCTTTGGAAATACTGAGTTTAGAAAGAAAGCCAGACTCCTTCTCAAAATCATGGGAGAGTCCCAGCTACTGATGCACCAGCTATAGGAGTCCTTGAATGCAAAAGCATTGCCATTAATCCTACAATCTCAAGTGTTCCCAGTCAGAAAGCCCACTCCCCAGTCTCCGAAGAGGGGTCGGGACGCTCCCTGGTGCCACTCCCCACCTGTAACTCCTTCCCCAACCACTATCTAGCAAGAGCCTTCTACACCCAGAGTTGGTTGTTCGTCCATTACAAAACACAGACCATTTTTAAAATGTCAGTTAAAAAGGTCAGCATTTCCCAATACAGAAATTTAATAGAGAGCTCAGGGTATCAAGAGCGACACCCAGACACCCAGCTCAAGTCTTCAGTCCAGCTCAACAAGCACACCTTGACAGCCACCTTCTGAGCAGAGTGAGCAGAAGGCTGGGCCTTTCTAGAACATATGAGGCAAGAGGATTTGAATGCATCTTGGCTCTGGTACCCTGGCTGTTTGCCTGTTTGTAGAGTGGAGGAGGTAGTAGTAATGTAAATAGGTAAGTAGGGTAACCAGGGAACTTAGAGACAGTTTGCTAAAGCAATTGTTTTCTACCATATGAAGAGAACTGCAAAAGCTTGATACCGTCTTACTCCCCTTCCCCTATGTTACCAAAATTAAAATAAAATCAAGTGCGTTCACATACAAGTTTCTTTTCTAAAAGTCTGAGAAGGTGGAACAATCTTTGAGGGTCATCTGAAGAAGATCAGGTGAGCCCCACCCCCCGCCCAGCCGGGGCCCGTTCCAGGTATGAAGTGAAAACAATTTAGTTGGAAAAGCAAAAAGAAGAAGTCTTTCATTGCTTTGTAAATGATCTTATGAAGGAATATTAGTTAGTAAAGATACAGAGTGGAAAGGAGAAACACAAAAGAACCAGCAATAAATATATTTCCTTCAAACAAATTAATACTGATAGTTTCTTAAATATGCACCCCGTAGCCTACTGTGAAATTAGAGAGCAGGGGTTTATATTATCATTCAAGAAAGAATTCTGTATCAGGAGGCCCATATTTCAATGCAGAACGGATTACATTATTTGTCAAGGAAAACACATTACTCTTGAAAAACAGAAAAGTTGACCTTGGCAAACAGTTAGTGAATTTGTTCCCTTCTTGATTTCCCTTATATGCAGTGTGTGGGAGAGCACATATTTAGTGCTGCTTTGTGGCATTGTTTCAAAAGAACTCTCATTATTGTAGCCAGAAATGAGTAGGGAACATCTAGAAAACAGTTCACATTACAGTGTTGGGAAGTGATTGAATTTTTGTTTCCACCCTTTATGTTAGGCGGTAAAAAAAAAAAAAAAAAAAAAGAAAAAAAATAGATCTTGGTAGTAAATAGGTACTGGCTTAGTATCTGTTTATCTTTTTCCCTTGATCAACCATGGTTATTTTTTTCCATAATTAGAGATAAATAAAAATAAGCATTCGTTCTTTGATAAAACTCTAAAACTGTGTAACGATTTCCCATTTTCTCGGGCTCCTATTACCTTCTCATTCAGCTTTGTTTCAAGGGGGAACACGACTCCTTTTATAATAATTTACAAGAGTGTTGAATTTTGTCAAGGCAAAATTGCGTATCCTCGTGTTTTAGGTCTTTGCCTGTGGACTAGCCGTACTCATTCCAACACATTTTCTTATCCAACTCTTCCCTTTGTCTTGGTTTTATCAGTTGCGACAATAATAATAATAGCAAAGATTTGTTGAGTGCCAGTAACTTTTTTGGAAGCAATCTTTGCATGTTATGCTATTTACCTCTCTCAGCCACATCCTAAATTAGATACTACTGTGTTCCAGACTCTAAATGAGGAAGCCAAGACTACAGAGCTAAGGACTATGACTTGCCACCATCACAAGGCTCTTAATGGCCAGATATAAGGACACTTATTTCTGATGCACGATGTTGACTGATGCTTTATGAAGGCCAGCTGCACCTTGTTGTCCAGTCCCTTTCACGTTTTCCGTTTATGATGAGAGATCAAACTATTCCTTACCAACCAGAGCTAGCTGGGGAACAGCTCTCCCACGGGGGCAAAAAAAACTTAATTGAAAAGCACAATGGAATTTTTCATGCTGAATGTCCTTCCCTTTTGTCACTCCCTCCTCAAAATCTACCCGTAAAGCTCCATCTTCTTCGATTTACTGAGAAATGAGTCAGCAAGGATTACAGGAGATTACGAAGAGATTGTACAGTAAAAATGACAGATTGCAAACAATGCAAAAATAGAAGATGAAAACAGATTTTCTTTCAAAATTGCAGACCGAGTCTGTGTTTGAGTGTGTATGCGATCAAAATATGTTATAAATGACTGGATCAAGGGGGTCTGAATGGCCGGGCTTCAGCTTCTAAACAATCAACAACAACGGCAGCCAGAGAAACTGGTACCGACTGAGAAAAGGCAAAACAATATTATGATCCAATGATTTAAAAAAATGCAATGCAAAGCAATGCTGTGAACCGTCTCACCCCCTGAGAATAGAGATACGGCCTCGTATCTCTAAAAGATAATGTGCACTGAAGGTTTAGTAATTACCTGGCATTTCCTCTCTTTGATGGTCTCTGTCTTCTGTAATTTCCTCTACCACAATTTTTAAATATATTTAAAAAATGTTTATCTGGTAAAAATCCCCTCTCTTCCCCTTCCCCAGAGTCCCTAGCTACCAGCAAAACTTCCACTTGGCCTTCAACACGCTTAACCAGTTTCCTAGTTAGTGGCCAAGGGATCTGGTAAGAGGACAGCCAAGCCCCGGAGTAAAAGCCATTCCTTTACTTTTGGTCATTGCACCAAGTAACATTTTCTGACAGAAAGGGATCTAACAGGAGACCCTGAGGGTCTGAAATGAAGTGCCCTTGGACATCACCGTGCTGGAGGAAGGCAGAGCTGGAGAAAAGCAGAAACTAGCCTTCTGCCCGAGCCAGGGGGGCCAGAAGGGCAAGGGCAGAGCAACTCAGTATCACTTCTCCAGCAGCCTTCTCGGCTCCTCTCTTGTTAAGACTCAGGTGTTTTATTATTATTATTATTATTATTATTATTATTATTATTATTATTATTTTAAAAATTTTGTTAATTTATTTTCATTCAGACTTCACAAACTCAAAATCTAGTTTCGGGATTATTTACTTTTCCCAAACTGAACACAACTAGAAGTCCCCAGTACAGCATTCTGGAACCTCCATTGCATCTCCAACCCCAGAAAAAGCCACCAAAACACCCCACATGATCCTTCTTTAACACAACCAGAGGGTTTTTTGTTAAAACCCAAACCTAAAAGTAAAGCAGAAAGCTAGTAGGAGCTAAAAAATAAAGAAATAATACCCACCACCCTCATAGCAATGCCTCCTGAAATGTTCATTTGCTTTGTCTCCCTCCCTCCCTACGTCCCTCCCTTTCTGTCTCTCTCTCTCTCTCACTTTGTCTGTCTCAGCTCACACCAGCACACATCTTTCTTCTGGCTTCCATAAATATTTACTGAGTATTTACCACTCGCCAAGCACCTTGCCAGAACTGAGGAACCGAGGATGAATAGGACAAGTTTGTCCAGCTTTAAGAATCCAAGGCAAGTAGGTAAGACTTGCAAATTGACAAATAGCTACAAAGCAGGCTGCTAAGTACTGTCCTGCAGGTGGGGGGAGAGGGTGGTAGCCATGGAAAGGAAGGAGGTCTTCAATCCCCAGTGGTTGGGGGAGACTTCCTGGGAGTAAATCCTTAAAGGGGACTGAAAGAGTGAATACAATCCTGCCAGGTAGACGGAGGAAGGGGAGAACATTTTCAAATAATTAGCTTTTACAGCACATATCAGCATGAGGGGGAGCAGGGTGATTACTCAAGAAAGCATAATAATTTTATAAATATGGAAAATTTGACTAGACAATGAAATAGGCATTGAGTTCGGAGGCAGCATGGGAGTTGGGGGGGGGGGGGCGGGGAGACAGTTTGTACCGAAAGCTTTTATACTAGTGCATTTTACCAGAATGGCTCTTTTGGGTGGTGATGACTACCGGTTCTAAGTAGACAGCTTAAAGGGATATTGCAAATGGGTCATCTTCTCAATGTAAAAAAAAAAAGGAATTCAAGAGCAAGTGTTGTTGTTTTATGCTTGCTGCCCAGTGACAGAGGCGGAAGCAACCATACGATTCCTCAAACCTTTCCTCTTTACTAGCGAAGTCCAGGCCATCTGTATGCCTTCTGGTTTCCTCAACAATATAGTCTAGGACAGCTATTTGCAAGAGACAGAGGGTGGGGGTGTCTGTGAGAGAGAGAGACAGAGACAGAGAAAGAAAGGAGAGAGACAAGAGAAAGACAGAGTTAAAATTACAGAACAAAAGGAAATCTGATCTATCATCCAGCTTTAAGTCTGTTGTGATATCAGCTTTATTCCTGATAACACAGGTTAACTTCTCTAAATGATGTAATTTAATAACTTTAACAAGGAAATAAAACCATACGACTCCTTCATAGTAGATGGGGGAGAAAGTTTATGAGTTTATTCTGTGTTATTTTTTTTTGCCTGTTTTGAGTAAAAGTCAGTTTGTAAAAAGTCTTCAGAAGAGCCATTTTGGGGCCCTTAAAAGGCACATTTTTAGTTGATATAAATTATACTGTGCTAGCTACTGAAAGCCTATACACCCCTCAACAGAACTGCTCGAAAATTGTTAAGAACGTGAGGATCTTCACCAAACATTGCAACTCCCAACCCTGTATCTGATGTGGGCTAAGACGGGGCAGGGTGGGGGGGCCTTGGATTTACTTGCTAGGAATCTTGCAGGTAAATGAGGCAAAGCTCACACACTACAGGTTACGTGCTAATCACTGCTTGTTTTTTACAAATTTCACCTGGCAAAAAAATTTGCAAACTTATTTCATTCCAAAAGACTGAACATTAGCCAGACTGTTCTAGGTAATGGTGGGATTGCTCGAGGAAGGACACTGATTTTTACGGAGAGCACAGCTTTTGGACTTAATCTAAACTATAAAAAAGTATTCCGGTTTTGTACTTCTGAACTGTAAATCACATAAATGGAAATGTCTATAGACATATTTAAGTAAAGAAAAACATGCTTAATTTCTTTTGCTGGAATGATCTATATACCTGAGCTATGCTATACATTCCTTGAGGGCCAATGTTGTACTAAAGAGAGAATAAAAGACTTTAGAAATGACAGAGGTTTAAAGTCCTTTGACTAATTCCACTGGGATTATTCAAGTGCTTGGAAGGGGAGGGGTGAAAGCAAGGATAGAAAGGAGACAGATATTAGTGCCTGTTGTAATTACTATGTTCCCCATGGTCTGAAATGCTAAAAATGAATGTTTCCTCTATTACGAGGATATAAACCTTTCTCACTGCAAAGCTATTAGCATATATAATGCACATGTCTGAAAATCATGGCTTCTCTGTCATTCTTTTCAGACCTTTAGGGACCTGGGTTATTGTATAGTCCTGAATTATAGCCAACACATAATTTGTAGTCCTCTGGTTTTCCACATATTTTTAAAAAATCAGTTTAAGCCGTTTTACTGATATTTAATGGTTTGGTCTTTTCCAACAAATTAAAATGTTTGCATTGTCTGGAAAAAAAAACTGCTATGAAATTTACAAAAGAGAAGACACATGCATATACTTCACTGAGTGCCAGCATTTCTATCAACGAGATGATTTAAAAATGCAATTCTAGGAATTTATTAATGTAATATTTCTTTAAAAATAAATAAACAAGCTTCTCAGAAGTCAAAACATATATAAACTCTTGATCTGCGTGCACCATTCTAGGGCACATAAAGTCACAGGAAAATGAATGACATTAATTTGGACCTTTTGTACAAATACATTTCCTCCTGTATTTTGGGGACAGAAATTGTACCTTAACAGACTCGACATTTTTTTCCCTCTGATTTCAGTTCTTTCACCGCAAAGGTAGAATAAAACAAGAAATCTTACTTCCCCTATTCAGTTTTATTTCACTCTATGTCAGTTTAGCATATTTTAGATAGTCTGTATAATTTTTTAAAATAAAAGGACCATTCTAATGTTAATTTGGATCAATCTTCCAAACATATGATTCTAGGTTTCTAAAAGGGGCCCTCTTGAGGGGGCTTTTTGAAAGTGAACAAAAAAAGCACCCCGAGGCTGCCCAATTCACATTTAACCTACTTACATGAAAAAGGAACTGCTTTGGTTAAGAATAAACTTCCAGAAGCTCAGGTTCACGCGAAACACGCCAGCATATTAGTGAGGAAATGAGACAGCAAATAGTAACTCCTTTCATACCAGCAAAAGAATACTGTATTTATTTAAAACAGTTGGCAGAAATTCTCATTTTAATTAAATTACATTTACTGAAATAACATTTTCATAATTAAAAAAAAATAACCCATTTCTCCCAAAGAGCTAGCAAAAAATAATCACAGGAAATTCAAATGGGCAAAGGAGTAAAGCAACGGTTAGAATAAATGTGACGAATTTGGATTCCGACTGTGCGTTAGTTCGCTGGTTTATAGTGATTCAGAAGGCATTATTATCCTCTGTTGTCTTGTAAAATTAATATGAAATGGCTAACGAGTTTTGTTATTAACGATTTTTTTAGAGGAAGTAACTTAGTACAACTTTCATATCTTACTATATTTTTGTTACTTGCACAATGGAATCCTAGAACAGTAGTTTAGATCACAATAAAGCTATTATCCTCTGACCTCTTCTTTTTCCAAATAAGGAAACTGAGTCCAGAAAAGTTAAATGATTCCTTCTTAACCATTTAGCTAGTTAAAAAAAACTAAGTCTGGAACTCAGAGGCTTTCCACTGAACAGCTTTGTCCCAGAGCCAAGCATTTATATCTTCCGAGACGACAGGAAGGGGAGAAAAAAATGACACACCATCTATGTGGACTAAGAGAGAAACAAAATTCCATTCCAAAGCAAGGCTCAGGCTTTTTCACTCTTGGCTCCCTTCTTCAAAAGTTAATAGGAGAACCTAAGTTCACATTCCTCGGGGAACAAAAATTGTCAAATAATCAGGTTAAGTCTCAAGTATTGACAAAACCAATGAGTGGATAACATGTTTCCACGACTTACCAATGACAGCTTAAGTAAGAGCAAAATTTGCCATGAAACAAAGAATTTTGATTGCTGAATTCTTCCAAATAGACCAAAGATGGCCAAATGGTCAAATGATCAACCTCAATTATGGAAACCACACAGGGAAAAAGGAGGAACATTTAAACGAAGAGGAAAAGTAACACCAAAACCATGGGGAGCACAGAACCACCCTCTTCCTTCTTGGATATTGCTGAATGCTGGTCTTGTGAAGAATAAGAAGCGTTATATGATGTTGCAGTGCCCAATAAACTTTCTACCAGTCAGAAAAGGACTTAAAATAGCTTCAAACGTGTGCTGTTGGATAATTTATCAGCAAATACGTTGTGGTTAAGCCCCAGACAAGTAGGAGGTCTGTTACATTTGTACAAAAGGAACACCAATGAGCTATCATTAGCATCCTTCTCTATTATTGGGTCAAATCAAAGTACAAGTGTGTTGTCTTTTGAGAACAGATTAATAACGTATCACAGGTTTACAATCTCAACTAACTGCGGTACAAAAATCTAATACAAATACAAGCTAAATCTCATAATACTAAATATTTGTCACAATGAGAAATGAAAATGAGCTCCTGTTCTATACTAATTATGAACCACTTGCCTTCCCCCGAAATTATTTGTCTCACAACTCAGATCAATAGAGCCCACAAATTCTATGCATTGTAAAACTTCCTCCAAATACTTCCAGCAATATTTTTCACTTTTTCTACTCTGTGTAATGCTGAATTGGATCATAGCATGAGGGCCATCTAAACTCAGAGGCCCCAACTCTTACTGTTAGGAAAAAAACAAACAAAAATTCTCCCTAAGAGTTTAATTTGCAAATTAATTTCCTTGTTCGCTATCAGTTATTCTCAACTTACAAGCTTCCAGGCCAAACTCATTATGACCAAAAGCTCATTATGACTAAAATGCAACAAAACTTAATGTTAATAAAAATAATGTATTGCATTTCATAGGATTGAACCCAAATTGGCAAACACAAACTGCACTCCACAGATCACTAATGTGTCTGGAGATATTAACAGATATTGGGTGAAGAAGGAGAGGGTCTCAAGAAATATTTAAATCAACTTCAATAAGTACCTTTTCTACAGGCCCTCTTAGTACTTCTTAACTGCACAACAAACCCAAAAGAAGGAAGGTTGGTATGCTATCATTTTCTGAACTTATGTAAGCATAGAAAACCAAATTTCCAAGGATCCTTCTTCATTTGTGGAAAAGAAAAAAAAAAATCTATCTTAAATATATAGCTTAGCTAATGTTCCAATTTAAAACTATAATAGTAACAAACATAACATTATTTCTAAACAAATTCCCTCCTTCCAAATGCATTGTGGGAAATTGAGGCTTACATTTTTCGCAAGTTTGGCTGGCCCAAAACTATTCTTTGTAAATGGAGGAGATAGAAATTCACTCTAAGGGTCAGGGTCCTTCCATTACAAAAAGCAGAGATTAACTCCTACTGAAAACTCCATCCTTGATTAGAATTGTGGGCACAAATTTAAAAAATGAAGACTTTATTTTACCTACTTAATTTGCCTATCTTATACACTTAAGTTTTTTCCTCCATCTTTCTCTGATAGAAAATGACATTTCTTTCCTTGCCTTTCCAAGATATAAAATTATATCTGTCATTTCATTTCTAGCTTGAAAAGGTATAATTATAACAATAATTATTATATGCAATTACTATGGATAAAATAAGTAATCTAACTTTGTGAATTGGAAAGGAACCTCGTGAATATAGCCCTTATAAATGGGGACAATAATGGCATGAGTTTATAAACACAATGTTCTTTTAACCATGCCTGGCACATAAAAAATGATATATATGTGTTTGACATTATTATTATGCTTATCATACATTTATATAAGCCCTCACTCTTTCATATTTAGCATTTACACAGGTTTCCTGAAGACTTTTGTATTTTATCATTAATTGAATGAAACATATGCACTAACTCTGAATCATGAAGATAATGATTTTTTAAAGGTTGAAAAGATAGGTAGAAACTGTATTTTTCTCAATGTCCAATAAGAAATAACATTCTCTGGCGGTGCCTGGGTGGCTCAGTCATTAAGCATCACGCGCTTGATTTTGGCTCAGGTCACGATCTCAGGATGATGGTGAAATCAAGCCCCAACCCGGCTCCATGCTCAGCATAGAGTCTGCTTGAGATTCTCTCTCCCTCCCTTTCTCTCTCCCTCTACCCCTCCTCCTGCTCATATGCACACGTGCGCTCTCTCTCTAAAATAAATACGTAAATTTTTAAACAAAAGAAAGAAAGGACATTCTTTCTTTCTGAGGTGTGGAATTGAATGTAATAATATAGTCCCAGTAGCCACAGAGCCTCCACAGAGGTCTAGCAGGGGGAGCGGGTAATAATAAAGGAGAAGGAGGCTGAGGATGAAGAAAAAAATACAAAGAGGAAAGAGGAGGAGAGAAAAGGGAAGAAAAGGAGGATGATGAAGAGAAGAAAGAGGAGAAGAAGAAGGAGGGAAAGAGGGGGAAAGAAAAAAAAGGAAGTAAAAAAGGAAAAAGAAGAAAGAGAAAAGCAACTTTTATTAAGTCTCACTCTTGTGTGCCAGGCATTCTAAGTGTTTTACATATTTTTGTTCATTTAATCTTTACTCCCCGGTGTGCTTGATAACGTGATCTCCAGTTTAGAGATTAGGACACTGAGGCACAGACAGGTGAGGTACGTTGCTGTACCATTATGATGTGAGTGTTGGAGTCTCGCCACACTCCCAGCCAAACCGACCATGAAGGCTGTGTTCAGAACCACTTCACCAAAGTGATAATGTTACCCACTATACTCAGGTTAAGGTAAGGTATACAGAGGCAGCTATGGGCCCAGAGGAAGAACACAGAACTGAAGCTGGGTCTCCTGGAAGGAGTGATATGGAAAGAGTTTGCAGGTGTCAACCAGGTGGAGCAGGAAGGGGGCATCTGAGCCAGGGAGAGTAGGCTGGGCGAATTCACAGTGGCTTGAAGCAGCAAGGCACTTGCAGAGGCAGGGCATAGTGCGTGTGAGGGAATGCTGAGAGCAGACACCTGGGAAGAAGCCAGGAGTCCAGCTAGGAGGGTCTATGTGCACACAAAGGAGTTGACAGCAAGAAGGCTGGAACTTCAAGTGATCCAGTGTGAAGTGATGAGGGCTAACCCCAGGGAAAGGAAATTGCAAAGGATGGTGGTGAATAGGAGCAAAGGGTCGTGGTGAAAAGGAAAGAGATTTAGTTCAAGAACAGAGAGGTATTAGCAACCCTTTGGATGTAGAGGATGACAAGAACAAATAATCTAGAATCTCTCCCAGCGTATTGGCTTGGGTGACCAGACCAATTGGTACAATTCTCCACATCAGAAATTATAGCAAAGAAACAAGCAGGATTGGGAGGAACAGTGTTGGATTTGAACCTCCTGGTTTTGAAATGCAAGGTATTTCTCTCTCTTTTTTAAGGTGGGGGGAAGGGGCAGAGGGAGAAAGAGAATCTTAAGCAAGTTCCATGCCCAGCTCAGAGCCAGACTTGGGGCGCTATCTCACCATCCTGAGATCACGACCTGAGCCAAAAATCAAGAGTGGGACCCTTAATATACTGAGCCACCCAGATGCCCCAGAAATGCAAGATATTTAATTACAGATGCCTCAACAACAATTGAATATAGAGGTTTAGAAATAAGAAAAGTCCATTGAAGGTGTAATTTTAGAGACCTTGGTTTATGGGTGGTGGTTGAAGTCATTTGTTTGGGATAGATCACCCTAGAGAACCAGGTTCATAGAAAGGGGTTCCAAAAATGAGCCCTGGGCAAAAATAGACAAGGCAAGAAACAACAATTGTTGGAGAGGATGTGGAGAAAGGGGATCTCTCCTACATTGTTGGTGGGAATGCAAGTTGGTACAGCCACTCTGGAAAACAGTGTGGAGGTCCCTTAAAAAGTTAAAAATTGAGCTACCCTATGATCCAGCCATTGCACTACTGGGTGTTTACCCCAAAGATACAGACGCAGTGAAGAGAAGGGCCATATGCACCCCAATGTTCATAGCAGCATTGTCCGCAATAGCTAAATCGTGGAAGGAGCCGAGATGCCCTTCAACAGATGAATGGATTAAGAAGCTGTGGTCCATATATACAATGGAATATTACTCAGCTATCAGAAAGAACAAATTCTCAACATTTGCTGCAACATGGACGGCACTGGAGGAGATAATCCTAAGTGAAATAAGTCAAGCAGAGAAAGACAATTATCATATGATTTCTCTCATCTATGGAACATAAGAACTAGGATGATCGGTAGGGGAAGAAAGGGATAAAGAAAGGGGGGGTAATCAGAAGGGGGAATGAAACATGAGAGACTATGGACTATGAGAAGCGGACTGAGGGCCTCAGAGGGGAGGGGGGTGGGGGAATGGGATAGGCTGGTGATGGGTAGTATGGAGGGCACGTATTGCATGGTGCACTGGGTGTTATACGCAACTAATGAATCATTGAGCTTTACATCGGAAACCGGGGATGTACTGTATGGTGACTAACATAATAAAATAAAAAATCATTTAAAAAAAAATGAGCCCTGGGGAACGCTAGTAGTTATGTTCACAAGTTCAGCACGGTACAACCAGACATCTCCAAAATAGAACACAATTTTCAGTGAATTAAAAAGCATTGGCTCATCAACTTGATAGGTCCCCAGAAGAAGAGGAACATAGGGAGAAACAGCCAGAAAGGTACAAGAAAAACATATGATATATTTTACAATGAGTCCGATACTATAAGGACAAATTTCACAAAGGGCAGTGGCCAGTGGATTTGGCAACATGGAGATCATTGTTGACCTTTAAAAATGGTAGGAGCCTAAGAAGGTATAGGGCAAAGAAGAGTTAGTACAGGTGAAAACAGTGTGAAACATGAGTAGACTGACCTTTCAAAAGCTTACAAGCAACTTGGGTTTAAACAGTTGTATTTCAAGATGGAAGAGGCATGAGCATGTTCAGAACACAGGGAACCTCAAGATGGAAGACGTGGGAGAGAGATAGATGGAGAAAGAACATCAAGAAAGAATGAATAGTGGGTGTGGACAGGTTTAGACATTATGGCTACAAGGAAATATTTATGCACTTAGTAACCCCTATTTTCTTTTGAAGAATGTTTCAAGGTCATCTTGTGAAATGATGAGATCAGTGGGATAGCAAGTTTGAAAAAGAGGTAAAAGTGTGCAATTATCTTTGGTGGGGATCAGAGAAGTGACTGACTGATGCTATTGCATGATGGTATCCTAACCAAAAGTACTTTTTTAAAAAACCCTGTAAAATGGAGAATATTAATCACAGATAGAGATATCTTCTAAAGTAAGAAAATAGTGTTTCCGATTTTTCAAATAGGGACTGCATCTACAGAAGACAGTGATCGCTAGCTATATTGTAAATTACAATTTGGTGGAAATCCTTTTTCGCTTATGTTCATGCTTCTGCAATAATCATGCAAAGTCCCCAGACACGGGGAAGGATCAAGGGTAGGACAAATTTAGTGTCTGATTTTCTCAGAGACCACTGAAAAGGAGGGAGGAAATGAGGAAGCGTCGGGGTTGGAGTGGTGGGGTGGCTTAGGAGCAGAAGGAAAGTCTCAGAATGTCAACACTCGATTCACACTTGTGTTGACACATTCGCCATTCTTTGCACATGCCACAAAGCACCAGTCACCTGCTTAGGTCTTAGGAACTGAAGAGGTTTACAAAGCTAAGCTTCATATGGAATGCTCTCCGCTCAGAGATTGATATTAACCTCCAGAAAAGAAAATGCTCCTTCCTTAATTAACTGCTCAATCATCAAATTCTAATGACAGCTTGCCATAGCTATGTATTAATTTAAGGAGTAACACATTTGAAAGGAAAAGTTATAAAGAATTTCTGGGAAAAGAACTGCAGAAAACTTAAAATGCACTAATTTTAGAATTATGAGACAGCCAAACTTCCATACACCTTTTTTTTTTTTGGTTACAATGCCCGAAACTGTTAAGTTATGATTGGGTCTAAAAGGAAACCTGAATTATTGTCTGTGCGTTTCATCCAGGTGAGTAGGTTTTGACCACAGGTGGCTATGAGGATTTATGGCATAGACATTCAGTTGGGTGTTAATCCATATCCACTCATTAAGTAGCCCAAAATATTGTCTCTGTAGTGCTGTGATCCAGCTACTTAGAGCTGTGGCCAAAAAAGTTAAACCTAGAGAAATCAGCAATTTAAAAGAAATTCCAAATTTTTCTAAATTTTCTGTTGTAGTTTTTTTTTTAAGTCCTCATGTTTTCCCATTGGACAGAGTGTTGTAGAATATTCTTACAATTTTATCACTTGCCCAAAAAAGGAACATAAAGGAATAAGTGTCAAGTTAAAGTTATATGAAAGAGATCACCTTTAAAGTTCCTTAAAGGCCTGCACTTCCTCTGATTTTCTTATAGTCTTGCTCCCTTTCCCTCAACCTCCCTAAGGGACAACGGATTACACAGAGTAGGTGTTCAAGTAAATGCTGAATGGGTTGAAATCCATTGTAGTTCACGTATTGTAGTTCATGTGTTCTTTTTTAAATTCATGATTACATAAATAGATCAACTTGCTAATCAAAGAGGAAATAAGACTTATGCATTTCCAATCAAGAAATCGTAAGAATACCAGTTTCAACTCTATCCTTCCTTGATCATCAAGGCATTCTGACATAGACATAAAAAAAAAGAAAAAAAAGTTATTTTTGCAATAACGTCCCTAAGTATATTGCTCTATAGGTAGAAACAGTGTGAATTCCGTTTTCTTTTCTTATCACTGGCACTTTGCCACTGCTGGATTGTAGTGGATTGGTAACATCATCACATCCCAGTGATACAGGAAGGATTGCTACTCAAGAACAAGAGCTGAGAAAATACAGAGGACATTTTTTTTCATTACTATTTTTTTTAGGAAAATAAATCGTGCTCATATTTGGCAAGTTACATAGTAATGAATGAAAGAATGAGTTGTTTGGTATCTTGCTCTGACTACAGCCACATTGGCGACATATCATAGAAAATCTGAAACTATGGAGATCTTCGTAGACCATGAGGCCATGTTTTCCAGCTATAATGTCTTCCACTGGGAAATATGACTAAGCACGCATGTCACTTACTGGGTAGAGTATTTCTAATTCTTCCTTTATTAGTTACAGCTATTTCAAGTGACCCAGGTTTAATAATATATCTAAATAGAGCAAAATCTATTATTTACAACATAGGAGTGGTGCTAGTTTCATTTTCGCTTCATTTTTTCATTAAAAGGTGGAAAATGTTTTTTCATTTTGCTTGGCATTATTTAAAATTGCTGTGGGACTCAAATACATGTATTTATCATCCTGGCTAAAAGTAATTAATTGAATTTACTAACCCAAATGCATAACAGGGCAGCTACTTACAAATAAACGATTCTCCCACATTTCAGCTCTCTTCAGAATGGTTAAAAAGTCTAAGGTTAAATAGCAAGTTAAGGCACCACCCATGCACATTTTTTTTAATGTATCTCTTATACCTACACAATGATAAAATGCGTTGAATTTCTCAACTAAGGTCAAATAACCAAAAAAATGTCCATACAACAAATCCCTACCTGGAAACATGCAAACCTGTCTATGCTTCTGCTTATCATTTCAGAAGATGTTAGAAATATTTCAGCGTTGTATGAACTTGGTTAGATTTCACAACCATTATAATCTCTGCATTTTGTTAAATATCCTTTTGCTCTGCCCTAGCCACCATCAGGAAAACCTCAAAAAATGAATAAAAGCACAACAGCAACAACAAATATCCAAAACTGTACTGAGCAAAACCACACTAAGGACATCATTCAAAACCAAACAGTTGTTGGGGTTGGTGGGGGTGTGGAGATCTTGGCTCTAGTATTCAGAATCCAATTTATTTTGAGGTCAGCATGGATAGTAGAAATTTTTTTAATCTCAGTTTTCCTATCACAGAAATTCAAGTCCTCAAGACATTATCATTGGATGGTATCCCAGAAAATTAAACACAAATCCCTGAGCTACAGAACAATGTTCATGGCCTCCATAAATCTACTTAATAGAAATTGAGAGTCTTCTCTCGGACAGATTTGGAAGACCTGACTTAAACAATATTAAGTGTTTCCATCTAGAAATGACATAACATAATATGCCCCATTCACCCCTCTGCCCTTCAAAGGACCCCAAAACAAACCCCAGGCATTCCCTTCAAGACCCTCACTTAAATAACACGGGTCTGGTGCAGCTTACACATATTATTATGCAAAGAGAAAGCATTAATTGTCAAAGTTCGTACAATGTTCTCCTATTTTACCACTGTCATTGATATTTATATATTTTGCTTTTAAAAAAAAAAAAAAGCTTGCATTGTCCAGCTAATAATTTTAATTCTCCACCTCAGTCCTTGGACAAGTCACTTCACTTCTCCATTCCTAAATTTTCCAACAAGAAATCTGTCACAAACCTGGTGTATTTCAGTTCTCTGAACAAGTATCTATCAAACTTCAGTTAGAGAGGCAAAGAACTGTGTGCTCTGCTGATACGGCTACCCAGGATGAGTACCTAAGAAACATATTGATAACTAGCCAGGAAATGAACTTCCTACATTTACATTTCTTAACAAAATGTTGACTACTTGTAGAACAGAGAGAAAGCAGCAGGTGAAGAACTAAACATGTTCCTGGTAAGAAAACTGACCATCAGTAGAGTAAGCAGCAAGTATTGAATTAACATTTATCTACCATTTTTCCTGTAAGGTATCCAGATGGATCTAGATGAAAAATGTCAGGCCCCTAAAGCCGAACCTAACTGTCGAGACATTATTCACAAAAAATGATGAAGTGACAATGAAATATAGTACAAAAGTGGTGTAATGTTAAGTACTAAAATATAGTAGACTGCTGCTGAATATTATAGATAGAAACTGAAATTAGAGAAAAATCAAGGTGAACTGAAATTAGGAAAAATTGAGAAGTAGGACATATAGCCCTTAACTCTGTGCTTTAAGAATTTGGTTCAAGCACAAGCATTCAAGGTGAGAATGTCCAACACTCAGCGAGAGCATGAGACTCCAGGCCTTTGGAAACAGAAGGCTAGCGTCATGAGGTTTAAGGTTTCCTGCAAGAGAAGGTAAGCAGACACTGGAGGAGGGAGAGAATTAAATTGTGACTGAGGAAGATCAGACCACTGGCTGGTCTGTTCCATGTAAGCCAAACTGAAGTCAGGGACAGCAGATCAAGACCCCCTTTGGCGAGATAGCTGAGAGATAGCACGGTGACAGCAGAAATTCAATCAGAACCCATGAAGACAAATGAACAAAAGTTACTGGTAAAATTTATTGAGGAAGGAAAGGACACAGTCAAAGAAGACTTTCATGTTTTTAGCTTGAAGGACCAGAAGAACAAAGACGATAATGGCAAAAATGGTGAAAGGGAGACAGTGAGATGTTTGGTTTTGGATATGCTGGCCTGAAATTATCTGTAAATAGAAAACAAATAATCGCAGGGTTTGAAGTCTGGGGAGGTCAGTTTCTTAGGAAACATCACAGAATCCTAGCTAAAACCAGGCCAATCCATGTACCCACTTGAGATCTAAGGGCAAAGATGGAAAGGCAGCAGTGGAAAGGAGATAAAGCTCTCTCCTTGACCAAATGTCAGTCAAGTTCCTCGGTGCCTCAACCATGGGCTTCAGTGTCCGTCCTTGCAATGTCCCGTTTTAGCAAGAATCCCACTAAGCCAGTTTCGAGAGACTCCCCCATCAGTCTCTGACCAAATTCCCCATCCTTTATCATCCTGGGCTTAATAACTGATCACACTTGACCTACCTACAGCAAGAATCGTGCTGCGTCAGTTTCAGCAAGAATTTCCCCCACTCTTCGTAATCACCCTTAGTCATTTTCCATCCACTGACCTCTACATGCCTCAAACTAGCTCCTTGACTATAAATCCCCACTTATTCTCACTGTATTTAGAATTGGCCCTATTCTCTCTTCCCTACTGAAATAGTCTCGACACCACTTGTCCCAACAATCTCGAATAAAGTCTTCCTTACCATTTTGACAAATGTCAGGATAATTTTTTCTTTAATGAGGGTCAGGTCAAATGGTTTGCCCATCATTAAGGGGTCATGAAGGGTCCATCAAGGAGAGAGAGAAAGCTCAGAAGGGCCAAGAGAGAGTAAGGTGCCGTAAACCAAGTGAGTAGAATCTTTCAAGGAGAGGGACCTCCACTGTATGATACATATCCAAGAGCAGCCAACAACTGCACAAATGACTTGGCTGGAAGAATTCAGTGTTTGTCTCAAGAAAGCATACTAGCAAGAGGGTTGAAGTAAAAGTGGTACTGCAAGGGGTTGAGAAGGAAAGGCTGTTCGAGAAGTGAAAATCACAGCCATTCAGCAAAGCAAAATAAGATAAACCATATCCAGTGATAGAAGGAGCTCTTTACTACAGATGATCCCTGACTTGAGATGGTTTGATTTAAGATTTCTTGACTTGATGATGGTGCAAAAGCATTATGCACACAGTAGAAACTGTACTTTGAATTTTGAATTTGGATCTTTTCCCAGACTAGTAGTATGGGGTACAATACTTCCTCATGATGCTAGGCAGGGGCCATGGGCTGCAGCTGTCAACCCTGTGATTATGAGGGTCAACCATCAATACATTTATAACCTTTCTGTTTCTCACTTGCAGTGTAATATCCAGTACATTACATGAGAGAGTCAACATTTTATTACAAAATAAACTTTGTGTTAGATGATTTTGCCCAACTGTAGACTAATGTAAGTCTTCCTAGTATGTTTAAGGTAGACCAGGCTGAGCTATGATGTCCTGTAGGTAAAGTGTATTGCATGTAGTTTTAACTTACGATTTCAACTTATGATGGTTTTATCGGGAAGTAATCCCATTGTAAATGGAAGAACAATTGTATAGAGAAGTATCAGAGACACAAGGAAGAGAACATGGGAGGGTCTTTAAATGATGCTTAACTCTGGATTTGCCTATAGTGCTGAATGTGAATTTTCAAGCTGGTGAAATTAGAGACAAACCAAACATAACTACTTAATTTTTAAAAAAGAATTCTTAATAATGTCAAATAGATAGCTTTGATAGCATGTTAAACTAAACATATATGCTTTTGGCCTCCTCCTGCTTGGAAATATCTTTCCCTATGGGGTGAAAATATTTAATGTGATTAATATAATGGTTATTCTTCATGCTAGTAAGTTTTTGCTATTAGTTAATTGTTATATACAAACTGTTTCTCATGTAGATTTTAAGTAAAAACAGTTGCTCTAGTCAAAAAGATACTCTTTTCATTAGGTGTCATATGTCAGATCTTTTTCGCACCCAAATGCCAGCCCATTTTATTATAGTCTTCTTTATACAGTTCTCTAGTTGCACCATCTATGGTCTGTCCAAATCCTTAACTCCAGGAAAGATACAGTCTAATAACAAAAACAACAGCTAAGACACTATCAGTAATAGTACTGGGATGTCATTTGTATTGCACTTTATAAAGCAATTTCAGGGGCGCCTGGGTGGCTCAGTCAGCTGGGTGTCTGCCTTCAGCTCAGGTTGCAATCCCGGAGTCCCTGGATCGAGCCCCACGTCGGGCTCCCTGCTCATCATGGAGTCTGCTTCTCCCTCTGCCCACCACCCACACCCGCTCCTGCTCTTTCTCTCTCTCTCTCAAATAAATAAAATCTTACAAAAAAAAAAAAAGAAGCAATTTCATATATGTATTACTTCATAATTGAATCCTCACAACAACCCAAAAAGCCAGTAGGATTTTGAATTTTACCAAGCAAATCGAAGGCAGAGAGAGTGAGCCTGCGTCAGGTCATGCGGCTCCTGCAGGACCTGTCTTTCGGGCAGCGTACTGTCCCATGGTGTCAGAACGCCCCTGCCTGCACAAGGCAGCTCTGGTCTAGGATGAACACCTCTGAGGAACTCTACTGCAGTCACAGATGACAACTTTCGCTGAAATTATGAACATTCCCCTCTGTAATTTAAAGACCATAACCACAAACGTAAGTGTTCTTAGTTCTGCCAGTGAGCACAGTATTTTTCTAACAAGCTTGCAGATGCCCAAGGTCTGTGCTGTGACTCTGGCTCCCTTTTTCTCTTGTGAGCTTGTCCTGAAGTATTTCACCTGTTCTCGAGAACACGTGTAAGTTTAAAGTGTCTTCTTCAGTTCTGCATCAGAAAGTCCCTGTAGGAGTGACGCTCTACACTTTGAAATGGGACAGGCCCTGGAAAGGCATGATGCCTGGTCCCCCAAGAATGTGTGTCTCATCGCTCTGGCCCCTGGGTCTCTGATGTCCCACTTCCTGAGCTGTCCCTACAGCATACAGGATCTGCAGAAGCACAGACTTCTATTATCCTGGCCCAGAGAATAGCTCCTGTGCCGATTCCCTGCTGGGGGGAGTTGGAAGTTTCCAGATAGCCTCGATGAAAGACTAAGACTTTTCCAGACTAAGAGCTTGAACAATTGACATTTTATTTACACAGTTGATGCTGAATGAAGTTCGATACTTATTGATTCTTGCTTGTTTGCTAAGGGCTATGATGTAGAAAATGTGCTATTAAAAAAGGAAAATTTATTTATTGGACTATAAAGAATAGAGGCAATTGAAAGCCTGGCACCCTATATCTGGGACAATTATTTTGGCCCCTTAACTCCTGGTAAGACAAATGTTAAACATAATAAGTGGCAACTCGTTTCCAATGCAGTCTTGGTCGCACTTGGGAACGCACGCACTGTTGCAGGGAGAAAATGAATCAACGTAGGGGTAAAAAAAAAAAAATACAGAAAAAAAGGACACGCAGCAAAATGTATTATCCACACCAACAACTACATTATGAAAAATATTAGTACTGTCGCCCAGAATCATAAAGCCTAGTTCTCGTTGTACTATATCCCCGGCTTGGGGACAGTAGAGTTTCATGGGCCAGTCTGGAAATCGAGGCAGAGCAGAGATGGCAAGCCAGGGGCCTGAGGAGCCACGATCTCTGTAGGCCTTTGGGAACCTCTGCCAATCACCAGTGTCCCTCCCAGAGCCTGGGACGGCAGTGCCTGCCCCACCGGTCAGAGTTCACCTGCAGGTTGGTGGAAATTATAAATCTTTACATGCTGTGTCTGACGGTGCATGTGAAAGGTTTTACAACGGGAGGAATTTAGTTTTGGTATAGCAAGGGGGTATTCAAGTAAGTTCAGGATCACAGCACAAATGAATTGAGAGACAGGAAAAGCTCGGGTCTGGCTTCTACACAAGATTCTTGCAACTCCCTAAGCCACACACACTCATTTGGTTCAGGTTTGTTTTGTTTTGTTTTTTTTGGTCTTTTGTTTTGTTTTTAATATTTCTCTTATGGTGCAACAGAAGACCCACTCCATGGGTCGATGGTGGCGTATGTTTCACATTTTTGACTGCGTGTTCAGAGCATCATTCAGTCTCCCTGAAGAGCTGCGCTTGAAAAAATGTCTTTACATGACATCTAAGTAAAGTAGAATAAAACACCTCCGAAGGTATTGATCATGGAACTTGGGAATGCTCCAGTAACTGTAACTTGTTAGGCAGGTGAAGCACTAACTTCCGTTGGCATCACGTTCCAAGCAACGATGAAGAAGTGGACAAAACTGAGGCAAAAGAGGGGCACCTGAGTGGCTCAGTTGGTTGGGCGACTGCCTTGGGGTCAGGTCATGATCCTGGAGCCCCAGTATTGAGTCCCGCATCGGGCTCCCTGCTCAGCGGGGGTCTGCTTCTCCCTCTGACACTCTCCCCCCTCTCATGCTCTCTCTCTCCCTCAAGTGAATAAATGAAATCTTAAAGAAAAAAAATTGAGGCAAAGGAATAACAGGTAACCCCATCCTATTTTTAAAAAGCCATAAATAACTGACAGTAAGAGTCATTTAAATCAAGCGAATCCCATACGACAGGCTTTCCGTGGCTACTGTAATACTAGACCTTTACTAAAAACTGTGTATGTATTTCTTTCCACTTCCCCATAATTTAAATGGGATAAATATTTATAAAGGGGAGAAGCGATAAAATCATTTTACCTTGAGCCTTATAATCAAAAAGGTCTGTTTTAATTTGGTTCTCTGATCTGAATGTTTCCAGTCCACTAAGTCAGGGATTGAATTCATTCTATCTGAGGGTAGCTTTTTGAAACAGAACATTTTAGTTGAGTTCTGATTTTGCCCTACTCTCATTAATACCATTTGATGGCCCATAACTAGTAATTTTAGGATAGTAGTTCAATTTTATTTCATTAAACATCGTATTTGTTTGTCTTGGTTTTAATTTGGAAAAGGCTTATATTCTCTTTTTTTTCCAAGTTAGAACAGAACCACTAATGACTTAAAAGTCTGCTTTTAAAGAAAATCTTCCACAGAGAATTGGGGAATTGGAAACATCTCTTTTCAATGGGTCTGCTTGGCAAACTCTACCCACGGGGCCTTGAGGCCATGAGACAGGAAGTGTCCTCATGTCAAACAACACTGTGAAACCTACTTGTGACCAGCACTGGGGGTTGCTTGCAAACAGTATGACTGCACAGCTCTAACTATCTTAGAATATATTTATGGAGGGGCATCTGGGTGGCTTAGTCAGTTGAGTGTCCAACTCTGGATTTCGGCTCAGGTCATGATCTCAGGGTGGTGAGATCGAGCCCCGCATCAGCCTCTGAGCTCAGTGGGGAGTCGGCTTGAGATTCTCTCTCCCTCTCCCTCTGCCCCTTCCCCCTCTACCCCCCCCACATCCATAGTCTCTCCCTCTCTTTCTGAAAAAAAAAAAAAAGAATATATTTATGGATATGAATTTTATGAAATTAATGCTAAATATCTTGTACACCTCTACCCTTCCTACAGACATTAAACATATATTTATTTAATGCCTTCTGGGTGTGGGCACAATGCTCATTGTTAAGGGGAAAGGAAAATGAACAAGGTAATAGATTTTGCCCTTAAATGAAAAGGAGGCTAAAATTTAGGAGACACCTACCAGGTGCTATGTACCCTAGACTGCATCTTTGTTACAACTACAAGCATTCTCAAAAATAATGCTGAGCAGTTGTATGACTTTTGTCAGCTGAGTGATAAAGTGGCTTGTAAGATTTCTTTTAATATATCTTTATCTGTGTATCTCCATTCTTGTAATTTGTGTAATTAAACTATGTTCCCCATCCCTTCCCTTCCTTTATTTTGAAATTGGGGGGGGGGAAGGACGTCACTCTATTCAATTTCATTTCTCCCTGCCCCACCCCCTCTTTTTTAAAAAGAATTCACAGTCAGTCAGAGATTTCCACAGAAGAGGCTATTTCTGGACTCGTACTGTTGTAGCTGGGGGTGGGGGAGTGAGGGTAGGCAGAGAAAACCTGACTCCAAGTACAGGCGTTCCTTTGTACCTCAATGGACAATCAACAGACTGACTCAGGAAAGGAATTCCAAGTATAGTTTTCTTAATAGGCTAAAATTAGAAGGGGGGGTGGGGGTAGGACAGAGAAAAAAAGGAGCGGAAAGGGAGAGAGAGAGGAACAAGAAGAGTACAGAAATGTATCTGGAAATTCTTCGTCCCGGAACCTGTATTTATTATTATTACGTTTATTTAGGTAAAATTTCAAATCAGTACTTAAAAGCTAGCTGTCCTTATTTTAAATCTTCTGCAGTTCTGTATATCATAGGGGGAAGGAGACCTTAACAATCAAACAGTCCTCCTATCAATAATTCAAATAATATTTTGAGAGTCATTCTAATATATTTGGCTATTAGACAGGTTTACTGGAAAAATAAAATAAAAATGAGTGCCTGATCATTTTCGGTTTTTAAGTCAACACTACAAGGAACATTTATGGAGATGAAATATATTCGCAATAAGAGTGCTTTGAAATAAATGCTATTAAGAAAGCTTAGGGGATGATTATATTTTATTTCAATAGAAAAGACAATTGAACTCTGGTCTTGTCTTCTGTTTCAACATCATGTCTCTCTGTCCCTCCTCTTCTTGTAATAAATATTCTCTTGCCAGCCCTCTTACTGACAATAATGTAGGTGAACTCTGCACCGTGTACATCTGTCATTATTAATGACCCTGGGAGAGAGAAACGATAACTCACTCTTTTAGGAACCAAGACAGCAAAACACTATAGAAATTTCCTTTCACGTTTTCTGCTGCAAGAATATTTGCATTGATCCTTTCTAAATTCACAAACAAACCTCAGTAGAACAGAAGGGAAAAAAAAAAAGGAAAACCCTCACATTTTTAACTTCAACTGAAAAGTACTGTTAATACAGACGACACTTGTTGCTCTATGAAGGGTTTTATGACAGCAATACTATATATATTCAGCGTTTTCTGTATACAATACATTTAATCCTTTTAAAGCTCAGGCCATAAAGAATTTTATTGTAGGAAACATCTCTTTTACTCACAGGCTTAAATAACTTTCAATAGGACTAGCCCGCAGAATGTCCTTACTAAAATACTTATTCCATTCCCCAGGTTTATAAAAGGATATATTTATTTTAAATTGACCCTTTCACATATTTTGCACTTGAAAGAAGTCTTAAAATATTATGTTTTTATGATCAAAATACAAACCAAATGTTATAGAGACAAAGAAAAAGAAACACGTGTTTCTTTAAGAACAAAGAGCCCTTTAATCACGTCTTAGAAAAATGAGAGGATGAGTGTGTTAATACTGTGCTGGAAAATTGCCACAGAAAGTCTGTGGGAGCCACTTCTTAAAGGAGGGACAGGTAACATTCTCTAATACGATTAAAATACATCAGTTCACACGGACATTTTATTTCAAACCGATTTGTTGATAACAACATTCTGTCTGTTCTCAATTTTAAACGATCTATGTTATTATCAGCTACTTCTCCTTAGCATTTGATGCTGATGAAATGTTGTCAGGGGGGTTATTTTGACTTACTGGAAATGGACTTTTCCAGAACATAAAGTTGAAAACTTCAATAGATTGGGAGGGCTTGGTTAAAGCCACTAATATACTCTGCTAAGTCTCTCCTGTCTTCCCACTGGCTCCTTGTACTACTGACAGGTCAAATTCTAGAAATGTCAGCTGTTGTCAATGGTAAAATTAAGTAATGGTATGCTGTTAATAGTAGCTCTCTTAAAAAGTGTACAGAAATATTCGAAAAAAAATAATTCTTCCAACAGATTTTCAGAAAACAGCAAAATATCCACAAATTTTAAACATCTTCTATCCAAATCCCCGACTAAAGTACAATTTCCCAAATGTAATGCCTACTATAAATGTAATCAGCTATGCCAATGAATACTCTACAGTAGTAACTCCAGATTCTATGTCTGTTTAAATGATAAATCATGCCAAATAATAAAGGAACAAACCAAGCAAAGAAATACATAAAGTGGACAGTCAGCCATGGGCCCTATATATCTGCCTGAAAATTTTCAGAATCCTCCATATACTACACTATAGCACTGACCAAAACAGCCTTTGATCTGAGACATATTCGACTGGCAAACTTTAAGGAAAGCAATCCCCTGGACTTTTATGTGCACAGTTCAATGAATGAATGAGTCAATCGACAATAATTAGTCCTATCCCAATTCTGTAATTTTTAGCTACCAGCAACCAAAGGCTGCATTCAACCTCTAAATTAGTTTGTCTACATCCACGTTTAAGAAAAATGGAATCCATTAAACATGTTTGACTTTTTAAAATTATGTGATGCCAAATAACCAATTTGAAATTGTCATTTTCAATTTTGTTTTGGGCCCGAATGCCAATATGTGGAAGAGCGGTAGCAGGCTTTGCCTTGGGAGGAGGTCTCTTCCAGTTGACCAACTGGTCCTAGCATTTCTGTTGTTGTAGAAAGGAGAGAGGGTATGAGGTTTGGGAGAAAGAGAATGAGAGAGGCTTTTCTTTACAAACCTTCCTTCCTCTGAATTCCCCTTTACAAATTTTCCAGTTGAATCACACTGTCCCATCAAAGCTCAGAGAGAATAAAAACCTCGTTTGACTCTTGGAATGGGAGAATTGTGGGGAGCACATTCTCTCACTGCCCATCTCCATCCCCGTTCTTATCTCTCCCCACCTGTTCATGCCTAGATGACAGCATCAGGCCAAATAGGTTTGCTTCTATCCCTCTCTGTTACTGTTTTTGCTAAAGACTCCCTTCATCAGCATCATAAAGGGGCCTAGGCCTTAGTCCCACTTAAATTTTAAGTCACTTAAACTAAAAAAAAAAGTATCAATAAACAGTTCAGGGACATAAAATCATTCAATTCAATAAACTGCCCTGAATCAAATTAGTCTGAACACTTTATCCTTAAAACTGCAAAAACATTGTGATACTAAATATTCAATATTATCAGTCGGGCAAATTGGCCCAGGTCAAATGAGCAAATCTAAAAAATGAGATTGCTAAATTTCTCGGCTTGATAGCTTCGTAATAAATAACGTGCTTCTATTCAATCTGTACATTAAGTCTTTTATGTGGCCTTAAGGCACTCTCTGATGGCTATGCCCATTACAATGTAGCCATAGAAACTGACACATTTATTTCTTGGATTAGTGTGCCATTGAAAATATTAATATGATGCAGTAAATGGGGATTTAATCTAATCTACTGATGGTAGGATGAAGTTAGTAAAAGGTTGAGTGCCCTTATGGAGAAAGAAAGATTATATCTGCAAAGGGAAGCTTGTTATTGGTCACAAAGATCAACTGAACAGCCTATGACATATTATGCTCTCTCTACATTTAAACAGACTTTGTCAAATTCATCATCAAAGGCATTCTGCAGGCTAAAGAATGCTTTTTCATATCTATCTTTACAGATTTTGATATCCGAGCGGAAACATCTTTTATCTATAAGAATAAACAGAAGAACACAGCTCCCACGACATACTTTGTGAAGCGTGGCACCCAGGGTGCGACTGACATGCCCAAAACCATTTTTGCAAAATTTGTTTTGGTCTGATTTGAAGGCATTTGCTTAGCCTTTCAGCTTTGCCAAGGATTCAAAAAAAAAAAAAAATCAGAAGAATTTCATCCAAGAAAGCCAATTTCATTTAACATGTTCTGAGAAAATGCAGCTAATCGATTTCACCGTTGATTTTGTTAATTTCTAACCTGAAATCAGGTATCGATAAATATACCTTTTGTTGTGGGATTTGACTCTGGTGTCTCCTAATAATTCATAGGGTTCCAGGTCTGTCCCCCCTTTACTCGGCAGCAAACTACATAAATTTCAAAGATATATTCTGACAGATGAGGCATTGTTGAAAAGCAAAGTACAGCACTTTGTCCTTGAAATGTGAACATGGAATGCCATAAAGTATTCAAATAATAATTTACTCAATCTTTCAGGGTAATTAATTAAAATGCTCGAGATGTTGGAGAAAATCACCTTGAGCTTATAAAACTGGAAAGCACCCCCCCCCTTTCCTCTCTGCATGCAAGCTGTCCCAGCAGACCTACCACATGCTTTCCCAGTTATGGGGTTTGATTTCAGAAGATAATAAATAGCCAGGATCTAATTTTGCCATGTCACAACCGATTATGTTTCACAAGAAAAGGTGGAGTGCTCACCTACCAGATGAAGGTGAAACATAAAACCACTTTTATTTATGTCGTGTGTCCAAATTCAGCTCAACCTGGCCCTGGGTGCTGTGAGTGTGTGGACTTTTGCTGTCATGAGAATTTATGAACCTCAAGAACGCGTCAAATATAAACATAAATTTAATCAAAGGGATGGAAACCTTTATTACAAAAAAAATAAAACACATTTTTGACATCTAATATAAATTATTTTAATGTGGTTTTTACTACTTTTCAGAAGGTCACAAAGAAAGAATAAGACATTAAACAGATACAGCCTATGGCTATATCTTAATTCGGGTGATGATTAGCAGTATAATTTAGATCCAGAGTTATTGGGAGAGGTGTTTTTTTTCCTTTCAAGTTTCATTTCAGTTCACTCTCTTAATGGATTGCACTAGGTGGTTCCGCTGTGTACTCAGGCAGGCACAGGTAACAATGTAAAGGAAAAGATCCCCTAAGAATGTACATTTCCACTGGGGATACAATCAGGCCCCGGTCTTTGAACCTTCAAGTGAAATGAAAGACTCTGGGCATTGTCTGGATAAGTCAGACCAAAAATATGTTTCCCGATCGTGAGCATGGTTGCTCCAGCCTTACATTTTGGGTGCAGAATCAAAGGCAAAGTTTGGACATCAGAGTTCCATTTCTGTTCATGTCAGTAGGATAAAACAGAAGGCCGATAACAATAGATTAACAAGCCCACGGTATTACTCAGCCGTTCCCCTCAGTTGGATAGGCTTTGGACAGAATTTTAATGACTAAAAAAATTGCATATGATGAATAAGGTGTCATTTTCAATTACCACGAACAAAGGATCATTCCCATATTTGGCAAATGAGATAGCGGTGGTGGTGTAGGAAAAGCTGGAGCATTCATAGACGGTGGATCACTGCTTGCAAATCCAAACAAACTGACGACATCTGGGTCCCCTTGCGCAGTGACACGACTCCAGGTGTTAGCAGGTACTTATCAGCCACAAGTTATGGATCGCACTAATAGCCTCCTCATAACTAAAAATAATACTGATTTTAGTATTATTAAGTTAGTGAAATGGAATGCTTTCACAGAAATGGACTACAAAATGTGTCAGCAGCCGAGTTTAAGATAAAATAAGTATAGACCTAAAAAGAACTATGATAGTATTCCATGATAAACTGGAAATCCAGCTTCACCTCTTTGAACTCACTTTGCAAAAAAGGCTTTCAGAGAGTCTAAGGGTGACAGCAGACATAGCATGTGTGCTCAGGACTGCGCATGCCCAGTTAGGATTGCACAATACATCCATTATCTTTCAATCACTTCTTGCCGTGTGTTTTCTCACTTTAGAATCATGTCCTGAGCTCAGTTGGTTGTGGGACCATCACAGTGACCTCTTTTGGCTCTTCACTGATGTGAGGGCACATTCAGTTGGAGTTCCTGCTAGTCCCTCAAGGAGCTCCCATTTTATCTAAAAGCAATGCCTGTAGAAAGTGACTGCTCGGTTTCAGGGACTACCATGGGATTCCATTCACTTCTTGGGGGCATGCAAGAGCCTCAGGGAAGCAAGACCAGCCCGACTTAATTCAAAGCATTAACCATAAATTCTGTGGGCTAATACCACTACCTACTCTGGGAATGTGAGGCACTGTGACCAGCATTCTCCTGTGATGGCCCACTCTCCAGACTGAAGTCCCCACCAGACTAGATTTACTGGCCATCAATGTGGTCAGATGCTTTCTGAGTACTATGACCAAATACAAGATCATTTTTCCCCCAGCAGTTTTTACTGGGTTACACAAAGTTAAACAAATGACGATCTAGCAGGACTTCTAAGAGCTTTTTGTAAGCTAACATGTAAGAAGTCTCGAAGAGGGGAATGTAGGCAATGATATTTTAATTTTTTGACCTAGGAAATCTTTGTTCTCAAAAAGCACCTATTAAAAATTTCAAAGACACTCATATTCCCAGAAAGTAGTCTGGAAAGTCCTGCTGTAGGTGAGTCAAGTAAAACTATTATCAGCATACTAATTGCTCTGTAGTTTTTTTAAGTTTTGCCTAGAACTAAGAGCTCTTTGGTAGTAACCACCACGTGCTTCCAATGCAGGTAGGACCAGCCATCATCTAATGTCAAGAGATGGAACCTCGTGTATCCTGTGTGTATTTTTCATGGAATTTACAAGGAAAAGACAAATTGGAGCATGCCAGTAGCACCGGATATTAACAGAAGCATCTCCAAAGAAAGGAGGGGTCGAGGATGCTGGAGAGAGTTAAATACAACTTTCCTCAGGTCATGAGATTCCTGGAGAAGAAATTCAGGGATCCCCAAATCGCTGCTCTCAGCTGGGTCCTCAACATTGCTCACAAATCCTTGTTCTTTCCTTGGTTGAGCAGCTCCTCCCTCACCTCACAGCCTCTGTTCCAAACCTTCACTCATCTCTTCATGGCTGTCAACCAACCTCATCTCATCACTCAGATCATTTGAGTCCATCTTCTACTACACTGAACAATCAGAAACATTATTGGGGTCTTCCTCAAGTTTGAGATCCATAATACGAATTGATGACCATCTGCATTTGTCCTTACCTGCTTCCCTCCGGTTGCAAAGCATAAATGCTCTTGCTTCCACCCAAGACAGCCCGACTCTAGCCTCGGTGTGTCCTGAGCTGGTCTGCAACAGCTGTGCTTCTGTCGGGGTGCCTCACGCACTCCTTCTGAAATAGCACTCTCTTCTCAGGTATAACTACCCCCGAGTCTCTCCTATCCAAAAACAGCCACTCTGGCTCCGTGTCCCCCAGATACTGCTCTATCTCTTTCCCTCCCTTCTTAGGCAAATGTATTACTGAAGAGCCATCCACACTCCTGGCCTCCAGCTTCAGTCCCCTGGTCCATCACTGTCTGACTTCAACAAGCCTCAGCACTCCATTAAAACTACTTTCATCAAGTTGTCAATGAAGTCCATTCTATGGCTATTTTTCAGTCTTTATCTTATTATAGTATTTACTACTGATGACACACTCCCTAGAGTTCCTGATAGTGCCCCTTCTTTCTTTTTGAAAACCTCTTCCTCCATTTACCACTCAAAACTTGCGTGCCCTATGGTTCCATTCTTGGCGTATTACTCTTCACAGCAAATATGCTTTTCTGGGATAATACAAAGAGACAGACCCAGGTTTCAGTCCTAACTCAGTTTTGGGTATAACTCCTAAGCCCATTTCCTCATCTGTAAAATGGGTTTAGTAATCATACCTCTCTTACAGGGTTATAAAAATGACAGAAATCATGTAGAGTTCTCAGCACAGGGCTTCACATATGCCTTGTAAATGGTATCAATAAATGCTGTTATGGTGTCGGAAGTGATTTTCTTTCTCAGTGACTGGCATCCAAGCACTCATCCACATCTGATTTTCCCTCCTGTATACATCACAAATCTTTCCATTGATCTCAGCCACCGCAGATCGGTGCTGCCACTTCCTTCTCCCTTCATCTTCATCTAGATCAATGGCTTTCAAAATTTGTTACAAGAAGCCCTAGAATTTCTTCTTTTACTACTTCCTCTATTTATTAAATTTCAGTGTAAGATTTTTTTTTTTTTTTAAGAACGAGTTTGCTGTTACAAAAACAGTAGGGAAGCTAGCTGTTTGATAGATTCCTAATGGGCATTCCTGCTTTCCTCTTTGTCTTTACAAATCCATTCATTAAACTGAAGCCACAGTAATCTCTTTAAAACCTACATCTGATAGGTTACTCCCTCCATAAACCCTTTAAATGGCTTCTTAAAAATATCAGCACATAAATGCCAAGTTCTTTAACATAAACCATGAGGTCGAGCCTAACCCTACTCCCTATTGCTGGTTCTAACCAAACCAACCTGTAGGGAGCTCCCCAGAGGCTCAGGATGATTCAGGCCCACACCTTGACTCATGCTGGTCTCTTCCTATTTCAGCTGGCTAATTCTTGCTGATTCTTCAACTCCCATCATCTCTTCCAAAAAGTCTTCTTTGAAGTCCAGCTGGATTAGGGTCTCCCTTTGTCCTCTCCGTGCATCGTTCTATTTTAGCTCCTTCCACGATATATTCTAATGACACATTTATGTGTCTCTCTGCCTTGTGAGACTGTGAGGTTTTGGGGAGAGTAATGATATCCTATTTACCTCGAACTCCCCATACCTAGAACAGGATAAGTGTACTAGAAATGTTTGAGGCTTTGATGGAAAGTGCATGTTCTTGGAAAGCAACAAGGTGTAGTGGAAGGAACACTGGACAGGATTGGCAACAATGAGTGAGTACTGCATCTAGAAGTAGAATCTAGGCAGAGCAAGAAGAGCCGGAGATCTTTTAGTACTTTCTTCACGGGCCCAGGAAAGAGTCAGGGTAGACCTTCTGCAACTGAGACCTTCCGTCCTTCCTGTGTAGGCTCTGGGTTGGCAGCCTTTTGCTGATCTCTGGTTTTATCACTTACTGGCTGTGAGTTATTTATTTCACTTGGCTTCATCTCTCCCAGTGTCCACTCTCCATCACAGTTGCTAAGAAATAATGTAGGTGAAAGCATTTACAGAACTGTACAGTCCTTGAACGATCTATTTCTTATTTTTATTGTAATTCCCAATAGAACCAAGCAAAGATAGTAAGTGCTAGGTTAACATCCACTGAAAGACTATTACGTACTTTGTTATATCTAGACATAACCTAAGTGCTGAGTACATTATTTCTATTTGAAATATTTCAGTTGCTTGAAATGCTTTTGAACCAACTCTTATGAGTGTTGTTACTTCAATAAATGTTTCCTTTAAGCCTACTAAAATAATTAAGTATTTACAGCTATCTCTACACAGCTTCGTAATGGGGGAATACCTGTCTAGAAAATGTACATGACGTCTTTTCTTTCTGCTGTAAGGTATAAACTTTTCTGCTGAGTTTCAGTTGCAGCTGGGACCTGTTGGCTTGAAAATATATTCTTGCTTCTGTATATATGGGCTTAATTAAAGAGCAGACTCACTTGGTAACTTGAGTGGCTTAGCTACAAATCTTAATTTTTTTCTCTCTCTAATAATTCAACAGTTTTAAAGTAACTCACCAGGAATCAATTACAGTTGACCCTTGAACAACATGGGTTTGAACTGCACAGGTACGCTTAGATGGAATTGTTTTTGAAAAATACAGCACAGTAGTATAAATATATTCCCTCTTCCTGACGATTTTCATAGTAACATTTTCTTTTCTCTGCCTTCCTTTATTGTGAGAGTACAGAGTATAATACATATAACATACAAACTATGTGTTAGTGGACTGTGTTACCAGCTAGGCTTTCGGTCAACAGTAAGCTCTAAGTAGTTAAGTTTGGGGGGAGTCCAAAGTTATATATGGGTTTTCAACTGCACAGGGGTCGGTGCTCCTAACCCCAGCATGGTTTCAAAGGTCAACTGTATAGACTTGATCAACCCTTACTACTCTGTAAGTGTCAGACGCAAAGTTTTCTCTAAAAGTATCACATCATTTGCATTTACGTATTGGCTTGTCACATTAAGCAAGAGAAATAGTCACTTAAATATCAAATATCAAGAGTGATGATACATATTGCATGGTGCACTGGGTGTTATACGCAAATAATGAATCATGGAACATTGCATCAAAAACTGGGGATGTACTGTATGGTGACTAATATAACAAAATAAAAATTATTAAAAAAATAAATAAATTTTAAAAAAGAGTGATGATAAATTATTATCTACAAGATATTATCATAAACAATATATAATACAACAAAGCATGATTCCAGTTTGGGCAAAAATTCTATGTTTTACAGACCTATAATAATATATATTAGATATATCTCTAATAATGTAAATATTTATGCTTAAATAAAAATAGTAAAAACAATAAAAAGATACACACTAACCAAACAGCCAAGGTTATTTCTCCAAGGGGAACTGGAGGGAGAGTGGGAATATTTCGCCTTTAATTTTGTTTACATCTGTACAATTTAAAATAGAATAAATGTGATAATAGCTATTATAATTATTACATAATTATTGGGTTTGGAGATTTATAATAATGGGATTTTTAATTATTATGATAAGTGAAAATAATAATTAGGTTTGAAAGACTTTGTAATTAAAATTTTTTAAAAAGACAGGTCAATAATTGGCATGAGTCACAGAGTAGAAGGATTTCTGAAGCAATGCAGAGTTTGGAAATAAATACATAGGTTGCACTTTTAGCAGATTTGACATTTCTGAAGAATGAGCAGGATTCCTCAAATTTATCCAAGTCCCCAAGGAGGGATACATTTTCAGGGACAACTTTATAAAGTAAACACATATTTTAACCACCTTTCATTCTGGCTTCTAAAGAATGGACACTCAAAGAGCCTTTCTGTCTTACCGATGTCATTATATTTGATAGTAGCACAAAAAAAGTCCATTGCTACACTTTATCCCAATATAATGGCACAAGGAAGACCAGATGATAATTTATCCTCCTAATATTTGGATACTATCATTCAAAATTTACTAACATCTGTGTTTCTTCCACAACACCTTCAAAACTTACTTATATCATCAGGACGCAAATGTCTCATACAGCCCATAATATTCTAAGCACCCGAGGGGAGGAATGATATCCGACCATTTTGTATTTTCCATGGCTTTGTTAATTTTAATTGAATTAAGGAATTGAAGTCACTCATTTTAGGACACATTTTGATACATGAGATACAATAAAATAATTGCTTTAAAAGTCTCTCTCTCTCTCTTTTGGCTCTCCATAGAAATTTCAGAGATATGTTCTGCCCACATTCCAATATATTAAAAAAAATTACACTTAAGATTTCTGATATTCACTTCAAGGAGGATTCCTGCACTGTCAATGTTGACTTTATGTGCATTTATTAGTTCTCCCCAGAGTATCCTGCAAGAAAAGTCAAATTAAAAATAACAAAAGAGAAGCAGACTCTGGCGCGTTCTTTAAAAACAAGACTTCTACAATGTAAAAGAAATTAGCTTTCCTGGGGTATTCTCGGTGAGCCAGTGATTTGAATATTTAGGCATGCAGGCTGGGGATCTCCTTGCTTCAAGAATTCAGCAGAACTGACAGATTGTGGAGTAGATATGTGGAGATGTATTTATATCAGGTCACTCATTTAGCACATCCTCCTTCTGCCATTTACTAGCCACATGATCTTAAATAACTCACTTAAATGCTCTGAACCTCAGTTTCCTTTCCTGTAGAATGGAGATCCAAATATCCCACTCCCCATACCCTAAAGCATTGCTAATACGTTTCAAATGTCTGTATAAGTGCCTCAAAAAACGATAAGGGGCAATACCAATTAAAGGATAATTGCTCGTTATCAAATTACTATAAAAGTATAAATGAATGGTAATGTCTCTTTCACACTCTTATTATCACCTGGTAAAATGGACTAACATGGTTTTAAAAATGACTTTAATTAGTTTCATTTTCTAACACCCATTAGCACCCCTAAATTAGCAGTTGGAAGGACTTTTATTTGCTCCCTAATATGCAGGTAATTACTAAACCACCTTAACTTCTTTGCACTTTGTCAATTCTTTTTACTAACTTCAAACTCAAGGTCTTAACAGAGAGTGCGTCTCACCTTTCATGGAGTGCATAATACTGAAATTGTGTTCAATGACATCCAGATTGCCCTGTAGTATCTCAGAGGTCTTCAAACTCCATGACACACGCACACGCGAGCATGCACACACACCACACACACACATACACCAGCAATATGAATCCATATCTTAGTTGAAAGATTAGAACTCTACCCAGATCCACAAAAAAGATAATTTGCCTCCTGCTTCATAGGCAACGGTCATAATATAATTTCCGGTAGTTTTAATTTTTTTTAAAGGTTTTATTTATTTATTTGACAGAGAGACACAGAGAGAGAGGGAGAGAGAGAGAGAGCAAGTACAAGCAGGGGGAGGGGTAGAGGAGAGGGAGAAGCAGACTACCCACTGAACAAGAGCCTGAAGCGGGGCTCGATCCCAGGACCCTGAGATCATGACCTGAACCCAAGGCAGCCCCTTAACCAATTGAGCCACCCAGGCACCCCAGTAGTTTTATTTTTTTTTTAAGTAATCAGAGCTTGAACTCATGACCCCAAGATCAAGAGTTGCATGCTCTACCAACTGAGCCAGCCAGATGACCCCATAATTTCCAGTAATTTTAGAGAAAATAGAAATATTGCTGGAGGCACAGAGTTTCATAGGAGGAGATCTTCTGCAGACTCTCGTGGTGGATTTGTGGCCATTGCCAGGGCAAGTGCAAGGCAGACACAGCCAAGAACCAGGTGAAGCATGTTGCTGGTTTCCTTGGCCTATCTCTTTCCTGAACAACCTCCCGTTATCTCCATCCTGTGCCCAAACAGTGTGTCCTGGGCACAAGTCTGGAGGCATCTTGGGTTCACACTTCTTTATCTGACATCTCTTGGAACCTAAAGTGTCAGTTTATTCATGTGATCAATTAATCTAAACAAGTGTATTAAGGGAGCAAGTTTAGAAGACAATCCCAGGTGCGACACACATTTTCCAGTAGCCCAAGTGTAGCTGACGTGTCAAATTCTGTTCTGGGACTATGACCACAGAGCCATGTGCGGGGGATCGCCTGAGGCTCAGGAGGTCTGCTGGGCAGGGGTCACTAAAGTTACATCATCTCTGGGTAGTTTCTGACTACCAGGACAAAGACGATAACCTGAACAGATTCGTGAGTGTGCTGGTGTGATCTTACGACAATGCCACCAGCTTCCCCACCAGTTTGGAGAATGCCAAGGAAGGCTCTTGAATGAGTTTAAGAAGCTTTGGAGTTTACACACAGCGTGCACTCTTCTGGCCGCATCCATGCAGCCGGAGGGAGCTCGTCGCAGTAACACAGCTCGTGGTTACTGACCTGTCCTGAGCAGGCAGCTCGGGTAGGGTTTTACGCAATTTCTACCACTTAATCTGCCCCATAAACCCCATAATGGAAAGAGTTTTATTCTTTCCTTTTTTGTAGATGAGGAAACAGAGGTGCAGAGAAGCCAAACTTGCCCAGAGTGTTCTCTGATGCTTTACGAAGCTCCACTGCTAGGACTCGGCTTTCTCGGGACACATTCCACACCAGAGCTGCTGCAAAAGTCCATCTGTGTAATTCAAATAACTCGAGCATTAGCGCTCTATCTCTGCGGTGGCCCCCACAGAAGAGCTGGAGTGGCTGGGACACCAAGGCTCCAGTGTTTTCTTGAGGAATTGAAAATGAACGAATTAAAAAGTTTAGAGGGGCACCTGGGTGGCTCAGTCGGTTAAGCATCTGCCTTTGGCTCAGGTCATGGTCCTCGGGGTCCTGGGATCGATTCCTGCATTGGGCTCCCTGTTCAGCAGGGAGCCTGCTTCTCTCTCTCCCTCTGCCCCTCCACCTGCTTGTGCGCTCTCTCTCTCTCAGATAAATAAATAAGTATATAATCTAAAAAAAATAAAGTTTTAGAATACACCATCTTTTATGAACAATTGATTTTACTATTCTCTTCCATGTTTCTTATAGACATAAACGTTATATTCCATACTGCTCTAACTAGTGGTCATCAGACCAGTCTGGCAAGGCACACTCTTGTGTTTCACCTCCTTCATGGTGGGCCTCTACATTTTTATAAAAGCATAAAATGTATCTCTGCCTTTGCTGAGATAAATTACTATGGCTTGCTCTGGTCAGGGGGTGTGCTGATGGGAACACATCAATGGAAGCAGACAGCACAAATGCGGTAGATCTTCCGACAGCTAGCGTTCAAGAGGTAAGAGCAACGGGGCGCCTGGGTGGCTCGGTCTCGTTAAGTGTCTGCCTTGGGCGTGATCCTGGCGTTCTGGGATCGAGCCCCACATCAGGCTCCTATGCTGGGAGCCTGCTTCTTCCTCTCCCACTCCCCCTCCTTGTGTTTCCTCTCTTGTTGGCTGTCTCTCTCTCTGTCAAATAAATAAATAATATCTTAAAAAAAAAAAAAAGAGGTAAGAGCAATGATGAGCCAAAACCAAAAAAAGGGGGGGGGGCAGCTACTGGACCATCCCAAAATGTGACCTCACATGTCCCAGAGGAACCCCCCTCCCCCCGCCCCAGCCAGGTTCAACAGCACAGGAGGAGCTCAGGAATAGTAGGCCAGCTTTGGAAATTCTTTTCTGAACTTTCTGAAGTTTTGTTTGGAAGACTTGGATCTATTAATTTCTCCAAGTACAGTGTCAGAAATTCTAGAATATTCGCTTGTACAGGTGAACCAAAATGGCTAAGAAGGACTGACTGAAAATCTAGCACTACAAATATATTTTCTCTTCCATGCTGTTCTCTCTAAATGTTTTTATTTTTCAAGAATAAGCTCTTTTTTTTTTTTTTAAATGAAAAACTTCTTGAAGTCGGGGATTTGGCCCTTTGATCCCTACTGATATTTTATTTGTGAGAGACAGCAGGTTGATAGTAGGCAGGCCCATTTTGAAAGCCTGAACACTCTTCACTTAAAATAAGGCCTTTCAAGTTGCCTAAAATCGCAATGCTAGGATTTGTTACAGCAATGTAAAAATTCTAGTAATGATGATAATAACCTTCAGAGCGGGGGCAGGAAAGTGTTTCAGTTCATCGGGACACCTGGATATGGATATTTGGCCAGCTCCTTCAGGCTGAGCTAAATCTCTGTGTTCTCCCCAACCCCCTGGGACCTCCACTGCCCATCCACCCACAGTGGATGCCCCTTGACTTCTGATTCTTTAGTCAAAAAGGTTCGGGTACACCTCCATGTTAAAAAAGTGACGTTTTCTGTCAAGATGGTATGGGGAACTGGGTGGAGCCTTGTTCAACATCTGTTCTAAGTTTTGATCTTTGGAAGCCGACTTTGATGTGCTTTTTAGTCACGAAACTCATCAAGTGATGATGGGTCCTAGTGGTATGTAATAAACGACAACACCCTTAAGTTTTTAGTTTTGGTGTCTGTAATAGAGAGGACTCCCCGACTGCTTTTATTCTCAAGACCTCTTGATATTACAGAATGTACTATTTAGCAAATCAATGGATATCCCTGACTCTTTGGACAGGAAAGAATCTTAGAGGTGATAGAGCCCCTTGTCTTGTTCGAGAAAAGATGAGAAGTAACGCATCCCACGTCATGTGGTTAGTTCTATAATTAGCACTGGAGTCCTGGGATTCCCTCTCCTCCTCTTTCTATCACACTAAGCTTTACAAATAGGACCATTTGATGGATTGATTTCATTGTCATTACTAATCATCAGAAATATGAAAGAGGTTTACCTGGAAGACAGACACTAAATGACAATTATGTTGTTTCAAAAAGTATATTGATAAATTTAAGCTCTGAATACAATCGAAGTATGCAATCAATTACCTGAATATTTCTGAATATTTGACATAGACTTACATGAATACACATACCCATAAGGTATCAGCATTGGGCTCAAATCTGCCTAATTTTTCAAAGGGGAAAGCAATCACCCTACATTGACACTTGACAGCAAAATACACATAAAGTGATTCTATTTTAACTATTTCCTATAATATATATTTTTAAATGTCATAACTTTATAAGAGGTGGCCTAATATGTAGTAGTTATAATATAAGTACAGTTTGGGAATAAAATGAAGTGGTAAATAAAGTCACATGAAGGAGGATAATAGGACCTTATACCGTAGGGCTCTCCGAGTCAACCAAATCTCTATTTAGAAGACTCTCCAAGACCCTAAGAACTGGCTTTTTAAAAAAGAAGAATATTTCTCTTTGTAATGCAAAAGAAAGGTTCTTGATTTTGTTATTAAATGTAAATATATTCCGTATTTGAATATATGGCATTCCAGTTTCCACTTAAAGACATGGAGTGGAGTTGAGTCTTTTCTCCCCCCATAAAATGCAATTATGGAGAAAAGAGCTTTTGAGTGAATTATTTGAAGTAGAAAATCTTAAACAACCTCTTTCAGGGAAAAGGAGTTCTAACCCCGGGTGACATAATGCTCAGGTCGCTACAGACAGACACACGCACTATTAATATTGTGTTGTTTTCATTTTTCTCGCCTTCAACCAAGATCACAAATAAATGTCCAACATCCTAAAACACACATGCCTAATTCTGCAGGCTGTTATAATAAAGTCCTTGGAATTATTACAAATGCTTACACATTAAAAATTCATCAGCAAGGAGAGAGAGGTGCTTTCTATTTGCGGTGCTCTGAATTTAAACACAACCCACTAAGAATGGCTGATTGTCCCGAGGAAGCATTGCTGACAGCCATCAGCAGGTCTGTGCAAATGGTGTATGGAAAAGGTAATAAGAGCTTCAGGAGTATATTTCAACCCATATAATAAAGTAATTGTGAAAGTGTAATTGCAGTCTGGTTCCATACCATATTAGGGTAAGGAATGAGATGGTAAGAAAACATGAGATTCACAGAATTATTTTGTAAGCAGTTTCTGCCATGACGGTCTCCCCGAATGTGTAGTATTTGTCAGAAAAATAATTTTAAAACTCACAGAGTGTTTACCTTTGGAAAGCCACTGTGATAAACCTAAACAAAATAGGCACTGATTATTTTAACATTTAAAAATATCCTCAACTTACGAATAACTTCAAATATAAAAGTGGTATTGAAGGAGGCCAAGCCACCGATTGCAGCCCATTAGAGCCTTTTTAACAAGTATTGAGCCTAAACCCCATTCTTTATTTCCGAATGATACCCAGAGTTCAAATTTCCAAAGATTTAAATATTGGCACGATTAGAATTTCAATTTTAAAAAATTCATTCCTTTGGCTACTTCATAAACAATCACTACTGGCTTAAGTTACCAAGTTACCGTATCCCATAGGCTATCAATTGCTCTCCTAGCAAGAGACGAGGCAAGGAATGCTTGCCCCTTTCTCTAGACTGAGAAAGAAAGACGGAGAAAGAGAAAGGGAGAGAGAGAAAGCAAGCAAGCAAGCAAGGGAGCAAGCAGAAGAGGTGAATGCATAAACAAACACAGGGGTGTTCAGAGCTTCATACTAATAGTTTTTAGGTCAAATATTAAAGTTGTCCACTGGATTCTTGTTCACCCATCTTCCATAAATAGAATTATTTCTATCACATCTAAATTATTATCTCTGTAAGTGCACACATTTTTTTTTTTGCTGTTTCTATCTCTACCACTTAGCACAGTTCTTGATGCATAGTAACCACTCAGAAAATATCTAGTGAATAAATTAACCAATATTCACAAATGTCACACTGCTGGGAGCTGGGCCTATAACGACCCTGGGGCATGGGCTCCAAAACCCACAAAGAAATAGTTTACGGAATCAAATATAAGGAATCTACTTCTTTTTTTCATTCATTTTTTTGTTACACTTGTAAATAAAGGTATGTAAGCTACAGACATACACAGTGTTCATTTCCCTGGCCTGCCATTTCAGATGAAACTTCAAAAGATGTTCCGGATGGGAAAAGCTCCTTGATTTAGGTAAAGGAAGAATTTAAAAGGCTTCATCTGCCTAAATGGAGTTTCTAGAAGAAAAGGCATATTTTTGTCCTCAAAGAGAATATCCATTATTTACACATGCCTGACTGTTTACAGAGAACTCATTTCAAAAACAGGTTAAGGCTTAAATGAAGTAAGGGAAAAAAAAAACCAAGTCGGCCAACCCTGATTTGTCAGGTGCTATGGATATCGGGTAGATTGGCATTTGTTTAGGAAATCTTGCATACGCACACCTAAAATCTATCCATTCTGTCCTGCATAATTAGAACTACTGTTTTTTCAAGACAGTTCAGTGCACTGCAGTGTGTGTTAATGATGACGGAGTAGACAGGAAAAAGACGGCTGCCCAGAAAGAGAAGCCCACTGCAGGCAGGTGAGGATGCGGGTAGGTGAGCAGGAGTAAGATGTCATGGAAGAAATAAGCTTAAAGGAATCTGGAAAATAATGTCAATTGTCTTACAAATTACCTCTGCCTGTGGGGGGAAGAAGGGAGGAAAGGAGTGAGGGAGGGAGAAAGTGAGGGACAGAGAGAGAAAGTGGGGGATCCAAACCTTATGTTAGGGGTCTAACATATGTATTATGTTATGTTAGGGGTCTTGCTCTGACCTAGATACACTTGCCTCCACCCCCCACCCCTGTCCCCAACAGTCACCATATCATTCCATGTCTTTACCAACTTTTCCTTTTCTTGGATTTTTCCAAATTCTTTTCAGGTTAGGAGATACACTAATGCCTAACAATATAATCCCACTCTTGACTACCTTCTTCCATCACTAAGCATCACCAAGTTTGGTCATAACTACAGGATTTCTCTCTTCCACCTGTGGGTATCTGACCTCCCTCCTCTTAGCCATTCTCTCGCTTTACTGGGAGCGTCACTATGTACTCTGCACCAGCAATGACTGAGCCTTAGCTAAAAACTCTTCCATTTTAGGCTAAAATCAAGTACTTTGTTAAGCCTTTTTTTTTTTTTTAATGAAAAACAGAGCATTGGTGAGAGTCAAGAAAAGAGTAAGCATGGACAAAATGTTCCATTCTCTGTGGGAGAGATGACCAAACAAGATAGACTTCTACAAGGCCTTCAAACTATTTCTGAACACTAAGGACAAAAGACCATTACATTCTTTCATGCTTCTCAAACTCACTGGCCTAGGAGCAGAGTAATATGCCAAGTAGAATTGTAGAATAACAGGGACTATTTTCCTGGAACATAGAGTTGACTCGATGGTAAGCAATTTACGTGCCATAGGCAGATTAAAACAGACATGGAGGTGTTATGGTATATAATACAAAATCCACGTATTTCTTAAAGATGGAACACCAGTCCTCTAAGACCTACGTAGATTGCAGAGGCATTTCTGGATTTGTCCTGTCCTCCGACCCCTCAGGGTGTAAATTCATAAGGGCGTTTCCACAGAAAACTTTGAGAACTTTACTCTGTGGCTATTTGAAGACCACGAGATACCTTCGAAACTGCTGACACACATTTCTGAATACGTTTGGACTCTTTAAGATATTTCCCAAATTTACAGGTAATTGTATGCATATTTATCACTGAACAAGAAATTTCAGGAAAGCGATCGCTAACAACTTTGTAAGTAAGCTCAGCAGGTATGCGTCTAAGACTACACACACGGCATTAATATTCATCGCTAATGATTTGGCTGGTTAATTAACAAAATAATTTGCTGGTAGACTACAACATTCTAGCACTCTTTCGGAAGTTAGATTTTTAAGAGAATTCAACCCTTCAGCTGACATGGAAAACTCCTCAAAGCTTATCATTCACCTCTGATTTGAAAAGTCATCGAAAACAGATCAATACCTGATCATTCGCTTTATCATGTAATTTCCCCAGGTAATCAGTCTTCTCTGGGATGTTCTTCTTCAGGCAGAACATAAGCCCACTGACAATAGTGATTTGAATGACACTGAAACTTCCCCAACCCATTCTCTATAATGACAACAGTTACCTTGCTGGTTCTCTCCAGGTTCTTATCCCAGTGAGCCCCTCCTCCTCCATCATGCCCAATTTCTCACACCACAGATACCTCAGTCTCAACCCAGGCACCATAACTGATCACCCTTCAGATAGCCACCATGCGTCACCTCCACGCATTTCCTCATTCTCTATCTTTTGCAGCCTTTTATTAGGGGAAAACTTTCTACCCACGAAGAAGTCGTGTTCAAACGTCTCTCAGGTAATCCAAATTCTGTCACTCAGGGTATTTCCGTTTTTTGCTCTTTGAAAGAGCAAGCGCCAAATGTAATGTTTAATTATAGTCATAATACCTAAGCTAAGAAGTATGGTTGTGTCTCCATTTCCGGGGCTGTAATGTCCTGCGTTGCTATTCATAGCCTTATTGTCGGTGTTGCTTCTTACTTTTGAGTTGCCTCCAGTCATTTCAAAAAGAGGTAGGAATATAAAAATTAATTCAAAACTAGGAGTAATTTTCCTCTTCCTCTAGGCCCAATTCTTAAGGCCAACGGAAATGCCATCTCCTCCAGGAAGCAGCTTGGATTCCCCCAACCTCAATCCATTACTTCGCTCTCTGTACCCCCAGCACTCTGAGCACCCACCTCATATCACACCAATTTACTACCACATCTCTGCTCTGGTCCTTTGTAGTGTTAACTCGATTGGCCACCCGGAGGCAGGGCCCACCGCTTCCTCATCTCGCGCCTAACACTCAAGCGTAAAGCCCTGTACACAGGTGCTGTCTGGTGAATGTCGTGTAATCTCTAAGAACGAATTAAATGTGCCTTATTAACAAAGCCCCATGCTTCTTTAGAAGTGCATTCTAAATAAAAAGTCTACTTCTTAGACTAAAATATTCTCATCTCATCCCTGTGCAAATATTTGTATGGGGCCTGCATTAGAGCTACCTGAAAATAAGAAGTTATAATGGAAACAGTGACACAGCCTTAAGTGAGGCAACCGAAATAGGAACTACTTTAATACTTTTACTGAAATGTTCTCTGCTTGATAAAGTTCATTACCAGAATATCATCTTTAAAAGTGAAATGCATTCAGCTGAGCACTTTTTTTCATTTTGTAAATAGATTTTTCCTTGCCTGAGCTCTCCGTATAAAGTACAAAATAGTCTTCCATAACATTAGAAAAATGTCACCCATACGTAAAGCTAGATTTTTAAAATAAAATAGATTTTTCTTCTTCGGCGTTTTAAAGGTACAGTAGCACCTTCTATAGCAATCACCCTGCACCACATGCCATAGAAAGGGCTGATCACCAGCCTGCAATCTGATATGTTGTAAAATGTGTTGAGATAACATATTAGAGCCCAGAACAAAGTTAAGTCCCGTGGGATCTCCGAACGCTATAAAGTCACCATCTTTTCAACATTCCCCTACTTATGCTCATGGTTCTATTTAAAATGACCCCGGCACTAATCTTTTTCTCACCTATTCAAAATGACACAGAAAAGTAGCTATGTGGTAAATTTACAACCCACGTGCCAAATTTTCACATCACACCAATGAAAAATTATATAAGCGTATTCATCCCACACTTTTGTTTTGTCTCGTTTTTACATTAAGAAGTTCTTGGGCGGTCGGGGGTCAGCGTAGTCAAAGTTTCTTTACGGAGTAAGTTGTTACCCCACTTTGAAAATCTCCCGTGTGTTGGGGTGAGACATCTCAATAAAGATAAATGGTACATCACCACCAGGGCATCTGGGCAAAGAAGTGACGGCAGAAATGAAACCTTGACCTTTACATGTTTTCGGCAGAGGAGTTCTTTTTCTAAGAAATGAACATTCATAAATTTATTAATGTCATTTTACCATAAGCACTGCATTCTTGCTATTTTTAACCAAAATTCAGACACAATTTTATGAATCTTTCCCCGGTCTCAGAAATCTATCCTTTCTTCTCCGCCCACCCACCCCCCATTTTCTAAAGATTGCAAGTTATAGACAGGCAATTGACCTCGGTAACTTTTTCCGCTGGCTTACATTTTTTCTTTCTTTTCAAAGTACTCTTTAGGGAAAAAAGGGGGGAAAAAGAAAGATAAACACACTTCATATAACAAGTGCCATAAGACAAATATGTTCTGGCAGACATTTCCCAACTTGTAACTCAAAAGAATTTACATCATCCAAGTGTAAGTGCAAAGAGTAAAAGAAAGAAATCTCAAAATGGATTTTTGTTCCACTTTCAAACTCCGAGGCTAAAGGAACACAAGTGTTTCACTTCAGAAATGAGTAACGGATGACTGCAGTATACATACACCTTTCTCTTTTTGGAAAAATTGCACATAAAAGAGCATTTTTTGGCACGGCTGACCTGCAGAGATATGGAGCTAAGCAGAGTCATGAATTCACTCACTCTGATATGCACACATGATACGCAATTAAAATCTCCATTCACATTCCTGCCGGGTTGTCAATCATGAGGAAAGCCTTTTTGACAACAGTCAGCGAAGCGTACCAACTAACCGCTCAACAGGAACTTAAACAGTAACAGCTTTTGTTACTAGCAAGAACGAATTTTTTACCAAGATTGGGTTCAGTTTCTAAGAAATCATTATGCTCTGAATTTTAGGGCCTTTCATTAAAAATGAAAATGTGTCAGAAAGATTTTGTCTGGCAAGCTGTGTGATGTAATATCTAGAAAATATGAGATAGACATAAAAAAAAAATTCCAGCCTTTTCAACTGGCGGAATCTTTCTTAACTTTTCCCATGTAGAACAATGAACACTGATCTTATAAAGCAGTGTGCTGTGGGGAAACGTGACATTTCTAACTTACTCTGAAGTTTTTCACTAGAATTTTACAACTTTTCAAACGGCTCGGGACGGCTAATCTTACTTGAAACGTGACTGACCGGCTTATAAACCAATGGGAGAATGACTTTTTTTCATCATAAGAGGAATATTTCACATGTCAGAAATATTGCATGCATCAAACCTTTCAATTGATGGAGCTCTATAGAAAATATTATGCACATAAATTCTTTCCAGATGAACCCAGAAGGTACTCAGCTCGTAACTTACTTTCTGTTGAACATCTAATCAAAGACTGCCCTTCATAATAGCACATTAGTGTGCCTTAAAGTCATAAATCCCTAAAAACAGGGCCAGTAAAATTGAATAGAGGATGTTTATTAATCTGCTGCTGTGTCTGTTTTGAGCAACTAACCTTGGATTACAAATTTGAAACAAGTTAATACCATCCGATATTGAAATATCTGTCTTCTTCCTTATCGTGCTCTGTAACGGCGAGAGCAGATGCATCTGACCATTAGCAGTCATGACAAATTGCCTCGCTAATGAACGTCACACACTGAAAGTGCCATAACTGATTAAACTGTAATTTCCCACTACCAGAGAGAGTTGGTGACTCCAGCAGTGGGCAACTCTGATATTCTGCCAACAGGCCTCCAGGGCACAGTGTGATAGTTAGAACAACACTCTAAATTCCATATGAACAAATTCTAAAAGCCTATGTGTCTACAACAGGTTTTTAAAGAACATTAGATAAAACAGCTTAGGTCGTGGCTGATGAGCCATGAAAAATGGATGTGTTTTAACTATTCGGTATCCTCGCGAGTATGTGTGAAAGAATATTCCCCCATGTGGATTTCTCTCTCTCTCCTTCTCTCTCTCTTTCTCTTTCTCTCTCTCTCTCTCTCCTTCCCTTTCCCCGCCCCCAAAACATTGGGTGTGCTTTGCATTTCACATAAAATCTTTCTTTTGTCAGTTCCTTTGTTGGTGCAAAATTGGCAGCAGTTCAAATTCAAAGTACTGCTATTCATTTACTGACCAATGTCATTCTAGTTCACATCAGCCAGCGAGCTAAGCTCTAAAAAACATAAAAGACTTGCTTCGCCACTGGCTAGTAATGTGTACATTTTTACAGAGCTTAAACCTTAATGCTTTCCCTGAAACTAACAATACAGGATATCTTATCATTCCTTTTTCACAAGCAGGCAGCTGCTGAAACGCTTGCCACTTCAAAATATCAATTGCTTGCCAGAGTTTTCCTCAACACACCCTGTCAAACTCATGTATATTGTGCAATGAAAATGGTGCAGGCTGAAAGCTAGAAATTGTGTCAAATTCTGCTGTAAGGGTATGATGTGCAAAGAACAATGTATGACAACCGTAGAGACTCCAAACAATGGCACTGGAGCCAGGGACTTCATAGATCACAACTGCGCCTGTACATATTTTATTGTAGGCATTATATATTTAAAGCATGACAAATGTACCATTGTACATTATGTGCTGCACAAACACAGGCTCCTCCCCCTGGTTCGCCTTTTGCATTTCTCTTGATGATGGAAACATAGTTGAGTTTCATTTCTTTTTTCTTCTCTTTAAACATTTAAGGTTCTCAAATCATAAAGGAGACACACACACACACACACACACACACACAAGGTTATCAAAATGAGTAAGAGAAAACAGAGACAATAATACAAGATGGGAAAATGAGATCTTGTTCACTTAACATTTTGGCTTCTCTCTGAGGACACAAAAGCAAGGATTATCTTAAACACTAACCAAGGGTATCAAGAGAACTACACTATCACTGTGCCTATAAATTGTTGTCTACCTAATTTTAATACAGATAAGTGCTAGCTTATTGATTTGCACGATTTTCTAGCAAAATGGAAATCCCACGTGAATGTGTTCTTTGTGTGCAGAAAATATGGTTTAAGAAGCTTTTACTATTATTGCTTTCCTATGCCAAAAGAACAATTAAGCAAATAATACGTTGCTACTGTATCGGGTTTATAAACTAACACCGATTCCTGTCTGTTTCGATTATAAATACCCCTTCCTATTTCCCGACTGACTCTGTGGACTTCAAATGCTTCTGGTTATTGAAAAGTTGTTTTCCTTCCAAAATGTCTCCTTAAATAACACCCACAATCTGAAAACATTGTCACTTTGGAGCACACCTACTTCCTTATAAAGGGAGCTCATGATTACAACAACGCTACACTAATTCAGTCATTGGCTGTGGAAATGGGAAACATGTTTATGGGAGAAAATTAGTGTGAATATATATTCGTCTCCTCTGTGACCTAGCTCAGGTTACAAAACCTGCATCACACAAGTAGCCTGGAGTGGAATTAAGGGACTCCAGGCGAAGGAAAATGAACAGATATGCTTTTAAGGTGTTAATAAATATTTTGGAAAGAGAATAGGTGGTTTAGGTGCTTAGGGGTGCTGACCTTTGGTGTGTTGATTAGTGGGACAATGATGCATTATTAACACCCAGCAGCTGTACCTGAACGGCTGCCATGAATATAATAGCCTTTTATAGCCATCAGGGGAGTGAGGTAGGAGGCCTTTATTAACCACCAGACATGATTAGCACATTATGTGAACTTTAGTAGGCAAATTATCTCTTATTGAAATATAATGTTGGTGATAACTAATTGTAAACATGATTTTTAAAACTTCCCAGTGAACAACTCAACATTTTACTACCAGTCCCCTCATTATTGGTTGGTAATCGACAAAAACGCATTCTATTGTGGGCTGTCGTCAGTCACTGAAGGCTGACTTTGCAACTATTTGGCATTACAAGTTCAGGGATATTAGCATACATGCAAACTTTCTCTCTCTAATTAAGTAAAACTGCTCATGAACTAGAAAAGCTGCTTTGGGATTTTTCTTCCTCTTTATTTCTTTAAGCAGTTCTTAAAAGATTAGTTTTGCAGTAAATTTTTGAGAGTTACCTTGAAAAGTAACAGCATAATTTATTTCAAAACGCTTAATTTTGGGAGAGAAAAGATTATCCCATTAGCCTTAGTAACTGAACATAGCGCGGAGAGTCCATTATGAACAGTCTTTTATGCCCTGGCAGAAAGTCATTAACATAAAATAAATCATTAGCTTTGATATTAAGCTTCTACTATCTGCAGGTTTCTATGATTAATGTTCATGACTGCATGTGCCAAATGATAAAATATACTTTTTGTTGAAAGGTTATCCGGACTCTTTATTATTAACATTTCTCTTTATACAATTGTTGCTGGCATTTGGGGCTGAGGCCTGTTGGCATAGAAAGGAAGAACTGGTTTCTACAATGTATGAAGACGCCACTGAACATTACACTTTACCCATCATTTTTTTAAATTAACCATTTAATTGAGTTAAAAGACTTCAGAAAATCAGGTGGTGCACAGATACGCTTTCAATGTAATTGGACTGTCTTTAGACCCAGTCGATCCATGTGGTAATTAATCTGGCACACTGTATTTTGCAGCTCTGACCCATCCATCCGAGGAAGGTACAGAGGGCAACTCGCTCCCCTGAAGTCAGGAGCTGTAAGAGGGCATTCCCTCTGCAGCAGTTACACTCAACTTTTCGCTCACCTTCCTAGGCTGCAAAACAGGCAACAACTCCCACCAAAAGCATCTCTGACTACGTGCTGCATTTGGCTCTCAACAGGGAGAGGGAGGGAGAGAGAGGGAGAGGCCCGTGGGGGGAGGGGCTTATCCATATCCGAAAGGGGGGGATTACAGACCTACCCACATATGCCCCACTTTCCCCAATTCACCTGTGACCCTCTACAAAAGGTTCTCCATTTCACTCCCACGCTGAAAGAATCACTGGTCCACAACTCTGTAGAACACTGATGCCACTCGAGGAGCAGAAATACAAGGAGTGGGCTGAGAATATGGTTATTTTTCTAAGGTCTACCATTGTTTGAAGTTTTGAACATCTTTCACCGCAGGATTTCAAAATAATCTGCCTCTGTTGACTCCTTAATTCTTGTAAGACTTCCTCGATACAAATATAAATTATTTTCTCTAGTGGATACTTGGCAGACTGGGACACAGGTGGATTAAAGGTTTTAGTGTAGAACTTTTACCAGACACAACGAAGTCAGGCTCCTAAAGAGAATGGAAAACAGAGGGGGAGGGGTCATGTCCTTTTCATGGTTATATTTATTTTGCCTAGGGAGTAAGTCAACAGGTTTAAGGGCCTTCAGTTTTTATCTCAAATCTTGAACAAAAAGGAGTCTTTTCTTCAGAGAGGCCTATGGTTTTCCTCAGAAAGCTCTAGTTCTTTAATCTCATCCGGTTATAATATGCCCAATTAAAGCCCTACCATTGGAAAGCATCTTCTCCTGTGAAATACGGCTACGTTTCTTGAAATGGAATGGTAATGAGGCATTCCCACGAGCCAGTATGACTTCCCTTGTTGTTGCTGTATGCATTGATAAGATTCTGCCATTTATGACAAATTCTCATGCATGTATGGCCAGAAATATATCCAGGACATGAGGAACACGTGAAAACACACACTCACCCAAACATACACACACACGACGTACACCCCAATTTCTCTGACTTGGTAACCTCCAGATAGATGTTCCAAGACGTCAGTGGAAAGCTATTCTATGCAGAAGCTGCCATTGTCAGATATGTATAACTTGTAGGTCTTCATAGTAACTCAAAATACTTTATATTTTCTTGGCCACTGTCAAAGCTTCTTATCAACCAACCATAGCCTTAGTTTAATTAGGAGTCCTTTCAAGATAGTTTCATAAAAGCACATAACTCAGGAATGAACACCAATAAATACTTGGCTAAAGCAGAAGCATTTAAAACTCCAAAGTGAAAAATGGACAAACAGAAAAGCATTAATAGTAACATTGGTTGCATGACCTTTGGTAGTATAAATATGTATAAATGATGATTTTTCATGAGTAAAATGGAAATCTGAGGATAGTGTTTAAAAGTTCGCTTTCAAATTATTCATCAAGTGAGGCAAACTTGCCATAGACCAAACTACAGAGGTCTGGAAAAATATTGGTACCTCCCGTCATGAAAGAGCAGGGGATTTCTTTCTGGCATTATCTTCCTTCTGGTCTTTTCTGCTGCACCATCAACATCCAAGCACAGAGCAATATAATGTTCCCATTTTCGAAATGAATGCTATAGGGAGAAACATGTTATAACCAGGAAAAGCTCATTCAGGTTAATGTGAATTCCATGTCTCGAAGTATTATAGAAGAACAGCTATAATTAACAGTCTGTTGGCACTTCCATTATAAACCACATTTCTAAGCAGTTTATAACTCAACTGTTTTTAATGAGAAATTGCTCTTCGGGAGGAAACTTGGCATGCATGGTTTAAAACAAAAATTCTCAAATTCATTAGGGCAGATGTAAGCTGTATCGTCTTGGCACTCCAACTTCCTAACGGACAATCCATTTAACACGATTTGGTATCGACTGCGGGTCCCATCAACCGCTGGAGACCACAGGCTATCTGACTCTGAGAAGTGCAAGGATCAATTGAAAAAATATCTCAATAATACCAAAATGGAAGTAAAGGAAAGGCAAGAAAGTATCTGTAGAATTGGTAAAAGTAAATATTCCCATATTTAAATTTTGCTTCAATTCAGTTTAAATAAACAAGGTGGCGTTCAGGTATTTAGATGGTTCACACGGGAGCTTCTTACAGGCAAGAACTACCATTTGGGCCACAGGATTTATGAACTACGGTTTACTACCATCTTGTGTTCTCCTAAGGTGTACATTTCAGATTCTTGGATTTCGTTGTATACAATGTAAGTTTTATCTTAAACAATTGATAATATTTTTAAAGTGTAATTGTGAACAGCATTCAATCAAGTCATGATCATTACATTTCATTTTTGTTGAGATACGAGCTAAATATTCTGCGTTAAGACTTCCCAGGAACCTTGAGATTCATGTTTGGATAGTTAAAATGTAGGATGCATTATCTAAATTGATTAGTTAAATAAGTCCTGTGTGTCCAACTCCTCTCATTTTCGTTCTCCATGCATATTCTGATGAGAACACTTAAGTCTGTTAACCCATTTACTTTCTGTAAGCATAACTCACCCAACTTATAGCAGGCCAACTAAAGATCAGGAGACCACAGTCCCACTTCCATACCATTTTACAATCTAAATAAAGATTTCCCACTGAAAAGGATGTTCCAGGAGCTGTTTCCAAGCTCTAAATACACTATGCTTAAAATGGGGGGGGGAAACTAGTAGAGCTTAGAAATGACTGCCATAGTTATTTCCCCTCACAGCATCCTATCCACAGTTTCTTGGTCTATTATTGCATGACCTTATGTCATTCACTCAGATGAGGAAATGCAGAAAAAGAGAAGAACCTAATTCAGGATTTTAAAAAAGTGGGTATGAGCCCGAAGACTGGCAGATTCCAATTTCCTTAACCAGAAAATAGGGTCAGGTACTAGAGGAAGAATGGATATGTCAACATGATGATGGTAACAATGATGACAAGCAGGAAAGGGAGCATGCTCTCCAAGACAACCACAATGCTGAGTCACGTTCCCGAGGAGAGGAGGAGAGTTCACATTAGAATGTACAGACCTCCCAGGTTCAATTTGAGATTGGGGCAGAGAGAAGCCAGGGTGCCAGGCTCTTCCTGGATTGGAGGTGTTTGGGAAGGGGGGAGGGGGAAGGGGAGAAGGAGAAGGGGGTAGAGGCAGGAGGCACAGAGACAGACCTGCTGCTGAGGGCAGGTCTTCGAATCAGGACAGGAAGGGTCACCAGCAGTTGAGAAACAGCCCCAGGGTCTTTTCAACTTTTTAGTATCCCAGCAAAACGTTGGAAAACACTAGAATAAATCATCCTTTGTAGCTTAATAAGATTTCCCTCCAATTCTCTATGTTATCTCTCTCTTGAATTGAGCCCATCACAAAAAAGTATGGCCACAAAAATAGTTCCACATACCAAAACCACTACTTAAGACCCAGTTTTGGTCCCAAGGAAGCCACTGTTAAACTTGGAACTTTCCCTTTTTCTTCCAGGTTCAGGTGCTTTACTTCTTTCCTGTTCTTACATCCCTTGCAATCACATCATTTAAAAAAGATCTACAATAAGCAGCATATTAAGGTAATATTTAAATATCAGTTTAGTCTTGCTAACTAAATAAAATATTAAAACACTCCTAAATATCATTATTCAGTAACTTTAAATATATATGATAAACTGTGAGTATACTAAACCACATAAGCTGTGTTAAAAATAGCATTTGATCTCTCCAAAACCCATAACTACAATTTTTGCATAGACATTTAAAATTGGAATTTGTGACAGTGAAATATCCCACAAAGTCAAGATAGCTACATTTGAGGTTTTTTATGATATCTGATTTAGTGGCCCAAACCTATTGCTTGTTTTATGCTCTTTCTTACCTATAAAAATTTTATTTAAAGCACATTTGAAGGAACTCAAAACTTAAGAAAGATCCAGCCAATTAAACTCCCAGGGGAGTTTTAATCACACTAACGATGTCCCAAGTATCAACTATGAATTTACTCAAGTCCTAGAAGTTATGGAGGTGGGTAGAGAACTAATCAAGCATGATGCTCTAAATTGCTTATAACCCTCCCCTTCCTCCTCCTCCTCCTTCTTCCATCCTCCTCTTTTTTCTTACATTTATTAATTAAAGTAGGAATAACGACTCCACCTTAATGTGCTTGCACCTACTATATTTTAGATGTGCTGAGTTTTGCCACATTTAAGTACAAGACATAATGCTCTAATAAATGGGAAAATAAGCTCAAAGGAGATTTAGCAGAGACAATAATGAATCTTGTTTTTTTTCAAAAGTTATTGAGTGTTTAATGTTAGCCCTGACATTTCAACGCTGAGTTCGTCACAAATAGGTCCTTCTTCCTATGTTTATATGAAAAGATTATACACTGTCCTTCCTCATTTCAATGACAAAAGCCCAACATCCCAAACGGCCATTATTCTTTACTCTGTGTATAACTAGTATTAAGCGTGGGTTTGTGTCTTGGACTTCCCTGGGTCTAAACCAACCAAAGAAAGATTCAGGACCTGATTCCACAAAAGCAACCACTGAGAACAGTGAAGACCATTATTTCCTCTCCCACTGCTGGCAGAGGTCAGCATCCCTGTGATTAGCCATGTCATAACATCATTGTATTACTGCTCCTTATGTGGGCAGATACTGAGCAATAACTGAACACATCACATCATTGCAAAAATGAAAAAGTGCCACTTCTTTGTCCCAATTTAGCATAAAATCAGTGAAAACAATCTTTACAAATGACTATGCACTAAGAAACTGAAAGGAACTGTTATTACTCCTTAGGTATAGATTTAAACTGATGCTCTGACACCTTCGACTAGGACAAAAAATGGGACTATATTTTACTACTGCACTCCAGTTGTGAGCTCCTTTCATGCAATTTCAATTAAGGGATACAATGTTACTTAAAATAGTCTTAATTAGATGAAACTGACTATGGTACCATCTCTCAATGTCTGAAATGTAAGCATGCTCTAAGTTCCAAGAGGTGAACACTGTTACTTTCAGCCTGCATGTTTCTGTCCAGTCGAAGTGCTACGCTGCTGTTTCAAAGGCTGACCTATATACAGCAACATGCCATCCATTCTGGCTGTTTGTATAAGAGATGCCTTGCACTGTTGCCATAACCAACATCATCCGCATTGTTCTCACTTTTCTCCCGCAATGGGCTATGTGAAAATGGAGGCCAGTTTGCATAGTGATGTGCTCATAACGTAGTGTGCTCTTACAATAGAGCAATAGTAGATTAAACTGTTCCCAAAAAAATTCCTCCTCTGGAGTTTATTGACTGAAAAATGTAAGTAGCGTTTTGGCAATCTATAGAGCAGCAGCCGAAAGTGTCAGCAGGGTAACACAAGCTCCTTTTAGTTTAGAAAAGCTTCGGGAAGAGGATATTCATTTTGTGGATTAGGGTCTCTTCTTACATTGAAAAAAAGATCACTGGGAAAATTGTAGGTACAACTGCATGATTCTGAAGCACATAAAGATACTGGTTCCACTGGGATTTAGCATACCAACTTTCACTACAAAAGTGCTGACAGATTTAAAATAAAGATAATTATTAATTTATGATCTTATCAACCTATTAAAAACAAATAACCTGACAAAGTAAGTGTTTCTTGTAATAACCCACATATTCATTACACCTCTGAAAGACCCAAGGTTTACTTTGCTGTCTTGGCTCTTTGAGGGAAGTCTGATCCAACTTATTTTTACTAAATATAGATACAGATTTCTTATGTTACCTCTTCCAAACTTCTGCCCATCTTCCATATCCCTGCAAATGCACTTGAGTCATTGTAAAAATGAATGCTAGTTGACTACATTCTAAGCAACTAAAATAGTGAAGCTGGATAGAAATTGTGTACCAGTGCTGAGCATGATGGAGTAGAAAAAACTAGTGTCTGGGTTTTCTGGGGCCTACCAAACGTACTCAGTATATTTAATATAATCGGGGATCAGTGACAAATATATTTGATAGACTGCTATACAGAGAAAGGCAGGGGAAGGCATTCTTCGAGAAGCATTTCCATGAAGTCTCTTCCTACTATTAGAAGTATATCATGACTTTGCATCTTTAAAAATCCATTATTCCCTGGATAAGTTAAATAGAAGACTTGCAACTAGTCTATAGAAAAGGTGGCTAATTTGCATTTAAAAAGAACAGTTTGCTCCTCATACACGGGAGGACTTAAAAGGAACTTCAATGAGCTAGTAAAGAAATTCTGAAGACTTTCTAAATTAATTTATTCAATTCACAGCACAACGCACGAAAATTATTTAAAGCACTTAATTGGAAAATGATTTAATATATTGAAGTAATTCTTGATTTTCCAAAGCATTTAACTTTTAAATTAAATCTGACCCTACTATCACAAGAATGACAAGTGAAATGTGTATCCAAGTCATTACCTTCTTTTTGGAGCCTAAAATCACCGATAAATCCAGTAAGATTTGTCCAGTTTCACTGCCAAAATGGTTCTGACATTTTCATACTGGTTACTACCCTGGAAGATGTGTTTACTATCCATGATAGGTCTGCTACTTAATTATTTTTGTTAGTAATAGTGCTACGAGCAAAATATGTTACACACACAAAATACTTGCTTATAAAGGCAAAACAGGTTTTAGAATAAAAGAACTATGCTACTAACAAATAATGAAACTTGATCACACAAACTTCTCTTGCCAAAGTTACCCAAGCTTTCCAACCTGTTCGGAGCTGAAGAGCTCCATGTATGATAAAAAGCCTTCCTGCCTTGCTCAAGACTCTATTTCCTTCGTTTCAAACTTGCCTATCCATCATAGGCATACAGCACATCCCTTTTACTGAGCCTTACACGTACACAACATCAAGGAGCTTCTGCACTGAGTGATATCTGTAGTTCACTTAACTCACAGTGTGTGTGTGTGTGTGTGTGTGTGTGTGTGTGTGTGTGTGTGTGTCCCGACTGACCAAGACTCGGAGCTGCGAGGCGGTGGCGTGGTGAGGAGCCCGGAGGCTGAGGATGCAGCGCGCTAAATACCTCTATATCACGTAAAAAAGCTGTTTGATGATGCCTCGCCACCAGGCAAATATTAGGAGTCCCAAGGATTTATCCAGTGGAATTCACCGAGGGGCCGACAAGGAATTGCTTGCAGGGGATAGAGTATCAGGCAGGTCGAGCTGGAGCTGGGCGTCTAAACCACTCGCCCCGTGTCTCAGAGAACTCATTCCTCCCCTACGACGTTCACCCAGCGGGACCGCTTACACACGTCCAATAACCCCGAGACCAGAACAGCCGTGGCCCTGCGGCTGCTCTCCGAGGCCGGTCCCCGCGCGTCGACCCTCCCTGGGCCGAGAGTTGGAGAAGCACCGAGAATAACCCCCTCCATTCGTACCCCTTGACTATTCTATCTATGGGACAAGCTGAGCTCAGCAGTAGCCCCGGCCGGCTCCCCCCACCCCACGCCCGCCCCGGGCCACCCTCCTGGGCAGCTGCGCCAGGGTCCCCCGCGGCCTTGGCACCTTGGGTCATCGGCTGTAAGTGCAGCCCAGCCTGGGACCCTGCTCCAGCCCCGTGCGGAGTGCTGGAGCTTCGGACGTAAACTCGACGCGCTCGCCTGGCTTCTAACAAACTTGCAATTACCGCGCACCCCCCCCCCAGCCGGAGCTGTCCCCCAAACCCGGCTACCCCGCTGCACCCTGGCCCACAGACCAGCTTCCGAACACTGGGTGCGGCCGCCCGAAAGGGTTGGGGAAAACAAAAGACTTGTGGAGCAATTTTCCCGGCGGGGGGTGGAGGCGTCTCCTTGGTCCCTGTACCCCGACTCCCGGCTGCTCCCCTGGCAACTAATCCCGGTCAGGGAAGCGGTGCCACGAGTCCCCGCAGCCCGTGAGAGGGCGGGAGGGATAAGGGGAAACTAGAAAATAAACTGACTTCTCTTACTCTCTGCCTCCGTTCCCGGACCCCAGACACACCCCCAAAGTATTCCGTGGTTTTCCCTTAATTTTTTTTTAAACGCCCCCCGGCAAACCTAAGCAGGGAGCCTTAGTCGCGAACAGCAGGAAGGAAAGAATCCGAGCAAATCGTGTCACTTTCCGTACAATCGCCGTGTTTGGCAAACCCCCGGAGCTGCTGCACAGTATTTACTACCCAAGCGCACGCAGGGCTGTAGCGGGCTGCGAGCCGAGCGCGCCCGGGACCGGCCTCCGCCGACTGGCCCTGGTAGCCGAGCCGGCCCGCCGCCGCCGCCGCCCCCCTCCCGGGATCAAGCAGCAAGAACACGGTGGAAACAAAAGCAGAGCGTTCACCTTGTTGCAATAGTAGGGGTCCAGGCAGGGAGAAGGTCCCAGACAGGGAGCGTCGGGCGCAGCGGCGGGCTGGGCTGGAGGTGGATAAAATCTTACGTCCATTTCACTCTCACATCAAGCAACTCCTTTTCTTTTCCTTTTTTTAAAAAAAGTGTTCAGCAAAACAAGCTTAGACGGAACAGAGAGAGGTGTCTGGACTCAGGAGTAAAAGAAACACCTTCCTTCCCTCACATCCGTTTGTGGTTTGTTTAAGAAGAAGAGGAGAAAAAAAAAAAAAAAAGAAAAAAAAAGAGGGGGGAAAAGCGCTCAACTCTCCCCCAAGCCGCGGCGCGCACCCGTCGGCGCCGAGCGCGCAGCCTGCTCCGCCGCCGCCTCCCGGCCCCGCCGCCACAGCCGCCGCCGCCGCCGGGCAGGTAACTTCATGCGCTCATTGTCCCCCCCGCCCGCCCCCCCATCCCCGCCTCCCGCGCCCCTCGCCGCCCGGCACACGCGCTCGCGCTCGGGCTCTAGGTCCCGGGCGTTTTATTGGAGTCTCTGAGTTGCTCTGCTTTTAGTTTATTTTCTCCACCTTGGAGGCCTGGGATGGGGGGAGGAATGAAGAGGGGGACAGGGAGGGAGTGGGGGGGGGGTGAACGCCCCGGGCCGGGCGGGGTAGGGTGCGCGGCAGGACGCGGAGCTGCTCGCGGCCCAATGGCTGCAGCTCGGGTCTGGGGGCCGGGGGCCGGAGGAGGGAGGAGCGGAGAAAGAGGAGGAGAGCGCGGCCGGGACCGGGCCGGGGCGGCGGGACTCCGCGGAGACTCCGCTGTGCCGGAGCCGCTCTCCTCCCGGGCAGCGCGTCGCACACAAAGGGGCTGCGGAGCCCCAGCCACCGGCGGCCCCGGGGCACGGCGGGGAGCGCGCAGCAAGGGGGCGCTGTGGCGCACCCCCGCCCCGCAGCCCCGCCCCCGGGCCCGCCCCGGCCCCACCCCGCTCCTGTCGCCCCCTCCGCGGCGGTCCCCACCTCTTTCTCTGCGTCCGCCACATCCCCTTTCGTGGCTCTCCCCACTCCCATCTCCGCGTCCCCACTCCTACTCCCAGCCCCTGGTGGAGGTGGCTATTCCACGCAGCGCCGGTCCTGGGGACCGGGAACCCGCAGGGAGCGCGAATCATCTGTGCGCTGTAGTGGGCTACTGGGCTAGGGACACGAAGGGACTGCAGGGTGTGGATGGGCTTAAGAGTCTACCCCATTCTGTCGCTCGCTTCCGCCTCCAGCCCTCACCTCCGAAAGATCTGTGACCCACTGGAGGGTTTGCCAAGCTAAAGGCAGCCCTAGAGACTCTAGAAAGATCACGGGGGTAAATCAAAGCATAAATAGGGAAACAATCATCAACACACAAGATCAGACTAGAGGGAAAACACGTGCGCTTGCTAGTTGCCCCTGACGGGATTCTTGACTTTTTGTAATGGGTAGCCCAGTGATGTTCTTGGAGAGGCACAGAAGACCTGGAATCAGCCTCCCCATTTCTCTGGTTGGTAAGTGGGAGGAAGAAGTCACCAATTATGTTTTCCCGCCTTACCTCTGAAACACAGAAACTTGCAACTTCGTTTTTTCCAGATGGCTGGAAAAAAAAAAAAATCCGCGTATTTTGGCTGTAGTCCAACAGATTTATCCCTGAGGCTCTGTCCTTGGTGGGAAGTCCAGGCAAGAGTGGGTGATATTTGCCTTCCCAGGAGGAAGTAGCCAGACACAGTAGGGCCCAAGACCCTGCAAAAGAGCCTGGAAGTACTTCATCCTTTCCAATCGTTTCTGGTGCTAAAGTGGATACTAATAACATTCTGCCACTCCACACAGCTGTACAGTGCATGTTGATTGCCAACTGCTCTGTACAACTTTCTCACAGCTATGTTGTTTCCTCTGCAATTGAGAGCACCTGTCAGGTACAATCAGAGAGATCTGGAAGAAAATCTATGAAGAAAGTATAAGGAATGATAACATCATTGGACATCTATACGTGGCTTTTTAGGAACCTTTTACTGAGCATTGCTTTGTACTCCTTGCATCCTTTTTCTCTTAAACCATTGTTTTCTTTCGTCCCTTCATCATTTTTTATAAGTAGCAAAAATCCAGCTTTTCCCCAATCTCAAAATTGACATGGTGGAAATTGTGGAGGGAGAGAGAGCAGTGAGAAAAAAGAATTCCTCTCCACTGGATTCAGAAGAACCTCCGTATTTACAGGTCCTTCAAGGCATAAAATAAAATAAAAAATAGAAAATGTTTTTCCTCTTAATAAAGGTCTTTAAAATAAAATTTAAATGTTTTGTGTTTTGTATTGTCAGTGTCCAAAATTCAATTGTAGATGCTAAAATATGCTTATAATGTATTTACACAATTAAAAAAAAACTTTTGAATTTAACTTAAATATTTCCAAGCTTAAATTTCTATCATCAGTTCAGCATTACCAATTCAGCATTACATCATTTCAAACTTCAATTCTGAAAACTTCCTTAGAATCTGCAGTTGATGTCTGTTTGATGGCCCCGTGAACATCAGGAAGATGAAAAGTTTCAGGACAGAAACAATATCATTATCAGCATTTTGACACCTAGGGAAGACAATGATGTCTATACTTTGTTCCCTAGACCTACCAGTTTGCTCTGTCTTGAGGAGAAACCCAAATGCACGGGAACTGTGTGACCCTCTACTTAATTTGGGCCTGGTTTCTTCTGTGTGCAATCGGTAGTCGAAGTGGTATGTTTGTGTGTGGTCTGGTGTCAGGGGTGGGAATGTGAGCTTTTGATCAAAAAACTCTTGACTCCAATCACTCATACATGGAGAGTAGACCTTGAAAGTCAACTTCATGGTGGGGGGGGCAGTGCGTGGGAATGAAAATGGAGTTAATGATCAATCATGCCTTCGTGATGAAGTCTCCATAAAAACGCCTAAAGTTCAGGATTCAGAGAGCTTCTGCATTGGTGACCACGTGGAGATCACCGAGAGTGGTCCGCCTAGAGAGAGCATGAAAGTTCCATGTCTTTTCCCACATACCTTACCCTGTGATTCCTTCCATCTGGATGTTGATCTGTATCCTTTATCATATCCTTTTATAATAAATGGGTAAACAGTAAGTAAACTGTTTTCCCTGAGTCTTGTGAGCCACTCTACTAAATTCATCAAACCCGAGGAGGGGATTATGAGAACCTCTGATTGATAGCTGATCGGTCAGAAGCCCAGTTAACACCCTGGGCTTGCGACTGCCGCCTCAAGTGGGTTTCTTGTTCTTGGGGAAGTGCAGGCAGTCTTGTGGGGCTGAGCCCTTAACCTGTGAGATCTGATGCTATCTCCAGGGAGATACTGTTAGAATTGAGTTACATGGTAGGACACTCAGCTGGTGTGACAGAATTGAGTTTTTCCCAGATCAGGTGGGGAATGTGAGCTGTTGGTTTGGGGAAAAAAAAAACAACAACTCCTAAGCCCAATCACTCATACATGAAGAGCAGACCATGGAGATCATCTCAGTGTGATCTGAAAAAAATATTCTTTTTAAATGCTCCACCCAAGGCCCATCATATATGGAATAGGAGCAGTTCTCCCAAGAAAAGCTTGGTGGAAGTTGAATAGCTAAACCAATGAGTAAATCTTGTTAATTTGGGAGATAAAAATTGTTGAGAGGCGTTATATTATTTTTCAATTTCTAGGACATTCAATGCTACATCATGGCTAAATTTACTAATTTATTTGTCCATCCATTGGCTTGTATATTAATTCAACAAAGACATATAAGCAGAGTAAAGCTCTATGGTACGTATTGCATATAGGTTGACATATAAGAAAAAATTACTTAAAATAGTTTCAGTTTTAGATGTGTTCTAGTCTTCTAGAGCAGTATTTCCAATTTTGTCTTGTCAGTGGAGTCACCCTAGATGCTTTGAAAAACACTCATGCCTGGGATCCTCCCCCATAGATTCTGTTTCGATCCATTTAGGGTAGGGTCTGGGCATAGGCGTTTTGCAAAGCTGTCCAGTGGCTTACCACTTTCAAGAAAGGTTGAGAACCAGTGGTCTAGGAGGAAAGATAACATGGGCACAAAGGGAATGTTAAAAGCACATTTTCATGTGAGTGAATTTTCCTGGCTGGACTGTTATTTTGTGTTGGCTCTCATAGGGGACATAGAGGGGTCACCACTGCAGGTCCCTATCATGTGCACTGCCCTTACAGAGACTGAGTATGGCAATTGACTTAGTTTTTCTAAAGAAACAGGAATGAATTGCTGTAGAGACCCAAATTACAATTTGGTCATTTGAACTAGGAACTGTCATTACCAAAAAATGTTTATCCATGAACAAAACATCTCCTTACTAGTACTGATGTAATAAAGTCGATAGCTCTCCTTTCTGAAATGCTACTATGTCCTGGACCAAGTTATAATTTCTTTACATTTCATTTCACTTTCTTATTTAGTTTTACAAGTTACACTGGAAACCCTAACCACTAATTACAAACCACACTTAGCATCTTGTTTTTGTTCCCTCAACACTACCGATCTTCATTTTAATTATAGTTTCATAATTGTTGTGTTTTCAAATTTTCACTTGTTTCCATTGACCACATTTTATGTTTACTGATTCTTTGTGCTGTGGATATAAGTCCTAAATCTCATAGTAATGTCGCCAAACTACACACAGAATGTTTTGCATTAGGGAAGATATCCTTTACACAGTCAATCCTATCCACGAGTTATGAGGAGTCTCCTAAAATTAATACTACAACAACAACAACAACAAAATGGCACTTCTTGAGGGGTATTTTTGGTTAGCTTTTGGAGTTAATTACTTTAAGGGTAATAGCCCTCTCTATATTGACTATGGGGATAGAAGATCTTATAGAGGGATTTATTTTGAAATGCCAAATATTGAAACTAAAATCAAAGCATGCTGTATTTAATAACAAAATTATTATCAGCCCTTCACTGGCCTCCTCTTATTTAAGGGTGAGCTTTCCAGTAATAGCTGATACCCCAGTCTCTCTTGTAGAAGAAAACTTCATTCTTTTAAAATACCATTCATTTGAACACCTCGTATGGGCCACTTTGTATTATAAGCCATTTTGTTATACACGTGTTTACAGGTCTGCCTGCCTAAGAAGATTATGGCTGAAATAGGTTTTTTTTTTCCTTACAACCTAACCAATGCTGAATCCTACCCGTCTTCAAGTTTCTAGAAATATCATCAATGGTTTCAATAGGAAACGTTTATGTTTTCTCAATTTACCAGTTAGAATTTACTGTTGTCCAGAGTTTTTTTTAATAGTTTTCTAAAGTAATTTAAATGTAAAATAGAATGATATGCAATCCATAATATAATGCAGTGGGAGAACAGAGAGTACTGAAGTTTATTTCCTGGGGAGACTAGTGAGAAATGACTAGATTGTAAGTCTTTCAACCAGAAAATAAAGGATTTCAAAATGATGAGGAAAGTTTGAAGGAAATGATATAGGGTCCACAGATACCTCACATGGTACTAAATGACTCATAAAATGCAGTATTTTTTACATAATATGGGAAGGGTGCCAATGTCTGCACATCTTACCACTGAGTGTGGGACAGTACTATGATCTTTAACAGTATACAACATTTGTGGCATAATAGCCCTAATAGGACTCTTCAGCTATTTTACACAACAATAATCCAGTCCTCTCTCATCAGGATAAACTGTGAGGACAAATCCTTTCAAAATCAGAATTAGTTCCTTGGAAAAGAGTGAGGCCACAATTATCCCTTAAGTAGGAGCAGCTGCAACATGGGATTGGCCTGGAGTGTGGCAGTGAAGTGTTTCTCCCGTGCAATTAAATGGATTTTTTTTTAACGTAAACTAATATTCTATAAAAAGTCACTTGGAAGGTGAGTAGGTATGGAATTGCTGAGATGAAAGGAACAGTCCTTTTGCTTTACCTGAGTTAATATTCCTGCTTTAGTAAATGCTATTTTGGTGAAAATGGACGATCAAGGGTCATCCTTTCCCATGAAGTGGGGCCCGAAAGGGACCCAGAGTAATACAAAGGAAAGATAATTCTGGATTACTTGTACACTCTGTGTCTTCTTTTGAACTGTGTTCATAGCTGTGTTTTGTTATTGTTGGTTTTCAAAAAGACATGATGAGTCAACAGGAACACTTCAATTTAAACCGGCAAGGTATCACTTGGGTGGAAACATGTAAATACAATCCACAGGACTTGGGCCAGTCAGCACCTCGTCCAGAATGAGACAAAAAGGGATGAGAACTTAGTTTTCTACCACAGGGATGATTAAAGGATTGGGAAAATAAGACCTTTAAGAAAGATTAAAGGACCTGACTGGAGGGGGGTATACTCAGAGGCAGCAACGTAGTATCTTCAAGTCGTGTATCTTGAGAGTTCTTTTGCAAACACCGAGAGAACACCTCCACTGAAGATATAACGTAAGAAATTGGATGTAATACTAGAGCATTGAGGATTTAGTCACACAGGGAAAGAATGTTCCCCAGGGATCTTGGCTGTATTGCCAAAGGAGAATGTGGACTCTCCATAGGTCTGGAGGTAGTCTCTGCACCCAGTAAATTTTGTCATGTCACCTGAGCACCCAGGGACAACCCTCTTCTTAAAATACACCTTCCTTCTATATGATAAGTGGGCAGAGGGTTCGAAATTAGCTCTAATTATCTAAAGGGTTTCTGTGCTCACAAATTTTGGATAGCATAAAATGAAGTTCATCCAGACAGGGAACCAAGACAGCTCTTGGAGTTCTTCAGAGTCGAAAAATGCTTTCTTTTACATGAGATTTGTTCCTGAATATTTTCAAGAACTTTAGTAACAAAGAAAAACAGCAAACACTTGATCTTGCTGGCAAAATTGAAGACGTGTTCTGAAACTAGGAATCAAAATGTTTAAATTAAATATTAAATATTGAAACTTGGAGTTAACTTGGAGTCAAACTGTTTAATTCCTTTTTAGAATGTTACTTTCGTAAAAGGATACTCTCACGTGAGAAGGACGGCCTTAGAGGATGATCTGGGAGCCAAAGATGAAAGAAAAGGAATCCTCCCTGCTTTACAATAGAGTGTTTTAATGTGTAGCCTTCAATTCACTAATTCAAAAATCATACATTTTGAAGGCAGCAAGAGACTCTTCAGCTCCCACTCAGGCTGATGGTTGCTACTGAGTCCCACTCGTCCCATGAAATCTTCCAGGGCTGATTAGGTAAGTGATTTTGCACCCTCGCCCTGCCCCGTTTCCACGTGCAGTTCCTGATCTCTGCCCTGATTAGGTACTCACTGCTTCCTTCCTCTGCAAATCCACTTACGCTTGACCTTCACGTCATGCAATTACCTGACTATCCATGGATTGCTTTAATGTTTCCATTTTGTTCCTAATGGTGCTCCAATCCGTCTGTCTGTATTAATGTGTTTGATGATGATGAGAAGTTCCTGGAGGGAAGAGATGGAATCTCGCTGCATAGGACTGATGGCCCCAAATATCATCAATTCCTTAAACAGGGCTCTTTACAAGAAGACAGCTTAACTTAGCATATTTTCCCTTGGTTTCAGAAGGAGTTAATTTAGGAAGCCACTGGAAAAAAATTCAAGCTATCATAATGTGTAAACATTTCCACTTCACTGTGACAGGTTGGGAAGAGTTACAATAGTAATGCAATCCCTATGATGTGTCAGCGGTATTATTATGGTCTAATACCATTTTTAATTAAGGACACCATGATTAAGCGCCCTCTCTCTGTATGTTAGGTGTCTTACATACATAACAATATATGTTGGTGGTTGTTCCTCCTCTGCCCCCCACTCCCTTGGCTGCTTTATTCATTTATGTTTTCTGTGTGGCCTCTATAAGCATTTGCAACTTCTAGAAGAGAAATTTACCAGAGAATGAATGGAGAGAACAGCATTTAATCAGAGGGAGGAGTATTCACAAAGTCGAAGAGGCTTTTAAAGACAAAGAAAAGTTTGGGAACAACCAGAGCAAGCGACTGGGTATTTGGTGCAGTTTTTGAGGTGCCAAGGTGGGGGCAGGGGAATGACAGAGGGACAGTGAGGAGCCCCGGAGAGCAAGTTTAGATCACTGAAACTGTTTGTCTGCGAGCTGGAACTTTATCTTGAAGAGATTGAGGAGTCTTGAAGGGCTTTAATATAGGACTTGACCTCGATACCTTCGTATTATAATATTTTATGGACAATGAGATTTTCCTGTACTATTTCCATTACAGTAAGGTTTTCATAAGTAACCATTGGAGTTTGTTACCAAAGGAGACACTAGTTCCTCCTTTTTCTGAGTTATTAATCTGACATTTTAGTAGCATATAGACATTTAGTAGTATATAAATATGCCCAGGAAAATATTAAACTGGACAATGTGATCCTCTGTGATCTACCTCTCTCCCCAGCCTCGTGTTTTCTCAACCTCAGAACATCTCACCTCTCAGTCCCAACCTCAGCATCTTAAATTACAGCAAATACCAAACTGCTTGGGCAAGACCACAGTCCCTCAATCTCAGTTCTGAAATTCCAAAAGCTCTGAAAACTCCAAGTTGTTTCATTGTATATCTAGCAGCAAAATTGAAAGGCAACATCTCATCTAAACTGACAGGAGGTTCTTCATAGAATGTATTGATTCTACTCACCAAATATTCTTATGTTGTGTTGCAGAAATAGAACTGTGTTTGATTCTGGAGTGCTACCCCAACTCCTGAATCAAGGGTGGGTTTAGTACACTATGTAAAAGCATAAGTATATGGATAATATATATCAGCAAACAACCATATAAGTAATACACTATATAAGCTTTCAAAAATTGTGAAGTTCAAAACACATTTGAAAAAAAACAAAATAAAACCACATTTGGCCTGTAGGGTCCCAGATAATGGATTATGGGTCTGCATTCTTAGTAAATTAAACTCACCAGATTTCTTTTGAAGTAATCCATCAAGGAACAATTTATCTACAATAAAAATCTACTGATTTGAAATGTATAATTTGATGAGTTTTGAGAAATTTGTGAACGAATACCACAATCATGTACAGAACATCTCTATCTGCTCAGAAAGTTCTCTTGGACAACTTTCTAGTCAATTCCTTCCCCAACCCCCAGACCTCAGAAACACTTAACCTGATTTTTGTCACTGTAGGTTTGTTTTTTCCAAAATGTCATACAAATGGAATTTTTTTACTCTGTGGTCTTTTATGTCTGATTTTTCTTTTAGCATAATGTGTTTGAAATTCAACCACATTGTTCTATTAGTATCTTGCTCCTTTTTATTTCTAAGTAATATCCATTGTGAATGTAACACAGTTTTATTTACCCACATGATAGGCATGTGGGCTCCTTCCAGTTTTAACTACAGTGAATAGAGCTGCTACAAAAATCCAAGCACAGTACTTATGTGTTTTCATTTTCTTTGGGTAGATATCTAGGAATGTGAAAGTTAGATTGCATAGCAAATGCATATTTCAATTTATAAGAAACTGCCAAACTGATTTCAAAAGTGACTGTACCTTCTTGCATTCCTACCCGTAATCTATAAGAGGTTTGATTGCCCCAAATCCTTGTCAACACTTGGTATTGTCAATCTGTTTAAGGTTAGCCATTCTAGTGGATTTGTAATTATATATAAACATATTTTTTAATTTACATTTTGCTAGTGACTAATGATCTTTTCATACATTTGTCACTAGTATATCTTCTTTGATGGAGAGCCTGCTAAAAGCTTTTGCCTTTGTAAGATCAGGTTGTTTGTCCACTTATTGCTGAATATATTTTGGATGTAAGTCCTTTATCAGAGTCTATTTAAAAAGTAATAAGTAAGTTTAGAAAGGTTGCAGGATACCAGGTCAGGATGAAAGAAATTCTATTTCTTTATGCAAGCAACAAACAATTGGACATTTTTTAAAAAAGATTTTATTTCTTTATTTGAGAGAGGGACAGAGAGAGCATGAATGGGGGATGGGCAAAGGGAGAGGGCCATCAGACTCCCCACTGAGTGGGGAGCCCAACTCGGGGCTCAGTCCCAGGACCCTGAGATCATGACCTTAGCCAAACGCAGATGCTTAACTGACTGAGCCATCCAGATGCCCCAACAATTGGGCATTTAAAAAAATTATTTATAATAACATCAAAAATGGGCACCTGGGGAGAGCAGGGAGCCTGCTTCTCCTCTCCCCCACTTGTGCTCTCTAGCTCTCTCTCTCTGTGTGTCTTAAGTAAGTAAATAAATAAATAAATACATATCTTACAAAATAACATCAAAAATATGAAATTTTAGGCATAAATCCCACAAAATATATAAAACCTGTGCACTAAAAATTGCAAAAACAATGCTGGATAAAATTAAAGCAGACCTAAAGAAATGGAGAGCTATACCATGTTCATAGTATGAAGGCCTTAATATAATTAAGATATCGTTCTGCTTGAAATAATCTATAGATTCAGTGAAATCCCAATAAAAGTTTTAGGCTTTTTTTTCATTGAAAATAAGAGGCTTACTTTAACATTTTTATGGAAATGCAAAGGATCAAAACAATTTTGGAAAAGAATAAAGTTGGAAAAAAATCGTATCACTAGATTTTAAGTAAAGCTATGATAATGAAGACGACATGATATTGGCATAAGGATAGGCATATAAATCAATTGAACAAAAGAGAAGTCTGGAAATAGACCCATAAATACATAGCTAATTGATCTTCAACAAAAGTGACAAGGTAATTCAATGGGAAAATGATTGTTTTTCAACAAATTCTGCTGGAACAATTAGATACCCTAATGCAAAAATAAACTCTTACTTCACACCATATGCAAAAGCTAACTCTAAACAGAGCATATACCTAAATTTAAGAGCTAAAACCATAAAAATAATACAAGAAAATATAGGATAAAATCATGACTTGGATTACACAAAGCTTCTTTAGGACACAAAATGCATTTGATAAATTGAATTTTAGAAAAATTAAAACCTTGCTTTTCAGAAGTCATTGTTAATGAAATGAAAATGTATTCCACATGCTGGGAGAACATGACAAATGACTTGTAGCCCTTATGTTTTTAATATTCCTCTGCCTTTGTTCCCACTGTTTCCTCTACCCAGCATCCCCTGCCCCTTTGTATCTACATGCAGAGGTCCTATTTCTCTTTTAGATTCAGATCAAGCATCAGATCTTTATTCTCTTCAGGACAGCATTGCAAACTCTCCAACTGGCACATTCTAGGCTGGTCATAGCATCTATCACACTCTTCCTCGTCAATTTACATGTATGTTTTCTATAATAAACAATTAGCTCCTTGAGGTCAAAGACAATATTTGTTATGCTTTGCTGGGGTCTTGGCCAACTTTTCCATGCCCTGAACCCGTTTCCCTCAAAAAATCAACTTTTGACATTGCCCCCCCTCCAGGTAAGGCTCTATCATCTCTCACCCTATTGTTACTAAACTTTTTAAAATGATTCGCTATCTCTTCTTCTTTACCCTCCCATTTACTCTTCAACCCATGGCAATCTGGATTTCTGTTTCTGAAATATTTTCTATGGAAACTGTTCTAAGACTCCCATAGAATGTAAATCAGTCCATTTCCCTGGGCACAATTTATTTCTCACATTTCTTGACTTTCTTGGGGCTTTATAAATTGGTTCCTTGTTAGCCTATGAAGTCTTTAAGTGAAGGGATCCTGCCTTATATTTGTCTGTAGATAGACAACTGGGGAGCATCTACATGAAGGGAACAAACAGAAAGAATAGCATGACAAGAAACAGAGAAATAAGAGAAATCAGGGGAACATAGAGTCCTAAATTCCAAGAAGGAATATTCCAGGAGGGAATGGGAGACATTCATCTGGTTTCTCATTCAATCAATCATCCACACAACAAATACCACTTGAGTGCTCACTGTCTGCCAGACACAGTGCTGGGCTCCAAGTCCACAAAAGCTTTTCTACACCCTCCCCTGGATGATTATCTCCTTCTGTAGCTCCGACTACAACTTATTTTCTAATCCCTGTCAAATCTAGGTCCCTTTTCTATTTTCTGACTCCCAGGTGCCCATTTCCAACCATCTACCAGCTATATCTGGCTATATTTCTTCAGTCACTGGAACTCATAATACACACATAAATGTCGGAGCACTTGGGTGGCCGGGTCAGTTAAGTGTCTGTCTTCAGCTCAGGTCATGATCCTAGAGTCCTGGGGTCGGAGCCCTGAGTCCGAGTCCGGCTTCTTGCTCCTCAGCTCCTTCTGCCCCTCCTCCCTACTCATGCTCTCTCTTGCTATCTACCTCTCTCTCTCAAATAAATAAATAAGTAAAATCCTAAAAAAAAAAAAATACACACGTAATCTTGATAAACGCAATACACATATAAATAGTTTTCTCCTGGAATGCATATCTCATTTAATAGTTACACTCAATCCCATAGTTAACTATAGGTCTCACCCTTTGTCATTTCTTATCTGGACTGCTGCTCTTACCGAGTCTCTTACCGATTCTCTTTCCCTACAATTCAGTACCTACACACGCTCCATGACTGCCAACCTAGCAGACACTTGGGAGCCCGCCATTGCCCCGCTTCAATGCCTCTGACAGCTTTTCTGATACCCAAACACATCAAACCATTTGCTCTCCAGCAATTAGCTGCTTGTGCTTGTCTTAATTTCAAGCATTTGCACCTACTGTGCCCGCAGTCTAGAAAGAACCTGCTCACTACCACATATTCACGTGATATTACCTTCAAGACTCAAATCAAATACTCCTTCAGTCAAGATGGGCTAAGCCCTCCTCCCCCAGCACAGGCACACTGTACAGTCCTTCATTACTGTGCCCTAATGATTTGTTTATAAGCTCTTCTTCTTCCATTCTAGATTACATCTCAATCACCCTTATGCTTCTAACATCTGCTTTAAAGACAAGTACAAAAAGCTCGTTTTGAAAGGGCAAGTTTTTTTTCTGATTTTGATGTGACCAGCTTCTATTAGGTGTTATTTGGGAATACTGTCATATATTTTATGGTGAATACAGTAGTTTAAAAAAAGATTTAGCCACTTCCTTAAGCAGTGGTTTATCTCTCCCTCAGAGAAAACCAGAATGAGTTTTTTAATAAAATGATTGAAAAGGTACACTGAATCTTCAATTTAATTATTTCAATTCCTGCAAAAAAAGGTCTTTCAGAGAGGCTGCCTCTTGGTAAAATGTGATAAAGTTCCAATGCATTCTTAAAAATTGTAAATTAATTTATAAATTTCCATTCAAAGTTTAATCTGCTATTTTCACATAAGAAAACTCATAATGTTGCTTCCTATTGATTTAGTATCTTTGCATCTAGAGTTTAAGCCAGTATTTCATCTCTCTCTAGAAGCTTCCAGAGGCACTTGGTGCATATCAGTGAATGTTGCCCATTTTTATTGCTTTTGGAGTTAAGTAAAGACTCCACACCCAGCATTCCAGATCTTTAATATATTAAAGTCTAGTCTTAATTCTTTCAGTGTCTGTGTATCTACCGGAGCAGATCACTTTGTATTCTTTTAGCATGCCCTATCTTTTTACGTGTTTGTTCCTAGACAAGGCCCAGCCCTGCCTTCTACTTCCTCCTGCCACCATAACTACCCTCTCTCTTCCTGTGACTCCTTCTGGTCCTTCCTACCTGTTGTAGGCTTTCCCCATTCTCCTTCCCTGAGCAATTATTGGTGATTCTTTCATTCTTTCATGGGACTTCTTACATTTCACCTTGCCTTGTGTGGGGGGTGGTGGGGGGCGGTGATCCTGTTATTTTCTCTTCTCAAAAAGCTGTTGGGGCAGTCCTCCCATGTCCTGTTCATCTCTGAGGCTCTGCAATGCCAAGCACAATTTCTGAAACATAACAAGTACTCAGTAATTATTTGTTTAGTTCAATTGAGTTCAAATAAATCTAAACAGCTTTCTCTTCACTGTGTGTTGACAAAATAATTCTAACAAGTTCATAATCACAGGAAGCAGTGGAGCCAGGATTTGAACATGGCAGTTTACTGCACTTTAAATCCCAGGACTTTGTTGCCTCTCCAGTAAACAGAATATGCATTGCAAGGTTGCTGGTCCAGCTATATAGTTTAGCCCTAATCACTAAAACCTAAAAATCGTCCTAATAAGACCGAACATTTTCTCCATAACAGTGTGTGAAAAGAAAAGATTTTATTCTTTCTGTGACATTAGTTTCAAAGAGTGGAAACATATGCCTTTTAAAGAGCATTCCTTTAATAAATGTATTATGACCTCATTATCTATTGTCTCTCTATTTTTTTTTCAGGACCTGTAAGATAAGAATATAGAGATACAGAGATGTAATGACATTTACTGTATACTATTGGAGACAGCGTCCCTGACTTGAAGACGCAGACTCCTGAGCACTCATCAATGGCTCCAAAGTGGCAAAGGTGGGTTTAAAGCCAAACCTGTGGGGTTTGTAATAGACCTGGCTTAGAGCTCAGTGGTTTATTCTGGATCTTTGGGCTTCAAGAAGTTGGAAGAAGTAAGGGAACTGCAAAACATCTTTTTCATCTGTGTTGGGACTTGAAAATCCAAAAAGGGAGTCTAAAAACGAACACTACCTTAATCTGTCCCCACCTAAAGTAACCGCTTGTTCTAACTGAAAGCACTGTTGTAGTCGATTTTAGAAGCCCCGGAAGAACTGGCTGAAGTGATGAGACAGCATTGAATGTCCTTCTGCATTTGGGGATACATCTGAATTCTTTTTCTTTCATGGCTGGGCTTTTTCTGGGGAACAGGAGTGGCAGAAAATCTCTTTCCGCAATGTCCTTTAACAGCTGTGTCAAAATTCTCCTGAGCTGCCTGCAATTCTTCCTTCTTTGCAGTTGAGTTGACTTTTCCCATGTGAGTTTCAAGGCCATGGGCAGTTCCCCACCATCTTCTTGGCTGAGACCTCCTTTTCAGGGCAGCAGCCCCTCTGTTAAGAAAATCTCAAGTAGGTATTGTACTTTACAGGCAGTGTAAAATTTCCTTTCTAAAATATTTTCTAAAATATTTTGAGAATGTGAGGTTCTGGCAGAATATAGAGACTACAAATCAGATTAAATAATTCCCATTGCCAAATGATCAGACAGAAAAAGAATTGTACAGAAAGGAAAACTCCCGACCTCGTTGGCGGTGGCCTTTGTTGGCTGCCTTCTGAGGAGTCTGGTTCCAATGGGCATAAAGTGCTCGCTCCGTGGCTATTTGGAGGAATGTCGGCCTCCTGCTCCATGCCAAGAAAGATCACACCAAGACAACTTCAGCAAGTAAGTTTGCCCTTATATTTGGTCTATGGGCACCAAACAATATGTAGGTCTAAGGTTTCATTTATCTGGATAATTAAATAAGCCTGGAAGAATATATTAAAGAAAACAACTTTTTTTTAAAGATTTTATTTATTTATTTGACAGAGAGAGAGACAGCCAGCGAGAGAGGGAACACAAGCAGGGGGAGTGGGAGAGGAAGAAGCAGGCTCCTAGCAGAGGAGCGTGATGTGGGGCTCGATCCCATAACGCCAGGATCACGCCCTGAGCCGAAGGCAGACTCTTAACCACTGTGCCAGCCAGGTGCCCCAAAGAAAAAAACTTTTTAACCCCTCTTTTTTAGATGACACTATTTGGCTTTGCTCTTCTTACCTTGAAACTACCCCAATGCAAGCAACAATTTCTGCCAAGGGAGTAGGAAAAAAAATGCTTTTATACTCTTGGCTAGTGTGTGCTTTCTGATGGGGGAGACCACAGCGTGGGGATTACAAACCCTTGTTCTGGGATCCGCCATGTTGGGCCTACATACACGTCGTGCTATCTCCCAGACTTTGGGGAGTGGATCCATCTTTTGACGCTCGGTTTCCCTATCTGTACAAGATGCTAATAAGAAGACAAAACATGCTTTCTGGTAGGCAGATTGACAAAGACTGTAAGATAAAACTTCTGGTATGTATTGAGCCCTTAGCGTAGGCTCGGGTTTAAATTCCTTATGTGTATTATCCCACTTGATTTCTTACCCCATGAGGTAGGCTCTATTATTACTCGCAATTCATCAGAGAAGAGCTTGGGACACAGAGAGGTAAAGGCACCACGTAGGAAAGTCCCACAGTTGGAAGGTGCTAGCCAGGATTCCAGCTCAGGCAGGGCGCTTCTGCACACGCATGCTCCTTTCCAATGCGAGCTGCTTTCTCATAGGCATGGCCAAACGTGACTCGTGGTGTTTTCAGAGTACACGGACGTGTGCACTTAATACACTGAGCGCTCCTGAGCTGTACCAGCAAGGCCCAGGGAGTCGTTCAGAATTGGTGAGAGCCCACAGTTCATCACCTGCCTCGGGAGGAGGTGGGGCTCGAACACCAGCCCTGACTTCACATCCCCACCCCGCCCCCCGTCCCTGGCGCCCCCTTGCTGAGCCTGCGCTGCTCTGAGCTTTCCCTAGAAGCCTAAAGGGAAGATCCATTCTCTTTCCCTCTTTTTCTTGCCTACTATTTCCACACCTCACCTCTACCTTGTTACTCTTAAACATCATCAGCCAAACAAATAAAGGAATACTCTTGAGGCTGCTATTTCAGACTTCGTGGGCGGGAGGCTTTAATAACCAGGTCTCCGTACTAGTTAGACATGCTTTTTGGCTCCCCTCACATTTCAAGATGCTCCATGAATGCTTTCTTTGTAAAGTCATTCTTCACCTTCTTGCCCCAGCTTGAGTGTTTATTCTTTCGTGATGTCTTCCGTATGCTGCTATGTTTATGTACCTGTCTCAACTAACCAAGAGACTATAATCTTCCTGAGGACAGAGATTCTGACTTGCTTATCATGCTGTATCCCGCAACAGCTAGCATAGTGTCTAACAAATAGAAGCTCATGCAGAATTGGAAAACGTAAGACCTCTATAAATCAAAGCATTCCCATAAACCAAGTTAAAATACCAATGCAGATCGGGAGAAAATCTTTGCAATTTATGCAACAAAGCATTGCTATCCTAACATACAGAACTCTTCGCATTAGAAATAAAGGGAACAAAATGATTTTAAAAATAGATAAATGGCACAAATAGTGAATTTACAGAAGGAAAAATGCAAATAAGCAAATAGTAACATGTGAAAAAAAATTGTAATTCTCACTAGAAACTGAGAAAATGTAAATGAAAATCACTGCTTTTTAAAAAAAATATAGGCAAAAACTTAGTTTTATTTGCAGCCAAAAAAAAAAAAAAAGTGGGGTGGGGGGAGGTTTATGTACAATGGGGAATGTGAAGGAGTTTGAAAGCATATAATTTATGTGCAATTCTGTCGAGTGTATTTGTCTCCTAGGGCTGCAGTAACAAACTACCACAGCCTGGATGGCTTAAACGGCAGAAGTTTATTTTCTCCCAATTCCAGAGACTAAAAATCTGAAATCAAGGTGTCAGCAGGATTGGCTTCTTCTGTGGCCTCCCTCCTTGGCTCATAAATGCCTCCTTCTTCCTGTGTCTGCACGTGGCCCTCCCTCTCTGCATGTTCATCCTAATTTCCCATTCTTAGAAGGGCACCAATCTATTGGATTTTGGTCCACGCTACTGACCTCATTTTACCTTAATTACCCCTTTAAGGACTCTGATTCCAAAAACAGTCACATTTTGAGACTGCTTTAGGATTTTAACATATGAATTTGGGGGGGGACACAATTCAGCCCCTCACATGTAGACATGTAACAGATAGAGACATATAGATACTTGATAAATTGATGCGTGTTTCAGGAACAAACTAGGATAAACTCTAAATTGTTAACAATGTTTACCTCTAGGGTTGGGATGGGATGGACAAGGAACATTTGCTTCTTTTTACGATCTTAAAAGGTCTGGCATGATACAAGATTTGTTCCTTTTTTAATTTTTCAGGATTTTTGAATAATAATAAAATAATAGAAATATCACACACAGAAAACATATCATCAGAGACACAAGCTGATCAGATGTTCATCAGTACTGTTCCTAGTCCTGAGCACATAAGAAAACTACATTTACCGGCTTCCCTTGTACTTAGACTGAGGCTATGTGACTGAGATTTGGTCAAAGAAATATCAGTGGAAGAAAATAAGACACTCCAAGCCTTGACCTTAAACTATTTCCCATTATCTCCCTATCCTAACATTTTCTCTTCTTGGCATCTTGTTGAATGCAGAGGACCTGGTGAAGAAATTCAAAGGCCACTTTCTGAGGTAGCAGAGGCACATGGTGGAAGGAAGGAGCTGGGGTTCCTTAGTAACCTTGTGGTAGAGAGCTGTTCAAGATGGCTGCCTGGCCCATATCTGACTTTCTTTGTGTTAAGTGGCTATACTTTGGGGTTATTTGTTCCAACAACTGGCATTAATTACTTCGACAAAGATATTACCAAAATTAGCCCTTTTCTATAAAGTAAATTTACTCCAGGAAAATGAAAGATATATCCACCCTTTGAACTAAAAATCACTCTTCTAGGAAACAAACGTTTATAACAAAAATGCTGAGTATACAAAGATGTGCTTGTAGAGATATGCTTGTGATGGAAAAAAAAAGTCAAGTGTATTTTCATCCACAGGGAAATGCTTAAATAATGACGCACTGGTTTATTAAACCTTATAGAGACATTAAAGGAATGATCTAGCTATATATATTGACGTGGAAGATGTTTATCAATAAAGTTATTTACATAATAGACTTGGAAGTAAATATAGGATAATTTGTTACTATTAAAACCACACTGTAGGATGCGATCAACTTAAGGAAAAATTGGCAGGAATAATGTATGCAACTTTATTGTATAGAATTGTTATCTTTTTAGTAGATGGATTTCAAAAATAGCCCCAATTCTTCTCTTTTCTTTTATCCATACCCTTTGAAACACTACTTTGCAGGTTTTCTCATCAGGAGGTGCAGTCCATTTCCCTATTCCTTAAGTCCAGATTAATACTGGAATTTGCTTTAGACACTAGAAAATGGAAGAGACTATAGTATGCTGGTTTGAGAGGTTTTGCATACTCCTATTCTTTTTTTTTTTTTTTTTTGGCTGTGCTTCCACCTTGAGAACAAGCTCAAGCTAGCATGCTGAAGAGACCTGCCAAGATCAGCAAAGCTGACTACAGATGGACAAGCAAATCCAGCTGAGAGCAGAGCATTGCCTGGCCACCCTGTAGATTCTTCCCTCTTTCTTTCTCTCTCTCCCTCCCTTTCTTCTCTCTTTTCTCTCTCTCTTTTTCTTTTAAATATTTATTTATTTATTTGAGAGAGATAACTCAAGTGCGGGGGGCAGAGGGAGAGAAAAAGAGAGAGAGAGAGAGAGAAACTTAGGCGGGCTCCACGCCCAGCCCAGAGCCCAACATGGGGCTTGATATCACAACCCTGAGATCATGACCTGAACTGAAATTAAGAGTCGGACGCTTATCCGACTGAGTCATCCAGGGGCCCCTGTCTCCCTTTTTCAATAAAGATACAGCTTTCTTTAAAATTGCCATAAATGATGTACTCAATAGCCCATCACATCTACCAGGATTAGGCCTGCAGCAACGGAGATTAGGCAAAGTACTTCTTAGTTCTGGCAATCTACCAGGGTCTGCAAACAGACCCTTTATGAAGCCAATGCACCCAGAAAATAGTGTAAAAATTTTCATAATAAAACAAAAATTATTCTCTCAATAAAAGAGCTGCTTGATACACAGTCTACTTTTTTCTTGCATTGGATTTTACCTAGTTGTATTATTTCAAATGGAAATATATACATTTCTCTTTTGTCCTCTGGTGCAAATGAGATGCATGCACATGTTTTTATTCTTGCCTACAGCATCCATGGTCAACTGACCCTCTGTCTCTGGATATCAAGGGAATGAAGAGATGTAAAGCTTTTTATCTGGGATTTAAAGGAACATCCTGGTGGGGATATCACAAAATTTCACTGAGATGGCCATATTTTCACGTGAATGGCCTTCACTAAGATGAGAAATTGTTATGGATAATAATATAATGAAAAGACAAATGACTATTCCAAGGGATGTTTCGTATGGAAAGAATATTTTTAGAAGGAAAGAGTTAATTTCCTACGAATGGGATTTATAAAATGAAAAGAAAAGTTGATGGTTCTACTATCATAGTATTAAATTGTAATCGTTTGTTAAATAATATCTTAGAATTCCTGTAGGTGACAATTAGCAGATCCCTTCCCAGAGATAATGGAAACAAGCAGTGGTTTTGAGCAAGATGTTGGTGCAGAAAATAGACGTGTAGTTCCAATAGTTCCAAAATACCCCTGGGGTGGAAGACAATATTAGCTGTAAAATAGCCAAATTAAAAATCATTTAAAGTCAGATTTCAATATGGTATTTTCCTTTTCAATAGAAAGCACGAAATTATATTAAGCCTCATTTTGATTATTCAAAACAGTGAAATAAGGATCTTTGCTTTTATACAGCAGCGGGTTTGCTGAGCAGAAGCCTTCATTTGCCGCTACATTTCCTTGCATCATTACATAATTGTTCCCTTGTATGCCAGTTATTCCATGGCTACTGAAGTATGTTGGGCTGTTGAGCTAATCCTTAGTTATAACGCAGTGTTATGCTTAGAGGAAGATGCACAAATATTTTGAGTGAAGAACAAAGCTTCAAACAGGATAATTAAAATCACCTGATTCTCTTACAAAGGAATTGGTTAAACATATAGTGCCTTCAGTTAATGTCTAACCTCACGAGTAATCAGGAAATGCACATTAAATCACTGAAGAGACAGCACTTTTCACCTATCACATACTGCAGTGAATTGTAAATTGCTACAACCTTTCTAGAAAGCAATTTGGCAAAATCCATCAAGAGCCCTAAAAGAGTTCATACCCTTTGTCAGGATAATAACCCATCCAAGAATCTATTCTAAGGAAATAATCAAAGATACAAAGATTTTTATACAAGGATATGAGTTGAGGCACTGTTTATAACTGTAAAAATATTAAGATTTCTGAAATCTTAATGTCTGAAAATAGAAATTAGCTAAATTATCTACATTTCTATGATTGAATGCTGTGGAGCCAATATAATCACATGCTTGAGGAACACAGAATGACACGCAGAATGATTCAAGTTTTATATTGTGTGTGTGTGTTTGTGTGTGCATGCATGTGTGTAGAGAGAGGTTGAGAAAGAGAGAGAAGTAGGGTAGGGAGGGAGGAAGTAGGGAAGGAAGAGAGAGAGAGAGTAATGTTTAGAAAACTTCTGGTATAACCAAAAAAAAGTGCATTTGTATAATATGCATGAGTAAAAATATTTTCTAAAGGTGTTAAATTTTAAAAAGGATTTATTTATTTATTTTAGAGAGTCGGGGGAGGGGAGGAGGGGCAGAGGGAAATGGAGAGAGAGAATCCAAGCAGATTCCTCACTGAGTGCAAAGCCTGACCCAGAGTGTGATTCCGTGATCCATGAGATCATGATCTAAGCTGAAACCAGGAGTCCGACACTTAAATACCTGAGCCACCCAGGTGCCCCGTGAGCAAAAATGTTTTTAATGCATGTGGGGCAAGAATTAAATTTTGCTATACTGGAATTAAAATTAAAAAATAATAAAATTACAGGAAAAATTAAATTTTGCAGGAAGGATAAGAAAGGGAGAAAATATGTAGTAAGTAAGCACAAGCATTAGCGTTTCACTTGGGAGTAGCTTTGAATGGATTTTATAAGGACTGTGTGTAAGGGGTAAGAAATAAATCACGGAACTGAACAGGGCTAAAAGGCAAATTGGAGAAATTCACCTACAGAGAAGAATTGCTAAAGGGGTCTCCAGACCCTTAGCCCCATCATAGATAGCAAAAACACTCCCTAGAGAGATGGTGGGTGTGTGTATATTGTCTTTGACCCTGGGTAAAGAAGAAAAAGAATGAGAAAACAACAACAACAACAAATGACTTTTTAGAGAGACAGTGTTAACTGTGCTTTACACTTACTTGGGATTGAGGTCTGATTTTACATTATAAGATGGGTGTCCAAACTCTTAAGATAAGAAACTTAAAGTATAATATGTTGGTAATGACCTCAGAGCTCTACAACTTATTTGCCTTCTCTTCATCTGTTGGGGATGGAGGGTTTCCTGCCCTAGGGACATGAGGATGGCTGAACACAGGGCACACAACATTGGACAGAGAAGAGGGACAGAAACTTATTAATCATACATACTCACTGCCTGGAGGATGAGGATACTGTGTCACACAGGGTCACATTGTTGCACTTGCAAACAGAATGAAAAACAAGGGCGGTGAGAATCAATCTCTTTAGTATTAAGAGGCTAGGGTGACTCCTAATTTTTGTGGGAGGATGTGATTTGCTTGTTTGCATAATTATGTAGCTTGGCAGGAAACTAAAATCTACTATTCAATAATAAGCAGTCACTGTGCACGGTCTCCATGATAAGTAGGGTTGTTTGGCTAGAGGACCTTATCTAAAGGAGTAGAGGAGGGAAGGAGAGTTGTGCTTAGACCATTGAGGCCCTCCAGTTTTCAGATGTCAAGGTAGTACATAAACTGAATTTTAATCTCGGGCCTTAATCAAACCCAGAGGAAGCAAAAGCAAATCCTCTCTGGAGAAATGCAGTTAACCAATCACAGGGAATTCCCACAGCTGACATTCTAGGAAGTAACTATGGTCATAGGAGAAACCAAGCTAACTGAGCAAAAATCATACTAAACAAAAAACTATAGAATCAGATATTCAATCACCAGATGTTAGAATTATCTGCTAAAAAATAAAGCAATATGTTTAACAGTATTTAAAAAAAAGTAATGTGAAAGTATGACTAAAAAAGAGACTACCAAAATCCTAGAGATTAGACAAATAAAACAATAAAGACTCTAGAAATGGAATTAGAAACTGAAAGAACTAATCAGAGTAAATTAGAAATAGTTGTAGAAAGAACTAGCAAACTGGAAAAACTATTCAAATAATAAGACATTAAGAGACTTGTATGACAGAATGAAGCATTCCAATAAAGTCTAGTTAATGTTGCAGAATATAACAGAAAGAATGAGGAAGCAGGAATATTTACATGTATAAATGTTGACAGATAGCAAATCTTAGAATCAGGAAGTTCAACGAGTCACAAGCAAGAAAAAAAAATTAAAACAAACAAAGAAAAAGTTTTCAACACAAGCCAGACAGAATTCTAAACAATTAATATATATCAACTGTTTATCCTCACAACATGTGAGCTAACTGAGGCACAAAAAACTTAAATAATATGTCCAAATTTTCATTATTGGGAAATTATAGGAACAATTTGGGTCCTGAGTTCATGCTCTTAGCCACTATATGATACTGCCTCTTTAAGAGATGCTCAGGTAAGTACATCATACTGGCCTGACAAACACCAAAGGCAATGAGATCTTAAAAACAGTCAGAGGGAAAAGCCAGATAACTTACAAAGGAAAGTCAGTTAAACAGATAACTCACTTCCTTCTCAACTCAGAAAACATAGAATAGCTGACTTGATAAAAAACAAGATTCATCTATATGCTGCCTATAAGAGACACACTTTTGATGTTAGGTTGCACATAGACTAAAAGTGAAAAGATGGGGAAAGATATTCCATGCAAATAGAAAAGAAAAGAAAGCTGGAGTAGCTACTCCTAGATCAGACAAAATTGGTTTTAAAACAAAGACTGTAATAAGGAACAAAGAAGAGTATTAAATAATGGTAAGAGGGCCAATCCAATAAGAGGATGTGATATCTGTGAATGCTTATGTACCCAACATAAGAGTACCTAATAAAGCAAATATTAATAGATCTAAAGGGAGAAATAGCAATATAATAGTATCAGATGAGTTTAATACCCCACTTACATCAATAGAGAGATCATCCAGATAACAAATCAATATGAAAACACTGGGCTTAAATGGCACATTAGGCCAGATGGACTTAACAGATAACATGCAGAACATTTTGTCCAAAAAGACCAGAATACACATTCTTTACACGTACATGTGGAATATTCTCCAGGACAGATAACGTTAGTTCATAAAACAAGTCTCAATAAATTTAAGAAGATTGAAATCATATCAAGAACCTTTTCAACCATAAGGGTATGAGACTAGAAGGAAGAAAACTAGCAAATTCACAAATACGTGGAGATTAAAGAACTTGTTACTGAACAATCAATGGCTCATAGAAAAAGTCAAAAGATAAATCAAAAAACACCTTGAGGCAAATGAAAATGAAGATGCAACATACCAAAATTTATGAAATACAGCAAAACAGTTCTCAGAGAGAAATTTGTAGTGATAAATGCCTACCTCAAAAAAACCCAGAGCAATTTCAAAACAAACAAAAACCAAGAGCAATTTCAAAGAAATAAACCTATCTTTACACCTCCTGGAACTGGAATAAGAAAAATAAAGCCCAAATGTAGTATAAGAAAGGAAATAACAAAGATTAGATCAGAAATAAGTGAAAAAGACAATAGAAAAGATGAAACAAATAGCTGGTTGTTTGAAAAGTTAAACAAAACTGACAAACATTTAGTTAGACTTACCAAGAAAAAAAGAGAAAGGACCCAAATAAATAAAATTAGAAATGAAAGGGGAGATGTTATAACTGATACCTCAGAAATATAAAGGACCGTAAGAGAGTACTATAAACAATTATAAGCCAACAAACTAGACAATCCAGAAGAAATGAATAAATTCCTAGAAACACACAATCTTCCAAAACTCAGTTACATGCAATAGAACATCAAAACAAACCAATTACTAGCAAAAAGACTTAATCAGTAACCAAAAACCTTCCAACAAACAACAGTTCAGGACCATATGGCTTCATTGGTGAATTCTCCCAAACATTCAAAGAAGAATTAATACCAATCCTTCTCAAACTCTTCCAAAAATACAAGAGCAGGGATCTCTTTCAAACACATTCTATGAGGTTAGCATAATCTGATGACATAGAGGCAAAAATCCTCAATAAAATTTTACAAACCAAATTCAACAATACATTAAAAAGACCATACACCATCAAGTGGGATTTTTTTCTAGGGATGCAAGGATGGTTCAACATCTGCAAATCAATGTGACACACGACATTAACAAAATGACAGATAACAACTATATGATTATCTCAATCACCACAGAAAAAAACAGTTGATATAATTTAACAGCCATTTATGACAAAAATTTTCAATAAAGCAGGTGTAGAGGAAACATATCCCAATATAGTGAAGGCCACATATAACAAGCCCACATCACACTCAATGGTGAAAAGCTGAAAGCTCTTCCTCTAAAATAAGTAACAACAGAAGGATGACCACTCTTACCACCGTTATTGAACACATTATTAGAAGTCCTAGTCAAAGCAATTAGGCAAACAAAGAAATAAAAAGCATCCAAATTGGAAAGAAAGAAGTAAAACTGGTACTATTTGCAGATGTCATAATATTAAATAATTATAATTATGTATATATAACATAAACACATATATTTAGATATTATAGAAAAACCTAAAAGACTCCACCAAAAAAACTACTAGAACTAATAAACAAATGAGCAAAGTTGCAGCATACAAATCAATACTCAAAAATCTGTTGTTTTTATACACTAATAACAAATTATCAGAAGTAGAAATTACAAAAACAATTCCATTTATAATTGCATCAAAAAGAATAAAAATCCTAGGAATGAAGTCAACCAAGGAAGTGAAAAACCTGTATATTGAAAACTATAAGACATTAATGGAAGAAATTGATAAAGATACAAATAAATGGAAAGATATTCTGTACCCCAAGAATTAAAAATTCATATTAATTGCTAATTAATATTGTTAAAATGTCCATACTACTCAAAGCGATATATAGATTCAATGCAATTCCTATCAAAGTTTCAACGGTATTTTTCAAAGACATAGAACAAATGATGAAATTTGTATGACCCAAAAAAGACCCTGATAGACAAAGCAATCTTTAGAAAGAACAACAAAGCTGGAGGCATCAGATGCCTTGATATCAAACTATATTTCAAAGTTACAGTATCAAGACAGTGTAGTATTAGCATAAACGCAGACACACAGATCAGTAGAACAGAATGGAGAGCCCAGAAGTAGCCCACAAATATATGGTCAACTAATTCCTAACAAAGGAGCCAAGAATGGAGAAAGGACAGTTGCTCCAACAAATGATATTGGGAAAATTGGACAGCTACATGCAAAATCATGAAACTGGCTCACCATCTTATACCATACACAAAAATTGACTCAAAATAAATTAAAGACTTAAATATAAGACCTGAGACCATAAAACTAGAAGAAAATACAGAAGGTAAGCTCCTTGACATAGGTCTTGGCAATGATTTTTTCAATTTGAAACTCAAATCAAAAGCAACAAAATTAAAAATAAGTGAGATTACATCAAACTAAAGATCTGCACTGCAAGTGAAACCATCAACAAAATAAAAAGGCAACTTACTGAATGAGAGAAAATAATTGTAAATCATATATCTCATGAAGGGCTAATATCCAAAATACACAAAGAATTCATATAATTCAGTAGCAAAAACAAAAAACCAAACGTTCCAACTAAAAAAAATATGCAGAAGTTCTGAGTAGACGTTTTTCCAAAGAAGACATAGAGATGGCCAACAGATACATGAAAAGATTCTCAGCATTATCAATGATCAGTGAAAAGCAAATCGAAAGCACAATATCACCTCACACCTGTTAGAACGGTTGTTATAAAAAAGACAAGAAATGTTGGTGGGAATGTAAATTGGTGCAGCCACTACGGAAAACAGTATGGTGGGTCCTTAAAAAATTAAAAATAGAACTACCATATGATCCAGCAATGCTACTAACAGATATTTATATGAAGAAAATGAAAACACTAACTCAAAAAGATGTATATTAATCCCTGTGTTCATAGCAGCCTTATTTACAACAGCTAACACAAAGGGACAACCTAAGTGTCCATTGATAGATGAATTTTACATATATATATATATATATGCACACACACATTTATAGATACATATATACAAATACATATATACATATATACACATATGCATATATATATAATATATAGGGGAACATTATTCAGCCATAAATAAGAATGAGACCTTGTCATTTGCAACAACATGGTAGACCTTGAGGGCATTATGCTAAGTGCTGTAGGTCAGACAGAGAAAGACAAATACTGTATCATCTCTCTTATATGTGAAATATGAACAACAATAAAAAACCAAGCTCATAGATACAGAGAACAGATAGGTGGTTAGCAGATGTGGAGGGGGGGAGGGATAGGAAAAATGGGTGAGCTGGGGTTTTTTCTTTTAGCTTAAATAGATTGAATAAAAAATTTTTTAAAAATTAATTATTTAAAATTCTTAGTTCTCAGCCTGTTTTCTGAAAATTCTACAAACATTTTATGATCTGGCTCTTAGTGTTACACTGAGAAATAAGAGGGTTATTTTGTTCCCCCCTTTTTACTTTTTTTCCCCATGATTATTAGATGATCTGTTTTTAATCTTTCAAATTAAAAATAAATAACCTGGATGAGCCCAAGTGATGAGGACTTGAGATAATATTTGCATGAAGCTTTGCCACTGTAGTCTGCACATTTTTGTCTGGAGCATTGTCTTCAATTACATCTCTGATTGTAGTTTCTATATCCACTGTTGTTGTTTGCTACTCTGTTATTTGAATTTTTGTAATACGATTATATGTATTTTATGTTCTCACTTTCACTTTCCTTATAATTACTTCATCTTGATATTTGTCTTCCCTGGATTCTTAAAGAGTTTCAAAAATGTATCTTCCACCTTAGTGATTTTCTGCAGTGCTAATTCTGTCTAGTGTCCAATTAGAGATCTTTATTCTGTTCTTACATTTTATTTTTCTCATAGTCCTTCCTTTTCTTAGTCCTTTCATTTGTTTATATTTTCCTTTTTTAAAAAATATTTTGTTTATTTATTTGAGAGAGAGAGCATGAGCTGGGGGGAAGAGCAGAGGCAGAGGGAAAAGCAGGCTCCCTGCTAAGCAGGGAGCCCGACGTGGGGCTTGGTCCCAGGACCCTGGGATCATGACCTGAGCCGACACAGACGCTTAACAGACTGAGCCATCCAGGTGCATTTTCATTCAGTGTAGTGTGGGGTAGATTTTTGCTTCATTTCAGAAAGGCTGTTGCTTCTGCATCATATTGAGCAGGTCACAGTTTTTCTAAATTATTCCTCTGACTTCTCTATTTTGTTAAATTTGTTTTCCTCTGATGTCTTTAATTAATAAATAGACATCTTGTCCTCTTAAGTTCATAGAAGTCTATTTTCTTTGCCTTATCTCATTGTAGTTTAAATATGCTCATTTTTTTTTCACTTTTTCATTCTTGAAGAAAAAAAATCTGGTTTTCCTCTTTTAATGAATTATCAGCAGAGAATTCCAATTTTTGGCTTACTTCACTGCCACAAGGATATTGAATTCTATTCTTTTTTTAAAATGATTTTATTTATTTATTTGAGAGAGAGAACCATCAGGGAGGAGAAGGAGAAGCTGAGCAGAAAGGCCAATGAGGGGCTCAATCCCAAGACTCTGGGATCTTGACCTGAGCCCCAGGCAGATGCTTAACTGCCTGAGCCACCCAGGAGTGGGGAATTGAATTCTATTCTTAAATGTCTAGCTAAAGGGGAATTTATATACCTACTACCACCTTTATTACTATAACACACTTCTATTACTACTTGTATTTCTCCTTCTAATACTAGGACTATTATTTAATAAGCTCATATTACACCAATCATATACACCTCATACATAAGTTTTTTATTTAAATTCTCAAACATATGTTGCTGATAAAAGTATTTTTCTCTAATACTGATAATAAAATTGAGACCTAATGGCAGGTTACTACTGAATTGTTGTTTTTTTCCTCTTATTTCCATGTTACCTTTTTCCAACCCCCGATTCTAATGGATTGGGTTTTTGAATTGTATGGATATATTGTCAAGACTGAAATAGGAGAGACTGAAGTTCTCTGGTATTTGATTTTAATTACCTAAACTAATTAAAGACAATGACGTCTTTAAAACATCAGAGTAAAGAGGTACTTTTGAGGGAAAAGTAAGATTAGGAATGGGAAGATTTGCTCAGAACTAGAAAAAGATTTTCCTGGGATGGGGAATAAAAAAGAGGTAAGGAAAAAGCAAAAGAAGGGAAGCAGAGGAGTGTGTTTCCTTGATTAGCGTCTTATAAACTTGGCAAAATCCCAGGGAGGAAATGGCTAAGTGAAGTGTTCATGCAGATGGACCACAGATGGCTCCATAGAGTTTCCTTTGTCATCTTACTGTGCCAGTACAGAAGATCAATGCCTGGGTCTTTAGGCATGGAACAACATCAGGAGAATGCCACGAGACCTAAAGCTGTCGTGCAAATAGGAGACAGGTACTTAACCACAGTGCCCTAGGATAGAAGCAGTGATAGACATCTCAGAACATCAGATGTCCTGAAGACTAATTCCTCCTCCTTCATAATGACATCACGATACTTATGACCTTGTGATGTGAATTGGGTGATGTGAATTGCTCCTAGCCTAAGTCTCAGATCTGTCCTACAGAGAAATTTGTTTATATACTATATATAAACTTTTATATATAAATCTTATATATAGTATATATAAATCTTTTATATACTAGATATAAATGTATATACTATATATATAAACCATATATATATACAATATACTATATAGAAGCCTTACATAATAGTATATATACTATATACTTTATAGATACACTACATAAACTTTACATATATTTATATATTATATGTAATATTTTTATATATATTACATATATAATATTTATATATTATAAAAGAAATTTCTCAGCCTGTTCCTGTTTGGCTTTCGGACTTTCTGACCCCATACGGTATGAGATGTTCATCACCAAGGCTCTTTCTTTCCTGGCTTCACACTGCAGCTCTTCACTTGAAGAAAATTCTCCCTCTGAGGTGGGGACATACTTTCAATCTGGGTTTCTTCTGCCTTAATATTTCTGAAAAGTTTCCTCTTTCCTGCGGTCTCCCCAAAAATCAGAAAGCTGGGGGTGGGTGGTGGTAGTATTGGTAAGGAATGGAAGACCAGTATTGTCTTTGCCCAATCCGGGGTTTGGTTTGGACATTGGTCTCTAGGCCATGGAGAAAGGAGCCATTTCAACATCGAGGTCTTGATGTACAGGTCTTAAATATTGAGTTTGAGCCAATTGATTTCTACTTAGTTTCATTCATATGTTCTCCTAAATGCTGGTTGCCTGGGTCTTTCTTAAAAGATGAGATAAAATTCACATAACATATATTAAACATTTTGAAGTGAATATTTCAGAGGCATTTATTACCTTCACCTTGTTGCAATCACCACCTCACTCTGGTTCCAAAGCATGTCCATCATCCTAAAATAAGACCCTTCCCTATTAGCTGGTTTCTCTGTTCTTTACTTCTCCACACTGCTTGCAACTACCAAGCAACACTTTGATTCATGGTTTTTTGAAATTTGATATAAATAAATCATGCAATGTGTGATCATTTGTGTCTGACTTCTTTTCCTTAGTATAATGTCTTGGAGGTTGGTTCACATTTTAGCATATAACAGAACTTCATTCCTTTTTATGGATGGATAATATTCAATTATATGTTTGCATCATAATCTGTTTATTCATTCATCCATTGATGGTCATTTGGGCTGTTTCCACCCTTCAGCTATTATGAATAGTGCTGCTATGAACATAAGTGTACAAGCACTAGTCTGAGTCTCTGTTTTCAGTTCTCTTGGAGGTATATACATATATATGTATATGTATATATATGGCTAGGAGAAGAATTGTGGAGTTATATGTTAATTTCAAGTTTAACTTTTTTGAAAAAAGATTTTATTTATTTATTTGACAGAAAGAGAGCACAAAAGAGAACACAAGCAGGGGAGCAGCAGAGGGAGAGGGAGAAACAGGCTCTCCACAGAGGAGGGAGCTCAATGGGGGCTAGATCTCCAGGCCCTGGGATCATGGCTTGAGCTGAAGGCAGATGCTCAACCGAATGAGCCACCCAAGCCCCCCTCCAAGTTTAACTTTTGAGGAACTGCAAAACTGTTTTCCACAGTGACTGCAATATTTTACATTTCTACCAGCAATGCATAAGTGTTCCCGTTTTTCCACATCCTTGCCAACATTTATTTTCCATTAAGAAATTTATAAGACACCCTAGTGGGTGTGAAGTGGTACCTCATTGTGGTTTTGATTTGCATTTTCCTAGTGACTAATGATGTTGAGCATCTTTTAGTGTGCTTGTTGGCCATTTGTATATCTTCTTTGGAGATATGTCCATTCAAGTCATTTGCCCATTTTACAATTAGGTTTTTTGCCTTTTTGTTGTTGAGTTGCAAGAGTTCTTTATATATTCTGGATACAAGAACCTTATCAGATATGATTCATAAATTTATTCTCCCATTCTGTAAGTTGACTTTAACTTTCTTGGCAATGTCCTTTGACTAACAAAGTTTTAAATTTTGATGAGGCCAAAAGCATCTTTTTTTTTTTTTTGGTTCTTATGCTTTTGGCATCATATTCAGCCTGTCTCGTTTTTAAACTCTAGAAATGATGCCATGACTTTGTCTTTTTAACTTAAATATTCTTACAGTATTTCCTCTTGGGGCTAAGTGATCTGTACTTTGTGTTAAAAGTGATGGAACTTCTGATTCTCTTTGATGGAAATAGTCACTTACTTTTGGTGACAGACCTGAAAACAGGTATCCTGCTGTCCAGTTTAATAACTCCTTCTAGTTAGCTCATGTCCTTCAAAACAGCAAATTAGAAATTACTATTTTCTCACTTCATTGTCACTATCACATAGGCTTTGCTCTGCAGATATATACGATATGCTATGGGATATGAAACAATTCTGCCTAGGAAAATGAAGACTTCCATGTAGCATAATACTTGAAGTAAGTTTTTAAGGACGGATATTTGGCAACATAGACAAAGTTTGGAAGGAGAGGTGAAGATCTTCATATTATGATGGCCTGATCCAAGCAATACAAGTCTTTCCTCCTCAATGTGTGTGATTCTTTCCAACTTTGTTTTTCTGGAATGATATAAGAATCACATTTATGAATGTGAAAGAGCATCCAAGAGGCCAGGCTGAGAAAAAGAAATGTACAGTAGCAGTAACATTCATTTCACTCATTTAATAACTATGTCCTAAGTGCTTACTGTCTCAGACACCACTCCACATGCTACAGTGAACAAGACAGACAAGGTCCTTTCTGTTATGGAGCTTGTATCTAGTCTGGAAGACATAAAGTAATCAAGTAACAATGACACAGTAATTTCTGATAATAAATAAATAAAACAGAACTTGAAAATATGATGTAAAAAGGGACACACTATCTATCGATCTTTAGTTTTTGGAACTCCTTCTTATTTTTATTTATTTTTTATTTTGAAAGATTTTCTTTATTTATTTGATAGAGAGAGAGAGAAAGAGACAGCACAAGCAAACAGGGTGGTAGGCAGAGGGAGAGGGAGAAGCAGTTTCCCCCGATGAGCTGGGAGCCCTATGTGATGTTTGATCCCAGGACCCGAGGATCATGACCTGAGCCAAAGACAGACACTTAATGACTGAGCCACCCAGGCAACCCTATTTATTTTTTTAAAAAATTTAGTTTTTAATTGAAGTATAGTTGACACACAGCATGACATTAGTTTCAGGTGCACAACATAGTGATTAGACAACTCTATATTTTATGCTACGCTCACCATAAGCGTAGTTACCATCTGTCATCATATAATGCTATTACAATGCCCCTGACTATATTCATGCTGTACCTTTCATCCCCCTGACTTATTCATTCCCTAACTGAAAGCCTGTACCTCCCACTCCCCTTCACCCATTTCACACATTTTAATAATGTGATCAAGGGAGCCCTCCATGAAGAGGTGATATTTGAGCTGAGATTTGGGTGACAAAAAGGAGCCAGCTCTGTGGGGATCTGAAAGAAGGGGGGCAAAGCGAAGGCCGTGATTTGGGAGAGAGCTGGGGAAGTGTGCTGGAACTGACTGTGCTGGCAGAATGTTGGGAGAGCAGGCTGGTGAGGTGGGCAGGGCTTGAATTCCTAGAACTTTGCAGTGGCATGGCTCTGCTCCATCAGCTGTTGCTGGGAGTGAAGCAGGGGCCTGCAGATGCTCTGAGGAGCCTAATTGGAGTCAGGTGGGAGTCAAAGACCCTTATGAGCTTTATCACCTAATATAGAATACGATTTTCTCCCCTCTATATGGGTGGACTCTCTAGATTACATACTTTAGGAGGGTAGGCTTTGCTTCATTCATAGCTGTATGCCCAGTACCCAGAACAGTGCCTGACATACTACTATTTCGACAAATAAACATGCATCAAATTAACAAATAAAAGAATAATAGTAGCAAGGGTCCGTGATTTTTCTTATTACTAATGTGAACTGGGAATATAAGAGTTACTATCATTTTTAAAATGGAGATTTTTCTTTAATCTAGCTACATGGTTCCAGATTGCCAACATGTGTATACAACACAAAAATGTTTCTTTCTATCCAGGCATATCTTATCAGTGTCAGTTGAACACAAAGCCTCATTGTTGAGATCTTTTTCAAGAAAAATTTCTTGAACTTTCTTTCATGATAGTGAAAATCTGAAAACCAGAATTCTATCAATTACAAGACTTTACTTTGTGAAAATGTAGCAAAATCTAAGTTTTGTTTTGGTATGACTATTAATTAAAATTTCCATCTGAGGAAGTAATTTTTCCCCTGTTCAGCATGATTGAATTAGGAAACGTAAAGAAAGCACTTAAAACATAATAAGAATATCACTTGGTAGTTTATTAAGCTTTTGGCTCTGATATGCAGCCCAGAGAAGTCATTCTCTGTCTTCGTGGATGAAAAAGCAGAAACTGACAGGATTTATGAGCATGAAAATGTCTGTGTCATGCTTTGGGGAAGGCCAGTTACTTCATCCAATACAGTATCTAGTACTTCTAGGAGATAGGAGAAGATGATGTAGCTATAAATACTCAGCCCTCTGTTATCTCCCTCCCCACCTCCTTCCACAGAAGGAAATAAAGATAATCTTCACTCTTGACCTAAGAGTTACATGCCTGAACCATTAAGAAACACTTACATTATTGTTGGACCAGATTATGCTTGTAGATTTTTAGCACTTCTGCCTTTAGCCAGATCACTTATAAAATCATATGCTGCCAAAAACAAAAATATTCTCTTGATGACTGTCTTGAAAAGGTTTAGAGTATTTTTTTTGGCATAACTAATATTAACTGCGAGTCTGCTTAGAAAACCATATAGTTGAGGGGCGCCTGGGTGGCGCAGTCGTTAAGCGTCTGCCTTCGGCTCAGGGCGTGATCCCAGCGTTATGGGATCGAGCCCCACATCAGGCTCCTCCGCTATGAGCCTGCCTCTTCCTCTCCCACTCCCCCTGCTTGTGTTCCCTCTCTCGCTGGCTGTCTCTATCTCTTCAAATAAATAAATAAAATCTTAAAAAAAAAAAAGAAAAGAAAAGAAAACCATATAGTTGTGATACTTACAAGTAATACCTATTTATTCTTTTTATTTACACAGGTGGTCATATCATACAGATGAAATTGAGACGAATCTTAGTTGACAACAGTAATGGTAAAACCAAAACGTTTTTTGATATGAAAAACACTTTAGTGATTGTGATGCCAGTCTTACTATGTAAAGCGCTGTTGGAGAATTGAGATGGAAACCAAAGAATCCAATTGGGAAGAAGTAGATGTCTGGAAAAACGTATACATTTAGTAAAAACAATAATTTTCAGCTTAAATTGAGTGCTGAAATTGGTATGGAAGTGTTCTTTCAAGCATTTTAGAACTTTTCTTTTGGAATAATAAATGTGGATTATTTCTCTTTAGGTTATTTCTCTTTTGATGCTGTATCAGGATGAATCATGATGAAGTGGAGAAAATACATCATAATTGTAGACAGGAAAACAGGAAAAACTTACTACATCGTTAGCAAGTCTGCATTGAGAAATTAAAAAAAAAAATACTAGTAGAATCCCTTATTCTAAATTTTAATGTTGGGGTAAAAAGTTATCACCTGTCAAAATATATTTGAATCCGTCTAATTCTCTCAACTTTCAGAGCTAAAAACCATGCCCACACTCCTACCACCTCTGTGGCAACAACCTTTTAACCCCTCTGTCCCTCCATTCTTGTCTCTTCTCCATCCATTCTCCAAAAGCATCCATACTGATCTTTTTATTTTTTAATTTTTAAAAAAGATTTATTTATTTATTTGAGAGAGAGAGAGAGAGCACAAACGGGGAGGGCATGAGGGAGAGGGGGAGAGAGAATCTCAAGCAGACTCCCTGCTGAGTGAAGAGTCCAACTTGGGGCTTGATCCCAGGATCCTGAGATCATGACCTGAGACAAACTCAAGAGCTGACTGAGCCACCCAGGCGCCCCCTATACTGATCTTTTTAAAATGTGGTTTGGAACAACTCACTTTCCTGCTTAAAACTCCCCCAAATGTCCCCTTCACAACAGATACAAACTCAAATCCTTTTCTCTGGCCTGAAAGATCTCATCCGATCTGACCTCTGGTGACCTTTTCTACTCCCTGTCAGTATCTTTCCTGCTCAACAGATGCCAGTCAGTTACCTTCTTCTAATCCTAAAACATGCCAAACTCTTCCATGCTTCAGGGCATTTGCACAAGATGTCACCTCTGCCCGGAAGGTCCCCCTTCCCTCCAGAGCTTTTCAGGATGGTCTCTTTTTCTCCATTTGGTTCTCAGCTTAAACAGCAACACTGCAGAAGCTTCCCCTGGCCTCTCCATCTCAAATTACTATCTGGTCACTTTTTTGCATCACCCCGAGATATTTTTATCATAGCGGTGTTGCTACCTAATGTATTTCTTGCTTCTTAAACTTGTTTGCTTGTTTACTGTGTAACACACATATTAGAGAATGAACTCCATAAGCATAGGGCCATAGTATTCCCTTCTTTACCTTTCAAAGGCTGCAAGATCTGTAGTCATAGTCCCTATTTAATCCCCAATATTGAGGATTTGTGTCTTGGCTATGTTTAGTCTTGCCAGTCTTGCTAGAGACTTTGATTTTTATCGATTTTTTGGAAGAACCAGCTTTTTGTTTCATTGATTTTCTCTATTATATTACTATTTTCAATGTCATTGGTTTCTGCTCTTATCTATATTTTTTCCTCCTACTTTCTTTGGGTTTATATTGCTTTCCCTTTTCTACCTTGTCAGTAGGAACTTAGGTTATTGATGAGAACTTTCCTCTTTTTCATGTAAACGTCTATAAATTCATCTATAAATTAGGTTATTGATGAGAACTTTCCTCTTTTTCATGTAAACGTCTGCTATAAATTTGCCTCTCAGTCCTGCTCAAGTTGCATCTCATGTAATTGATAATTTTGTTTTCATTTTCATATCATTTTATGTATTTTAAATTTCTTTTGAGACATCTTCTTTAACCATGGAATATTTGGCAGTGTGCGTTTAATTTCTCTGTGTTTAGACATTTTTCCTATTGTCTTTGTAGTTATTTATATTTATTCTACTATGATGATTTTGATTTATTTAAATTTGAGGTTCGTTTTATGGCCCAGGATATGTTTTATCTTGGAAGATGTTCCATGGGCTCTTGAAAAAAATATGTATTCTGCTGCTGTTTGGTGAAGTATTCTATACATTTCAATTGGATGCTGTTGGCTGATTGCGTTGTTCAGATATTCTAAGATATTCTATATCCTTGCTGATTTTCTGTCTAGGAGTTCTATCAATAGCTGAAAGTAGTATGGGAATTTCCAAGTATAATTTTGGATTTGTCTATTTCTGCTTTCATCTGTGTTTTTGCTTCATGTATCTGGAGGCTCTTGTTGTTGGGGACTTGTTTTGTTTTCCTGGTGCATTGATCATTTTTTATCATTGTGTAATGTTCCTCTGTATTCTCTTCATTCTGAAATTGACTTTATTAGATATTAATATTGCCATTCCTGCTCTTTTGGTACCAACTTTATTAAGATACATGCCATAAAGTTCACTCACTTAAAGTGTACAATGTAATAGGTTTTTTAACATTTAAATTCAAGTTAGTTAACATACAGTGTATTATTAGTTGCAGGGATAGAATTTAGTAATTCATTATTTGCATATAGCACCCAGGGCTCATTACATCAAATGCCCACCTTAATGCCCATCACCCAATTATCCCTTCCCCCACCCCTCCAGCAACCCTCAGTTTGTTTCTTAGAGTTCAGCATCTTTTATGGTTTGTCTCCCTCTCTATTTTCATCTTATTTTATTTTTCCTTCCCTTCCCCTATGTTCACCTGTTCTATTTCTTAAATTCCACATATGAGTGCAATCATATGGTATTTGTCTTTCTCTGACTGACTTATTTTGCTTAGCATAATACTCTCTAGTTCCATCCACATCATTGCAAATGGTAAGATTGCATTCTTTTTGATGGTTGAGTAATATTCCATTGTGTGTGTATATACACAATATACATATACATATACATACCACATCTTCTTTTCCATTCATCTGTCGATGAACATCTGGGTTCTTTCCATATTTTGGCTATTGTGGACATTGCTGCTGTATTCAGTGGGGTACATATGCCCCTTCAAATCACTATGTTTGTATCCTTTGGATAAATAGCTAATAGTGCAAATGCTGGATCATAGGGAAGTTCTATTTTTAACTTTTTGAGGAACCTCTATACTGCCTTCCAGAGTGGCTGCACCAGTTTTCATTCCCACCAAGAATGTAAGCGAGTTCCCCTTTCTCCATATCCTCACCAACATCTGTTTCCTGAGTTGTTAATTTTAGCCATTCTGACTGGTGTGACAATTCAATAGTTTTTTATTATACTTATAGAATTGTGCAAACATCCTCACAATCAATTCTAGAACATTCTCACTGCTTCAAAAAGAAACTCCATACCCTTTAACCATCACCCCACAATCCTTTCATTTCCCCCATCCTCTACTCCTGTCGTACCAACCACTAATTTACTTTCTCTCTATATAGATTTGCCTTCTGCACATTTCATATAAATGGAATAATATAGTATATGGTCTTTTGTGATGAATTTCTTTCACTTAATGTTTTCAAGTTTTATTCATGTTACAGTATATTATCAGTACTTTACTCAGTTTATGGCTGAATAATATTCTATGGTATGAGTATACTATATTTTGTTTATCCACTCACCAGTTGATGGACATTTGAATTGTTTCTACCACTTGGTTATTATGAATAATGCTGCTATGAATGTTCATGCATAAGTTTTTGTGTGAGAAAATGTTTTAATTTCTATTGAGTATATACCTAGGGGCAGGATTGTTATCTCAAAGGTTAATTTTATGTTCAACTTTTTTCAGGAACTACCCTCAGTTTTTCCAAAATGACTGTAACATTTTGCATCCCACCAGTAGTATATGAGTGTTCTGATTTCTCTACCTCCTTACCAACTCTGACTGTCATCTCTGACCTTTTGATTCTAGCCATCCTCCTGAGGATGAAGTAATATCTCACCTTGACTTTGACTTGCTTTTCCCTGATGATTAATGATTTTGAGCATCTTTTTTATGTGTTTATTGGCCATTTGTATATCTTTGGAGAAATGTCTTCCAATCCTCTCTTTGTTTTTATATTTGGTTATTTGTCTCTTTATCATTGAGGTGTAAATGTTCTTTATATAATTTAGGTGCAAGTCCCATATCAGATATATAATTTGCAAATATATTCTTCTGTTCAGTGGCTTATCTTTTCAGTTTCTTGATAGTGTCCTTTGAAGTGCAATGTTTTTGATTTTGATGAAATCCAATTTATCCATTTTTTCTTTTGTTGCTTATTGTTTTAGTGCTGGGATAACTGGATAGTCATATGCAAAAAATGAATTTGGACATTCTACTTCACACTGTACCCAAAACTTAACTCAAAACAGATCAAAGATCTAATATAAGAGTTAAAACTAGAAAAGTCTTAGAAGAAAACATGAGGTAAATCTTTATGAACATGGATTTGGTTTGCCTTTTTCTTATTGCCTTTTAGAGTTTCCCTTTGTCTGTCTCTTGCACCATTTCAAGGACTTTTACTTGTGTTTGGCAGGGAGGAGCAGGGAAAGATTGAAAATTCTACCTATAAGTACTTTAAAAAGGATCTAATGTGGTTCATCCAGTCTTTGGGGCTACCTACCCATAGGTCATTTCCATGAAGGTCTCTCAGCAGCATTCATTGCTTCTTGATCCTTCTGATTTATCTTCTGCTTCCAGGACTTTTAATGGACATGAATGGGGGTTATGATCAGTTATCAGGGAGTCTCTCATCTCTACATTCCATTCCAGTTAAATTCCTTTTACAAAGGGAAGTGTCATCAATCATAGCTTTGTTAGGAGAGTGGGAGGGGGAAAGCAGTGACGTTGGCTCTAGATTGGTAAATCTCAGGTATCCTCACTCCAATTGCTAGGATCCCATACTGTCAGTCAGTATATTGATTCCCAGAGAGGGGGACTAGTCAGAGGATTTTGCCATGCTATCATTTCTTTATTTGCCATGCAGAAATCTTATAATGCTGGTAAGTATTTTTTTGAATGTGTATTTGACTGAAAATGATGAGACAGGGATGTTCTGCATATCAAGACATTATCTTATTTCATGTTATCTGTAGATTAATGCTATTTTCAAAGTAGACATTTTGTGCTATATTGGTCTTATGCTTTGTTTTGAAGTGATGTCCCAGTGGAAGATAAAACATTTATTTCTGGAAGAGTAGACAAACACTTCTGTAATAACAGTCTGAGCATATCTCTCAGGCTCTATATTCCCCCATACACATCCTGCTTTCAGAAACTATTTGCATTTCCCACACTTTTCTTTGGCCTGAATCTTTTTCATATCTTATTTTATTTCCCTAAGATATCCCTGATACGTTGTTATTCAATCTCCAAAAGAAATTTATCTAACTTTGCATTTATTCTGCTTAATTTCCTTGCTAACCAATACGCGACTACCACAATTTAGAATGTTTTCAGTGAAACTTCTTTTGTTCATGACTTTTAGGATCAAAATTTTTTAATTTAATCAACAATGACATAATATGCTATGATATAAAGTCATCTTTGGACAATGGTTGCAACAGACTATCAAACATTGGCATACTATCCCATGATCTGTATTGTAGTATATGAGCCAAATGAAGAAATTCAAGTCTAACAATTCATATGAAGGTATAAATTGGTATATGTTTTCTGATAGACTGGATACATGCTAACCAAACCCATTAATTCTTTTTGCGCACACATTTAAACTGCATTTCCTAGCCTCTTAGCACTTAGGAAGAGCCACGTGAATAGTTCCAACCAATGGAGTTTGAGGAGAAGTGATATATGTCACTTCTAGATTGAGGCACATAAAAGCAATTATGCTTTCTCCACATACTTTCCTCCTTTATCTCCAACTTTGTCCCCTTCCAGCTTACTAATAAGAGGGCCAAATTTTAAACCATGTGGTGAAGATGGCAAAGATACAACTTAAAAGTAACTAGAGCAAATTGGACCACCTGTTCCCCATCCGTCGTGGAACCACACTGAAATATACTGAGGTTGTTATTTTTAGCTGTTAGAAGACCATGACTAATACATGTTTTATTATTTATCCAAATTCTCTCATGATTACTATCTTTCTGGGCATACAGCTATGGTTTTGGAAAATGATGAATGACCAGCAATTCTTTCATACTTTTTATGAACTCTATATGAATAAAGCCATAAATATTTATTAATTCTTAAGTCTTTGTGGGTTACCAAATTCCAAGTAGGAGGGATACATTCCCAAAGGAGTTCTTGCCTTCTAAATAATAAAGAAAATGTCATAGAAATCTATTTATATTCATAAATTTTACCCACACTTCTGTGTGGGTAACTTCTGTGAAGATGCCAAAATATGCCTGGAAATCAATGTCACATGACAGCTTGAATCTTTAAGGAAAGTCTTGTGCAAAAGACCTCATTTCCTTTTACCAACTCAAGGACATATTTCTAGCAATATTCTCTCTTCTGTGTCGTCAATATTTTTGCACTCTGATGGCTCTTTCCATCACTATACCAACATGCTGTTATTTTTCTCATGGTACGTAAAAATTCTCTCGACACCACATTTGCATAATTTATATCCCCATTTCTCGGCTCCTTTTTGAAAAAGAAGTTCTCAAAGCATTACTTATGTTTGATTTCCTTCAATTTTTGTGTTCTCATTTTCACTTAAGCTTCCTCCAGTCAGAGTTTTACTCCCACCACCTCACTGAGCAACTCTTGTCAAGATCACCAAAGACCTCCACATTGATAGATTCAGTCGTCAATTTCATGCACCCCGTTGAAACACATTTTTTACATGGCTTTGAGGACATCACTTTCTTTGGGTTTTCCTCTTATGTCACTGGATACACTTTCTCAGTCTCCTTCTTGGTTGTCCCCACCTTTTCCACAATGTCTTAACTGTAGTGCCTTAATTTTTGTTATTTATCTTCTTTTCTTCTCCATTTATACTCACATATTTGGTGATCTTATCTAGTCTTATGTTTTTAAAACCACCTAAATGATGATGATTCTCAAATTGATGTCTCCAGCTCAAAACTTTTTCTTCGAATTCCAGATTTATGTATTTTACTCTTTATGAGCATCTCCACTTGGGTGAATAACAGATAAGACATCTCTAATTCATTATATCCACACCTGAGCTTCAGATACTTCCTTTTACTCTCTCTACTGAGAATCTTTCTCTTCTCATTTGAAGGCAACTCTACAATTCCAATTTTTCAGGAAAAAGACACTGGAGTTATTCTTGAAACACCTCTTTCTCCCACACCCCAGAATCAAGTCTTCAGAAAATCTCCTTGGGCTCTATCTTAAAAATATCCAGACTCCAAAAATTTTTTACCACTTCCACTGTTATTGTGGGTGCTTGCTGGACTCCCTGCTCTATCCTGTGCCTCCTGTCTATTCTCACCAATGGGCAGACTAATGTGAACTAATCATGTTACTTATCTCCTAAAGTTCTGCAAATAGCACCCGTTTTATTAGCATTGAGGCCAAAGTCTTTACGATGGCCCATAAGAGCTTATATTTCCAGGTCCCTGGTTAACCTATGTGGCCTCATTTCCTACTTTTCCCCCTTGTATTTACTCTATTCTATCCATTTTGCCTTTCTTGTTTCTCCTTGGACATGCCATGATATTCTCCTAGTCTGAGCATGTCTATTTCCTCTGATAAGAACACTCTTCTCTCAGTTATCAAATTCCTTCAACTTCAAATTTTAATTCAAATGTCCACTTTCCACAGAGGCCTATGCTGGCCACCTGACTTAAAATTGAATTCAAGACCCCAGGACAATGCCTGGCGTACAATACATGCTCAATATATACTTAATGAATGAATGAAAAAATAAATCTTCCATCTGGGAAAGTCAAAATCATCATTAAAGATAGCAGTAATGATCATTTCTAATTGCTGCAAATTAGTGACTTTGATCTTGCTTACGTGAAAAAAATCCATTATTTAACAAATCATGGAAAGATTCACAAAAACATTGAAATCTGTAGACTAGCAATAAACATGTAAACAGCAAGTGTTATTTTTCCTGCATCAGAGGAACTTAACCAATAATAGAAGGTCTTTGATGCTGAGGCATAAATGGAAGCCAACAATCCAGCCTAATTAGATTTTGCAATTCAGAATATGAACAAATCAAGTCTTTGTGACTATTTTCAATGGTTATTAAAATACATTATTCATATTAATATCATAAATCATACTTGGAATATATTCTTGATTTGTTTTATTAGCCTTGTGGTTGCATAAATGTAACTATTGATTGCTTTTAAATTATTATCTGAAAGTTGCTTAAACTTGTAGATTCTAACCTAATGTTTCTCAAGATGTGTTCCAAGAAATGTTTAACAGGCATTTCACGAAAATGTGGGGTCCCAGCTCAGGAACATTTGGAAGACACCATGTTAAACAGGTTTCTTTGTTATGGGACTTGCACTGTGGATGAATTTCCAAATTTGATGGGCAGCATTTCATTTCCCAAATTTATTTGGTCACAGAACATTTTAATCAAGGACCATCTTAGGTTTTGGAAGATGATGCTATGCACAAGACAAATGTGGTCAACATCATATTTGCAATCATGTATGTGACTGTGTCATTCATTTCTTTACAAACAATTCTTGGTGATAGCAGTTTTTAGAATATCAGCTATATGAGTAGAAAGGTTTGCAGGTGTCTAGATGGAAGACGTATAAAAGCTGGTGGAAAGATAAGATTGAAGGCCTGGGGTGTCAGGACAGCCAAAACCTGAAGGGAAGTGGTAAACAGAGAAAGAACAGAGGCTGAGGAAAGGATGGAGGGAAGGTTTAGGGGGGAAAAAGCTACAATTAACACTTTTAATTCCTGATTTGCAGCCAGAATCCAAACTTGGGGCAAAAAAGAAAGCCCTGTGGAGGCCTCTGAGTTTGTATTGAAAGTGAAAAAGAGTAGGGGCCCCTGCTCTATTCTCCAATCCATTTCTTCTTACATATGTATTAAAATGATCAACAGCAAGCAAAATGTGCATTTCATACAATATGGTGGAGGTTTTGTGTGTGTGTGTTTTTTTTCCCTGAACAAAAGAGCAAATAGCCTCAGGAAATCAAATTCTTGTGACATTTGTTACTCTTTACCATTCAAATACAGGATGTTCGGTTGCAGATTCTAAAGGACATCTGATTAGCAACACATATGTGACATCATTGAAAAAGCATAATTTATGTGTCATGAAATATTGCTTGAAGATGGTAACAAGAAAAAAGAGGGTTTGTTATTTGGAGAAAGATGTCAATAATCGGTTATTCGTTGCATTGATTGGTTAAGAAAAAGACAAATTTTTACTAATTTTATTTTGGCTCAATATTGAACAATTTTATATTTGGGCTACAAAACTGCACCACTGCGAAATACCTCTTAGCAGCTGAAAATAATTATTTAACCTTGAATCTGTTGTTAAATGGCCCATAAATAATTACATATATTTGATATTTAATTGTTTCAACTAACTCACCCTGTTTTTTAGGATGATCCATTTCAAGCAGGTTTGCTCAAAATTGATGGGAAGAGAGTATTTAAGAGCGAGCATATCATTTGTATATCAGCTATCCTCTTACCAGTTATTTCTCTCGTCATACAGTCTGTTGGTTAATTTATATAGTTTGTCAGAATACTTGGTTTTGATATCTACTATTGGATCAATATCTTCAGCACTTTCAGGTGGATGTAGCTGAGAGTTATAGTCAATTGATGCCTTTTCCTCACTGAGCGCTAGTCCTGATAGTAGCTTCTGCAGAGTCAGAACTTGCAATGGAAGGGAGCATTTTTCCAGCCCAGTGGCTTCTGCTGGGTTGTAAACAGTCGGCTTGCTTTTAAGGGAGGGAGCATAGCTTATAATGACGACAGCTAGTCCCAGCTTAGTTCATTGCTTCTGCCACCTGCCTTCTGGCTTAATGTTGGAAGCAAGAAGCATGCAATTAAGTATGAGGAAATGAAAATAAATGACACCGTTCATTGCACATTACAAAGTGCCTGGCAGAAAGAATACTGTTTGTAGAGACCCAGTGGCCCTGTGGAAACTGTGCCTCTCTGCCTGAGAAAATGCTGGGAACGAAGACAGTGACCCCGGTTTTCTTTGTCACCTATTGTTGCAGTAAACCAAATAATTGCAGGTGCAACTCTATAAATGCCCAGGAAATTCACTGTTTAATGATTTGTAGAGAGTCAATAATTAAATTTGAGGACCAGGGTAGATAGTCACAGTGACATGTTTCAGCCGATTTTGTAAGGTCAATTTTAATGACTTTAAAGTAAATAATTGATTCTTTTTTGAATGACCAATCACTTGGAAATTGTTTTGTAAAATAACAAATACTGAAGCCTGATTTATTCTCAAAATTGTTTCTTATAAGACGTTTAAGTAAGCTGTCTTGGGTTCATTCATTAAAGGAATGAGCGGTTCATTCATGCTAAATGGACATCAAAGAATAGGTTCGGGCAGGGTGGATACTCCATTGTATTCTACACATGAACAGCCCTACCTCCTTTCCAAAGTAGAGTTCAGAGCAGAAAGCACTTTGTTCTTGGACGTAGAGGTTGAGAGAGCACAACTGAGCAGGGGGAGAATCTCAGAAGTCTTCAGATTTAATCTGGTTAATAAAGGCATCTTTTGGATGTGTATATCATTTCAAGAAGAGAATAGCATTACAAATCATTCTACCATACAGATTTAGTACATGCTGCAGAGCCATTGCAAAGCAATTTATTATATCTGATGTTTTTAAAATATCAACAGCATTGGGAATAGGTAGATTGTTTAAGAAACTGAGGAATGGTTTTCATAATGAACCCATCATCACTGCCTGGAGGAAGCACAGGTTACAAGGGGAGCAGGTAGGTCTTTTCATTTTTGCAGAAATGTGCCACAGGCAGGCAGAGGAATAAGAGTCTCTGGCCAGCACCCCAAGGCTGATCTGCCTGGGAAATGGGCTCTTGAACTGAACATGGTAAAAGACTAAGGACTCAGTCGTCAACTAATACTTCAAGTTTAAGACGTTTCTTGTCATTCAAACAGCTGGTGTCAATGTTGGTGATGTTAGAAGTAACTTAATACTAAAAGGTTTTTTAAAACCCTTTAAATTTGAATTCGAATTGTGATGTCAAATTGCTCAGCAAGTGAAGAACGGAAGTTGAAGGAGCAATGTGGTGGATGCTGTGAGGGCCTGGGGCGCGCTGCGCTTCACCTTCATCAGTGAAGAACTTCTTCCCTTGTCAGCTGAGAGAGCTGCCGGAAGATGGCTCTCCACCATGGCTCCTCTTTGTGGTTGCCTTGGCTCAAGACCAATTGCCTGACCAAAGAAGAAATTTCCTTCCAACGACAGAACAGTGTGATTGTATAAGGGCCTGGTCTCCTAGCCCCAACTCGAAACTGGGGATCTGGAAGGAATGCAATCAGAAAATGGGTGACAAGGATGTCTGGGCAAGGTATGTGGATAGATCTCTCCAAACGGTAGCAGGATGTGAAGATAGTTCTGCTCCAAATAAATCCTCACCACCTCAGCAAAAGTGGATAATATGATTCATCTTGTTGATATCAGTCACCTTTCCCCAGCTACTCCTATCATTGCCTGCTAGGCTCATGAAGGGTGGCCATGGTAGCAGGGATGGAGGGATACATGGGCACAGCAATGTGGGCATCCACTCACCAAGGCTACCCTGGCTATAGCTGCTGGAGGTGCCCAATCTGCCAGCAGCAGAAACCAACACAGAGTGTCCAATACGGCACCATTTCCCAGGGTGATCAGCCAGCTCCTTGGAGGCAGGATGATTACATTGGACTGTTTCATCATGGAAGGGGCAATGTTTTGTTCTTGCTGGAATAGATTCTTACCTTCAATATGGATTTGCTTTCTCTGCCTGCACTGCTTCTACAAAACCACCATTTGTGAACTTATAGAATGTCTTATTTACTTGCGTAGTATTCAAACATTATTGCTTACTGTCATGGAACTTATTCATAGCAAAAGAAGTGTGGCAATGGACCCCTGCTCATGGACTTCACTGGTCTTACCATGTTCCTCACCATCTTAAAGCAGCTTGCTTGATAAAATGGTGGAGTAGCCTTTTGGAGACTCAATTATACAATCAAGTAGTTGGCAGTGCCTTATGGGGTGGGGCAACGTGTTCTAGAATGTGGTTTATGATCTAAATCAATATCCAATATATGGTACTGTTTTTCCCATAGCTAGGATTCACACGACCAGGAATCAAGGGGGAGGGAGAATGGGAATGGCTTCCTTCATTATAACTCCATGGTACCCACTAGTAAAAGTTTTGCTTCCTATCCCTGCTCATCTGGAGGTCTTATTTCAAAAGAAGGAATGCTTCCATAGGAGATTCAACAGCGGTTTTACTGAAGTCAATATTGTCATCTGTTTTAGAAGGATTGTGAATTCCAAATTTATTTTCTTTCCTGGATGCAAAATTGTTTTCCATCTCTTTGACCTCTAACCACTGTGTTTGTTTTCTGTAACTATACTTACATTTGTATACAGAGAGTGAGAGAGCAAGAGAGGGAAAACAAGAGTGAACATGGTCCTTAGTCGATTTTTAAGAGAATGAGTGACATTATTTCTGTAATTCATTGCCTCAGCAACATGACAGGAAAAGCTCAGACTTTAGCCAGATGAGCAGCTGTGTTCAAATCCCAATTCCTCAATTTACTAACTTACTTAATTTTTCTGAGACTTAGTTTTCTCATCTGTCAAACAGTGATGATGATACTTGCTATCCATCTATGTGGTGAGTATGAAATAATTTAAAAAGGCAAATCATGTCACAGACTCAACACTGTGCCTTGTTGGTCATCGGGAGGGACAGTCGTGGCTTCATGCCTGTTGTCTTGGAATAATATTCATAACCATATCGGTTAGTACTTACAGCTCTATTAGTGATTATAATAACTACTAATAGCATTCCTTTTCCATCTCAGAAGTTAGGATGACAAATCACATGTTCACTCTAATCATGATCAACTGTTTATTTGCATTCACCACTTTCTTATTGTTTATGGTTGTGAAGATTGCCCTGAAGTAGAATTTAGATGTAGTGCTAGCTCAGGCTGATAAATCCAGGTTTTAGGTGGTAATGCAGCTCCTAATTTTATGGTGAATAAAAAAGAGCATTGGTGTTGAAATTTGTCAAGCAATGAAAGTGCAAACTGAAGATCTTATTTTAGGAGTTGGCTTTATTCAAGGGAGAGATAATATAGATAACTTGTGCCCCAATAGAGTTCTCAAAAAAGTTCTTAGAAATCTTAAGATTAAGTGGGGCACCTGGGTGGCTCAGTTGGTTAAGGGTCTGCCTTCAGCTCAGGTCATGATCTCAGGGTCCTGGGATTGAGCCCCACCTTGGGGCTCCCTGCTCAGTGGGAAGTCTGCTTTTCCCTCTCCCTCTCCATCTGCCCCTCCCTGCCCCATGCGTGTTCACGTGCTCTCTCTCTCTCTCAAATAAATAAATAAATAAATAAGATATTTTAAAAAAAGAAATCTTAAGATAAGTAAAATGTAATCCACATTTTAGACATTATGATATGAAAGTTTTAAAAATATTCAGGAGAATCATTGTGACCTCTCTTTTACCTGGAATTTCCTGTGCATTGTTGCATACAGAATATTCTAGAAGTAGGGCCTTCAGTGGCTTTCTCACTGTGCTCACCAGAGGTGGAAAGTCAGCTCCTGGCCTTCTTCCTAGTCTGAGGACATGATTCTTATCCTTTCTTTGCTAGACAATTTAGAGAAGAATTATCTGTCAGAATATTTATGGAAGCCAGTAGCATGATGAGTGAAGTCTATGGATAGCTGATGGCTCTTTAAAAATATGGCTTTAAGAAGAAAAAGAGAAACTCATAGGGTGTCTTTTCCAAATAGCAGATTGCTATATTTGGGTGGTCTGAGGATTATGACAAATGTCAAGGACCACATACCACATGAAAGCAGCTCATTATAGCTGTGCACACAGAATGCCATGTTTAAGGTTGAGTGGCTGATTTTGTTGCAAACACTAATTTTCAGATTACACAATTTGAAATTTTTAATTAGCCATGAATCCTTCTAGAGACAACTTCCCTACATCTCTTCATAATACTGTAAAAATAAGTCAGATTCTGCTTCGATGACCCAAGAGCTCAAAATAAGGGTTTCTGTGTGATATTGATTGTTTCCTCCTCAAATGTTAATTCTGAAAATTCATGTTTCAGAAGAATTAATGGCCCAATCTTGTGGTTGCTCTGCCTTTCTAAATGTCGTTAAAGTTAATGAATTCTGAAAATGAAAGGAATAAAGCTGGTCTTTTCAATTTGACTGAAATTTTACTATTTGGTAAAATAAGATCCAGTAAATCACTTAAATCTGTTGGTGATATACACCTTTTAAATGGCTGCTGGATTCATACACAACATCTTTATTGTTGGGAACACGATGTGGACAGTATCAGGAACAAAGTAATAAAGATTTATTTAATGTACTGGGTTACTTAGACTCAATGTGCATCATATTTAGAGAATGCGAAAATTCAGTGAATTGCCAAAAACACAATCCTTGGAAGTGGAGGCATTCCACAAAAGATTACATTCTTAAAAATGATGCCAAAAGGGATTTTAATGTGTGTGTATATGAAGTAGATAAAAAACAAGTAAGTATATAAAAATATAAAATTTATGTCATATATATGATATATATAGCATGTATATAATATATGTATGTGTATGTATATATGATTAGAGCATTCCAAAGGTCAGAGATAATATCATTCCACATAATAAATGCAGTGTTTTAGACTATTACCTCATCTCCTTTGTTTAACTTTTCCATTTCTTTCCTCTATTGAGTAATATCAGATCATTTTCTGTTATACTGTGTGTGTGTTTTCCCTCTGATTCCAGATCTCCCCAAATCTGTGTTTTGTAGAGTCCCTGTGGGATAGTATATTTTCCTTCAAATTTCCATAATTCAGATATTTCTATAAGTTTTTTATTCAGGAAATCAAAAGTTTGATTCTTTAATCTTTTCCTCTGCAGGTTGTTCTAAACCTACACCATCTAAAAGAAGAGATACACTTCTACAACTTTGTGGTTCATTTGTTAGAATCTGCACTTTGCATATGGGGACACCGGGGTACAGAGAAATCAAGTGTCTTGTCCAAGGTCACACTCAAAGGCATAGAAACTAGAGCAGGAACACTGTTTCAGTGCTTGGTTTGTGAAGAGGCTGCCTCCCTACCATGTTCCTGTGTTGGATCATCTCCAATATCATTTTATAGTTGTTGTATAGTTTAGCATTCTTCCTGATAAATATACTTGGTTTTAGCCAAGTTTCAATCCATTTCCTTTGATCTCAGGACCCATGGGTTGGTTTTCTTCAAGATATCAATTTCTCTCTTCCTTTCTACCTCTTCATCTGTCTAGTTCTCCTGGATATTTTAAAGGGTTATTTTTGCCACTGGATTTTCTTCTACTCAGTGGGAATTCTGAGGTTGAGATAAAAATTGAGAACTAGCAGTTCAGTAACAAGCAAGTTGACGGTCACATTTTCCAATTTCATGTTGTGGAATGTGAGATGGATCACCTAACCTGTCTGCACCTAAGTATCCTAATTTATAAAGAGGGGCTGTTTTGTCAACTTTCTTCAGAAGTTCCATGTGAAAAATAACATACAAAAAAATTTGAGAACACTCAGTATTAAGGGTCACAAGAAAACCAAGCCACCAATAACTGGAGGAACAGACTGCTTTATCATAGATAGTTAAGCCATGGGCCACCAATCCCTGATGCATCATAACATGGAAAGCTCAGATGAGTGGGAATCCACCAGCAGTTCTCTAAATTCTTTCTAGTTATTACTTTAAACTGTATTTCCACCATGTTTTTTAAAAACTTTTTTTTAAAGTTGGTCATTTGATTTGGATTTTTCTTGAGTGGAGACCCCAGGAAATAATGGGGCCTCTATTATGGTCCGAATGTCAATTGGCTTTATGGCTCTGGGCAAATTAGTTAACTTTCCTAAGTTTTTATTCTTAGATAAGGATAATAACCATTCCTTTTGTGATGATAAAATGAGATAATATATTTATATAGTGTTGGCATTGTGCCTTGATATTGGTGGCATTTAATAAATGGCAGTTATCATTATTTTCCTTGTGTTATTCTGAATAAAGACAGTATCTTCATATTTTTATTTTATGATTTAGTTGTTTGACTAACTTCTTACATGTGTATAAAACCCTGGCATATACACAGGACATTTTTTTGAATTGCCAATATACTTATTTAATAGAAATATTTTCACATTTTCTTGATAATATCAATCTTGCCTCTCACTCTGGAACTCATCATGACCCTAAGCTGGGGTCAAATAAGAGACTAAGTTTCTGAATTTCTCCACTTAGCACACTGATTCTGTTGTTAGCTATGTTTTGGTTATGGTGCGTCTTGTCTGCTGGTGATTGGATTCTTTAAACTCCTGTTTTTTTCAGAAGCGCTTTCTGTGTTAACGTAGTCAGACTCAGGCATTCATTTCCGTTGTTAACTAAAGAAGTCAATTGCTCATGTAGGGGAGAAAATACGTAAAGCTTAAATGTCAACCTAATATTTAATATTTCTGTATAAATGTTAGAATTAACTCTTAGGTAGAGCAGAAAGATAAGCTACTAGAATTTGTTGTCTTTTAAGTTCTTTGCTGAAAAAAACTTCCTTGTTGGCTTTTGAAGGAGAGACATCTCAGTTCATTAAAATTCAAAATAAGTAAATTTAAGAACTGCTTTATGGGTAATTATCACTTCGCATCATAAAATAAACCCAACTATTTCCATTTGAATTTACCTCATTGGTTCATTATTATCATGATGACAATGATAAAAACCATTGGGGTTAGGGGCATTTGCGTAGCTCAGTTGGTTGAGCATTTGCCTTCGGCTCAGGTCATGATCCTGCGGTCCTGGGATCGAGCCCTGTGTTGGGCTTCCTGCTCAGCAGGGAGTCTGCTTCTCCTTCTGCCTCTCCCCCTGCTTGTGCTCTTTCTCTCTCTCTCTCTCAAATAAGTAAATAAAATCTTAAAACAAAACAAAACAAAACCATTGGAGCTGGAGTAGGTGGAGAAAATCTGCATGCTACTAGAGTCTGAGGCTGATGTTCTAGTCTTGGTTCTCTCTCCAAATAGCAACGTAACATTGGTCAAGGAAATTAATCTCACAAGACCTCATTTTATCATCTGCAAAATAAGTAGATTGGGTGTTCTCCAGATTCCTTCCAGTAATAGAGTTCTATGATTTTGTTAGACATTTTGGTGATCTGGGTTTTAGTCTTGACCTACTTATGTGAACTCAGAAACTGACATAATGTTGGTTTTGTTTAACCATATTTTATATGAGTTTAAAATGGCAATTCTAGGATATGAGGCAGAATAATGTGATAAAAGACTAGTGAGTGATTTTTTTCCTACACATTTTTATTATTAAGAATGAAACCCATAATTAGTCACACTTCAAATACCATCAAACCAAGCAACCATTTTTAATTAAAGTCCACAGTCGTCTAATATAATAAATAAACTCAAAAAGCTAATGAAACACTATTCTGGGAAAGCAGTTAAAGCTCATGAGAATGTGATCTTTAAATTTTTATAAGAAACCAAATCAAATCAAGCAAAACCTGAAAAATAAAAAAAAACAATTCAAATAAGAAGATAGTGGTTAAAGACTATGTAGGATTGATGAAACAAAGAGAACAGATCATAAAAGTTCTGTACTTGCAGAAGTTCCTTCTTCACCAGTAGAATTTCATTAGAGATTACTTCAGCCATAGAAATATGATTTGATATTTATGCTTTTCAGTTCGTGTCCCTACCCCAAGATATCTCTGAAAGAAGCCTGCTGTGTACCACAAAGCTTCAAGATTGCTCAGCAGAGCATCTTTTATCCAGCATCTTCATTAAGCCCTAGGGAAATTTTCCAAGTCCTTGCTGAACTTGTAGACATATAGAATCTTTCTTGCCTTGAATTCCTAATTGGAAACATAGAGTTAGGATCAAACTGCATTGTGTTGGGTCCTAAGATTAAAGCAATGTACTTTCTTGTATATAAGCTATGTTGAGTCATAATCTGTGCTCTCTTTACAAAGAGTGAATTTTGTAACACTCTTGCCTGCTCAAGAAAATAAGGATGGTCCAAGATACTATACTTGCCATAAATTAAAAAAAAAAAAAAGCCTCACTGAAATTTTCTCCATGGATACATGTTGTATACAATGGCATGCTTTGATTAAAGTATAAGTAATCCAGTCTCAAAAATCTCAATGAAAATACCACAGCACTTATAAAGTCATTTAAATGTATGAAGTTAGAATCACAGTATAAAGAATTCACTCTATCAGTCATTCAATACATATTTATGTAAGTACACAAGTGTTCTGAAGAATGATAAAGATAGGATCCCTGAACTCAAGAAGCTTCCATTCTAGTGAGAACCAATCAAGTACATACCAATTATACAGTGAAGTCATACTTGTTACAACAGATGTGTGATGGGCTAACAGATGGGCTAACAGTTATTAATATAAGAAGAGTGCCAGCTTTTCTCTACCTGCGCATGCTAAAGAGGACACCAGCTTCATCCCCTCCAGTCTCTTTCTCCTATCTAAGGAGGAATTTGCTTGCCAAATGAGTTCTTGGGTTTTTGAGATGAAATATTGAGAGGAAAGGAGCAGGGAAGGAGAACAAGAAAATGCTGATAGGGACAAAGATTAGAAGATTTATCTTGGGAGGAAGAATTTTAAGGAAAATAGCTATGGTTTATGAGGGCAATACATTAGGGAAAGAAAGCATGGGGATTTTTATAGCTATTGGTTGGGGGCTAAGAGTCTCCTTAAGGTGTCTGAGAAAACAAAAGTGTTGATTGATCTTGAAATTATTTTTGGCTACATGGGTTCTTTAAACCACTGTATCGCTTTGGAACTGAATCAGGCAGGTCATAATGAATTCTTTAGAGCATTTATTGGAAGATATAAAGTAAGCGTCATGGAATATAATTGAAGTAAAAGAAGCAGCATATCTCATAGTTCTTGAGGGACTAGGAACTCTCTAGATGCAGAAATATGTCAGCTGAGCCTCAGGGGATGAGTATAAGCCAATCGAGCAAAGTGGAGGTATTGGGGGTGGCAATGGGGATTCTGGGAAAGAAGAGGGATCAAAAGGAAGAAATGAATGCAAGAACACCAGAAACAGAGGGGAAAATAATGTAAAATGAAAGAAGAGTTATTACATTAATGGACTTTTAGGCTTTCCAGTTTTATATATCTGTCAGATGGATTTCTAAAAAGAGATTGAAGCATCAAAGAGCATGTGTGTAGTTTAATAAATATTCCCAAAATACTTCTCAAGAAGTTTGCAATAACTCATGCCTTTCCCCAGCAAAATGCTGGGAGGATTCCGATTGGTCTGGCTTGGGTGAGGCCTGCATTGTGAGACCATCACTGTGAAAGATGGTGTAGGAGAGACTCAGTGAGGTCAGAGGCCATGGTGCCATTCTTGTTCATTGTGTATCCTCAGTTCAAGGAGAGTGCCAGCACACGTTGTGTATGCTTTCATACATGTGGCTGAATGAACTGATAAAGTGCAATGGGTGGGCAGGCAGAAAAAGCAGAAAGTGGCACTGGAAACAGAAAATATTGGGAAATTTTTGAAAACGTTTACAAGGCAGTATTCATGGAGCTCTATGACCAGTTGGATGAAGGACAGGGAAGGGGAAGAACAGAGAAAAATCTGAACACATTCCTTAGGAATGAAGTGTTTATTTATTTATTTAACTCTTATTAAATTATAATCTACATATAGGAAAGTACGTAGATAAGTGTTCATCAAGATGGATTTTCACAAGCTGAAGATATCCTTCTGATTCAGATCAGAAACACATGACTTCTCACCAACTGACATCTGAAGTAGAGATACGTTATATAAATGGAATCAGTTGTATACATGGAACTTTTTAGGTGGAGCAATTGCATTTACTGATTCTAATCATTGAATACCATTGAGTCTTACTGTTGAAGTCTTGCATGTGATGTGAACGCGCTAGTATATATTCACAATGCTACTCTTCTACCCAGTTGATTAATTTCAAATACTACTGCTAGTAGTTGTCTAGTATGTCTGCTATGAATTTCTAGTAGTCATCTCTTGGTGAACAAATGCACACATTTCTTTGGGCATAAACCTTGGAAGGAATTCATGTTTAGTAGATACTGACAAAGAGTTTTCCAAGGAAGTTGTACTAATTTACTCTTCCACTCAGACATTTTTGTCGGTCTACAGTACTATTTTACTTTGTTATCTTTTTACTTTGGTGTTGATATGTTTATTTGCCATTTAAATATCTTCTTTTTTCATTTCTATTCAAGCTTTTTCCCATTTTTCTACTAAGTTATATGTCTTTTTCATATTGATTTCTGAGAATTAAAAAATACATTCTAGATAAGTATCACTTTGTTAATATATATATTGTGAATATGGTCTCTTTCTACCAACTGCCTTTTCAGCCTTTTAATGGTGAATCCTGATTTTTAAAAAAATCTTAATTTTAAAATAGTCTAATTTAGTGCTTTTCATGTCTTTTTTCCATCTTTTTTTTTTTTTAGAGAGAGAGAGACTGAGAGAGAGGTGTGAGCATGCAAGAGAAAGGAGGGGTGGAGGGAGAGGAAGAGAGAGAATCTTAAGCAGACAACCACAAGATCATGACCTGAGCCGAAATTAAGAGTTGGATGCTTAACCGACTGAACCACCCAGGCACCCCTTTTTTTGGCTATCATCTTAAACATTTTTAGCTATACACTTTAGTGTATATTTACATTATTGTACAGTATATTCACATTTTTGTGAAAAAGAACTCCAGAACTTATCTTATAAATCTGAAATTCTGTACTCATTAAACAACAAATACTCCTTCCCTCCTCCTCTCCAGCCCCTGGTAACCACCATTCCACTTTCTCTTTCTGTAATTTTAACTACTTTATGTGCCTCAAGTAAATGGAATCATACAGTATTTGCTTTTTTTGTGACTGGTTTATTTTATTTAATATAATGTCCTCAAGGATGATCTATGTTGTAACATGTGACAGGATTTCCTTCCTTTTTAAGGCTGAATAATATTCCATTATGTGTATGTACTACATTTGTTTGTCTACACTCATTCATTTGTCTACATTTGGTTTTTTTCCACCTCTTGGCTACTTTGAATAGTGCTGCTACGTGCATGGGTTGAAAATATATCTTTGAGAACCTACTTTTAATTCTTATGGATACATACCCGGAAGTGGGATTGCTGGACCATATGATAGTTCTATTTTTAACTTTTTGAAGTAACTTTATACTGTTCTCCATAGGAGTTGAACTATTTTTACAATCTCACCATCAGAGAACAAGGGTTCCAATTTTTCGATAGTCTTTTTAACACTTGTTATTTTCTGCTTTTTTTTTTTGTTTGGTTTGTCTCTTTTTACAGTAGCCATTTTACTTGGTGTGAGGTGCTATCTCATTGTGGTTTTGATTTACATTTTTCTGATGCTTCATGACATGAACACACTTTCATATGTCATATGCTTGTTTGGCCTTTTTTTTTTTTTTCGCCTTTCCATGTCTTAAAAATTATCTTTGATTTCTCCAAGATTACAAAGATTTTCTATTAAATTTTCTTCTAAAAACTACTTTCATCTTTTTAATGATATATAGGAATATATATATTGATTTCTGCTATTGACTCTGTATCCAGAAACTTTGCTAAATTTACTTACTAATTTTAATAACAGGTCTGTACAAGCAACAGATTTTCTACATATACAGTCATGTTGCCTTAAATGATAACCATTTCATTATGCCTTTTATTTATTTTTCTTGCTTCATCATATTAAGATATCTGGTAAATTGTTGAATAGAGGTGGTCATAGTGGTGGCCATTGTCTCTTTCCCAATCTTAAAGAAAGCTTTCAAGATTGCACTACCGAATATGTTGTTTGGTGTAAGGTTTTTTGTTTGTTGGTGTTTGGATAATTTTTGCCAGATTAGATTTACTCTTTCTAGTTTGCTAAGGATATTTATAATGAATGAGTGCTGAATTTACTCAAATGCTTTTTATACAACTAACCATGCAGTCATATAATGTTTTCAGTTGTTGTACTTCCCATTTTAAAAGAATATTTAAAGAAAATTAATTTGCAATATTACATGGTTGTAGTCATGTAAGTGATTACACTAAGAATATTGGCCTGAGTGATATGTTAAGAATGCTATTCCCACCAGTTATATAGAATTGATTGTATTTATATCTTGTGTTGCACTGAAAACACTGTGTATCTCTTCGATCTTAGTGTAATCACTTACATGACTACAACCGTGTAATATTGCAAATTAATTTTCTTTAAAGTTTTCATACATTTCCTTAGAGGTGTTAACATTTTATATGTAGAAAACTTTTATTATAAATAATTCTGATATACTTACTACCTAAACAAGAGAAGAGAATTGCTTTCCTAATAGGATATGTTTCCGGTAATGGGGTAGGTATCTTAAAAAAGCTAAATAAATAACAAGTAACACCTTATATTTACCTTGCTGTAGGTGAATAAATAAAGTGACAGAGAAATAAATTATTTTTCCTGCTAGCTAAGCACAGAGTCAACCTTTCTTAATAAGGTGATGAAGCAACAGAGCAATACTTTATTTGCTTTTCACCTTTAGTATGGGAGAATCACATCTCAAGAGAAGTAAGCTTTCAACTCTGGAATTACAGAATAAATGATATCACTGGCTATGTTTTAATTCATATATTCACTCCACAGTTATTTCTTAAGTTTCTAGTTAAATATTCTTTGTCTTAAAAATGCATTAGGATCAAATTATAAGCCTTTCTGACCGAATTGCAAGAATCTAAAAATAAGTTATTTTAAAGCCATAGCACATTGACATTATACATATCTGTGCAAGGTAGTATGTTTTATTTATTTTTTATAATTACAATTCAGTGGTATTAAATATATTTATATTGTTGTGCAATTGTCACCACCATCCAAAGAGATATATGCATGCCTCTGTTCATTGCAGCATTATTCACAATAACTAAGATATGGAAGCAACATAAGTGTCCACCAATGAATGAATAGATAAAGAAATTGTGAAATACACACACACACACACACACAGTGGACTATTATTCAGCTATAAAAAAGTGAAATTTTGTCATTTGTGACAACTTGGATGGACGTCAAGGGAATTATGCTAAGTGAAATAAGTCAGAAAACAACAAATACTGTATGATCTCTCTTCTACGTGGAATCTAAACATCATCAACAACAAACCACCAAGCTCACAGAGACAAAGAGGATATTGGTGGTTGCCAGAGGTGGGGGGGATGGGATAGGAGAAATAGGTGAAGGGAGTCAAAAGATAAAAAAGAAAAACAACAGGCAAATACTGCAGATATCTATTAAATGTTAGTTCAACTGCTTTAAGACTGTATGTTTTATAGTAAATACAAAGTGGAAAGATTATCTCATCTACCTTGTATGGTACAGAATATAACAAGATATACACAGATAATTCATAAACTTCTAATTACGATGATGCTTGGAGAAAGGGAAAAATTTTAAAGTTTTTAGTTCTGACACGAATCATATAATTCCATCTTAGTTACAAAAAAAAGAGGTTATGTTCTTTAAGAGGTTATGTTTTTCAGTTGGTTCTTCTCTGTTATTGAAACTTCTTGCATCAAGGAAGGGCATAGTACCATCATTTGCAGTACATTTTCAAGATCAAGCACTGAAGCAATGGGCAATGTTCTGACTTAGAAAGAGAGAATATTTTCAGGAATGTAGTAATTCAACTTTGTGGAAAACAGGAAAATGACTCAATAAAACCATCTGTTCACTAACATTGTGGTATATTCTTAGTTACTTGAATGCCTGAGCAGTTTACTCAAGTTTACTCAAGGGGCTTGTGGTTTGTCATGGTTTATGATTACATTTTTAAAGTAATAAATTAGCTTGTATAATACATTTTATCCAATACATTTGTCTATACCAATCAGTTGTAGACATTGGTATTATTCCCCGATTTAAAAAGTTTTACCTGGACATAGGTAAAATAATGTGGAAATAAATCATTCCACAATCTGTATTACAAATAATATAAGACTAGCCCACAAATAGTGCAGGTAGGATATCTATCAATTTGAATTGATAATGCTGACCATAAGACTTAACTGAGAATTTATCTTTGTATTGTAACTTTAAGTGAACAGTTATTTCCTTTGACCCTGTTAGCATTTATGCTTTTTTTTTTTAGAAAAAAATATTAAGAAATTTCAAATTAAACATTGCAACATTATCACCCTAGAACACTCCCAATTAGTTATACAGAACCTTAAATTTGGAAGGCATGTTATTTAATATCAAAACTGAGAAGAGCAAATTAGTTCCATTTTGAGCAATAAAGGAGTTGATGGGTAGTGACTGCCTGTCTGTGCAGAGAAGGGCCATGGGGCTCAGTCTGGTCTCAGCAAGGAAATCCCTTGATCTGTTATCAGTTCTTGCCATGGGTGCTAAGGAGGGAGGCCAGCGTGAGGGCATTGTGTTTAATATCCCTAATCTAATCCAGAGCTTCACTTTGAAGATAAGGAATGTGATGCCCACAAAAAACATGTTTCTTACCATGATAGTTATTACTTTCCAGATTCAGCAGGGACGCATAAAGCCATTTACAATTTTTTTGATGCTTTTTTCTTTGAGATAATTTCTTGCTTCTTACAATCCTTGTTAATAATGCAGTACTGTCTTCATTTTGTTTTCCTTTCTGGCATTATCATCAAGGAACTGAATTTAATTCATCTTTTCATTCTAAATTTATTCTGCATCATGCTTTTAATTAAAAAAATTTTTTTCCTTAGACACTTCTGTTCTCAGTTAGACATTTATGTTTCTAATGGTCTCTTCTGATTAAGTATTTCTTTTTTGTTTTCGGTTTTGTTCCTGATCAAGAAAATTGACATATAATACTGTGAGTTTAAAGTGAACAATATATTAATTTGATACACTTATATATTGTGATATTATTACCACCATAACTTTAGCTAACACTTCCATCACATCACATTTTTATCATTTCTTTTTTGTGGTCAGGGCCTTTAAGATCTGTTCTCTTAGCAACTTTCATATATATAATACAGTGTTGTTGACTATAATCACCATGCTGTACATTAGATCCCCAGCATTTATTCATATTATATCTTAAAGTTCAAACCGCTTGACCAACATCTCTCCATATCCCCCACACTCTTCAGCCCTTGGTAACTGCCATTCTACTTTCTGTTCCTATGAGCTTAGCTTTTTTAGATTTCATATACAAGAGAGATCCTATAGTATTTGTCTTTCTCTGTCTGACTTAGCATAATGCCCTCAAGTTTCATCCATGTTGTTGCAAATGACAGAATTCCCTTCATTTTAAAGGTAGAATAATATCACGTTGTGTATATATACTGCATCTTTTTTATCTGTTCATCTGTTGATGGACATTTACATTGTTCCCATGTCTTGACTATTGCGAATAATGCTGCAATGAACATAATAATGAAAATATATCTTGGAGACCCTGTTTTCATTTTCTTTGGTTATATGCTGAAAGGTGAGATTGCTCAGTCATATGGCAGTATTCATTTTAATTTTTTGAGGATCCTCCATACTGTTTTCCACAGGGGATGCACTAGTTCACTTTCCCACCAATAGTTCCACATCCTCACCAACAAAAGGTTATTTCTTGCCTTTTAGATGACAAACCTTTCTAACAGATGTAAGGTGACATCTCATTGTGGTTTTGATTCGCACTTCCCTGATAATTAGTGATATCAGGCACCTTTTCTTGTACCTGTTGGGCATCTGAATGCCTTCTTTGGAGAAATGTCTATTCAGTTCCTTTGCCCATTTTTTTAAATTGGATTTTTTTTTTTTTTACTATTGAGTTAAATGAGTTCTTCATGTATGCTGGATATTTACCCCTTATCAGATATATGATATATAAATATTTTCTCCCATTCTGAAGGTTCTCTCAACACCTTTCATTGCTTTTGCTTTCAGTGGCACATCCAAAAAAATCAGTACCAAGATCAATGTCAAGAAGATTTTTCCCTATGTTTACTTCTAAGAATTTTACAGTTTCAAGTCTTATATTTAAGTCTTTAATTCATTTCAGGTTAATTTTGTGGTATAAGATAAGAATCCAATCTCATTCTTCTGTATATGATTCTTTAGTTTATTCAGGAGACTATCCTTTTTCCATTGGGTATTATTGGCTCTCTTGTCAAAGATTAATTGACTGTATATGCAAAGATTTATTTCTTGGCTCTTTACTTTGTTCCATTGGTCTATATGTTTAATGTTATGCTAGTGCCATACTGTTTTGATTACTACAGTTTTGTAGTATAGTTTGACAAGAGGAAGTATGATGCTTCCAGGTTTGCTCTTCCAGAAGAGTTAAAGTGGTCAAGTATTGATGTCAGTGCAGTACAAACAAATTGTATTTTTGCCTTAGGCTATACATTTTACTGTAATTGGTGTTATAAAATCATGGTTTTAAATGCTTAATTGAGCTACTAGTTTCAGTCTTATCTTACAGATTTCTTTTTCTCTGAAGCTAAGCTTCTGTCAGTCTGCCTTGTTTTACCTCCTAATTTGCTTTCATGTTTTGATCTAGAATCCTCCATAGGTACCATCAATCAAAACAGTTTGGTCTAATGTTTGAGAAAAACTTTCAATTATTGTTGAGATAATATGAAACAATAAAATGTAAAATTTTTAAAAAGGATTGTTTTTGGCTGTTGAGGGTCTTTTGTGGATCTATATAAATTTTGTGGTTTTATACAAATTTTTTATCTGTGAAAAATGTCATTGAAGTTTTAATAACAATTGCATTGAATCTATAAATGGCTTTGGATAGTTTTTAACAATGTTAATTCTTCTGATCCATGAACATGGGATATCTTTCCATTTGTTTAAATCTTCTTCAATTTCTTATGTTTAATTTTTTGACAAATTATCATACTGTTTTCACAGTACCTACTTTGTTTCATATTCCCATAAGCAATGTACAAGTATTCTGATTTTTCCATATCCTCCCTGACTTCTATTTTTATTTTATTTATTGTTTGTTTGTTTTTGTACTAACCTCCTAGCCAGTGTGAAGTAACATCTGATTGTGGTTTTGATTTGCAGTTCCCTAAAAATGAGTGATGTTGAACATCTTTTCATGTATTTGTTAGCCATCTGTGTACCTTTGGAGAGATGTCTGTTCAAGTTCTTTGCCCATTTCTAAATTGGATTATTTGTTTTGTTATTGTTGTTGAACTGTAGGAGTTCTTTATTCTGGATATTAATCCTCATCAGATATATGATTTGCAGTTATTTTCTTCCATTCTATGTGTTGTCATTTCACTCTGCCAATAATATTCCTAGATGCACAAAACATTTTAATTTTGATGAAGTCCAATTCATCAGTTTTTTCCTTTTGTTGCCTGTGCTTTTGGTATTATAGCCAAGAAAGTCAATCCAATATCCAAATCCAATATTATGAAGCTTCCATCCAATGTTTTCTTCTAAGATTTTAATAGTTTTAGCTTATACATTTTAGCTTGCACATGTCTTTGATCAATTTTGTTATTTTTGTACATGATGTAAGGTAAGGGTGCAACTTTCTTCTTCTGCATGTGGATATCCAGTTTTTCCAGCATCATTTGTAAGGGTTTATTTCTGGGCTTTCTATTCTATTTCATTGGTCTATATGTCTGTCTTTATGCCAGTACCACATTGTTTTTGATTAATATAACTTTGTAGTAAATTTTGAAATAAAAAAGTGAGTCTTTCAACTTTGTCTTTTTTTTCAAGATTGTTTTAACTATTTGGTATCCCTTGAGATTCCTTATGAATTTTAGGGTATATATTTCCATTTCTACTAAAACAGAAATGGGAATTTGATAGGAATTACATTAAATCTTTAGAACACTTTGGGTAGTATTGACATCATAATATTGTCTGCCAACCTATGAACATGGGATGTCTTTCCACTTATCCATGTTTTCTTTACTTTGTTTCAACAGTGTTTTATAGTTTTCAGAGTACAGATCTTTCACCTCCTTGTTAAGTTCATTCCTGAATATTTTATTCTTTTAGATGTTGTAGTAAATGTCTTTGTTTTCTTAATTTCCTATTCAGATTGTTCATTGTTAATCCATGGAAACACAAGTAGTTTTATGTGTTAATTTTGTATCTTGCAACTTTAATATTTTTTTAATTAAATCTTTTTAAATTAAGATAGTTGTAGATTCACATACTGTTGTAAGAAATAATAAAAAGAGAGTTCTCATATACCTTTTTTTCCCCCATGATGGTAAACTCGTTTATTTCTCTGAATTTAGTTGGATGCATGCTGTTCCCTGCAAAGATAGGACAAGCACACAATGTCCTCGAGGTCCCGACCACAGGCCTGGTCGAGTATTGTCCACAGGTGGCACTGCCCATCAGAGGTCCAAAAGAAATCTCTTAACCTGGGCCAGGTACTTCAGTTTCAAATAGTCGCCCAGCTCCTCCTTACAGACCCAGACATGATGGCCCTTCTTTCCAGTCTGGGAGAAGTCCCCAGTTAATAGTAGTGCTTTGAAGAATACTTTGGACCCGAGGCTACTCTCTGTCCGCATTGCCTGAGGGAACTTGAACTTGTAGTGGCCACAGGGGGCATTTCCCAGGAACTTGGCTTCCAGGTTGTTTTCTGAGAGCGTGGCCAGGGTTTGCTCTGCTGTTCTTCGGAGGGTCTCCCCGAGCTGCCACTCTGCCTGGGGAAGCATCCAAACATCCTGGTCTCCAAGCTTCTCTTTGACCAACAGGACAAGGTTCCTGTCTAGCCTCCGGTCCAGTGAAGTTCGGTCATTCTTCTTATCAGCTTCTGTTATGTGAGCGCCGAGTTTGAATTGTAGGAATTTCTGCTCCCATACATCTTCCAAAACCTGCACCAGCAATATATTCTGTTCATCTTCTTCTTCATCATACAAGTCAACTTTCTTCTTTGCCAGTCGCTGGGCTTCATCCAAAGCACGAAACTCATGGTCTGAATACATACTTCTCTCTACTTCAATCTGCTGTAGTAAAGCCAGCCATCTCTTCCTGCAATGGGGTCAGTGGTTTCGAGATCAGCGGTGGCCACTGCAAGCACACCTCGCTCAAAAGTCGCGATGGAAACCCGCTGCTCGAGGGTGCGGCCGCAAGTGCCAGGCTGCAAGAACCCGGGCGACCAGCCCAGAGCCCCTCCAACCACCGCCAGCCCTTCGCCACCCCAAACAGAGCCCACCTTACCGGTGCCGCCATTCTTCTCTCTCATATACCTTTTATTCAATTTTCCCCAACATCTTACAAAACTAGAGTAAAATACAAATAGAGAGTTGACATTGCTGAAATCCACCTAACTTATTCATATTTCACTTGTTTTGTGTGTATATCTGTATGTGTTTGATTCAATGCAGTTTGATCATATATGTACATTCATGGATCCACCACCATAGTAAAGATAAGCACAGTTCACTTGCCATAAGGGTTCCTCTATTGTCCTTTTATAACCATGCCTTTTCCTTCCTCTCCTCCTACCTTTGGAAACTATTTATGTGTTTTCCATCCATTCAATTTTTTTTATTTCAAGACTTTGTATCACTGAATCATACAGTGTGTAACTTTTTGGGATGAGCTTTATTTTACTCAGCACAATTCTCTGGATATTCATCCAAGTTCTTGTATACATCAGTAGTTCATTCCTTTTCATTGTAGAGTAATGTTCCATTGTACGGATGTACTAGTTTGTTTAACCATCCAGTCATTGAAAGACATTTGGGTTATTTCCAGCTTGGGGCTATTATTAATAAATTTTCTATGAAAATTTGTGTATAAGTTTTTGTGTGAATGTAACTTTTCATTTTTCTGGAATAAATAACCAAGAGTGAATTTGCTGGGCTATAAGGCAGGTGCATGTTTAGATTTACAATAAACTGTCAAACTTTTCCCAGAACGATTTGTACCACTTTACATTCTCGCAAACAATGCATGAATGATTCAGTTTCTTTGCATACTCAGTTACATTTTGTATTGTCACTACATTTTACTATGGCCATTCTGATAAATGTGTAGTGATAGCTCATTGTAGTTTTATTTTGCATTTTCCTAAGGCTAATAAAGTTAAAAAGTTTTCATGTGCTTATTTGCCGGTTGTATATCCTCTTTGGTGAAATGTCTGTTCATACGTTTGGCTCATTTTGATTAATATTCCTTTAAAAAACTGTTGAATTTTAGAAGTTCTTTATATATTCTAAATTTTTGTCCTTTGTTAGATATGTGGTTTTGGAAATGTTTTCTTCCAGTCTTAAACTTGTTTTTTAATCCTCTTTCCAAGGTCTTTCATAGAGTAAAGGTATCTGTTTGTTTGATGAGGTCCAACTAATTATGACATCTCTTAAACTTAGAATTGGGCTTGGCACATAAGATCAATAAGATAAGCTTAGCTTCTTTGCTAAGAAAAAATGGAATGAAGAAGGAAGTCAGAGAACTAGTAAATTTATTTCTTTAAAAAATTTTTTTATTTAAATTCAATTCAGGTAACGTATACTGTATTATTAGTTTCAGGGGTAGAATTTAGTGATTCATCAGTTGCATATAGTACCTAGTGCTCAGTGAAGGAGGGCACTTGATTAATGAGTAAATTCACTTCTAGTTTGTGTTTGTGGTTTCTACTGCTGATATCTTGATCATTGTTAGATTTGAAAATAGCAGCATCTCATTCTTTTTAAATAACTTTTACATTGTACAATGTGTTGTTATAGGAGCACATAGGAAAAATATTTATTGTGTTTTATGGGTCCAAGAACTAAAGAATAAAAAGGAGTTAGCAAAAAGTGGAGAATGTGAGGGAATAGAAATGAGTAAGAGAATAGGATAAAATGCTCTGAAGTAACATTTTCCCAAATGAAGCCTGCAGATTCCCAGGAAACTTAAGTCATCATTTGCCTTTTACACTTTGTTAAAATTTGCACTGATGGTACTAAAGTAATGGTTGGTGCAGAAGCAAAATGGTTAAAACTGCTAGAACTTTAGCATGAATCAAGGCAGTGACGCCAAACTGTACTAGAAGTCATTATATTCTTGGGACGACTGGGTGGCTCAGTTGTTTAAGTATCTGTCTTCGGCTCAGGTCATGATCCCAAGCTCCTGGGATCCAGTCCCATATCGGGCACCTTGTTCAGCAGGGAGCCTGCTTCTCCCTCTGTCTGCCACTCCCCGTGCTTGTGCTCTCTCTCTCTCTGACAAATAAATAAAAGCTTTAAAAAACAACAATGAAAAAAAGAAGTCATTACATTCTTTATCACCATGCACTTGCAAAAGAAAGAATATCCTTATATAGAAAGAGTCTTTTCAACATTGGTACTGGAATAATTAGATAATCATATGCAAAAAAAATGAACATCCACCTAAACTTTATACCTCACACAAAAATTAACTCAAAATGGATTATAAATGTAAAACATATAACTATAAAACTCATATAAAATATAGGAGAAAAACTTCAGTGTTGAGGTTAGACAAAGTATTCTTGAACATGGCACCAAAAACCCAAACCTAAAAGAAAAAAATGATAATTGGACTTCATCAAAATAAAAAAACTTTTACTTTGTGAAAGATACTGTTAAAAGAATGAAAAGACAAGCTACTGACTGGAGAAAATACTTGAAAATCACATATTTGACAAAGTGCTTGTATCTAGAATGTATAAGGACCTCTCAACAGTAGAAAATCAACCATCCAATTTAAACATGGGCAAAACACTTCAACACTTCATCAGAGGATAAGAGAAGGTTAAGTAAAGACATGAAAAGATGAGAAATGCAAGTTAAAACCAGGATGAGATACTACTACACACCTATTAGGACGGCTAAAATAAGAAATAATGACAATATCAAGTGCTGTCTAGGATGCAGGGTGATTAGAACTTTCATATATTGCTGGTAAGAATGCAGAAATGGGACAGACACTCTGGAAAACAGTTTGGCAGTTTCTTATAGAGGGAAACATAGACTTACCAAATGATCCAGCAATTTCAGTCTTAAGTATTTACCCCAAAGAAATGAAAACTTATGTTCACACAAAAGTCTTCACATAAACATTTATAGCTGCTATATTCGGACTTACCCCAACTGGAAAGAACCTAAATGTTCTTCTGTGGGTAAATGGTTGAACAAAATGTGTTTCATTCTATCATGCAACACTACATCAAAAACTAATGATGTACTGTAGGGTGACTAACATATCATAATGAAAAAAAAATGTGTTTCGTTCACTCATTCATTCATTCAAACTGTGTTTCATTCATTCATAGAAAGGAAAACTACTTAGCAGTGAAAAAGAACAAACTGTTGGCATAGGCAACATCTTGGATGAATTTCAAAAGGTAGCATATACTCGGTGAAAGGAAGTGGTCTCCAAAGATCACATGCTAATGTATTTCATTTATCAAAATGATTACATGATAATCATAAAAAGGAGACCAGTGGTTGCCAAAGATTGGGAGTGGGGGCAGGTTGTGATTACAAAGGGGTAACACTAAGAAATGTTGCAGGGTAAGAGAACTATTTTGTATCCTAATTGCTTTTTTTTAAGAGATTTTATTTATTTACTTGTTTGAGAGAGAGAGAGCAAGAGAGCACGAGTGAGCACACAAACAGGGGGAGGGGCAGAGACAGAGGGAGAAGCAGGCTCTCCATGGAGCAAGGAGCCCTATGCGGGACTTGATCCCAGGACTCTGGAATCATGACCTGAACCGAAGGCAGATGCTTAACCAACTGAACCACCAAGGCGACCCCTGTATCCTAATTGTGAGACTGGTTATATAAATCTGTAGTCATTGGACTGTACACAAAAGATAAATTCAATTTTACAATTTATTAATTTAAAATTTCTTAATACTAAAATAAAAAGACATATTCAAGGGGGAAAAAAGAATGTTCATCCTTAAGCAGTAAAAATAATTATTTTTACAAAATCTCAATCCTTGAGTACATACCTTTTTTATATTCTAATTGATGAAATGGTTGAGTATAAAGAAAGCACTTTCCCTGCATACAGACATATTATGGTTGCCTCCAAAGAAAAACATCTTTGTGATTGTTTTTGTTGCAAGCAGAACTAACCACTTTTTTTTGCACAGAACACAAATTTTTAGTTGATATAACAACTTAAACAAACTATTTTTTCAGCCTTGGGTATCTGGCAGGCATTTTCTTGGAAATGATCAGTGTGGCCACAGAGTGCCTTTGCATGTTAATTAAAAGAAGTCTTGTGTTCTTCTTCATTCTCCAGCCTAATTTTTATTTTCCCCATGTTTTCTAGACATCTTCTCCATGTTGAGTTGAAAGTACTAAATCTGTAGATTTTGATAACCTCTGTTTAGGTCCAGCCAGCAATAGTAAAAAAATTAAAAATAGCTATCAGAGATTTTCATAATAACTTTCAACATCATATTCAGAGGGACATAGGGGAATTCAACAATTTGTATGGAGGTTGGAAGTGAGTATACAGAAAATATCTATTTAGTATGCACCTCGGTTCTCTGGCTACCCTGTAAATACCCATAGCTTAGCAATTAGTAAACATTATTTTAATTGCCTATTTACTTGCTGCCTTTGAGCACTAAACAACACTCTTGGAAGGCAGGGATTATGTCTTATTAACCATGACATTTCCTAAAATTAGCATTGGGCTTGGTAAAGAGTGGGGCATTTGATAGTTCTTTGATAAAGTAACAGAAGGAAGAATTGAGAGAAAGACTATTAAATTTTCTTCTAATTTATGTTTGTGGTAACTACTGCTGTTATCTTGATCATTGTTAGATTTGAAAACAGCATCTCATAATTTTTTGATCATCTCAGAATTGTCACACTTTTGCCAATGTTGATGCTAAATAAATATGCTATGATTCAGCTTGGCATTTGGAGGAGGGTAAAATGTGGCCAATAATACTTATTTTATAAGGATGTGGTGAGATAGTATATATGTACATATGAAGCATTTAGCCTATACCCCATATATGATAACTGTTCTTTTTACTACAACTGCCATAGAGACTACAATAAATAGAAAACTCGGCCCTCTCTGTTTCTACAGACACCTACCTTAGAAATTTCTACTTGGAATCTAGAGATAAATAATTTAAGGAAAACAGGGACACCTGGGTGGCTCACTCAGTTAAGTGTCTGCCTTCAGCTCAGGTCATGATCCCAGGGTCCTGGGATCGAGTTCCGCATTGGGCTCCCTACTCGCCTGGGAACCTGCTTCTCCCTCTCCTTCTGCCTGCTGCTCCCCCTGCTTGTGCTCTCTCTCCCTCTCTCTCTCTCTCTCTCAAATAAATAAATAAAATCTTTAAAAAATAATAACCTAAGGAAAACAAAATCACATTAGCCCTAACATCTTTGAAACACCAGTTCTAATGATGACATTCCTTCATCAGAGCAGTAATGGTGCAAATGTTCATACTCCAGGAAGCCATGCAGAGATGCTGTGGGTAGAGTTTTCGGACTAAGAAACTTATATTTATCACCCTATCTTGTTGTTTTCTCATTTGCTTGATACAAGAAGCAGGATCAGGGGCTACAAATATGTCCCCCCACTCCACATCCAGAGCCTTGGTGTATCAGATGTTATTGATAGAATGGAAGTAACACAGGGGCATGGAGTTGTACCTGTCTTGTTCATTGCTCTATCCCCACCGCTCACTTCCCAGTGGAGTCCCATTCGTATTTTCCCAATGAATAATTACATCACTGTTATTTACATTTACAATTTTAACGAAATCTCCTGCATTAATGCTTATAAGTTTTTATTTCCGAAAACAATGTTCTACAACAGATAATGCAAAAAAAAAAAGTAAAAAAGAAAAAGGTAGGGAATGGTGGTGGTGGGAGAGAGAGAGCCGCATAGAAGTTTATGTAATCAATAGGGACAGCATCAAAAGGCACTTTAACACATCTATTGTAGAAGTTGTATCACTATTATAAAAGGTTGGCTAAATGGCAGTGGTTGCCAGGATTTGGGAGGAAGGAAGGATGAATAAGCAGAGCACAGAGGAGTTTTAGGGTGGGGAGACTACTCTATATGATAACACAATGATGGATATGGGTCATTATCCACTTGTCAAAATCCATAGTATGTACAGCACCAAGAGTGACCTCTGATGCAAACTCTGGACTTTGGGTGCGAATGATACGTCAGTGTAGGTTCATCAGTTGTCTCAAATAGGCCACCCTGGAGCAGGATGTCACTAGCTGGGGAGATGGGTGTGGTGGCTGGATGTGTACAGGAAATCTTTGCATCTTCCGCTCAATTTCGTTGTAAACTTAAAACTGCTCTAAAAAATATAGTCTATTAAAAACAAAGTTAGGCTATATGGTAATCTCATGGTAAATCTTCCACTAAACATTATAAAATAAAACCACTTCCCCTGGAAAATTAATAAACGAGGTCTCTTTTGCTTTCCACCTTTGGTATCATGGCTTAATCATTTCAGCTACAATGGAAAAATGTGTTACTTTTATTTTCCCAGAAATTATAAGTTTCATTTTATAATAAATGCATAAAGCGCTGTATGAAACTATAACTTTGGCTGCATAAATCCAGCTATGTATTAAATAATTAGTTTGTTCCATAAGCAATAATTTAGAATCTAGATTGTCCAGGTTACCACACCAGGTGTTCTAACAAATGTAGAGATTTTTAAAACGATAATCTTGCCATTTGTGAGGTGACTTGCCATCTGCAGAGCATTTACACAAATATGCTGTCATTTGTCCTGCCCAACCCTGGAAGTCACATGGGAAGATTCAAAGTCCCATCTGATAATTTTTTATTAATTAAAAGTATATTAATTTAAAAAATGTCTGTTAATTTAAAAAATTCTATTCTTTTTTTTTTTTTTTGACAGAGAGAGAGACAGCCAGTAAAGAGGGAACACAAGCAGGAGGAGTGGAAGAGGAAGAAGCAGGTTTCCCGCTGAGCAGGGAGCCCCATGCAGGGTTCGATCCCAGAACGCTGGGATCATGACTTGAGCCGAAGGCAGACGCTTAATGACTGAGCCACCCAGGCACCCCTAAAAAATTATATTCTTGCACAAATATAAAATTAAAACTACATAGAATTTTAAAAAGAAAATTATCTCCTTTGACTTATCTTAGTAAAATAACTTTAATTTTAAAAATTTTACCTTTTAGGGCACCTGAGTGACTCAGTAGGTTAAGTATCTGCCTTCGGCTTAGGTCATGATCTCGGAGTCCTGGGATGCAGCCCTGTGTTGGGTTCCCTGCTCAGCGGGGAGCCTGCTTCTCCCTCTCCCTCCACCCTTCCCCCCCTGCTTATGCTCTTTCACGGGCACATACTCTCTCTCTCAAATAAATAAATAAAATCTTAAAAAAAATAAAATAAAATTTTACCTTTTAGACTGCTCATAGCTGAGGAATAATCACTATTGGACCAGAGGTGGTATTCTGAGGTATTATTTATTTATAGAAGTATAGAAAGTTATCAAAGTCAGGTACTAGAAGTAAAATGTGTTACTAGTAAATTCAGGAAAAGGTGTAGTGGTCCACAAGACCTTGTTAAGTAACAGACAGAGCACCAGAATGGACCTGGCGGAACTGAGAGACATTTTATATGTATATATACACACACACATATACATGCATATTATATATACATACATGTATATACGTATTTATGAGTGTATATATATATACACACATTGTATATCTGTGCGTATATATATTTATGTGTGTGTGTATGTGTGTGTATATATATATATATATATATATTTTTTTTTTTTAATACAAGAATGAGGGGAGCTAGGAACACAGTGGTTAAAGTGACCACGTAGAGTTAAAGTCTTTTGAAAGCTTGAACTTCAGATGCCTTACATGATGGCCTCGGAGAGAAGGCCCTTCTCCTTGATAATCCTCCCTGCTACGAACTTCTACCTTACACAAGAAGCAAACAGGAAAGAAGAGAATAACTAGACTAACTCGTGTCTACTTAGTTCTGTCTTGGAGAAAGTCAGGGGAGGCGTCTAAGAGGATTTGGTGCTGCAGTCCAAGGACGAGCTCATGAAAAATGGGTTTGGCGGTGAGGTTATAAGAAAGCTTCTGAGGACAGCAGTTCTTTCTTCCACTGATTTTGATGGGAGTCACTGTTAATTCCGAAGCACAGGGTTGCAAATCCACGCTCTTTCTCCTGTTCTGTCGGCATGGCTGTCTGGGAGGAAACTTGGAACAGCAAACGTTGGCGACTGGTATGGGAGAAACTGTAAAAGTCTGTTTGTGAGATGGGTCTTCTTGTCCCTTACCGGTAGCCAGGAAAGTTAGATCCACTCAGAATGCCCAGAGTAGAACAAAGACTCAATTGTGTGCATGATTGTTTCTATAACCGTAGAATAAAAGTCCTTTTTTTTTGCTCTTGTTTTGCTTCACGTTAGATGATAACTAGATTTAAACTTGTGAATAATTTTTATAATTATTACTCCACAGGATTGCATCATATTCTAGAAGGTCTGCATTTTGGTATTTATGGACATTCAGGAGGCATCTGACTCAATTTTAAAGTTTATATTATACATATGGTCGTTTTGAAAATCTTTACTCCGTATTATTGTGTTAACAGTAAAGACGGAAATAGAAACTGTAGTGTAGGGTGTAAGTGAGCAAACTGCGATAGCCTTGCTGTTGCTTTAATTTTCTGCCCAAAAGAGGCATGTCATTGTTTCAACTTGCATCTCTTTGTAATTAGGCAGATTTTATTTTAGTAATTATTATTTCCCCTTTGGTGTGAATTATTAGCTCATGTTATCTTTCTTTTTCTGTCCATCCTACCATCTTGCCCTGCTTCCTTCTCTGAAGGACTTAAAATCTAGTAGGAACAATTAGGGAATGTATTTAAATAATTATAAGTTTAAATGTTAACCCTCTTCAATCAGGCTAATACTCCTACCCCTTCACTGACACTATCCTTGACAAGTTTTTGAGCACCATTCATTTCACCAAATTCTAAAGTAAACTCCTATTTTCGCCTCCCCTCTCCCCAAAAAAAACCCCACAAAGCCCATCCCTGTTTCCTATCTCTATGAATTTACCTAGTTACCCAAACCACATCCTAAGGATTCCTGGCAGCTGTTCCATTTTCCTCTATTCCTGTGGACCTTATCTTCATTCCAATCACCCTGTATCTCTGTTGGCCTATTGAACTGAGGCCTCCCTTAGCCTTCACCTAACCCATCCTCAAAGTCCCCTCTGCTCCAATCCATCTGTCCTAACCTCTGAGCACTCTCCTCTTTTCCCTTCGCAGGCATATCTTCCCCTACAGAATTCCTTAATTCTGTTCTCCCTCCGTTCTTTCTCCTGAGGGAATCACAGGCCTGCCTTTTCTTTACTTCCAGATCCATAGGCCAATCATGCTTATTCCGATTCTCTTGATTTCTCCTCTATCATCCAGATCGAGCTATTCAGCCATTTTCCAAATATTTCTGCTTGAATGTCTCAATATCTCAAAGCTTCCCAAGATCAACATATAGGATTCTGGATCATGAGATTCTTTTTCTCTTTTTCAAGCTTTAATCCAGAAACTCTGGAGTCATCTTTGTATGTCTTACCCTCTCAGTATCTTCTCAATGTCTAATCCGTTACCAAGTCTTGCAGATGCCACAAGTTAAATATCTATTTATCCATTAACACATCTGCAACACCGTTGCCACTCTCCTGATCCAGAATATAACTCCAAATTTCCTGAAAACTCTAATGGTCTCTAAATAACCTTTCTATGGCCACTCTACTCCTGCTCCTCCAGCCAAATCTTATTTTCCACACTGCAGTCTATGATATTTTCAAACACTCTGACTACATTTCCACATTGCTTTGATGCTAAAGAACAGAGTCCTTACCATGGGTCCAAGGCCATGAATGATCTAGCCTGAACCCTCTTTTCCTCCAGTCTTACCTGCTCCCCCTTGCTACCTGTGTTTCCATCTTGCTAGCCTTCTTTCTATTCTTCACAGATTCCACATTCCTTCCAGCCACATCTGCTCAGTCTGGAATGTTCTTGTTCACACACTCATCTCCTCCCACACACTGCCCAGGATTCCTTCCTGTATTATACACCACACCTCAAGTGTCATTTCCTCAGGAAAAATTCTCTTGACCCAGCAATCTAGTTCAGGTTCCCCTGCAACATGATCTGAGTGGACAGTTTCTTTCTTCACAGCGTTTAACTCATGCATTCTCTCAACAAATAGATGCTAAGCCATAGGAAAGCTGAGGCTATATCTGGTTTTGCTTACCATTGTGTTTCCAGACACAATCATGTTGCCTGAAACTCAATCACTGTTTCTTTCTTTTTTTTTTATGTTTAATTAGCCAACATATAGTACGTCATTAGTTTTTGATGTAATGTTCAATGATTCATTAGTTGCATATAACACTGAGTGCTCATCACCACATGTGCCCTGCTTAATACCCATCGCCTGGTTACCTCATTCCCCCACCCCCTACCTTCACAATCACTGTTTCTTAAATAAATAAATAAATAAATAAATAAATAAATAAATAAATAAACTCTATTTCCAGAATCCAAGTGGGATTATGTTCTCCTTGTGTTGAAATCTTTTCCATAATCTTTCCTTGTGCTCAAGATAATGTTCAAACCCCTTCACGTGGTGTGTAATTCACATCAGGCCCTGCTTCCTGGTCAGTCCCCAATCTCATCGCAATTCAGTTGCATTATACCAGGATTTACTAAGAGCACCTAATATGTGCCAGATGATGCTGTGTGCAGAGGTCTGCAAGACAACCAGGATAAATACCATGAATACATATATAGACATAGTGGTCCAGGACAGGCATTAAATGAGCAATGGCAACTTTGATTTACCAAATATTTTATCAGTTGTAAAAACACTCCCTCCTTCATATGTAATGTTCCAGCCACCATAGCAAGTCATTTTGTTTGCTAAACACTCTATAGTCACTGGTCCTTTTTCCTTTGCATATGATGTTCCTTGTATTTCTTATTTGGCACGCTTGTGCTTCCTGCACTGACCTTTCCCCACTCCCCACCCAACTTTGCCTGGCTTGCTCTTTCCTACTAAAATTAAAATCTTTCCAATGTTGCCCCTTCTTATGAGCTCCTATAGAAACTTGTATACCACTACCTTCACACAGCTCTGCAAGTGTCTCTTACATGACAGTATGCTCCAGGAGGGCAAGCCTACATCTGGTTTGGTCAAACATGCAGCAGAGGCTCACTAAATAAATCTCAATTGAGTGAGTGAATGAGAATCAAGTGAACAGATGATCAAAGTGCCATGGGGATTCAGAGTACAAGGATGTTACTATGTTACATATGAGGAATAATTTATGTAGCAGATAAGATGCCTTATTTAACCATGAGAAAGTTTTATTTGGGCTACAGTTTTAGCAAAAGCACACATAGAATCACCAATGTATAGTTTCTCACATTCAGGCAAGAAGATGAATTGCAAATTGGGAAGAAGATTTCAGCTGTCAGTGAGGACCTATAAGCCTAAATCCTTTCTTGCACACTCCTACCCTCCAGGTTGGGTATTAGAAAAAGTTGGGGATTCTTGAGTAAAAACTACTTACAGATAAGTTTTTTGGTGTTCCTATCCCTGACCAAATAGGACCACATCATATCCTGTTAGAAGCAAGGAAGTTAGCAAGCAGGGTTTTCCTGGATGTGCTGATGGAGACCATTGTTATAATCATCCAGTCCTGCCAAATGGCCATGGAAATAGTTTGTCCTTCTCTCTGTTAGAGCCCAAGATGGGTTGGGAAACCTGAGTGTGATTCCTAACTTGAAAAATACTGAGATATTAAAAATAATGTGTTTGTGGCAGAAGAAATAATGCTACATATATCTTGTAGGTGTCTGCAAATAGCCACTCGTCAAGGAGACTGGAATAGTGCTTGGGGAGTTCCTATAGACTTGGGTACCTATATTTTGGAAACTTGGCTGTTTTATGTTTGTTTCCCCCCTCTAATTATTTTCACTTTGTTCTCTCGTAGGACTTAATAAACTTCTCTTTGAAAATGTCAGCTTGTCCCAGCTACGCAATGAGGAACCAAGGAAAAGAGTGTGTTTTGTGTTATTAAAAGATAAACTGAGGTACATTAAAATTTTGTAGAGTGTATTTCAACAAACATGGACTGGAATCTGAAGGTAGCACCAAATGGAAAGTGGTCGGACGCCTTTGGCCAACAGAGTTGGGGAAAGGTTGCTATGGAGCCAACAGGAGTTGAGGAAAGGCAGAGGCAAAGCAACGAAATTATTTGATTGGCTAAAACTTAAGCTGCCTTATTTGGGAAAGAATAGTTGGCTGCTTGTGATTGGTTGTTTTTAGGTTTCCTTTCTCATCTTTGAAGCATTTGGAGGAACTGATCTTGGCTTAGGTTCCTATTTGCTTTTGCAGTCCACTGAGGCACTAGAGCCACCCCCGATCTAGTGGCCTCCTTGTTTAATTACTTGAACAGTGTCCTCTTTGGTTGGTTTGTTTTGATATGTGTTACCAGGTATGGTCATTATATTCAAAGGGGTGTTATTCCCTGGAGGGTCAAGCCCAGGTGGGGCAGCAAGAATTAAAGTGAAGGGAGACCGACACAGAGGGATAGTAAGAGAAGAGTGACTCCAGTTCTTCCACCATAGTTTACCCAATCTCAGATCCTTCTGCCTCTATCTAATGACAAATTCAGTTTTCCTAGTCTGGTACTACAGCACAACTGATAAAGACCACACACCTCAGAGTTTAATGCTCTATTTTCTTTATTACAAAGAATGTTCCCAAGATGAAGATGATGAGGATGAGGATGATTTTTAACAAACTATTGATGTTTTTAGTTACAGCTTCTATGTCCTACTTAGAATACTTTTAACTGTTATCTATCTATCATCTATCTATCTATCTATCTATCTATCTATCTATCTATCTATCTATCCTGCTCTTATTATATGAATCAACACAGATCACATGGAATTGTTGCAATTTATTTTATGTTTCTGGTATTTTGGAGAGAATTTTTAAACCATTGAGAGAGTTTTGTGTGCCATTAATCAAAACAAAAAGCAAGCAAACAAAGGACAAGGGGGAAAAAGAAACCAGAAAAAGAAGGTACCTTTCTCCAAAATGAAATGTATCAATTGTTAGCCAAGAGAAATGTAAAATGGCCTTCACCTTTGGGTTATTCCATTGCATTTAAATGCTTGTAACTGTTTTAGAAAGCTTGACGCCCACACCACAGGATCTTGCTCCTCTTTAATTTTCTCTAATTTGTGTAGTGAATAACCAAATACTCATAATGCAATTAGAAGATAATCAGGCTTGTAATTATGTTAATTGCTGGAGACTTACATCAATCCTCCAGCAAAGTGATAGGATTTCAGGGGAACTATTAACATAGCAAGAGAGTGAGGGGAAGACTGGGATGGGTGACTCCAGAAATTGATCAACAGCTATGGTTTGTATCACTGAATAACACTGAGGACAATAGAGCCATACAGGAAAGGGGCCTTCAGGAGGGTACTTAGAAAATGGTTTTAGGTTCCAGAAAATCAACCTCTTTTGTTGATTTCTTTCCCACAAATAATCACATTGTCTACCTGTTTTATCATAAGAAGCTTAATTCAAAGACAACAGATAAATAGGTGAAAGAGAGAATGACTTTTTGCCTATTAGCACTGTCTTCCACATTACTGAAAACTGAACAGAACAAAACAAGACATGGTTATTGCCTGTATGTCTATACTAGAAGTGTCCTTCGTTCATATGATGATGACCAATGGCCAAGCTATAACTCTGTTGTAATCTGCCTTTAGATAGCTCCCCACCCATTAAATCTTCATGGCCTGGACATTAAGTTTATTTCTAAATACAATCAATTACAATGTGAATTAAAATTTTCCTATTTTCTTTAGAGGCAGCTGGAGCTAAGCTGGCCATCCTGAAGCCTGCTTTGGACAAGCCTTTCTTGCCTTTCTTCATTAGTACAGACAGTCTGAGAAGCCTACTCTCTCTTTTCTTTCATCCATGTGTGCTGTGTGGTATGGCAGGTAAAAAAGGTCTGTGGTGTGGTTTAACGGCTACTTAAAAAAAGGTTTATGTCACCACATTTTTACCACCTCGTGAAGTTAAAATTAAAATTACCTCACAAAGAGATGTGGAGAAAAGGGATACCTTGTGCATTGTTAGGGGGGATGTAAAACAGTGTAGAGGTTCCTTGAAAAATTAAAAATAGAACTACCATATGATCCAGCAGTTCCACTTTTCATTTTTTACAGCTGTCAAGACATGGAGACAACCTAAGCATTCATGGATGGATTGATGGATAAAGCAAAGGTGGAATATATATATATAATGGAATATTATTTGGCCATGAAAAAGAAGGAAATTCTACTGTTTATATTTATATAAATATGTTTGTATTTATATAAATATATTTATATTTATATAATTTTATATATTATATTTATATATATATATAATGAAATATTATCTGGCCATGAAAAAGAAGGAAATTCTACTGTTTGTGACAACATGGATGGACCTTGGGGGCATGATGCTGAGTGAAATAAGTCAGACAGCAAAAGACAAATATTGCCTGATATTACTTATATGTAGAATCTAAAAAACCTGAACTCATAGAAACAGAGAATAGATTGGTGGTTACCAGAGGGGGCAAGGGCAACAGTAGAGGAGTGAAAAGGGTCAAAAGGTACAAACTTCCAGTTGTAAGATTAATAGGTTATGGGATGTAATGTACAGCATGGTGATTATAGTTAATAATACTCTTATATATTTGAAAGTTGCTAAGAAAGAGTAGACCTTAAAATTTCTCATCACAAAAAAATTGTAACTATGTAAGGAGATGAATATTAACTAAACTTACTATGGTAATCATTTTGCATTACATACATATATCAAATTGTGAAATTGTTCACCTTAAACTGATACAATATTACAAATATGCCAGTTATATCTTAATAAAATTGGGAACAAATGAGGGGGAAACCATAGGTCATTTATTTAGAATAGAGAGGTTGGTCAAAACTGATGCTAAATTACATTGAATCACCAGTGGCCCCTTTGGCCAAAAGGGGAAAAATTACCTCAGAAATGTTTTGTTTATTATCTGACAGTAAAGGACCAAGAGATCTTCTGAGTAGTGTTTAGTGGAATGCCACCTATCAATTATGATTAAGATAAATTGAAAGGCTTTTTGATTTTCGAATGTACACAAGCTAAAATGCCCATCTACAACAAAAGTAGGGTTAGAAAAACTCAATCTCAACTATTGTTACTCAGTGTTAATACACACAATAGCTGATTCCCATCATAACTTTATTTGATATCCTTAATATCAAAATAAAGTGACAAATTCGGGTTTGTAATTCGCCATATGCTTACTGCTTCTGGGCCATTTGGGAAGCATATTGCAACTATACAGGGCATAATTAAACTGTAAGAATGCTATAAGCTGAGTTAAATAAGGTACATTACATAATATTCACCAATTTTCTGCCACATTTTTTATTAATTGTTAAGCATTAAGGTGAACACAGGCTCTAAGAGTTTATAAAAGTTTGAGTCATTAAAATGACCCAAAGTATTAGATTTTACTGGCTGCTAGAAAGCCAGAAAGAAAAATATATGCTAAACCCAAAACCATTTAAAGGACGTCCTTCCTCAGAATGTTATCAGTTAGTCAACAGGCAATTTATTTGCAAGTAACAGGATCAGGCCATCATCGATAAAAGAGTAACCATCAGAGGAAGGGGAGAAGATGGCGGAGGAGTAGGGGACCCCTTTTTCAGCTGGTCCCCTGAGTCGAGCTGGATAGGTACCAGACCAGCCTGAACATCTACGGAATCAGCCTGAGACACAGGAAGATACATCTGGATCTCTACAAATGAACATCTCCAGCGCTGAGTATTGAGGTACGAAGCGGGGAGCCGTGAAACCGCGCACAGATATCAGAAGATAAACGGAAGGGGGAGGGAGCCGCCGTGTTTGGGCACCGGGAAGCGCTAGCCACCTGCACAGGGCTGCGGATGGACTCACAGACGGCACCCGTGAGAACAGCCTTAGACGGTGAGCCAGGGAGCGCTCACCACCAGACTTCTCACGGAACTCCGGTGCGCTCACTGTAACCAGACTGAGACCAGGAGCTCCGGAGCGCACGGGGGCAGCTGGCGACTGGCGGCTGGCGGTGTTAGAAACACAAAAGACAGACGCGCCAGCCCTGGCAGTGCGGGCTGGGCCCCGGGTGTGGGGTGCACATCCTGGGACGCTCTAGGGTTGAGCAGCACCAACAGAAACAGAGTTAAAGTGGCCAGAACATCAGTGGAGAATGGTCCGCGATCCCTCTGTTCTGAGACAGAGGCTAAGATTCGGCCACTGCTGCTCTGACTCTGAGAAGAGGCACAGCAAACCGCCAGGGAAAGCCGCCAGAGAACAAAAGCCCAGAAATACTGGCTCACAGTGTGCCCATCCCCATCCCCCCTCGCAGAGGACACGGAGACTCTACCCAAACAGGATTGCCTGAGTATCAGTGTGGCAGGCCCCTCCCCCAGAAGGCAGGCTGAAAAATCAAGAAGCCCACATCCCTAAGATCCCTACAAAACAAGGGCTCACAGCCTGGGTCCTGGTCAATAATTTGGGCTCCGGACAACCCCGCAACCTCTCCTCATCAGAATGACGAGAAGGAGAAGTCCCCCCCAGCCAAGAAAAGACAATGAGTCTGTGGCCTCTGCCACAGAACTAATGGATATGGATATAACCAAATTATCAGAAATGGAATTCAGAGTAACAATGGTCAAGATAATGTGTAGACTTGAAAAAAGTATTAACGAAAATGTTAATGAGAATATAGACTCTCTAAGGGCGGAAATGAGAGCGAATTTGGCAGAAATTAAAAATTCTATGAGCCAAATGCAGTCAAAACTAGAGGCTCTGACAGCCAGGGTGAATGAGGCAGAAGAACGAATCGGCGAATTGGAGGATGGGTTAGTAGAAGAAAAATCTAAAATAGAATCTGGCTCAAAAAAAATCCACGCATAGGAATGTAGGTTACGGGAGATTACTGACTCAATGAAACGTTCCAATATCAGAATCATCGGCATCCCTGAGGGGGTGGAGAAAAACAGAGGTCTAGAAGAGATATTTGAACAAATTATAGCTGAAAACTTCCCTAATCTAGCGAGGGAAACAAACATTCGTGTCCAAGAGGCAGAGAGGACCCCTCCCAAGCTCAACCACGACAAACCTACGCCACGTCACGTCATAGTGCATTTCGCAAATATTAGATCCAGGGATACAGTATTGAAAGTGGCCAGGGCAAAGAAATTTCTCACGTACCAAGGCAAAGTTATCAGAATTACATCAGAGCTGTCTACACAGACCTGGAATGAGAGAAAGGGTTCGGGGGGGGGGCATTTTTAAAGCTCTTTCAGAGAAAAACATGAAGCCAAGGATCCTCTATCCAGCAAGGCTGTCATTCAGAATGGATGGAGAAATAAAGACCTTCCAGAATCGCCAGTCCTTGACCAATTTCGTAACCACAAAACCAGCCCTACAGGAGATACTAAGAGGGGTTCTATAAAAGTAAGGGCCCCAAGAGTGATACAGAACAGAAAGTCACAATCTATAGAAACAAAGACTTTACTGGCAACATGGAATCATTAAAATCATATCTCTCAATAGGCAGTCTCAATGTAACTGGCCTAAATGCTCCCATAATATGCCACAGGGTTGCAGATTGGATAAAAAGACATGACCCATCCATTTGCTGTCTACAAGAGACTCATTTTGAAACTAAAGATACATTCAGACTGAAAGTAAAGGGATGGAATACCATCTTTCACGCCAATGGACCTCAAAAGAAAGCTGGGGTAGCAATTCTCATATCAGACAGTTTGGATTTTAAACTAAAGGCTACAGTTAGAGACACAGAAGGGCACTATATTATTCTTAAAGGATGTATCCAACAAGTGGATATGACAATTATAAATATCTATGCACCCACCAGGGGAGCAGCAAGATACACAAGCCAACTCTTAACCAGAATAAAGAGACATATAGATAAAAATGTGCTAATAGTAGGGGACTTCAACACTCCACTATCAGCAATAGACAGAGAACTGGAACAAAAAACCAACATACAAACAAGAGCTTTGAATGCCATACTCAATGAGTTGGACCTCATAGATATTTATAGAACACTAGACCCCAGAACCAAAGAATACTCATTCTATTCTAATGCCCATGGAACATTCTCAAGAATAGACCATGTTCTGGAACACAAAACAGGTCTCAACTGATACCAAAAGACTGAAATTATCCCCTGCATATTCTCAGACCACAACACTCTGAAATTGGAACTCAACCACAAGGAAAAATTTGGAAGAAACTCAAACACTTGGAGACTAAGAATCATCCTGCTCAGGAATGACTCAATAAACCAGGAAATCAATAATCAATTTAAACAATTTATGGAGACCAACAAGAATGAAAACACAATGGTCCAAAACCTATGGGATACTGTAAAGGTAGTCCTAAGGGGGAAATACATAGCCATCCAAGCCTCACTCAAAAGAATAGAAAAATCTAAAATGCAGTTTTTATATTCTCACCTCAAGAAGCTGGAACAGCAACAGAGGGACAGGCCTAATCCACTCACGAGGAAGCAGTCGACCAAGATGAGAGCAGAAATCAATGAATTAGAAACCAGAAGTACAGCAGAGCAGATCAACAGGACTAGAAGCTGGTTCTTTGAGAGAATCAATAAAATTGACAAACCACTGGCAAGACTTATCCAAAAGAATAGAGAAAGGACCCAAATTAATAAGATTATGAATGAAAAAGGAGAGGTCACGACCAACACCAATGAAATTGGAAGGATTATTAGAAACTTTTATCAACATCTATATGCCAATAAATTAAGCAATCTGGAAGAGATGGAGGCCTTCCTGGAAACCTATAAACTACCAAGACTGAAACAGGAAGAAATTGTTTTTTTAACAGGCCAATTAATTATGAAGAGATTGAATCAGTCATAAACAACCTTCCAAATAACAAAAATCCAGGGCCGGATGGTTTTCTGGGGAATTCTACCAAACATTCAAAGAAGAAATAATACCTATTCTCCTAAAGCTATTTCAAAAAACAGAAACAGAAGGAAAGCTACCAAACTCATTCTATGAGGCCAATATTACCTTGATCCCCAAACCAGGCAAAGACCCCCTCAAAAAGGAGAATTACAGACCGATCTCCCTAATGAATTTGGACGCCAAAATCCTCAACAAGATCCTGGCTAATAGAATCCAACAGTACATTAAAAGGATTATCCATCATGACCAAGTGGGATTCATCCATGGGATGCAAGGGTGGTTCAACATTCGCAAATCGATCAGCATGATACATCATATCAACAAGAAAAGACTCAGTAACCATATGATCCTCTCAATTGATGCAGAAAAAACATTTGACAAAATACAGCATCCTTTCCTGATTAAAACCCTTCAGAGTGTAGGAATAGAGGGTACATTGCTCAATCTCATGAAAGCCATCTATGAAAAGCCTACAGCAAATATCATTCTCAATGGGGAAAAGCTGGAAGCCTTTCCCTTAAGATCAGGAACATGACAAGGATGCCCACTCTCGCCACTATTATTCAACACAGTACTAGAAGTCCTTGCAACAGCAATCAGACAACAAAAAGGGATAAAAGGTATCCAAATCGGCAAAGAAGAAGTCAAAATGTCTCTCTTTGCAGATGACATGATGCTCTACATGGAAAACCCAAAAGAATCCACTCCCAAACTATTAGAAGTTATAGAGCAATTCAGTAATGTGGCGGGATACAAAATCAATGCTCAGAAATCAGTTGCATTTCTATACACGAATAATGAGACTGAAGAAAGAGAAATTAGGGAATCCATCCCATTTACAATAGCACCAAGAACCATACATTACCTTGGAATTAACTTAACCAGAGACGTAAAGGTTCTATATTCTAGAAACTACAAATCACTCTTGAAAGACATTGAGGAAGACACAAAAAGATGGAAAAATATTCCATGCTCATGGACCTTATTAATTAACATAGTTAAAATGTCCATGCTACCCAGAGCAATCTACACTTTCAAGGCTATCCCGATCAAAATACCGAGGACATTTTTCAAAGAAATGGAACAAACAGCCCTTAAATTTGTGTGGAACCAGAAAAGGCCCCAAATTGGCAAGGAATTGTTGAAAAGGAAAACAAAGCTGGGGGCATCACAATGCCGGATTTCGAGCTGTACTACAAAGCTGTGATCACAAAGACAGCATGGTACTGGCACAAAAACAGACACATAGACCAATGGAACAGAATAGAGAACCCACAAATGGACTCTCGGCTCTTTGGGCAACTAATCTTTGATAAAGCAGGAAAAAACATCCAGTGGAAAAAAGTCTCTTCAATGAATGGGTGCTGGGAAAAATGGACAGCTACATGCAAAAGAATGAAACTTGACCACTCTCTCACACCATACACAAAAATAAACTCCAAATGGATAAAAGACCTCGATGTGAGACAGGAATCCATCAAAATTGTAGAGGAGCACATAGGCAGCAACCTCTAGGACATTGGCCAAAGCAACCTTTTCCATGACACATCTCCAAAGGTAAGAGAAACAAAAGATGAAATGAACTTGTGGGACTTCATCAAGATAAAAAGCTTCTGCACAGCCAAGGAAACAGTCAAAAAAACTAAGAGGCAGCCCAGGGAATGGGAGAAGATATTTGCAAATGACACTACAGATAAAAGACTGGTATCCAAGATCTACAAAGAACTTCTCAAACTCAATACACAAGAAACAAATAAACAAATCAAAAAATGGGCAGAAGATATGAACAGACACTTTTCCAATGAAGACATACAAATGGCTAACAGACACATGATAAAATGTTCAAAATCATTAGCCATCAGGGAAATTAAAATCAAAACCACACTAAGATACCACCTTATACCAGTTAGAATGGAAAAAATAGACAAGGCAAGAAACAACAATTTTGGAGAGAATGTGGAGAAAGGGGATCCCTCCTACATTGTTGGTGGGAATGCAAGTTGGTACAGCCACTCTGGAAAACAGTGTGGAGGTCCCTTAAAATGTTAAAAATTGAGCTACCCTATGACCCAGCCATTGCACTACTGGGTATTTACCCCAAAGATACAGACGCAGTGAAGAGAAGGGCCATATGCACCCCAATGTTCATAGCAGCATTGCCCACAATAGCCAAAGCGTGGAAGGAACCGAGATGCCTTTCAACAGATGACTGGATTAAGAAGTTGTGGCCCATATATACAATGGAATATTACTCAGCTATCAGAAAGAACGAATTCTCAACATTTGCTGCAACATGGACGGCACTGGAGGAGATAATGCTAAGTGAAATAAGTCAAGCAAAGAAAGGCAATTATCATATGATTTCTCTCATCTATGGAACATAAGAACTAGGAAGATCTGTAGGGGAAGAAAGAGATAAAGAAAGGGGGGGTAATCAGAAGGGGGAATGAAGCATGAGAGACTATGGACTATGAGAAACAAACTGAGGGCCTCAGAGGGACGGGGGTGGGGGATTGGGATAGACTGGTGATGGGTAGTAAGGAGGGCACGTATTGCATGGTGCACTGGGTGTTATACGCAACTAATGAATCATCGAACTTTACATCGGAAACCGGGGATGTACAGTATGTTGACTAACATAATATAATAAAAAAAACATTAAAATAAAAAAAAGAGAGTAACCATCAGTTACAAATATTCAAGAATAAATGAGGGATTTGAAAAAAGGCCACATTTTATGAAATGGAGTGGTAGGAAAATATATTACTCATAGAAACTAGAAACTTTTCCTATAACTTATTTATGGTTGGCAAATTGTCCAAAAACTTAATTAGACAAGCTGATATTCTTGGAAGAGATCTCAGACTAGCTCATTACATTAACTCCATAAATTTGTTCTTTCAGAAATCCCCAAGTAGGCAACTAATCATACAGAGAGTTTCTTGCTTTTTCTCATTCTTTAATTTCAACTTTTATCATTGGCTAGAGTTTTATTTTTACTGAGCACAGAAGTAATTGACCCAGAAAAATTTATTTAGCTTATAAACCATCACTTTAAATTAGATGTAGGTTTAGAGATAATTTGGTTAACATTCTACTATGATTTCTCATTAATATAAAAATGTGAGATTCATCTCCAACCTCTTTAGTTTATATAATGAGAATAAAATTTATGGTAGTAAGGAATTTATGTAAGGAAGGAAAGGATGCTTCTCCTGAAAACTGTACTCTTTAAGAATGAACTGTACTCTTTAAGATGTAAGATAACCATTTGTTTCTTTTTAGTCCCCTCTCAAGGTTATGAACAGTGAAGTGTCAATGGCAGGAGACTAATCACGGTGATTGTGGTCAAGATCATAATGAATAGGTAGCTTACATTCTAACTACATCTGGGTAAATATACTATATACTATTTATAAATAACTCTTCTGTATGATGTAGATGTGGTACAGTAGTTTCTATTTTAAAATATCACATTTTAGACCCACTTGTTTTATAAAATGTTATAAAAAGAAATAAATACAGTTTGCTTTCATATTCTTTCCTTTCTCTTACCAATGTGCTTTTTTCTATGCTCCAATTTATCCTATAATCAACAAATTTAGGTCTGTGCAGATTTTCCCCAAATTGCATGCAGGTTTCTATTAACTCTGCAGCAAGATTTTAGCTTATCCCACTTCATGCTGATTTTTTTCCTTACTTGTTAAAATACTTCAAATGAGTGATTAATGCAATGGAGAGTAGCTAAAACCTGTATTTAAAGTTTAAAAGATTATTGGGCCTAGACATCCTGAGAGTATTTAAAAATTGAAGGAAAGTGACTAGACATGAAGTCTGAAATTACTTTACTTAAGAACAAGTATTTGTCAAAATCAAGCTTATGGCTCTGGACAGGGACATTCAAAACGTGTTTTAACAGTAAATATTTCAGCTGTATAACTTGAAATCCGCTGTGAAAACTTTAGAAAGAATTGCCTTAAGGTATGACTAAATTATTTAAGGCTTGTTCTTTTTGAAGTCTAATTTGTATCCCTAAATGATATTAATAGTCAAAAAGAGATTCAAAGTTGAAAATGGATGTATGCCATTTCTGTGATAAAAACAAAAACAAAACCTGGTGCCACGTGTGTGTACTAACGTGAAACTTCACCTTATTTAGTTTATATGGAAAAAACTGGGGGAAAAAAAGAGAAAAAATAAGTCCCCCTTTTTTTTAACAAGTTCAATATTTTGTAATCGTTTTATTTCTGGTTAAGAGATGGCTCAAGGGGTGCCTGGATGGCTCAGTTGGTTAAGTGTGGACTCTTGATTTCCACTCAGTTCTTGATTTCAGCATAGTGGGATGGAGCTTGGCATCTGGCTTCATGCTCAGGAGGGAGTCTGCTTGAGATTTTCTTTCTCTCTCTCTGCCTCTCCTCTCTCCCTCACCCCCCAACCCCACTCTTTCTCTAAAATAAATAAATAAATAAATAAATAAATAAATAAATAAATAAATAAAATCTTTTAAAAAAGGAAAGAAATGGCTCAAAGGTTTTTTAAGGATTTGGTTTTTGAAGAAGAGGGTGGCTGGTCATCGTCTCTAATGAAGTTAGGAGAATTAAATACGTGGTTTCCATTGATGGAGTAGAAATTATTTTCAAGAAAACTATGTAAAAATAGTAAAACAAACTTTTGAGGAGATTTAGATAACTCTGTTGTTTCTGTGAGTGTGTTTGTATAGGATTTTAAGAGCAGTATAAGCATACAACTACAAAGGTTTGACTTGAAAGAAATCTTTATAAATTTGACCTAAGGACATGTTAGTTTAGAGACAAATAACCTTTTAGTGGTTGTATGATCATGGAAGTGAAGATATTGAAAAATGAGATCGAAAATTAGATTTAAAAATATACAGAGTAATGTAAGTTCATTAAACTCACAGTCAATGATATTGGGAAGGCTATAAATCTTGAATGAAGGAATATTATTACAAAAAGGGCATGTAAGCCTAAGAAACCCACAAAACTCTGTATTTAAACCAAAAATATACCTTAAGATGAAAATAAATCTTAGGCACCAACACTGCATATAAAGGCTTATCTAAATAAATCAAATATAGTTTTTTATTTCACAAGAATTTCAGAATATGCCATTGTGCAAATACAATTTATGAGTATGGAAAGGTATAAAATAAAACAGCAATTCTAATCACCACAGGTTTGTCAGTTATGTTAAAATTAAATGATTAGGTTACTAAAACATATGTCTTTAAAGGAGTGACAATGAAGGTGTGTTTATGAGTTACAAGACTCTAAGTTATTTATGAGTTATTTGAAGTCAAATTGGCAAATTATACCTATAGAGAAATCTGAAGCAAATGGGAAATTAAGAAAATAATTGAATCATCAAATTATGATGACACCTTTGGGGAGTATGAATTGCCAAACAAGTTTGGTCTACTTGACAGGTTCCCTTAAAGAGACTGAAGAGAAAACTCTCCTTATGGTTATTCAAATGAATACTTTAATTATTATTTTTGTTAAAGCATCCTACTATTACTGATATGGAATGAGGAATCCATAAAGCATTTTGATTAAGCACACTAAAATTGTGTTTCTCCAGTTAATATATGAACTGAATTAGAATTTATTGAAGATAAAAATGTCACTTTCGATATGTAATAACTCCTGTGGTCTCAAATGAATGGTAATATCTCAAATGGATGATAAAAGATTAAGTCCATTTTACATAATAACTCGTGTAATTTAGAAAGCAATTGGCTGGGTGGAAAAGGGCTCTGTTTTTAATACTTCTGATTTTCCTATAAATGGAACAGAATTGTGGAGCAAATACAATCCCAAACAGTAAATAACTGTCTTGCTCTTCAAATCCATATTTTACTTTTCAGTGAATCATAATTTGTAAGAGTACTCCTCAAATTTTCATCTTTAGGGCTACTAGTAAACAAATCACCCTACTCTGATAACCTCTAGTATTTATTTCTTATCTGACTTTTAATATTCCTAAACAAGTTAATTTTAACCATAGTCTAACTTTAGAATTATGGCAGGGTCTCCATGTTCTCGATCACACCTAATATGACTACAGTACAAATAATCTTCTTTAAAAAAAAAAAAGACTTTAACTTTTGAGCAAGTTTAGATTTACAGAAAAATTTAATAGATAGTGAAGAGTTTCCACATACCTTCACCCAGCTTCCCTCTTTATTAATAGTTTGTATTAATCCAGTACACTTATTAACATTGAGGAACCAGTATAGGTACATTATTATTAACTAAAGTTCATCATTTTTTCAGATTTCCTTAGTCTGCACTTAATTTTTTTTTTTGTTTGTTTGTTTGTTTTTTCAGGTTCAGTACCCATCCAGGATCCCACACTCCATTTAGCCATCATTTTTCTTTAGGCTCTTCCTCACTGTGAGATTTTCTCACTTTCCTTATTTTTGATGACCTTGACAGTTTTGAGGCACACTAATCAGGCTTTGTGGGATGCCCTTCTATCAGAATTTATCCAATGTTTTTCTCATGAATAGTCTCCTTTTGCTCTCCCTTCTCATTTACCTTAGATTTTCCTCACTGCAACCACAAGTCTTTGCTGTGTGTAAGCTTTTCAGAAGGATTTTATCACTGGGGAGTTTTCAAGGAGTTTTCTGTGAGTGCAATGAGATGGTTTCCCTTCCTTGGAGTGAACAGCTCCTGGGTAACAAGCTCCTTCTAAAATTGAGAACAGCCAGTAGTCTGTCAACCTTGATCATCAAATTCTGCCGCCTTTATTGTAGATTCAACTGACCCACCTCACAGGCTCTGTTGGAAGCTGGTTTGTTGTTGTTGTTGCTGTTTTTAAGATTTATTTATTTATTTGAGAGAGAGGGAGAGAACACGAGTGGGAGGGACAGAGGGAAAGGGAGAGAGAATCTCAATCAGACTCTGCACTGAGCATAGAGCTCGGCATGGAGCTCAATCTGGGGACCCGGGGATCATGACTTGAGCCAAAACCAAGAGTAGAACCCTTAATGGACTGTACCATCCAGGGGCCTATGGAAGCTGTTTTTAGACAAAGGAGTTTAAAGTTATGCAAACATGGTTACTTAAAGTCATAAAATAAAAATTGAACAGTATTTCAATTTTATTCATCAAATGGTCAGAAGTAGTTCTAGTAGGTGACAAAATTTGCATCTGCACTTTCTATATTTACCAAAAATCCATTTCTGATCAATGTTATTTTTTTGTCTTTCACAGGATATAAAGCTTTCCTACCAGTCACATGTCATATGAAATGAAATCCTTTAAAAGGAGAACAATCGGGCAAATAGTAAATATTGAACAAATGTTTACTAAGTATAACTAATTGAATAAATAATGAAAAACAAATTTTTGATCCATGTGACCTTGGGCAAATTTTATTCATAGATCATCTGATGCCTACTATGTGAGAGATATTGTGCTAGGTGATTCAAAGTTCTAGGTGATTCAAAGATAAAGTTCTAGGTGATTCAAAGATGAAAAAAAAATGCTGCAGTCATATGTAGCTCCTTCTGCCCTGAGTTTTGTCCTGATCTGCCCCTCTGTACCTCTATGAAATCCTTGACACTAAGACTATGGGTTTGGTAATTATCATGCTTTTCCATTATTATCATTTTTTTTGATGGACTCTCTTTAACAAATGAAGTTTTTTTTTTCAAGATTTTTTCTTTCTCTCTTTCTTTAGAGAGAGCAGGGAGAAGGAGAGAGAATGTTAGGCAGACTGTGCTGAGCATGGAGCCCGACGTGGGATTCCATCTCATGATCCTGAGATCATGACCTGAGCAGAAACCAAGAGTAGGACACTTAACTGAGTCACCCAGGCACCCCCATGCTTTTCCATTATTAATCTTGGGAAAGATATGTAAGCTTTCTGAGCCTCAGTCTCATTTTATATAAAATGGGAATGATTCTATCCATACCATAGGTTATTGTGAGAATTATATGAGGCAAAATACATGAAGGGGCAAAGACCAGAACTCTACCCTTGGCACACGCTCGCCAATGTCAAATCCCCTCTTCTTCTTCCCCTTCATCCTTTTCTGAAGCCCTCTCTAGTTCCATTTGTGTTTTGTTATCTCTTTCCCTTTCACACTTTGGTCTCACTTTAAAACCTATTTGCATTTAATATACACATTATTCTTTTATCCGCTTCCCCCAGATCTTTGCTACCAGTTCCCTTATCCTTTCTCCTGATGGTATCAGCCTGTGTTTGCATTTCCAGGTTTTTTGTTTGTTTGTTTGTTTGTTTGTTTGTTTTTTAAATACAATAAGACCAAGCTAATCCAGCACAAAACTCAAGGGCCTGGGATACTGAACAAAGTTATTTCATATGGCTTCCAGAAGAATTGTGCACTCAGTCAACTGGTAGATGCAGAAACCGGATGGTGGAGGCTTAATGGGTAGCCAGAAGTGAAGAAATGCAGATTGACACTTATGGATTGTATTTTAAAGATTATCAGAAAAAAGAAAAAAGAAACAGTGCTGTGAGGATTCCTGAAAGGATGAGAGTAAATAGAGAAATGAGAGCAAGAAGGGAAAGTTAAACCAGACAAAGATTGATCAAAGAGAGTATAAGAAGAACAATAGATTTTAAGTTATAAAGAGAGAAAGTTAATTTGTTCTGGAAGGTTTTTTTTGTTTTTGTTTTTTTTTAATTTTTTTTATTATATTATGTTAGTCACCATACAGTACATCCCTGGTTTTTGATGTAAAGTTCGATGATTCATTAGTTGCGTATAACACCCAGTGCACCGTGCAATACATGCCCTCCTTACTACCCATCACCAGCCTATCCCATTCCTCCACCCCCCTCCCCTCTGAAGCCCTCAGTTTGTTTCTCAGAGTCCATAGTCTCTCATGCTTCATTCCCCCTTCTGATTACCCCTCTTTCTTTATTCCTTTCTTCCCCTACCGATCTTCCTAGTTCTTATGTTCCATAGAAGTTTTTATTTAAAAGTTTAGTTGAGGAGTATTATCAACTCCCTCCACTTCAAAGATCTTTCTTTCATTATGAAATGTGCAGAAAAATGGTAAAATAATCTCATTTAAAAGTACAAAACAGTCCATTTATTTTAAGATATACAGAAATAGAAAAAAGGAAAGAAAATATATATGATTTGTTTAATGAATAATTATGAAGCGACTACTCTTGTTAACACCACCCACTTCCAGAGAACTGGGACTGCCACCTAGGAAGCCCCCGTTCCCTTCCCCAAATATAAGTCCCTCTCTCCCTTTGGAGGTCCATTGTCTGTCTTCTCATTATCATTTTCTTGCCTTTTAAAATTTGCAACAATTTACAGTGATTTAAGCATTCCTAAACAATATGGTTTAGTTTTGACTGTTTTAGAACCATGTATGAATGGAACCATAATATGTATTCATTTGTTTCTTATTTCCTTCACTCAACATTATGCTTGTGAGATGTATCCATTCTGTTGAATGCAGTTGTAGTTCATCCATTTGCATTGACGTGTAATGTTCCTTTGTTGAATGTACCACAGTTTACTAATAAATTCTACCTTCGGTGGTTATTTGGAGTATTTGTAGTATTTATTATAGCAATGCCACCATGAAAATTCTTGTACCTGTCTTCTGGCACATAGGGGTCTTTGTTCCTTTAGGTTCTCTACTTAGGTGCAGAACTGATAGGACATAGGGAATATAAATCTTCAAATCTGCTAGATAATGCTGAACTCTTCCAATGTGGTTATGCTGATGTACACGTGTATTATCAGTGTGCACATGCTGTATCAGTCGTGTTCAGACTTTGATTTTAATTTTCTTTATCAGATTACTAATAAAGTTGAATACATTGTTATATGTCTATTGGCCATTTGAATATCATCTTTTATGAAGTGCCTATTCAAGTCTTTTGGCCATTTTCCTTTTTTTTTCTTTTATTTATTTGTAGAAGTTCTTTTGGTACTTAGTATTTTATTGAAACTAGTGTAAAAATGAGAGACACTAAAGTAACATCTTCTTAAAAAATTTACTCACACATTTACTAATTTTTTGCCCTGCGCTTTTTCTTGTATTTCAAACTTTTTATGTAGTATCACCCCCTCTGTCTGTAGTACATTCTTAAGAATTTTTCTTACTGAGTATATAATATACATATAAATTTAAAAATATATTTTTCACTGGGACCTAGAAATCTTTCATTCCACTAAAGATTTGGTTCCACTAACTTGTGATTTTTATTAATATTCTTTGAAATATGATCCAGCAGTTTGCTTGTCACTACCTCCAGTGCTATCAAAGTATTTTGCATGATTTTTTGGTAATTTCACTGTTATCCATCTAAAATTAGCTTTCTTTTAAAAAACTACTGCTAAGGTTTGTTTAGAAGAATCTAGAATGGTACTTTCCATCAATTATGGAAAAGTCTCATCCCATACCTCCTAAAATATTATCCAACTTTTCCCTCTCTCTTCCTGTCTTCTCTTTGTTTAACCAACATTAAAAGTATGTTAAATGAAAGATATCCCATGTTCATGATGGAATACTGTTAAAATATCAGTTCTTTCCAAATTGACCTTAGATTCAATGCAATCTCAATTAAAATTCCAACAAATTATTTTGCATCTATTGACAATAGATGACAACAGATGACTGCTATAGAACAAAGAGCCCAAAAATAGACCCACAGTCATATAGTTAATTGATATTTGTTCAAGGAGCAAAAACATTTTCAGGAGAAAGGATCATTTAAAAGAAAACAAAAACAAGTGGTACCGGAACAATTGGATGTAAAATGGAAAATTATCAAACTTCTAGAAAAAGAAGAAGGAGAAAATCTAGGTAATCCTTGAATTAGTGATGAGTTTTAGATATAGCACCAAAAGAATGATCCATAAAAATTAATTTGGTAAGTTGGTTTTTATTAAAATTAAAATTTTCTGCTCAAAGACATGATTAAAAGAATCCAAAGATAAGTCACAAAGTGAAAGGAAATATTTACAAGTCAAATATCTGATAAAGGACTGATATGTTTGTTGTATTAATCATATACAAAGAACTCGTAAAACTAAGGAAAAAAAAAACCAATTAAAAATGAATAAAAGATCTGAATAGACACATCACCAAAGAATATATATAAATTGCAGCTAAATATGTGAAAAGATGCCCAACACCATTGTCATTAGGAAATTGCAAATTAAAATAACAATGAGGTATCACTACACACCTATTTAAATGGCTGAAATTTAAAAAAAAAAAGGGAGGGAAGAAAAATCCGACAATACCAATTGCAGTGAGGTTGCAAAGCAACAGAACTCTCATTCATTGCTTCTGGGAATGCAAAACAGGATAGCCACTTTGGAAGACAACTGAGAAGTTATTACAAAGCTAAACACTGTCTGATCATATGATCCAGCAACTGCACTTCTAGTTATTTACCCAACTGATTTGAAGTTTATGTCCACACAAAAAAATCTGCACGTGAATGTTTATAACAGTTTTAATCAGAATCTCCAAAAACTGGAAGTAACCAAGTTGTCCTCAAGCAGGTGAATGGATAAACATACTTTGGTCTATTCAAACAATGAAATATTATTGAATAACTGAAAAAATGAGCTCCTGAGCCACAAAAAGACACAGGTGAATCTTAAATTGCATATTGCTTAATGAAAGAAGTCAGTCTGAAAGAATACATACAGTGTGATTTTAATTTTAGGACATTTGGGAAAGTCAAAACTATGGAAATCATAAAAAGAATAGTGGTTGTCAGGATTTAGGGGAAAATTGGGTGGTTGAATAAGTGAATCATAGGGTATAAAGGTGAGAAAACTGCTTTGTAGGATACTGCAATGTTGGATACATGACACTATACATTTCTTAAAACCCGTAGAACTTTACAGTACGAAGAGTGAACTTGAATGCACACAAATTGAAAAAAAATATTTAGGAAGTTGGGGGACCACAGGATAAGGTACATGTGTGACAAAAAGAAAATAATCTAAGTATATTAAAAAATGTATAAAATAAACCACTGAAGGCTGAAGGGGGAAGGTATGAACCTAAGTAACTTTGGAAATAAACAGTATTTGTGTGATGTTTGTTGTTGTTGTTGGCGAACGTACTGGGGTCATTTTATCCAGTTCATAGCTTAAGTGAGCCTAGATCCCTCAGGTTATGTGTACTGAGGTTGCAAACCCACCCATAGCTTCTCAAATTATTGTCTCCTTCTTTTTCACCCTGCTTTGGTTAGTACCAAGAAAATCTTCCTTGTAACGAGTTAGCACTTTTTAAAAATCTTTCATAACATAAAGAGGTTCTCCCATTAAACTCCTTATTTTGGATGGCCACCCAGCTTTATGTTTTATTGTCTTACCTGATGAGATTGTCAAGCTGAAGCCTAAGTTTTCAGGGATCAGCAAATTCTTTAGAAGGAAAGTAGCCTCCAGTATTTTCGTTACCTGTTTCCCCTTTTCTGTTTCTATTCTCCTTATATTTTGGCCAACTAGCACTTAACTTTTTCATCACCTCTTTCACATTTTTGAGAAGACACTTTTAATATTTTACCCTGCACTTTAGTTCTCAGAGGGAGTTATTACTTGAATAACCTGGCTCTCAATCATGGCAATCAAACCTTTATTTATTTCTTTATATTAAAGAAATATGTTCATTTAGTAAATAGTTAAGTGTTTGTTTTGTTTCTGGCACTGTTTTAGATGCTGGAGGGACAGGAGTGGACAAGACTGTAATCTCCATTTTTAGGAGCTTGTATTTGATCAACAAAGGTCAAAACTTTGGGAAGTAAAGAAAGTAATAAGAAAATTTCAGATGTTCCTATTAAATGATATAAATCTTAGGAAATAAGAATTGAAAGTCTTTATATGAATGACTACGAATGGTTGTGGGATGGGGGAGCCAGTACTCTTAGGATAGTAACTCCAATGGGAGTTACTCAATATGAGCGACGGGATTTCAGGGCAATAACATGGGGCCAGTGGAATTTAAGTAGTGTAAGTTAAAAATGGATCCAATTGGTCTGACAATTTTCCAACTAGCGTTTCGCTGCTTAGGAGCAAGAAGTAGGATAAAGAGAAAGTCACACTGTTTTACATAAATGAACAACACATGCATTTCCCCCCAAACATATTTTAAGTGCAAATCTAACTACTAAAATATTTTTTTACAATGACACACATAAATATCATTTAAATTGTATTCTACCAAACCAAACCAAACCAAAGTTTTATGAATTACTTTGTTTAGTTGTTAACCCAGGTTGTCCTGGTTCCTGATAATATGTGAGCTTAAATGAAGATACAATAATACTCATTAATTTTATTAATCTTTTCAAAGGCCAACTTTTGGCTCTGTTCCTTTTTTAATATTATAATATAGCCTTTCTACTATGGTGATTTTTCCTATTATTTTTATTATTTTCTTATTTCTCCTTTATTTTGCCTTTTTTTCTTTTCTTTTCTTAACATAGAATCTTAGATTATTGTTTTTTTCAGCCTTTTTCTTTCTAAATATATTATTTGAAGACAACAAATTTTAGCTCAAGAATTCTGAGTTCCACAAGTGTGGATAAGCAATATTTTCATTATCATTCAGTTAAAAATATTTTCTAATTTTCTTGTGATTCTTCTTTGAGTTGTGTGTTCAGAAATTAGCTGCTTAATTGCAAACAGTTGGTGACTTTCTAGTTATATTCTCTCATTAATTTCTAGTTTAATTCCTCTAATGGCAGTTTACATACTCTGAATGAAATCAGTCCTTCAAAGTTCTTAAGGCTTCTTCTATGATGCAACATATGGTTAATTTGGAAAATATTCCATATGTAGATAAAACATGTATTTTGTGGTTGTTGAAAGCAATGTTTTATGTATTTTGATTAAATTTGTTAATTAAGTTTTCTGTCCATTTATACCTCTTTATCCTCTTGCTCTATCAGATACTGAGAATGTTCTGTCCCTTACTATGACTGTGAATTTGTATACTGTTTTTCAATTTATCAATATTGTTCATATATTTTCTTTATGTTATTGAAAGTGTATTAATTTTGGATTGTATAACTTCCTGGTGAATTGGTGTTTTTATTATTATGAAATATTCCTTTTCATCTCTAGAAATGTTTTCTGTATTAAAATATACTTTGATATTAACATAAAAATAGATTTCTCTTGTACTTAAAATATGTCTTTCATAAGCAGTATTTGTTTTTTATTTTAATTAAGTGTATTTAATTTCATTTAAAAAACTGAATTATTTTCCTTCTTTTTGTATAGTTTGCTTCTTTTCTTAGCAAAAACTTCTCTTATATTTTATCTGAAAACATCTTTATTTCCATATTTCTTTTTTTTAAGATTTTATTTATTTGTTTGTGAAAGAGGGAGAGAGCACAAGCAGCGGAAGAGGTTGAGGGAGGGGGAGAAGCAGACATGGGGCTCAATCCCAGGACCTGGAGATCAGGATCTGAGCTGAAGGCAGATGCTTAACCATCTGAGCCACCCGGGCACCCTTCCATATTTCTATTGAGAACTCAGCATCTTGTCTTACTGTTTCCTCTTTAAAAGTATTTTATCTTTTTTGCCTTGCTACTTTTGAGATATCTCCTTCTTTGTATCTGTCTGTCATTCTGTCTGTCTCTCTGTCCCCCACCCCATCGCTCAACATTTGTATTATATGATATGATATGTCAAGTGGAATTTTTTTGTACTTGTCCTACTAAAAATTACAGAGGTTCTTGAATCAAGGTTTGATCTCCTTCAATAATTTAGAACTTTTTCTTTGCCATCACCTTTTCAATCTGCTATTAAACCATTTTAGATATTATGCATTTTAATTTTTAATCTCCATTTGTTTCTCTTTCATTCCAATTTTCTGCTGAAATTCTCCTTCTCTTTATTTTTTTCACATATTTAATATGTTAAACATGGTTATTTTAATGTTCTTTCTGACAACTTCAATATCTAGATGACCTGCAAGCCTGTTTCTATTGTCTTTTTTTTCTGTTGGTTTTGATTAATTTAGCCTTGTCTTTTGGCACATAACATTGTAAATGCTTCAGATAATATGGAACATCTCTTTGCTTGAATGACTTTTTAATCTTATTAGGGCTGTGAGTCAGGCCAGGATTGAAGTTTTGATAAGGCTGACTTTACTTCTGGTTCTTCCAATGATTCTAGGGTGCAACTCAGGATTTTCAACTGGGTAAGTGGTCTGGCCAATGAGTCTTTCTTCCTGGGTTTGCTTAGCTGCCTCCTACTTGCACTGCTTCACAATTTTATAAATGCCTTGAGGGCACAAATGATGTTTGATGGCTGTCAGATCTCCAGCCTGTCTCTCTAGCCTCATAAAACTGCCAAAAGCACAGATACTTCTCTTTTCCTTAGAGTTTGACTCCTGGTGGGACAAAGCTCAAATTATCAGCCTCTCCTCCTGCACACAGAATCAGCAACTGCCTTTAGAGAAAAAGAAGCTGCAGGTCATCACTTTTGGTTCTTGAATTTGCTAATCCTCCTGGCTTGAGTAAGTCTCTGACACTCTTAAACAAATTATTTTATAGTATACTATGCTTTTTTCGATATTCTTGGTAGAAGGGTTGATACATCACAAGTTACTCAAGTCTATCCAGAAGGCCATAACACTTGGACAGGAATTTGTTAAGGATAGCAATTTGCACCTGCTTAACTGAACCTTTGGATTGGAGCTTATCACAGTCTATGTTAGAATCTGTCTGGGAGGGCATTGGGGAATGGTATCATTTGAAAAAACTCCCTGGATGATTCTGAGACTCATCTGTCTTCCATCTTCTCTTCATCTAGTTGAGACCTTTGCTTGTTGGTTACTTTTCACTTTGTCCCTCCCATTTCAAATTCTCATAGATAAATGATTACCTTGAACCTCTTTCCTTCACTCCCTGCATTTTCTCTTGGGATATAAACGGCAGCATCACAATGACTGAAAATGATTTAGTAGAGTCTCCAGTTGTTTTTAGTGTTTCAAATTTTGTGTTGAAACAGTATTCACAGTGACCACTCTGGAATAGATATTATTGCAAATATTATGGCAGACTCTGAACTGCAGGTAATTTCATCATTATTAATGCAAACAATTTCTTATTATTGTCACCAAGATTATTATTATTATTATCATCATTATATCATCAAGAAATCAGTATTTTCTTGTATTGAGGATGGGATTAAATTATGGGCCCAGGTTTGTAACTTTTAATCATTATTTGAAATCAAAGTCTTAAGGATACCATTTTGACAGCTTCTTACCATAACAAATAACTCTAGTTACTTTCCTGCTACTTCCACTGTGTCTTTTAGTTTCTCCCTCCCATACCTTACATGTTGTTAACTATTTCTGGAAAATTCTAGACAATGTATCATAAATGCTTTCACACTTTTTCTCTCAGCTACTATTTTTCATCACCCAGTTGGTGTGGTGATGTCTTTAGTGAGATCTCCATTATCTAGATGAAAAGGCTTCACCATTGCCTCAATTTCCTTCCATTGTTCTTGCTTTTTGTTAATGATCCTTTCCATTATCTCCCTCACTGTTGTAATAGTTTATCTCTAAAAAGATTTTGTAAATAAAGGCAAGACTGCTTAGAAATAATCAAGGAGCCTTGCCTTTATTTACAAAATGTCACAAATATTATTTAAGTTTGTTTCTGCTGACAGTCCTTTCTGTAACTTAGACATGAATCCATAAGGAGGTAAATGAGAACCAGTCTCAAAGAGAACACAGTTCCAACTTCTCATCTCCTCCCCATCTATCATTCATTCTCCTTCTGCGTAACTCTTCCTCAAGAATGTAATAATACAGTTGAAATTCTAGCTACTTTTACTTTTATGGTGTTCACCACTTTTTAGAACTCTTCTAGAATCTAACATGAATCCAACAATTGCTAATAATTACCTTCAAATGCATGACATGGGTTTTTTTTTGTTGTTGTTGCTATTTTTAAAAAAAATATGAATTATTGGTTGTGCCTTGAATAACTGCAAAAACAAGCAGGTAGGTAATTTCTGCAATCACTTATTTACCTTATAACAGCATTTGTAATTTCAGTAATAAAATCAGGCTAGTCTAATTCTCATTTGTTTAAAAAAAATTAAGTATCTGGCTTCAGAACTAATACTTGCTGGGTAAAATCTATTCAGAGCATTTTATTTGTTGCCTCAACTGCCAAAATATCTACTGATAATCATCTCTTTCTCCAGATCAGAAATAGAAAAGGTTCATGATTAAAAGATGGTGGATATTTTTTAGGTCTAATAAGTGGCTTTGTTATACTCTCTCTTCAAATCCCCAAGAATAGCCAGAAATATGTATAACTAACACAGAAGAGCTTTCTACATTCTTTTCTCTATTGCTCTCCTTTCTAATCCTCTGTGGTCACTATACACATACCACAACCACTCCCAGATGACAGAGAGAATGTCAGCAAATAGTTTTCTAGCATTTGTTTTATTTTTTACATATGGTTTTTACCAAGAGATTTTCACTTAAAAGTACTAATTATTTTCAGAAAACTTCATTGAGCATTAGAAGTATATGGCAAATTTGATATCTTCTGCAGAGATTAGGAAGACAATTTTTAATATTTTTTTCTTCATCGCATATCTTTCTTTAGGTAAAGATAAATATTAGGTCATTTTAGGTTACATTTACAAATGCAAGATATTTGTAAGATATTCGTGTAGAACATTTCTTTTTTTTTAAAGGTGTATTTACTTACTTTACAGAAAGTGAGAGAGAGAGAGCACAAATGGGAGGGCCAGAGAGAGAGAATCTAAGCAGACTCTGCACTGAGCATGGAGCCCGACACAGGGCTTAATTTCATGACCCTAAGATCATCACCTGAGCTGAAACCAAGAGTCGGACCTGTAACCGACTAGGCCACCCAGGTGCCCTGTGAAGAACTTTTCTTATAACAGGCACAAAGAGCTTGCTTCCTACTAATCCAGACTTCTCTGGGTGGCAGTTGGCCTACTGGTGGTTAATGATGGCTCAGGAAAACTCCTGAAATAGAACATGAATGTACAAATCAGGGTGCCCAATTCCTAAAGACAGATGGGCATTGTTGACCACCTCTAAATGTTTTCTGAAGGTGGAAGGAGTCAGGGTTCACAAGCTTAAGTTGGGCAGGCTGGTTGGGTGGTGACAAAATGTGAGGTCACTCACATGGCTTTATCTTGAAGATCTAGGAAAGTGCCCTGGTTCCTGTTTAGGAGAGCTGAAAGAAGCAGGCCATGAGGGTAAAGAAGGAGGATTGTGGGGTATGTCTAGGTAGTGTAATGACAAATCAGATCATTTATTCAACGAATAAGTAGTGAAAAATTGTGTCCCAAGAATTGTGCAAGATACTTGGAGTCTAAACATAAAAAGACACAGCCATTGTCTTGTTACTAGAGATTTTTTTCCCCTCCAGTTTACACACCTAAGAAATAGGAAATTTGATTTCAGAGGTGTTAATGACAAAATTCTGAGGACCAGTAGCAGATTTTCCTTTAGCTTTTACCGTGTACTTCTCCTTCTAATACAATTACTACAAAGAAAAGTGAAAATACATGGTTTCCATCTTCAGGATTCAATATATACCTATATGGAGGTCTTTAATTTCCATATACATGTATCTAACTACTGACTCAGCATTCCCTACCCAAACCTTTGCATCTCAAGTTTCCTATATCTAATTAGATGGTGAACTGTTCCACTTACCTGCTCAAGCCAAAACCTGGGGTGTCATCCCTTAGTCTGCTTTTTCACTCACACACCTCACATCTAACACATTATCCAGTACCTCGTCATTACCTGTAACATGTGTCAAATATCTGTCCCCTTTTCTCTATCTCTACTGTTACTACTTCAGTCCAAAGCTTCACAAAGACCTACCAGCTCCATCCAATAACTTCTTTACATTTCCTTGTTTTCATTATTGTTATTCTACAATCTGAGGTCTATCAAGAAGTCAAAGTGATCTTTTGGGAATGTACTTCAGGTTGCATTACTCCACTGGTTTTCACTGAATTTAGGAAAAGAAATCTAAGCTATTACTGCCTTTAATTCTTACATGAGCTAGTGAGTCCCTGCCACTGTCTATGAGGGGGTTGTGTTGCTAGATTTGGCCACATCCATTCCCAATTTGGAGCATCTATGCTTACATTTTCTTCTGAAATCTTCTCATGTCTAATTTCTGCATCTCATTCAGATCTTTATTAGAACATTAATTATCTGCCTATTCAGTCTAAAGTGGCTTCCTAGTCACTCTCTATAGTAGTACCGTCTTTTATTATTTTCATATTACTTATTATAGTATAAATTATCTATTTTGTTTATTTGCTTAATCATTTGTTCATAAAACTCCATGAGAAGGAGCATCTTGCTTTTTGTTGATTGATGCTGTCCCTAGCACCTTGAAGAGTGCCTGGCACACGAGAGGTGTTCAATAAATAATTTTTATATGAATAAAATGAATAGATAATCAGTATACTTATATGAAAGGTCCTTATATACATTGGAGGCATTGTATTAAAAAGTATCAATTGATAATAACAGGTCCCAAGGAATACAGAGCAAACAGTGGAAAAAGTGTTTTCAGAGTAGGCTGAGATTAGTCAGGCAGTAATTGAGAAGAAAGTAGTTTTAAGAGTTAGGTTTTAGGGATGCTTGGGTGGTGCAGTCGTTAGGCGTCTGCCTTCGGCTCAGGGTGTGATCCCAGCGTTCTGGGATGGAGCCCCACATTAGGCTCCTCTGCTGGGAGCCTGCTTCTTCCTCTCCCAGTTCCCCTGCTTGTGTTCCCTCTCTCGCTGGCTGTCTCTCTCTGTCAAATAAATAAATAAATCTTAAAAAAAAAAGTTGGGTTTTAAAAATTTGCTGTATAGAAACTGTTTATTCTCAGCAAAAGGTAGCTTCTAAAACTTCCCACTTCCAAATTCAATGCTATTAGTAGTAGTAAAATGGTAGAAGATGGAGAAGCAGGTGGTTTTAATACTATCTGTAATAAATCTCTACTATTAACCATTTGATGAAACAGGGGATCTATGTGGTATTGACTGCTCTTACCGATAATAGATTTCATTTTTAATCTTCTCAGAAAATGTAGTCAGCTCTGTCCTTGCTCTTAAGGGTCATTCAAAAGGCTAGATTATGAAGGTACAACTCCTGCTCTGAACAACAACAATTGGGTGAATCCTGATTCTCTGTTGTCAGGGCAAGCACTCTCCTTGTTGCCATTACTTCTCCCATATGCAGCTGACGAAAGGTGAAAAGAAACAAACATATTTCTGCTAGAGCACAAAGTTCCAACCTTTTCACTAAGCTTTTCCCTTAATGGTCTGAGTCATAAGGCCTGTTCAAGTTCTCTTGATCATTTTTCCCCATAGGTGATAGATGAGAGGAAGGCAGAGTCTCTAGAAGATCAAAATTCAAGAGTAAATAACTTTAACGAAAAGAGCAGCAGGCTGAGAAAATGAGTTAAACTAGTATTTGAAGTCCTACGACATGTCCAACTCTGGGTATAAAACAGAATATGGCATCTTACTTTTCCACAAGAAGGATACTTTTATCGTGGAGTGAGAAATTCACATTCCTGAAAAATGAGCAAATAACAAGGTACCAAAAGGATAACATGCCCAAAGTAATTATTAATAATTTTATACCTTTCCTGTTAAGCTATTCTGTAGCTCCTAGTTTTTCCTACCATGCCATTCTGAAAATAGAAAGCTTCCCTTTTTTTTTTTTTTTCTTTTCTAAAGTCAACCTTTTCCACAAAACAACCAGGTTACTCTGACGGATGCCCTTCCTTTTGTAAGATCAAAGTCTTAGGTAGGAAGGGAGAAGATAGTGTGATGATTTCACTTTTCTGTCTGTTACCCATATTTTATCTTCACACTTTGCTTTCAGCAAAAGCAAACATACATTTTTTTCAGCAGTGATATTTCATTACCTCTAGGCTTTGGCTTAATTCTTGTAATTGAAATACTTCAATAGAAAGTCAAATCTGTATTATGAAAAACATTAAAAGTGTCAAATTGTTTTCTTCCTAAATTTAAATTTTCGCCTTCTGTTAAACAAAAAAGAAGGTAAGTCATTAAAATATAATAGCATTTCCTATCTTTCAGCATCATATACATCTATAAACCTATCATAAACTAAATTGTTATAAAAAATCACATTTTTCTCATTAGAATGTTATTAAATCAGAAGCTCTATTCCTGATGTAGAGATTTAATTCATCAGTGACACTCAAATTTTGTGTCTGTGTGTGTGTGTGTGATAAATTCTGTGGAAATCATGTTACAATAAACATGTAATACTACTATATGAACCAAGAGCAAATTTATTAACATAAAATGTTACTATAATATTTCCAAAATATTCTTTAAAAATAATGCTGTGTCATTAATATTTTTAGAAGGAATTTTTCTATTTTTCCTTTTATATCCTGTCACTCATTGATCTGTTTAGTCACCTGCTAGAATACACAGATTAGCATACAACAGAGTAAGAAAAATATATGGGGAACTATTATTAAGAATCCATTAAATACATTCACATACACATATTATCATGTATGTTTTTAAGTGGAAATAGGTTACCAACATTAGATTTTGGCAGAGAAACATTTCAGTCTAAGTCACAAAATACCAGTGTACAAAGAAAATGAAATGTGAAATCCACTTATTACAATGTAATTACTAAAATTCTTATGATATAAAGTGCAAAATTACAGTCCAATTTCTACAAAGTGGACATAAATATAATTCAAATATTTATTATTAAATATGTTCCTATGAATTTTTAAATGCTCATATAAAACATAATAGTGTAATAGTAATAATAAATATTGATAAATTTATAGATAGATAGGTAGTGGACACTAAGTCAATTACCTAATTAGAATTTAGAATTTTCACCTTGTTTTGATGGGCCAATCCTTTTTACACACTACTCCAAAGGTTTTTCACCATGATAGTTTCAGATTCTAAAAATAGAACAACATGGATCAGATTTTGCCTGCTACAGTGAGTAAATAGAAAACTGGAAAAAATGTGCGTAACAACAAGTTTTGTACACTGGACAAGAGACAGCACAGAACTGTGATCTTTGAGAGGAAGGAACAAGTGAAACAGGCTTTAGGATGGCTTTAACTTTTCTCGGAGGCACATTTCTGTTCGCGTGTAGGGAGAGGGATCCCAAGTAGAAGAGAGAGATTAGAGTTTAGAGAAGGTGAAGAGGTTGGAAGTTATGGGATAGAGTTCCAAAGGGGTGGAAATACAAAGAAAAATAACCTTTGAAAAACTATATGAGAGTCCTCTGGAGTCTTTGCTTAATTCTAAGATGTGTACCTGTGGAATGAAAGTACATGAAGCTAGATGAAGATATACCAAACAGCAGTAAACTGAATAATTCTCAAAGCTTATAGAGCACAGAGAGATGGTCAAGCTTTGATCAGCTAGAGTGAAACATTCTTTCTGATCATCCAAGGAATTCAGTAGAGATCCCCAAATGTTCTCACCTTAGAAGTACGGCTAAACAATGATTAGGGGAAAGGCTATTCTGGCTCTACCCTAACAAAGCTTGAAATGTATCTTCATGAGAATCAAGCTTATTGCAAATAAGAAAGTCTGCCAGAACAAAGCCTAACAGCCTTTCAAAGAAGGAAACCAAAATCCAGACCTCAACTATGTAATAATATGCAGCACCTAATCAGAAATTGTCAGACATGACAAACAATAAGAAATGTAATCTCTGAGAGAAATATCAGCAGAGAAATAGGCCCCAAAATGATATTGATGTTAGAATTGGCCAAAAAAAAAAGGACTATTATATTCTCAGTGTGAACAGGGATTTAAAGGAAAGCATGAACATAGTGACGTGAGACATGAAATACTTTTAAAAGAAACCTGTAGACCTAGAGATAAAAAATATAATATTTGAAATGAAAAATAAATATACTGGATGAGATTTACAGCAGATTAGACACTACAAAAGAAATAAATGCACTTAAAGACATAGTAATAGAATGAAAAGGAAGCATGGAAGAAAAAGAAAACTTAATAAAATGGCCAGATCCTCAGTGAACTGTGGGACAACATCAACTGGTCTAACATAGGTACTACTTGAGTGCCCAAAGGATGAAAGGGTTCAAAGAAAAAATTTGAGCAAATAATAGTAAATGATTTCCAAATTTTCACACCAAGCACATAACAAATTATGCCACACAAGTGACAAAGACAAAGACTTAAAGGCAGCCAGAAAGAAAAAAGCATTATATAGAAAGCATGACAGAAGACTTCTTGTCAGAGACTATGCAAGCCAGAAAACATTCACACAACACCTTTAAAATGTACCAACAAAAACCAATTTGTCAATGTAGAATTTTATATGCAGCCAACATTTGCTTCCAATTATGAAGGCAAGATAAAGACTTTTTTTGTAGATAAACAGAAGGGAGCAAATTAATCACCATCAGACCTGAACTATAAGAAATGTTAAATGAAGACCATCAGGCTGAAGTTATCAGACAAATATGAACATCTACAAAAATTAATCAAGAGCATCAGAAATTATAATTGTGTGGGTGAACATAAAATAATTTTTTCTGTTTTTAGTTTTTTAAAAAATATGTAATGATCATTTAAACCCAAAATAATAACAATGCATTATGAGATCTGTAAAATATGTAGAAGCAAAATATATGACCAAAAAAGCACAAAGAAAATTGGGGAGCAAATGGAAGTACACTGTTTTAAGATTTTTATATTTTATGTAAAATATATTATTTTTTGAAGGCAAACTGAAATATGTTGAAGATATATGTTGTAAATCCTAGGTCTAATACTCGAGAAATAAGTATAACAAGATAGAGACAATAAGCCAGTAATGGAGATAAAATAGAATACAAATAGACAATCCAAAAGTAGATAGAAAAAGAGAAGAAAGAGAATAAAGAACAAATGTGACAAACAGGAGACAGATAGCAAAAGGGTAGTTTTAAACTCATATGTATTGACAATTAAAGTAAATTAAATTCTAATTAAAAGAAAGATATTGTCAGGCTGGATAGAAAATCAAGACCCAACCATGTGCTGTCTAAAATTAATCCATCTTAAGTATAAAGAAGCAGTAGGTTAAAAGTAAAAGGTGGAATAAGCTGTATCATGACAAACTTTTTATAAGAAAACTGGAGAAGCTATAATATCAAACATACTTCAGAATAAAGAATATTACTAGAACTAGAAGTACATTTCAAAGGGAAAAAAAGGTCAATTCATCAGTAAAACATAATGGTAAATGCATATGTACTCAATAACAGAGTTCCAAAATGCCAGAGCAAAAACTGACAGCTGTTAAGGACTCATTGTTGCATCTATAATTACAATTCTTTCACTCATCTGTCAGTAATTGATAGAACAGATAGAATATCAGTAAGGATGTAAGAGACTAGAACAACATTATTAAGAAACTTGACCTGGTTGATATCTATAAAATGCTTCCAACAACCACGGAGAATGTATACATGAAACGTTCACAGATAAACCATGTGCTAGGCTATAAATCTAATCTAAATACATTTTAAAATATTGAAATAACAAAGATATGTTTTGCAACCACAATGGAATTAAAACAGAAATCAATAACACACCTATCTGCTAAATCCCTACCTATTTGCAAATTGAGTAACATCGCCCTAAATAACCCACGGTAGAGAAGGAATAACAGGGGAGTTCAGAAAATATTCTAAGTAAAAACGAAACTACAAAACACTCTAATCTATAGAATGCTGCTAAAGCAATGTTTAGTGTGAATTTCATAGCCTTAAAGGCTGGTATTAGGAAAAATGGAGATCTATAAGTAAGTTATATAGACTTCCACCTAAAGAGTCTAAAAAAGACCACATTAAACCAAAATAAATAGCAGAAAGGGACTAATAATGATAAGATGAGGAATCAATGAAATAAAAAATAGAAACACAATAGAGAAAGTCAGAATCCAAAGGTGGTTTTTCTATATAGATCAAGAAAGCAGCACCAAATTATAATTTGGGTGAAATTTGGGTAAAACTAAATTAACTAGAGAGGGAAAAGAGAAAGGTGACCCAACTTTGGAGGGATGGATGTGGTGGTTTTTTTGTTTTACTTTTGCAACGTATCTTCCTACCTCAGGGCTAGTTGACACTTTGTTGGAATACTACTAAATCATACTTTAATTAATGAAATATATTTTAAATATGGGCTAATTTCCTTTTGTAGCTTTTTTTTCTTTAAGAATTTCTTAAATATCATTTTCTATGTGCTCTTCCTTAGCAACTTTAGAAATGTTCTCCTTTGTTTTAATAAGAATCCTCCTGGAATTTTGTGTAAAGCTTAATTAACTCTATAATTTGCTTTAAGAACAGTCATCAACTACTATTAGTTCCCCATTCAGCAGAAATTACATATGGTAAATGTATTATGAATCACTTTAATATGGCACTTGTATATCTAAAAATTATTGCTAAAATATTTTTTAAATATTTTCTATTACCATGAGTTAGATCTTTTGGATACCAATATGTATTTCAACCAAGTATGTAGAAATTAAAGAATATATTGACTTTTGTATACTTTTGTATACTTCCAAAACTAAGAATTCTGATTTTTCATGATGTATGGCATTGTTAAAAGCGGGAACCCTTTTAGTTGTTGCTTTTGAATTTAGTGAAAATGCCTTTAGAGTTTTTAATGCTAAACTTTTAGTTTAAAATATATTCTTTTATTAAGAAAAAAGTCTATTCTCATTAAAATTTTTCAAATTTATTTATTTATTATTTATTTATTTATATATATTTTAAACAGAACTTTACATAGCTTTATTTATACATTTTTTTGTATGGAAAGCAAACTCTGTACCAAAAGTTTTATACAGACAAAAGAAAAATTCTTGGCTAGGCAAAGTCATTTATGTGTGTGTAGACACACAAACAGTATTTTACTGTACACACACAGTATTTTACATCATTGAAATTATACATATGTACATGTACACTATTTAAATTATTTTACAATTTACCAAGATGAGAGGCAATTAGAAGAGCAAATAAAAATGGGTAAAAATGAATTAAATAATCATTGCCTAAAATGCTACAAAATTAAATAAATAAATAAACAAACAAATAAATAAATAAATAAAATGCTAAAAGATTATTTTGAAAAATCTAGGAAAGAGAGTCGTTCCTTTAAAATATCAAAACTAGCGTTTCAATGCCATCTTGTTGCTTTTATGTTAATAACAAGTTCTAATCTGTTTAAAAATAAATATCTTGACCAATAACAGGTGAGCAAATCAGACTGATGACTGAAAGAAGCTAACTATGCTGACCTGAGATTCAAGAATCAGCAAGTAATAACACAAGTATTTATTTTTTTAATGACAGTGGTTTGGCATGAAGTAATAAAATATTTAGTATGTTTGCAGTTGAGAATGATTTTAGAAAGAAATTGTTGGCAAATTAGTGGGAACACTTCTAAAGGGGAAGATGCATAATTCATTAAAAATTAACTGAGTAAAAATGCTTTAAAAGTCTTACAGCTTGGAATAATATAGCATTTTAAACTTTTTTCATAGATGTTAATCTTTTTTCTTAAAGAAAAAAAACAAGAGATAATCAAAGAGAGGACAAAAGGAGTACCCATTATACATACCACTAAAAAGGGCCTATCACTATTACTATTTTCTTGCAGATTTTCCCAGACCTCTTTCCTCCCAACATACATACAATAACATTAAATACTTTTTACAAAGATGTAACGAATATCATAGGTACAATGTGGTCTGTTTTCATGAATATCTTTCCATAGCAATGGGTAAATTTCAGCAAGATCATAATTAATGATTATATGCAATCCACTCATAGATCTTGTATTCCATGGTACCATCATTTACTCATTCATTCTCCTATAATTGGACATTTGGTATTGTTTCTAATTTTTAATTATTATAAGCAGTATGAAACAAAAATGATTTTTAAAAATTGTTGACAAGAATGAAAAAACAAGAAACAAAATTAAAACCTCCCAACATTTAAAAAGGGAAAGATAAAGACTCAAAATAATTTGCAAAAGTTTCCCCAGTGCACCAGGATTACTAATTCTAACTTCTAGAAATAATACTCATTTCCAAACAATTAATTATTGTAACAACATAGTTTGAACAAATTGCCTTTGACTTTTTTAACTTTAAATGTTTGTCCCTATATTTCTCAGTTTGATATCTTTATCAATTTTAATAAAAATTACTTAGATTAGCTCAGTTTGATATCTTTATCAAGCTTCAGGTTTATATCATATTTTCCTCATTGAATAAATTAAGTGGCTTCCCACTATTTTTCTGTGTTCTGAAATAAACTAACATGGAAATAATTTATTCTGTGATATTTCAAATAATTAATTAGTTAATCTAACACTATTAGTGTGTTTTGGAAAGAGTGGTTTTTAATAAATGCTTCACAATTTCTCCTATATTTATTGGCCTGTATAGATATTTTAACTTGTGCCAACTCATATTTTATAATATTTTATACAATTTCAGCATTTGCTTGAGTAATTAAAATTATGTATAACTAGTATATTATAATACTTTAAGAAATCTTATTTTCTTCTCTATTCTTATTTTGATTTTGTGTTGTTTCTTTTCATTCTTAGATTTGCCAGGAATTTTAAATTTTGTGTTATTGGGTTACTAGCAAAATCAGCATTTAAATTTGTTATCCAACTTTTATTTTCCTATTGTTTAAATCATTTTGTCCTTGTATAAACATCTGTCTTTTCAGAAACAGTGGTGCCCATCCACTATAGATTGCTGGAAAATTTTGTGATCCTTAGTGGTTAACCCAAATTTCTTAATTTTAAAGATTCTCAGTCTGGCCAGCCACATACACACATGCTGAGGTATAAAAGCCCACAGGTAACATAGCTAGGAAGACCTTCTTTCTTAAAAAAATTACTGGACTCATACCATACTATGTAGAAAGATGTCTTAAAAATATCTTCTGCCTATATCTCTTATGATCAGATTGACAGTATTCTCATCTGTATTAATTTCTAAAGATTCTATAAAAGTGATCTTACTCTTTTCTTTGAATAATTGTTATTGTGGAAAGTGTGTCTTTATGAGCTTTGTATTTTATGACATATTAAGAATTTGATTTTATAGTATTGCATCTTGAGAAAATAATCCATACAATTTATGTGTTTTAAATCTATTAATTTTTCTTTTCTTGGCATAATACAGTGCCAATGTTTATGTATTATCTGTAGACGCTTGACAATTGGAATAGTGGGGGATGAGACAGCTAATGATTTTTAAGTACCTATCATATAAAAATGCTTTCAATATTTATCTCATTTAATCCCCATAACAACCCAGTGAGGTAAGAATTATTATCTATACTTTTGTTCAGTGGAAAAACAAATGTAAAGCTAAGTGACTGGCCCATCACATCTTTAGTATGTGGTAGGGCTAGGACTCAGAATTGGGTGTGTGTGACGCCAAAGCCCGATGCCCTTTTTAGTAAATTAGTGTCTTTCAGGGAGATGTAATTTCTATTAAGGGTGTACAGAGTTTGATATATATCTAATTGTTGTACATTTACTGTATTATTCATTTCTTTGCCATCCTTATTCAATTTTTAATGGGGATTTACCCGGGATAATTGGATGCCTTAATTTAATAGTGGATTTTTAGAAATGTGTGTTCCCTAGGCAATCAATCTCATCTGTGCTGTGGCTTCAACAGCTATGCTCCTGCCTGTCAGCTTCTAGACTCTTATTTGAGCTTCATACATGAGCTTAGCAAATGTTTTTTAAAACTCAGATTAAATATTTTACCATATTGGATTGATTATTGAGGATCATTAATAAGCATTTACTCAAGAACATTTGGAAAACAATGACGAATATGAAAAGTATAATAAAATCCATCTCTACTTTCACAAACTGAAAGAACCACTAATGTTTTTATAAATCTTTTTGTGCAGTCCACTTTGTCTTTTATAGGCACACATATATATTTTATTGATCAATTGGAATCAAACCAGTTGTCCTGGTTTCTCAATTTCTTTTTACTTCATATAATGTGAATATTTTCATGCTATTAAATATTCTTCAGGACTGTGATTTTTTTTTTATTAGCCCATTATATTGTGTTGCGTGAATGTACTATGGTGTAATAATTCCATATTGTTGGGCATTTAGGACTACAATTATATATAATTCTTATGCAAATCAAGGGATGGATATTGGTGTATATTTTGAATTGCACATAATTACATAACACATGAACTTACTTTTGATGAAATGTCATCAGGCAGGGTGGCCTCGGAAGAAAGCTGCCAAGAACCAGAGGTGGTAAAATATTCATCATACCTTTCATGATATCAGTTTCTCCTAATGGTCTACTCCATCTCAGGCTGGATTTTGTCATGAGTTCTCTCTCCAGTGATATCCCCAAAACTTGCTCTCCCCAAAACTTGCGTTCTTTAATCAGTCTGTCCATCGGGGCCCCAATGCGGCCAATATTTTTTTGTGCTAATGACAAAGGACACAAGAACGAAGATGACCTCTCTAGATAATAATCTTCTAAGGACTGGTGAATGTAGAAACCACATTTCAAGTAGAATTCAGTGCTGTAGTATAAATCTTAATGAGACGATTCATTACCAATGCTGCTTCTGTTCTTGGCATCCCCTGAATTTCTTCTTACACTTTCTCAAATCTGTTAGCTGTACATTTTTGCCTTCCTGTAAGTGGTTTGTGAAATAAAGAAAACATTGACTCCCCATTTGACTATTTTATAATAGCTTCTAAATAGGAAAGTTGGGAGAAAATGTTCACATATAATGTGAAGCTATTGAATTTTTTCATAAAAGGCGAGAAAAAGCAAAAAAAAAATCTCATTTCACCTAATGCATTTCACAGATTGCCATAAACTAAGACTTTTTATCATTGGAAAGAAAATGCTGCTTTTCCTCAATAGGAAACAAACATATTTGCATCATAACAGAATGAGGAAGCTGTAAATAGAAGGGTAAACTTTGGTTGTTGCTATGCAGACTGAACTAACTGTCATAACCCTCAGAGACATTTGGAGAACATTTTCACACAAAAGGTGAGAATCAAATCATTTATTCATTAGAATCTATGATTTACTTCCCATACATAAATAAGCACTTAAAAAAAACCCAAAATCTCAATCTCTTCTATCCCACTTCCAACAACCCTCCAGGGCAGCCTCATCATCTATCTTGATGACCCATTTTGTTTCGAACGTCTGTATGGACCTGGTTTTAGTCAACACTGGCCATGCCAATGATCTCTTCACCTCTTTGACTTGCTCCAACTCACATTCTCCTAGAGAAACCATTCTTTTATATCCACTCTGTTATCCAATCTTGATTTAGGTCCTCTGCATTTTCCACGTCCATTGTCACTTTCCTGGTTATGATGGCCTCCATTTCCAGCCTGCACTTCTTGAGTGCTTTATCTCCGACTTCCTGCCAGTCTTGCCTGCTGTTAAATTCATTAATGTAATTTCAATTAATCCCTAGATTCTAATTTCTCTTGCTGCTTTTATTACCCCTGAACCATCAAGAACTGATAGAATTATGTTGTTGAGCAAAGCCTTTACACTCATACTATTTAGCTTCACTGGGGTTCTCGCTACTAGTAAGAATCAAAAAATCGTATTCATAATTTCTTGGGGACACCTATCTTCAGTATCTGCTGCAATTCTTTTTTTTTTCAAGTATTTTATTTATTTACTTGAGAAAGAGAGAAAGCGAGAGACAGAGCATGAGCGGAGGGGGAGGGTCAGAGGAAGAGGGAGAAGCAGACTCCCCACTGATCAGAAAGCCCAATGTGGAGCTCAATCCCAGGACCCCGGGATCATGACATGAGCCAAAGGTAGACACTTAACCTATTGAGCCACCCAGGCACCCCAAATGCTACAATTCTTTTGTGTTCTTTTCAAGTTACAATTGTGACTCCCAGTTCCTCAGTTCTGGACAGATACCTTCTAAACTACTCAGATGCGGGGGTCATTTAATGTGGGTGCAGCTACTCCACCATTTTCACAGCATTACTCCCACCTGCTTCTTTGTGTCCTACAGAGTTGCTTATTGTGGTTCTTAAACTTTTGTAAATCACAGAACCATGTGAGGAGCTTTAAAAATGTTTACTTTAGGGATAATGATGATAATGATTAAGCAGGTCTGCAGCTCAGTTCAAAATGTGTGAGCACACCAAGGGATTCTACTGCAAGAGAACCACAGACACTGAGAAACACTGTCAGACACAAGGCTCGCTTTCTACTGGCCTCTGAATCTCATCCCTCCCACTAGAACTCCTGGTAAAAGACAGGTCACCCTGTGGAGTTTGAATTTCACATAAGTGACAAAGAACTTTCTAGCCTAAGTATGCCCCAGATCTTGCAAGAGATGAAAAACAATTATTTGTTGTTTATCTGAAACTCAAATTTAACTGGGAATCCTATAATTTTATTTGCTAAGTCTGGAACCCTATTCCCTGACCTACTTAAGGTTTTGTATCACCTTCCTTCTTTCATCTCTGATGGTTTTTAGTAAACAGCAAAGCACTGATGCCTACAAATGTGTTTGACACTTGGCTCCACTGTATGCTCGGGCCCACACTTACCTCTGACTTTGTTTCCCACCGGCATTTTTCTTTATAGTTCTGCAGGCATTATCTAACTATGATGATTCATCCTTTCATTTATTTCTGCTGTGCCTTTCATGCAGATCAACCTACTTTCCTATACTCCAGATTTCTGCTTAATAAAATTCTGTTTCTCCTTTAATGCTTGACTCAGTTGTGTTTCCACAAGACTCTGTGTATACCTCCATGGTTGTACCAGCTTCCACCTTATAATAATGGTTGATAGGTGGGATTTCCTTGTTTTTAATCTTCAAGTTGGGGTCTGGGTCTATACCCCCAGTGCCTAATAGAGCCAAGTGTGCAGTAGGTACTCAGTGTTTCTGAAAGACAATAAATGTAATCCTGCCTTCTGCACCAAGTAAGCCTCCTCTGTTCTTCTCATCTGGCCATTGCTGCCTTCCTGGCCTTGGGATAGATGTCTTTGTGTATTTATTTTACTCACCATTTCTCAATCCTGACTCCATTATGAAAAAGCTCAAGGTTCATTGAGTCCGGGATCTACCTCCACATGTAAGTCATTGTCTTATAACACAAAGGTCATTTGCAACAGAACCTCCCAAACAGTTGCCATGCTACGTGGTGTGCCACAAATGGGTATATGGATGTAGTGTGAAATGGATTTCCATCAGCTTGGGCCAGTTATTCCCAGGCACCAACAGCCTAATTTTCCCCAGGGTGTACTGTGATGTGGTAAAGATTCAGAATCACTGCTTTGTGGGTAACAAATGAAGATTATTGCTGTTTACTAAAATTTAATCTTGGGTGAGTTGCTTAACTTCTCGATGAGTTTCTTTGCAGGATTGTGTCAAGGTTGAGCTGATGTTATTCATGAGAACACTTAGCTGTATTTCATTACTGTAGTGGCAAGGATTGTGCAAGGACCTGTAGCAAGGATTGTGGATGACACCAAAGTTAGATATTCTGTCCTTAAAGAGAGGTCAGTCTAGTTGGGGAGACAAATACACAGACAGAAAATAACTACCAAGGTAGTCTGTGGTAAGTGTCAAATGCGTGTTCCAAAAACAAAGTGCTAGAAGGGTCAGGAGTCAAGTGGAAGGGAGGACTGTTCCAGAAGGTAAATAGTGGTTCTTCAAAGATAGCTAGGAGAACTTTGGGTAACAAGGAACTGACTGACATTCATTATCCAGAGGAATTATTTCATTACAAGAAGGAAACCAAGATACAAACCATCTTTTATTTTCTAGGCTAGAATCATTGGCAAGTAGCAAATTTCAAACGTAATTTACTTGAAGATTTTGACACATAATTTGAAAATATTTTAAATGGCACATCACATTTCTCCTCACTCCCTTTTAGTTACACAATTGAAAAATAAGAAAGGCATCTAAATATTTGATTTCCTTTGTCTTTGCTTATGTTGGGTGGGTCTACACTGTTCGTGTTGTCTGTGTTTACTCTGGTCTTTCTTTTATTTCTACTTGCTCCCTCCCCACCCCCGCCCGTTGATGATTAGAGCACCTTATAGAAAGAAGGGAGATGACTAGAAATCAGGATTCTCAGTGCGGGGACAGGCGGTCCCTCTGTGATCTCAGCCTGTTGCAGTTTTTGATCAGCCAAAACAAAGAAAATGATGAAAAGGGAAAAGTGAGAAGGATGAGAGCTGTCTGCAAAACCATCTCCAGCTTCTGACTCCATGACCTCCAGCCCATGGGTTCTTTTCTCTGACTACTTAGTCAGGATTTAAAACTAAAAAAAGTGAGCTAAAGAACTGGAAAGTAGTACCTGCTTTTTAAAAATTTCCTAAATTGGTCTCATCAGCAGAAGCTTTAATGTAATGCTGGGAATACATTTCCTTTTAAGAAACATTTGCTCTACTGGCTGCTTTGACTTGTGGTTTATCTTAAAATGAGTCAACCTCACAGATATCTTAAAAAACACTTCAGTGTTACAGAATTAGCTCTCAACCCCAACCTGAGTACACAACATTAGCTTCCTGTAAATTACTATATAAGCTCAAAACCATTTAGGACACGGAGCACTTGATTCTTTCCAGGCACAATCAATGGAATGCCATCTTTCCTCCATGGGGGAGGTATGATCGAGATTTCATTCTCCCTACATGATGCATTAGTACATATTACTGTACTAATACAGGTACTACACTAATCAAAATTATATTTTAATGCTAAGGACTTTTTTGTACTTATTAAGAAGACCAATATCATTATTAAGCAATTGACTTGGATGGAAAATTTTTACTGTAGTCCCTAACAGATAGATCAAGGAGAGCTGAGGTTCTGGGAAAGTGGATTAGAGGTTTCCATGAAATTGCTTAGAAGAAAAAAGTTGCCTTAATTTCTCCCTGAAATTTACCTTGGTGACCTGCCATTTATTTTTGGCAGTGTCGTGAAGTCAGACTCTAGTGTGTTTTTTTCAGCCCTTGAGTCCCATTGCCTAAGAGTACCAGCCCCTGGATGGGGCAGGATTTTGTTGAGTGACTATGAACTGCACCCAGGGATCTGGTGTGCTTCTTTGGCGTTCCCTTTTATATCTCCACCAAAATTGATTCATCCTTTATCTGAGTCCTATTTGTCTTACACTCTGCTAATTAATAATGAGTTAATTAAACAGATAAACCCATTGAGATAATGTGAATCAAATGATAGACCTTACGAAATGACATTAATGATAAGAATTTCAGACAATGTGCAAATCTATGGGGAAAATATTTTCATTAATAACAGTTTATGTGAATTGATTAGATCATTCTTTTGGCATTTCACAAATGACACAGTGTAGGCAGCATCTTCCATGGAAGCTGAGATTTGAAGAAGTTGTGAACATGACTCAGAGCAATTCTACAAGGAGCAGCATGATCATACACAGGATATTTTCGCTAATGTAAAACAGTGAATGTAAATTCACAAATTCTTAAGTATTAATGACAATAATAAATGTGACAATCAATTATTGTAAGCACAACTATTTTGGCTTACCCAAAATAGACAGGTTGTGGATTTTTGAGGTCAAATGGAAAAAGAAGAAATCATCTTTGTTGGTTTCCCTTTTATTCATCAAACAATAGGAGAGTTTACAGCTTTCACTAGTCTGTGCTGGATGGGAGCAAAAACATGAAAAAAATGCAGAAAAATAAAATTGGGAGTAATTCAACAATTTACTTAAGAATGGGACATTTTTAGTCTACCTCTACCAATTATTCTTATAAGAACTGTAATTTAATAGCAGTGTATATTGCTTTGTTTTCCTTTCTTATTCAATTTTGGTGGTGTTTCATACAAATACTACAATTAATTATCAAAAGTTTCCTTTTGGAGGAAGGTATAACTCTACCTAAAAACTGGATTGTGTGTTTATAGTTTGTCTTGGTGAAGGCTGTCTGTAGGCCTGCCATTGTAAACCTCACTCTATACCTCGGTATTCTCACTTTGTTCACCTTTGTCTTTGCCTTGGAGCACGTCCAAAAGCTAGATCTTGCCACATCAGAGCAGAACACAAGTGCCTCGGATTATAGGGGATGTGGAGTGAGACCAGCATGTGTACCTTTCTGCCTCTGATTATCACATTCTGAAACAAAGATGTACAATTCATGCTTATTTATTTTATATGCATGGATTCATATGTATATACTGATATACACCCTCATTTGTAAGGATGATTTGTAGTAACAGAAAATGTCACAGTAGCTTCTGTCATTATTGAAAATTTCCTGGGTTACCTCTACAAATACATTGTACATTAATGCAACCAATAAACAAGGAGTATAAAGACCCCCCCCACACACATAATCTTCAATTAATAATAATTTACTTATCAGAATTTAACCAAAACTATTTAAATTCATACTAAATTCACTTTAAGGGGTAGTGAATTCCTCATGGACACAAAAATCTGGGCATTCCTCAGAATTCTCATTGCAATCATATTTTTAGTCAACTGATTTGTTATATATCTACCTCTGAACCAGTATCTGTAGCCAGGTGTATGGGCTTTGCTGGTTGGGTTAGTTTAATGCACAGGCTAAATCCTGTGGGTAAAGACAGATTTTAAGAAACAATGTTTCCTTAAATGGAAACTAACAATTGTTGAAAAGAAGGAATGGATGCTATGGAGACAACCAATGGATTAGAGGTGTAACAAGTCTGATGCAGGATTATCTTGGAGTGTGGTGAAATTATGCATTGTATCGAGGCCAACCCATGTACAGCAGCCTACGTGTTCACAGGGGCAACTGTACACTGGAGGGGGCATTGGTGGGGTAGAAGGCCAGTAGGCCAACAGAGAACGACGGCCCAAGGTAAGGCTGGCTTTGCCAGGCATGCGGATATTGTGGTAACCTTCCAAACAGAGCTGAGCTGAGTGCTCTTGATAACACGGAGTGGAGCAAGAGCAAGCTGGCCTCAGCTGTTTTGGCACAGGAACAAACGAGTTGAAGGACTTCAACAGTCACATCTTGGCACTTCCAAACTGGTCCCACCCAATACCACACCAGCAAGAACAGAGATGCTTTAAAAAGATGACGGACACACACACCTCCCACCAGCTTCTGCACCCATTGGAATGAATTATTCAGATGTCATTATTTTTCGCACTGTTATCTTTTGCACAGGGAGGGAGACTTGAAAAAGAAGGACTTCGAAGTGTAGACCAGAAGACCTACGTGGTCTTTAACAGTTCGCATTCAGTTCCTTCATCTCACCCACATTTTGGCAGTGACTCAAAAGAGTTGTGTTTTTTGCTTCCAGACTCCTTCACCTTTAAATCAGCATTTGTATTTGGCATTAGAGTTCTCTTCCTGAATACAGACCCGAGATCTCTATTAATATTCCCCACTTGAAAGTCTTGGTGGTTGCCTTCGTGCTCCTAAAATACAATCCAAGTTGCTGATATGGCTATCCTGGCCCATCACAGCCCCATTGCACTATTCCTTTTTAGTCTCCTCTCCAGCTATAAATTCTCCCCGTCCCATCTTCTTGCCTATTCTTTCTTTGCTCAGACGAAATGGGAGTGCTACCACTCCCCAAAATCACCTGCACTTTTTCTCTGCCTTTGCTCCTGCAATTTCGCTTGTCAAGAATGCCCACCCTTTTTTCGTACCATGAAATACTAGTCATCATTCAAAACCCCACTTTAAAGTCACCTCTTCTGTGAAGTCCTCTTATATCCTTCAAAAAGAAAGTAATTATTTCCTAAAATAGGCACCCATAATATTTAGTTCATTGTTTTGTACTTTTTAATTTTATATTTTATGGCTGAAAAAAATCCCATTGTATCTATAACCACATTTTTTTTACCCATTCATCCATTGATAAACCCTTAGGTTGCTTCTGTGTCTTAGATATTATAACTAATGCTGCAAAGAACATGGGGGTGCAGATACCTACCTGTCCAAGTTAGTGGGTTTTTTCCCCTTTCATTTTCTTCAGATAGTTACCTCAGAGTGGGATTGCAAGATCATATAATTGTTTTATTTTTAATTTTTTGAAGAATCTCTCTACTGTTTTTCGTAGCGGCTGTACCAATTTACCACAACAGTGCACAAAGGTTCTCTTTTTCCAACATCCTTGCCAACATTTGTTCTTTCTTTTTTTTTTTTTTTTGATAATTGCCATCCTAACAGGTATGAGGTGATATCTTATTGTAGTTTTGATTTGCATTTCCCTGATGATGAGTGATGACGAACATGTGCCTGAATGCCATCTGTGTCTGCTTTGGAAATATGTCTATTCAGATCCTCTGCCCATTTTTAATTAGATTGTTCTTAGCCATTGAGTGTGTGAGGTTTTAATTTATTTTGGGTAATAGCCCCTTATGAGATATATGATTCGAAAATATTTTCTCCCATTTTGTAGGTTAGCTTTTCATTTTGTGGATGGCTTCTTTTCCTGGGCAGAAGCTTTTTAGTATTATATAGTCCCACTTAATTATTTTTGCTTTTGTTGCTTTTGTTTTTGGTGTCAGATTCCAAATATCATTGCCAAGACCTCTGTCAGGGAACTTGCTGCCTATTTTCCTCCAGGGCATTTATAGGTTCAGGTCTTATATTCATGTCTTTAATCCATTTTCAGTGAATTTTTGTGTATGGCATAAAATAATGGTTGAGTTTTATTCTTTTGCATGTGGCTGTCCAATTCAACACCATTTATTGGATAGACTGTCTTTTCCCTATTGTATAAACTTGGGTCTTTTATTACAAATTAATTGACCATGTATGTGTGGGTTTATTTCTGGGATATCTATTCTATTCCACTGATCTATGTATCTATTTTTATGCCAGTGCCATAGGTTTTAATTACTGTAGCTTTGTAATATAATTTAAAATCAGGGAGCATGATTCTTCTAGCTTTGTCCTTTCTCAAGATTGCTTTGATTGTTTGGGCTCTTTTGTGGTTCATACAAATTTCAGGATTATTTGTTCTATTTCTTAGAAAAATGCCATTGGAATTTTGGTAGGGATTGCACTGAATCTGTAGATTGTTTTGAGTAGTATGGACATTTTAACAATATTGATTCTTCCAATCCATGAGCATGGAATATCTTTCCATTTATTTGTGTCATCTTAAATTTCCTTCATTAGCATCTTGCAGTTTTCAGAGTACAGGTATTTCACCTCCTTGGTTAAAGTTATTCCTGGGTACTTTATTCTTTCTGCTGCAATTATAAAGGAGATTGTTTTATTTCCCAGCTTCTTAACATGTAAAAAAGAAAAAGGCAAATTATTTATATTAAAACCATTCTATTCCACAATAATTATAAGCAGTTTGAATCATCATAACATATGGATACTAAAAAGAAAGGCTTCCCAGATGTTGAAAGTTCTCCTTGGGTGGCACCCACACCTCTGGTTACAGCCTAGGGCACAGTGTGGTTAAGCCAAGGCACCTGAATTTGATGCATGTTGTAGACGCTTTATAGCTTGTCTCTTGCTGCTGTGGCCTGGAATCCTTTTTTTTTTTTTTTTTAAAGGTTGTATCCCAATAATCTGTCTTGCTAACAGACTATCTATATGTAATGAGAAGAGGGAGGAGAAATTACTTACATATTTTTCTTTTTCTAGTGAGTTATTTTCTGGTTAAAAAAGCAACATACACTCAGAGGGATATGGAAAATAAAGACAAAAACAAATAAGGAGGGGAAAAAAACCTCCTTCAGTTCTATCACCCAAAGTCAAACTGATTTATTTTCAATTCTTTATCTCCTATCCCCTCTCTAGCTACTGACCTATTTCTCTGCTTTCCTTTACAGAAATCGTCCTCAAAACTGTTGTCTTTTCTATGAATCCGCTTTTCCCCTTCTCTCCTGAGCCCAATGCAATCATGTTTAGACTGCACCCTAAACTATTGTCTCTCAGGTCACAAATGAACTCCTTGGTTCTAAATCCAGCGGCCAGTCCTCAGGCAGGTTTTGACACATTTGTTAATTTTTTTCTTCTTGAAACTGTTTTCATTTGTTCCCAGGACACTACTCTGTCTCCTCCCATCCTTCTGGCTGCTTCTTTACAGTTCCTTTAGTCTGTATTTGTTTCTTTATCTTTCCCACCTCTACACATCAGGGCAACTCAGGGTTCACTGTCACTCCTTGTGTGACCCCATCTAGTTCACAGCCTGAAATATCAAATTCATATCTTTAACCAGGACTGCTTCTCTGAACACTGTAATCACGTTTTCCAGGTGGCTATCTTGATAGGCATGTTAACTTGAACTACACCCAACTTTTCATTAGCCCACCACCATACTCTTTCCATAAGATTTCTCATTTTGGCAAATGGTAATCCATTCTTCCACATCATCCAGATGAAAAATCCTGGAGTCAGCCTTAAATTCTCATAACATTCCTTGTTCATAACTTTTCAATGCATTCCCCACTCGTATCTGTAGCTTTGCATGATCTGGCACTTGGTTAAGTCTGCAGTCACATTTCAGTTCATTCTTCCTTTACTTATTATACTCTAATTATAATGGCCTCCCTTTTGTTCCTTGTATATATAATACGTTCTTGTCTCAGGCCATTTGCACCTGTGGTTCCCTTTGCCTAGAACTTCTTTTGCCCAGACAGCTTCCCAATTCATTTGCTTTCTTGCGTCTTTTATATTTCTGTTCAGAGGAATCTTTGATTAGTGACATCTTTTCCAACCATTTTATGTAAATTAGAAGATATTTTCTTCTGGCTTATTTAGGTTCTCTCAGCTGTCATAGGAATTTTAGAATCAGCTTGTCAATTTTTACCAAAAAATCCTGCTGGGATTTTGTTTGGGATTGCATTGAAACTAGAGATCGATTTGGGGATAAGTGACACCTTAAAAACATTGGCTTTTCTGACACATGACAAAAGCATATCTCCATTTATTTAGGTCCTCTTCAATTTTTCACCAATGTCTTGTAGTTTTTACTATACAGGTCTTGCACATCTTTTGTCAGATTTACCACTAAGTATTTCATATTTTTGATATGATTTTTAAATGGTAGTGTTTGGTTGCATGAGCCTATCATTTGATGCTGAAAAGGCATTTGAGAAAATCCAACATCCATTCTTTATAAAAGGTCTCAGCATGCAGGGATAGAAAGGCAATCTCAACCTAATGAATGGCATCTATGAAAACCCTGAGTGTGCCTAATGGCTGAAGACTGAATGATTTCTCCCTGAGATCAGAAACAAGATTATTCAACATTTTAGGAGAGGTTCTAGCCAATACAAGGAGAAAAAAGAAAAAAGAAATGTATCCAGATTGGAAAGTGAAAAGTAAAATTGTGTCTACTCATAGATAATATGAGATATGTATGTATATGTAGAAAATGGAATCCAATGGAATATATAAAAAAATTACCAAAAACTAATAAGAGATTATTAGCAAGGTTCCAAGATAAAATATCAGAATACAAAAAAATAATATTTTTTAAAGATTTTATTTATTTATTTGACAGAGAGAGACAGCCAGCGAGAGAGGGAACACAAGCAGGGGGAGTGGGAGAGGAAGAAGCAGGCTCTTAGTGGAGGAGCCTGATGTGGGGCTCAATCCCAGAACGCTGGGATCACGCCCTGAGCCGAAGGCAGATGCTTAATGAGGCCGCCCAGGTGCCCCCAAAATAATATTTTTAACAAAAGATGTGCAAGATCTGTACGTTAAAAACTATAAAACATTGGTGAGAAATTATTAGATCCAATGCAATCCCAATCAATAAACACTGGGCAATTAAAATTTTAAAAATAATACTTTTTAATGTCTCATCAAAAATATGAAGTAGTAATAAATTCTTACATGCTGGGATTAATCTCACTTGGTGATTATATACTATCTTTTAATGTATTTTCAGAACTATATTGCTCACATTTTGTTTAGAATATTTACATCCATTTTATGAGGGATATTTGCCTACTCTTCTTTTCTCCTATTCTTAAAACATTTTTTGACTGATTTTGTGTAAAACTGGTATCATAGAATAAACTAAGAATTATTCCCTCCTCTTTAATTTTCTGTAAGAATTTGTGTAAAATTGGTATTATTTCTTCCTTAAAGTTTTGGTAGAATTCACCAGTGAAACCGTTTTGATCCTGAGTTTTTTTGTGGGATGCTTTTTAAATACAAACTGAATTTATTCAATAGAAGTACATCTACTCAGGTTATCTATTTATTCTTGAGTAAAGTTTGGTGGTTTTTATCTTTCAAAGAATTTGTCCATTTCATCTAAATTGTTAAATTAGTTAACATAAAATTATTCATAGTAGTCCCTTACTATGCTTTTAATATCCATGAAATCTATACTGATATTTCTTCCAATGCTGCTAGTGATCTTTTTTTTTCTTCTTTCTGTTTTACCTTCTGATTCATCTGGATAAGGTATCACTTTCATTAATCATCTCAAAAACAAGCTTTTGGTTCCACTGACTTTCTATAGAGTTTTTCTGATTTTTATTGCATTGATTTTTTTTAAGTTTTTACTATTTCCTTTTTTCCTGCTTACCTTAATTTGTTTTCTTTTTCAAATTAAGGCAGAAATGGAAGTCATCGATTTGAAAGTTTTCCTCTCCCAAATACAAGTAGGGGATACTAAAAATTTCCCTGCCAGTACTGCTATAGCAATATTCCACAGATTTTGAAATATTATGCTTTCATTTTCACTCAGTTTAAAATATTTTCTCTTTTTCCTTTTGAGTTCTTTTCTTTGAAACAAGTATGTAGAAATGTTATTTAGTTTCCAAATATTTGGAGATTTTTCAGAGATCTGTTTGTTAGTGATTTCTAATACCATTCCATAATAGTTAGGGAACATACTTTGACTTTTTACTATTTTCAACATATTAGAACTTATTATTATCCAGAATATCATTTATCTTATAAATATTACATACACACTTGAAATAAATGCATATTCTGCTGGTGTTGGGTGAAGAATACTATAAGTATCAATTAGATCAAGTTATTGATAGTGTTAAGTCTTCTATAGGCCTTACAGGTTTTCTATCTACTTGTTCTATCCAATTTGAACGAGGGGTATAGAAATCTCTGGCATGGGGTGCCTGGGTGGCGCAGTCGTTAAGCGTCTGCCTTCGGCTCAGGGCGTGATCCCGGCGTTCTGGGATTGAGCTCCACATCAGGCTCCTCCACTATGAGCCTGCTTCTTCCTCTCCCACTCCCTCTGCTTGTGTTCCCTCTCTCGCTGGCTGTCTCTATCTCTTCAAATAAATAAAAATAAAATCTTTAAAAAAAAAAAAAAGAAATCTCTGGCATAATTGTGGATATATCTATTCTTCCTTGTCATCCTATCAATTTTTTGCTTTGTGTGTTTTGAAGTGTTATTAGGTGCATAAATGTGTAGAGTTGTTCTACAATCTTGGGGAGTAGATGCCTTTATTATTATGATATGACTTTATCCATGATAATATTCTTTCCTCTATAATCTATTTTGTCTGATATTAATACAACCACTCCAGATTTCTTCTGATTTGTGTTTCCATGATTTCTTTTTCCATCCTTTTATTTTGTTAATTTCCAACCTATTTGTATCTTCATATTTAGAATGTGCCTCTTTTATGTGGCATAAAATTGAGTCCTCCTTTTTCTATCCAATCTGACATTACCCTTGAATTAGCTGGTTTAGATCATTTTAATTTATATCAGTACTGATATGGTTAGGTTCAAGTCTAATACACTGCTATTTATTTTCTACTGTTCCATTTATTCTTTGCTCACTTTTCCTTTATTTTTACTTTCTTATAGACCGAATGTTTTTATGATTTTTATGATTTGTTTCATTCTTTTGTCAGCCTCTTAGCCATATCTCATTGTCTCATTACTGTAATAGCTGCTTTAGAGTTTATAATATGTATCTTTAATCTCACGTGTTCTTTTTATTTAAAGATTTTATTTATTTATTTATTTGTCAGAGAGAGAGAGCACAAGCAGAGGGAGCAGCAGGCAAAGGGAGAAGCAGACTCCCCTCTGAGCAAGGAGCCCAATGTGGGACTCAATCCCAGGACCCTGGGATCATAACCTGAGTTGAAGGCAGATGCTTAAGACTGAGCCACCCAGGCATTCCCACATGCTTTATTTTCAAATATTATTTAACATATCACATACAGTTACAAAAGTGTTACAATAGTATGCACCATTTCTCTCCTCCAGTCCTTTGTGCTATGACTGTCAGGCCCTATACTTTCCCATATGTTTCAAACTTTATACTACATTGTCATTATTTTTGTGTAAGCAGCCAATTGTTTTTAAAATTTGACATAAAGAAAAGTTTTATGTATTTTGTCCAATTACTTATTATTTCTGTTGTTTTCCATTCTTTTCGGTAAATGTATTTTTCATCTCATATACTTTTCCTTCTTCTTGAACATTTTTAATATTTCTGGGAGTGCAGTTTTGCTCTAAAAATTCTTAATTTGCCTTTTCTGTGGAAAGATGTTTTGCTGGGTATAGAATTACAAGTTGAGAGTTACTTTCTTTCATTATTCTAAAGATGTAGCTCCAGTGTTTTCTTGCTTACATCATTTCTGATAAGAATTCTGTCATTCTCATCTTCTTTCTTGGTATGTAAGCTTTTTTACTCCCTGATTTTAAGATTTTCTTTTTATTGCTGATTTCAAGGAATATGATTATGAGCTGACTTGTTGTTTTCTTCATGTTTCTTGTGCTTGGATCCATTGATTTTCTAGTATCTGCAGTTTTATAGCTGCCATTAAATTTAGTAAATTCCTGAATATTATTTTTTCAAGCCATTTTTTCTGTAGACTACTCTTTCTCTTCTTTATTAGAATTCTAATTGCAAATGTATTATGCCATTTGTAGTTGTCCCCCAGTTCATTAAATTCTTTTTTAAAATCTCTGTATTTCATTTTATATTGCTTAGGCAACTCTTTTGTTGCTTTTGATTAGTTAATTTTTCTCCTCATTATATGTCATATTTTCCTGCTTGTCTGCATGCCTGGTAATTTTTCATTGGATGCCAGGCATTGTGAATTTTACTTTTTTGAACAGTGAAAATTTTGGACCTCTTCTAAATATTCTTGTGCTTATTTCTCAGTCATTGTTACTTGGAAATAGTTTGATTCTTTCAGGCCCTGAAGATTAGGTGGGTCCAGTGAGGTGCTTAGACTAGAACCAATTAATTTCCATTCCTGACACAAGAATGTTATGTGTACTTTACCCAATGCCCCAGAAATTAAGAGTTTTTGTAATCTGGTTGGTAGGTACAGACATTACTCTCTGGGCTATATATAGCTGCTGGGTACTGTTTCCTCTAAATTTTTTCAGGTGGTTCTTTCTCTAGTCTCAGGTAGTTTGATCACATACACTGATCACATGCACTGATCAGTCATCAAGGAGGACCACTGATCATTAGTTAACAGGAATCTCTGGATTTTTCTATCTGCAACATCTTTCCTTGCCTATACTCTGTCCTGATAACTCTAACTTGATCTTTCTGGACTTTGGCTCTGTCTCAACACAGAAAGTTCACTGGATTCCACCTGGGTTATACCTCCCTGTGCTATTGTCTGAAAACTTTCTAGGAAGTAAGCTATGGACAACCATGTGGCTCATGTTGTTTATTTCCCATCTCTCAGGGATCACTGTCCTTTGTTGCCTGATGTTCTGTGTTTTAAAAAGTGTTTGTATATCGTGTCCAGTTGTTTGGTTGTTTCAGTTGGGACTACATATCTAGTTCCTGTTACTACATCTTGGTTTGGAATATGAGGTTTTCTTTGTTTGTTCGTTTTTGTTTTGTTTTTTTTTAAGATTTTATTTATTTATTTATTTATTTATTTATTTATTTATTTATTTGACAGAGAGACAGCCAGCTAGAGAGGGAACACAAGCAGGGGTAGTGGGAGAGGAAGAAGCAGGCTCCCAGCGGAGGAGCCCAATGCAGTGCTCAATCCCAGGACTCCAGGATCACACCCTGAGCCCAAGGCAGAGGCTTAATGACTGAGCCACCCAGGCGCCCCTGAACATGAGTTTTTATTTGTTGTAAAATTGAACATTTGATTAGATTTATTTCATTAGGGTCAGAAAATATGGCCATATGAGTTCTGATTTTATTTTTACTGAGACTTTCTTCTTGCCTACCAAGTATATGGCAAATTTGTGGGTGAATTTTCATAGTTATTTGCAAAGAAAGCATATTATTCATTTGTAAGGTATTAACTTCCTTGTATAAAGATAAAGAGCTTGGCTATTTTATGAAAAATAAAATTAGGAGAAACACATATTCATAAAAACCAAACAGAACAAAAATAAAATGAGAAGTAAAATTTATTTTCTATTGTTTTAATGTATGACCATGTTCTTTCCCAAAGTTAAGTATTATTCCTTTTTTTGTATAACTTTTATACATTTACTAGAAAGTGTTGGTATATCTTTTTCTCTTACTTTATTATATTTGTTTACCTAGTTTTTTTTAAAGTAGAATAACACAAATAGCTCTCCTTTGTGATTAAATGTGGATATCCAGCTAATTCTATATTCAATATTAATAATTTATTAAATTCTCCTGGTAATTTATTATCAAACTGATTTTATCTCATTTTTTTCATGATGCTGAAATAGATCTGGGTTCTCAGGTTATGTTTTAAAATTAGATGCAATAATAATATTTTGGAAATAGGCCCTAAGGACATAGGTTTTGGTTTTATCTGGCTTTTATAAGCTCTGTGTTTATGTACAAGTCACTTAGTCTTTTTGAGTCTTAGTTTTCCCATCTGTCATTAAATAATATTGAATTAGGTAATATCTAATATTAATTCCAACAATGAAATGTGATGTACATAGTTATGTCTCTTCTTTAGGCCATTATGAATACACAGGAGAGTTTTGTTGAAAGGCTAGCCTATCATTGGCAGGTAATAGAGGACATTTGTCTGGCCCTCCTATTCACCAAGGTCTTAAGTTTAGATATTTGATGTTATTTCCAAGTGATGTTAAACACACTACTGCAGAGAGATTCTAACAGAAATGAAAGAAAATGCTAATCATAGAGCTTGATGCTTCTGTCCCCTTACTAGACCACACTCTTTGTAAGTTATAATATATTTTTAATACATTTTATGACCATCCTGTGAAAAGCACATTTATATTTCATTACATTTTTATGTTAAAATATTGACTTGTTAAATGCAACATTTAAATTATACTATAACTTTTGTTGTGCTTGTTTGGAGATTATTTAATTTTTAATAAATTGCGAGCATAAAAATCTTAGTAGCCTGATCCTCTCTTGACTGGAGAGCTGTGTTTGGAGTATGTGTGTCATAAGTATTAAAGCTAGTATCTAATACCTCAATTAAAGAGCTTAGATTGGCCCTCAGAATCCTACTAGCTGAGGCCATATTTTGAATTTGTCTGCCTTCTACTTACATGCACATGTACATATGGCAGACCTGAGATAATGAGATTCTTTTCAACTAAAGCTGCCTGTGGTTAGACACATGTACAAACACCTCCGTATAATTTGCCTTCCTTAGTGGCGTTTACACGGGAATTGTGTTTTGATTTGCTTTTGTGTAGCAAATACTATGTTATCTGGGCCAAAAACATTTCACCGCCAGAATTAGAGACTGTAAGCACAGCTGATTTCTAAGTGTATTTTGGGCAGCTGCAGCGTTCTGATGAGTATCCACCAGGCATTTCATCTCTTCATTGCCCAACTGAGTCACTTTCTATCTTAAGTCTGACTTTATATATAAAAAGTATCATCCCTTTCCTACTGATGAAATAAATATAAAACAAAACAAAACAAAATAAGAGATGTGTCTTGTGAAAAAGATTTACATTTAAGAAATGCATAAATAACTTTGATATTAAGCCATTATGCGTTCATGTATCATTGGGCCAGATGTTCTTCTTTTTAAATTTCATCAAAAATCGCCATTTATTTCTGAAGAAATATGTATGGTTAGGTATTTCTCTGTTGTAACAAAAGTAAGAGGTCTGGGATAAAGGCATGGTTGGATTAAGACATAATAAGGGAAATTAATACTTGATTGGAATTTGCACTAAGGAAAAATTAAATCTGAGATGAAAAGCGATAACTTTGGCTGTATTTAGGGCTGTCCATGAAGATTCTAAAAGTTCTTTCAGATGTTATGTAGGTTATCCTATTTGTTAGGCTGTATATTCATTAGTTTGAAAAAACTGGCTTATTTTATACTCCTGACAATCCTATATTAGCATTAGTAATCCCATTTCACAAAAAATAGGGCTTACAGAACTACTCATATAGCTGGAAAGGAGAAAGGCCTGGACTTAACTAGGTCTTGCCCGAGGCAAAGAGCCTGTGTTTTCCACTCGAAGACACCAAGCCCTCTGAGTTAGTTGTCTTGATCTAAGATCCAGTCATTCTTCCCAATCGTACGTAGAAGTTAGTGATTACAGCTCATTTAGTCATAGCCATTTGCTTATTCTCGAAAGACCAATGCTCTTCTGTGGATTCAGTGTTACCTGTCCACTCAAAGGGTCACATGTCACTGTCCAATGGTGCTGGTCCTTTGTGGGAAGAGGCACATGGTAAATCACACTGTCTTCCTCCTCCTATGCCCAACTCAGACTTACCTTTTTAGTTCAAGGAGCTAATTTGGCACAGGATGAAATGCTACCAGGTCACGTCACCCAGATGACTGCTGTTTTCTCTTCCCCCATGCCACACCATCCCAGGTCTGCTGATGGCAACACCTGAACTTTGTACTTCCTTAAGTGTTTTGAGGAACTAGTATGCTGTAGAACAACAATGGGTCTTGTGGTCAAAGAATTGTGGAAACAGTTGGTCAAATAAAGTTTAACCGGTGCGGTCAGAGTCTTTAATGTGCTAATTTGCTTTATTAGTTTCCAAGGAAGAAAGATAGTAGGCAAGATGCCCCAGATGGATTTGACCACTTCTAGCTGTTTCTTTTTATAGAGCCTTTAAGGAGAATAGGGTTCTATGTAAGACACTGAAACTTGTTGACTTAAACTCACAAGTAGTGAGAATTCCTTATGCCCTTGAGAGGTGAGTAGGTGACATGTTTGGGGAATGTTCCACTTTTGTAATATTTAAGTGGATATCACATCAGTAGTGTCTGTTCATAAGGCTGCTCTTATGTTTGATATCTGTTTCAGGGGCAACCTCATAGAGAAAAAGGAAACATCCATGAGGACTACATTAGTACTCCTGGCTGAAAGTGGGACTAGAAATCTAAGAGCAAGAACCTGAACCCAAAAAAATTGGCTGAGCCCATGACCAGAATCAAAGCACAGGTGTACGTGTCTGTAATCATTGATTACCGCAGTCCAGTGCTTCTTTTCTTCTGGAAAGGCTTCACGGAAAAGATGAGTCCTGAGCTCAATTTTATAGGACAGGAGTCTTTGGCAGCAGTGTGCTAAGAAGTCCTGCAGGCAAGGCAGGGAACGTGATGGTGGAAATGGTGAGTCACATCCTGAAGACAGTAAACAATTGATTTCTGCTTCCTCTATGTCCAGACACGTCTAATCGAGTTTGGTCGCCTTTAAAGGAGATGTAAAGAAGGGATGGGGAAAAGGAAGATACCAATTATCTCCTAAGTCTTTCCCTTGTACTCATGTGGTACTACAGATCCATACAGATTTACTCCTAATAGACACATACATTCATGCTTTAAAAAATATTGCTGGTTGAACAACCACATTGAATTAGTATTTTTTAATGAAACATTGGGCTCCTGGAAGTTAAAAAGAATGAAAAATGATGCCCAGAAGCAGTAGCCCAATCCACAGAGCCTTAGATGCAGCCTGATGGAAAATGCCCTTCATTCGTCTCTGCGCAGGTTTTCTGGTCCCTAAAGAGCCAGGTGAAGGGACAAAGAATCAGGTGCTCTCCTCATGTCATCGTTTCTACCGCCCACTGCCCCATCCTTCCTGCTCACTCCCTCCCCCTTCGGATTCCTTCTCCTCAGGCTGTGGTTGCTAGTCTGCCACAAAACTGATGCAAATTTTCTACAGGCATTGAGACTGGCCTTTTAAAAATGTAAACTGGATATCATCTCCCTTGCTCAAAACTCTTCGGTGGCTTCCTACTGCTTATAGAATATGGATGGGTTAATTCTCACCACAAACTCACGGTCCCCAGCCTCTCTCTCTGGACGTCGCTTCTATGCTGACTTTATTTTCCACCTTGAGCTTTCATGCTTAATTGTTCTCGAGCTCCTACCTTCCTCTTACGCCACCACAGGTTGCAAACTGTAGTCAACAGGCAGGTTTTAGCTTTCGTCCTACTTTTTAAGACGCTCGAGCTAGGCGAAGAATATTCTCTTAATAGGTTACAAAAATAGGTGGCAGAGATCAAAAGTGGTCTGCAAAGCCCAAAATGTTTACTATCTTGCCCTTTACAGAAAAAGTTTGCCAACTCCTGATTTAAATTGGTTTTCCCTGCTAGCCCATTCTAGTTATGTTCTTTAGATCATGGGTCCCAATTAACAGTGACCTTGTTGTTAATATCTTTACTTGCTGATTGTCTGCTTCTTCTCCTGCCTCCAGGAGGACAGGGGCCATGTTATAGAATCTTGGAGAGGAGAACCCAGTGCTTCATACGTGTCTTGAGTATTGAATACTTATTTCTGGCTCCCTTCCCAGTTCAGCTTCGCGGGTGACAGGTTATGGCAGGTGCTCCCTGCTCAATCACCCTAGTACCATCCCTGTGCTTACCTTCCCCTGTGTGGGCCCATGCAGTTTCTACACCAGGAAACCAGCCCTGCTGTGGGGATAAGCTTGCATCCATCCCCTTCTGGCACTCGTGTGTTCAGTGGGTGATCTGACCCTGTGTTCCTAAGGTGGCGCATAATGGACACCTACTGTGTGTTGTACCTACTACCAGGAGCTGTCTTTGAAGCAGTGTGGTCCCAGCTTTCACTGGTGGGGTGGAGCCCATTCTCATGTATATCCAGGTCCTGATGATCTGCCTGGTTGACTCCTTTGTCGCAAAAACCCAATAAAGAGGAACAATTCTGAAATTTTAGAAATTGGGTTACTGTTGATAATTGTCTCTCTATCACCACGGAAGGTCCATATTAATAATTCTTTGCAACGCTATTCAAAGATCACATCTGTTTAAGCATACATTATAAAAGTCAGATTTGTTCAACAGAGACTTTATTAATTTGTTACTTTCCCTGAGCAAATGTGACTGCACATTTGTTTAAATATTTACAAATGTATGTGAACGTGCAGCAGAAGAAGGTAAAATTAAAGCCAAATAGGACACATGTTTTTAAAGAAAGATAGGGTTTCATTTACTTTGTTGTCGTTTGAGTAATAATGCCGTACAGAAAATGTGATATGTTCAAACTGTGCTTCTCATATTCACTGATTGAAAAGGGACCGTTCCGTTTTCTGCAGTGCAAAACCAAGTCATTCTTATTAAAAGGTCACAGGAAACTGAGGAGAAATGTCAGGCTCACAGACTGACCTATTCAGAATATAATCAAGCTTGCTTTAAAAAGACAACATCTACATTATGAAGGGGAGAGATCTGATTGTATTCTCTGTGCTTTGGTAATACAGTTAGTGCCGATAAGACCTTGAGACAATCTTGCCCTTCAGAAAATGAGGGTTTGTGGTGGGTGTGGGTGGGTTGGAGGGGACGCCGTGATGTAATGTGGCGAAGATCATCTCTCCAGCCACTGTTTCCTTTTGAATTATTGAACTTACCATTTCTTTATGAGATGCACTGTTGGGTTTTTTTTGTTTTCATTTTTTTGTTTTGTTTTGTTTTGTTTTTTACTTCAAAGATAGCTCTGCTCCATGTTAATTTTCCCTTCAATTAATTAATTTCATAACAAGTGAATGAAAGTGGCCCCACGGATCCAACAGCACGTGGAAGGCTCTGCGGCTCCAGGGGTCTGTTTGCCCAGAGCCTGAGGGCCGTTTGGAGGTACCATTTCTGCAGTCCGTCCTCTGATATTCTCCCGTTCCATTTCAAGAGACCAGCTGTAGAGGCAAGATGGCAATTCCGTTTTCATGCCAGTGCATCACTGGCCTCTGTCCAGATTTCTAGTATTTAGGGCTCGGTTTTGCTGGCTGCTTCATTCCTTGTGTGCACAGAGTTCCCATTGACTTCATTATGATAAACAGAATGATGATAAACTTCAATGGTAAACAGAAGGGTTCTTCACTTCAATGGGAATTGTGCATGGATGAAGAGATGTGGTCCAGTAAAATCAGCCCATTTCATATCAAATCAATAAGTGTAAGGGTATCCGTTGTGCCAAGTCCGTGTCATGTGACATATGTCTAAGGGAATGTGGACCCTAGAGATTCTACTTGTGTGGTTTCACCAAATTACCATCTGATGGTACATACGTGGTCTCTTACATTTCCTGGTTGGAAACTTGGACTTGGTTATATCCTCACCTAATGAAGTTGGACCTTTCAGCAGGTGTATATGTACAAATGTTCTTTAAGAAGCTAGGGTTTTTGTTTTCGTTTTTGTTTTTGTTTTTGTTTTTTATGTGGAGATGGAATATAAATAAGGCCCACTGAAGCAAGTAATTTCTGGAATTTTTAATAGTTGTCATTTCTTCATTGGTTCAAACGGGCTTAGCCAACAATTTGATATGTATTTCCTCCTAAGCTGGCAATGTAGCCAACTAATATCTTGCGGAGGTGCTGGCAGATTAAGTATTAAGTTCTGAAACTTATTTAGGCATGCATAATTGGTTAAGTCAAAATTATAGGATGCATTTTTAATTGCTGTTGATTGTAAAACAGTATTTTGTTAAAATAACAGCATTATCTTGGCTAAAGTTACTATTTTATTGTATTTTTCAAAAGATAAAACCCAAACTGAAGTTTGATACAAAGAAATACAGGAACTTAGGTGCAGTAAAAGAGCCATTTCACTGGTGAGTTTCGATTTGTTTTCCCACAGGATTGAATAAACTTGGCTTGCCATACATTTTTTTTTTTTTACTTAGATGAAGTATACTTTTTGGTCAGTATGTCTAGGTAATGCACTGTTCATTTAGGTTTTTTTGTTGTCCTTAAAGACTTTTTATTTGTAATTTACTTGACTCTTCTTTTTTTTTTTAAAGATTTTATTTATTTATTTGACAGAGATAGAGACAGCCAGCGAGAGAGGGAACACAAGCAGGGGGAGTGGGAGAGGAAGAAGCAGGCTCACAGCAGAGGAGCCCGATGTGGGGCTCGATCCCACAATGCTGGGATCATGCCCTGAGCCAAAGGCAGACGCCCAACCGCTACACCACCCAGGCACGCCTTACTTGACTCTTCTTGAACAAAAGAAACCTGAGAACTTTCTATGTATAACCATGAAGGGGAAGACCCTTTTTGCTTTAAGTTTCTTAACTTTCTGCTTACTCTCTCTCCCCTTGACCTTTTTGATACTTCTTTTCCTTAGTAGCTGTTTCTTAGAGCCTAGCTTCTATTTCTTCTCCCCCTATCCCCCAGTATTGTTTCATTGTTATCTTCTTCTTTCTGGTAACTTGATTAATCTAAATGTCACTGGAATATTCACTAACAGCCTAGAATTTTCTAGATGCTTTGCAGCTTGGCCTCTGGCACAGGTTATATTTTTAGAAAAAAACTATTTTTACTTTTCTGGTATTTAGCTTCTGAAAACACATCTGAATAGGTTTTAACAAAGCATTTTTCTCAAGAAATACAGTGATTTCTCTACAAAACTATTGTATGGCCTAGATTCAAAGGCTTCATTAAAAGCAATGAGATTATAAATGAATAAATGACTCATAAACAGATATTTTCCATTTTGTATTATATACTTTGTACGCTACAATGAAATGGGAGCAGTAAAATTTTGCTGAGTAAATAATAAGAAAGATAACCTGGACATTTAAGTTTTTAAAAATATATATTGGTACAGTTTTCTCAAGAGCAAAGACAAACTCCCCCCCCATTCACTTGACCTATTTTTCAAGAAAAATTTCTTCTAAGAAACCAATGAGGGAAAAAAAAAAACATTGGAAGACATATGGTCTTTTCCTTACAGCTAAAAATAAAATAAACTGAAAAAAAAATGAAAAGGAATTAAAATGTTTTGCTACCTCAAATGATTAACATTATCTTCTTTGATAAAAGCATATCGCCATTATTTTATTACATTTTAAATATGAGTATAAAGTAAAAAAATCAAAACAACACTTTGTGTGTGTGAGAGAGACGGGCATAGTCTGAGGCAGTGAGAGAGAGGTTATTTTGTAGAAAGCATTATGTTTTGGCAGAACAAATCCATCAAACCAATGACCACCTAGAAAGGTAAGACACAAATCAGGATAATGACTCAGTGCAACTACAACAAAAGAGCTTGCACAAATTAATTTTTAAAAAGTCTCCAAGAAATTTGCAAATGTCATAACTAGACAATTCATTATATTGTTATTGCTGCTTTGCTTATGATGGTGGAAAAAAATAGAAAACTGAGTGTTCAACATCAACGAAATGATGGAGTCAATGATGGTGTGTCCCCTGGCCGTACAGTCATGTCCCCAGGATTCCAGGAGTTTTAGAGAGCTTGTAATCACTGGGCAGATGCTTCTGCTCTGACCCTCAGAGAGAAGCAGAATGCAAATCCTCTGCAGGGGGAGGCTAGTGAAGCAAGTGTTACTGTTTTTGTGTAAGCAAAGCATATGGAAATGCAAAAGAAGACACGCTTGAATTTGAATGAGAGTTTGAGGAAAAGCTCGCAGCAGGCCAACGCTACCACCGCCTCTAAGGAACTCTGGGATTCTGGGCGGCCCAAGGAGGAGGTGGATGGAGGCCCCCAGAGAAAACGCAAGGGTGTTGGAAAATGCAGGGAGGAGCTTGGGGAAATGTGAATAGTCTGACACACACACAGGAGCTGCCCAGAGGTGCCCAAGCACAGGCTGCGAGTCAGGCTGGTGTCAAACTGTGAAAGACCTTGAGTGTCATACCAAGGATTTCCGACTTTATCGGACAGGTCACAGGGAGCCATCTGGGCTTGTTGAGAGGACCACCGACTGGTGATTGGTGGTAGTAGAAGTGGAGGAAGAGAGCCCTTGTCCTTTTTGGTAGTTTTTGATAAATCCTAAGTCTCCGAGAGTCTTGATTTTTTTCCCTCAAAATTGTCCTCATTTTGAGCTTCATCTTTTTGAGCGTTCTGAATACAAATGTAAATTTGATAGAAAATCACTAACAGAAAGAAAGGTGCTATGTGGATATATACATGGGTGCTTAATTTATTTCAAAATTCCCATTTCTGCTACTTAATAAGCCTTCAGAGTTAAGCAATGACCGTGAGTAGTGGGTTTGAGTGTCAACTTCAGGCTTTCCCAAGTCACTTCACCCACTCAAGCCTCAGTTTTGGCATTGATAACAATCATACTTATTATTATTATTACTATTATTATTATTTAAAGATTTTATTTATTTGAGAGAGAACATGAGTGGGTGGGAAGGGGGAGGAGGGGCAAAGGGAAAAGGAGAAGCAGATTGTCCCCTGAGCAGGAGCCTGACCTGGGGCTGGATCCCAGGACCCCTGGATCAGGACCTGAGCAAAAGGCAGTCAGCCGCTTATATACTGAACGCACCAAGCACCCCAACCAATCATGGTTATTATTTACTAATGATACAAACACTAAATAGTGCTTTTTCTATGCCAGGCACTCTTCCAAGTTTTTGTTCATTCGCTTCTTTTTTGAACAATTGTAATCAGATCATTCCTCATAGAACTCTACCGTGGTCCTAATTTTACCTCTGCATTAATGGTGAAGAAACTGAGGCAAAGAGGGGCTAAGTAACTAGACAGTGTCAGAGCTGGGGTTCTAATTCGGCAGTATGATTCCAGAATCTCTTCTGTTGAACTCTGCTTTATTCTACATCTCAATGAGAATAATGATATAATGGTAATAGTATGATTGCAACAAAAAAATAGTGATAGTACAAGAATAGAATGCTAATATTGCCAGAGAACGTTGATTGGTAAGACCATTTTCTATGCTCTGTGACTTTTTTGACAATACTATTTATTCTCCCAGTAACTCTGAGAAGTAACTTCTGTGGTTACCTCTGTTTCCTGTGTCTGGGAGCTGAGGGGCTCATGGTCGCACAGAGATAGGGTTCAAACCAGGGTGAGCTTCACTGCAAAGCCAATGCGCTTAACCAGTGTACCCCTGTACACTGAAGGAATTGGGCCAAGTGATCTCTAGACTCACAGCCATCTCCTTCCCATCATGATTCTCTGGGTGGAGAGCCTTGTAGAAAGGAATCAGGAGCACCTCTGGCCCCAGTTTTTTTGTTTTTTGTTTAAGATTTTATATATTTAGGGGTGTCTGGGTGGCTCAGTTGGTTAAGCATCTGCCTTTGACTCAGGTCATGGTCCCCGTGGTCCTGCGGGGTGGGCTCCCTGCTCAGCAGGGAGTTTGCTTCTCCCTCTCCTTCTGCCTCCTCCTCCCTGCTCATGTTCCATCTTTGTCTCTCACTCTCTCTATAAAATAAAAATTAGAAAAAAAGATTTTATTGATTTATTAGAGAGAGGGAGAGCATGAGCGGGGGGAGGGGCAGAGGGAGAGGGAGAAGACCCTGAGATCATGACCTGAGCCCAAATCAGGAGTCAGAATCTTAACCCACTGAGCCCCCCAGGTGCCTCTGGGCCTAGTTCTAATGACAGTAAGTGAATTTGGTAACTAAAGTGGGGCCTTCATAGCAAAACAGGGGGAATCTGATCATGAAAAATTCAGCATTACAAAGCAGAATTTCAATATTGCTTCATGATAGTAAATGTGGGGGGAATTGGATCTTATAAAAATTATGGTGTGTTTCCAGCGCCTAGCAAGGTTTCTGGAAGACTAGGCACTCGAGTGTTTAAAGAATGCATACATATTAAGTCCCATCCACTGGACTTTTTCCATATACTCTGCTCAGTTGGTCATATGTTAGGCTATGAGGTCTGTAACTTCTAGCTTGATTGCACATCCTACTGATATCCAGCTATGTCGACGGACTAATACCTTCTAAGGAAGTGAGGTCCCAGGAGGAAAAGCCTATTTCTCAGCATTTAGCTCCTTCAGGAAGGCCATATGCTCCACCCCTCACCTTCTCACCATAAAATCAACATTGGCAAAGCTAGATTCTTCAACTGTTCCATCTTCAAGAAATCTACTTAGATAATTGACCTTTATGAATAGAGTTTAAAAAATGGTTTCACAAGCCCTTCAAAAAAAGAAGTCCTAAATGATATACCCTATTTATGAAGCCGACGTCCTATACTCTAAAAGCAGGCATTTTTTTTTTGCCTCCTCTAAGGTGTAGAGGAGTGAAATAATTCTGAAAAAATCTTCCCCTAAAGTACATAGCTTTGTACTCCATACATACAATGAAGGTGAGGCAGCAAAAGTAACTCTCTGGAGAGGAAGCTGTTTTTGTAGAACTCCTCATGTATGCTTAGGTCTGCAAAGAAAGAAATGTCTTTGCATTTTTTACACAATGTTCCCTTCAATGTTTTAAAGTATTTAGTTACAATGAAAAGAAATATTTAGCATTAATGGAAGTCAGTACAGATTCTGTTTATAAGAGTCTATTAATATACCACTTGTGGGGTTAGGAAATAGAGATGTGTTAAGTGGAAACATAGTAATTAAGTGGCTTCAATGTGACCATACAGTTAAATTGGAATTAAGAAAGATAGCAATAAAGAAATCCATAAAATCTTTTTTTGTGCATCTGAAAATAACCTGATACATAGAACATAACATATCTGTCATTAATAAGTGCATTTATACTCTACCATTTGAACCTCTAATGGCAACTCATGATAGCAATGATCCCGGGAATCTATTCTCTGGGATTATATCAGAGATGAATGCTTAAAAAATAAAATTATTCTGAGTAACTAATGAATTCTGGCCTCAACTCTCTGTTTTCACGTGATCATTAAATCCTTTTTTTGTTTGTTTCTTGCACATTTTCCATTCCATTTTACCTTTCTTGAATTGTGGCCACCAGAACAATGAGAAGTGTTATGGGCACAGATGTTCTAGAATTTGTTTTATTCCAGTACTCTACAACATGATGCCCACTGTTTGTTAGCCTTTGGGGCTGCGAAGGTACCCAAAGTAGTCCTGATATAAAGAACTGCCATCTCTCCCAGGAAGTTACCATTTTATTGTTAGTATAGCCTTCCTACCAAGAACCAATTGTGCAGCCTCAGAATGGAGGTGTTCTCATATTGGTGGGTAATAGCAAAGACCTTTGATCCAGTAAACTGGCTCATTGAATTGTCTGACAAATTTTGGAATCTGCTTTCTGGTAAGAGGCATGGAGGAAGGATATAACACCAAAAACCTGGCTTTCTGCACATCCACAAGGCTTGTCTTTTGTGATAGAACCTCGGAAGAAATAGAGGTAAAGAATGTCAGTGGTAATTAACAGAGGTCGTGAATAGTAATCAAAACTTGTTTTTTGAGCATTACCCAAGTCCTAGCTACATTTTTATCTATCTATCACCTATCTATCTCTCTATTATCTATCTATCATCTACCTATTATCTATCATCTATCTTCTTTCTCTATCTTTATGTATCTATCTTATCTATTTATGCATGTATGTATATGTATATGTGTGTGTGTGTGTGTGTGTGTGTGTGTGTGTAGTCTGATTCTCATAAAAAAACAGATAAGCTTGCATATTATCATGTACTTTTTACAGAAGGTGAAATGTGGTTTGGAGGTTTAAGTAATGTACTATTATATTACAAGGCTGAGATTTGAAGATTTTTATCCAGGTTTGCTGATTATCAAGGCTATACATTTTTTTCCACTATATCTGAGGGGGCCACATACATTAGACACTGTAGCACAGAAGCTGAGTCTTGGTTATTAAAACTAACAATTACTGATTTGTAGGAGAACAGGCTATCACTATAGGTGTCCATATACATGAGTATACATACAACACAACTATAGTTCAATCATAATCACAATCCACTGGGATTTTGAGAGGGTTTGTATTGAATCTATAGATTGCTTTGTGTTATGGACATTTTAACAATATTTAACAATATTAAGTCTTCCAATCCATGAGCATAGGATTTCTTTTCATTTCTTGTGTCTTTTTCCCCCAGCTTAATTGGGGAATAATTAACATTTCTGTGTCTTCTTTAATTTTTTTCATCAATGTTTTATAGTTTTCAGTATATAAGACTTTCCCCCTTTTTAGTTAAGTTTATTCCTAAGGTTTTTTTGTGGAGGATTTTTTTTTTGGTGCTAATGTAAATTATTTTCCTAATTTCCTTTTCAGATAGTTCATTATTAGTACACAGAAATTCAACTGGTTTTCACATGTTGATTTTGTATCCTGCAACTGCTCTGAATTTGCTTATTAAATTCCAATAGGCTTTTTTTTTAATGGAATCTAGGATTTTCTATATAGAGGTTCATGTTATCTGCAAATAGGGACAATTTTACTTCTTCTTTTTCAATTTGGATACTTTTTGTTTCTTTTTCTTGCCAAATTGCTCTGACTAAAACTTCCAGTACTACTTTGAATAGAAGTGGCAAAAATGGACATCTTTGTCCTGTTGTTGATCTTAGAGGAGGAGTTTGCAGCTTTTCACCATAGACTGATGTTAGCTATAGAGTTTTCATATACAGCCTTTACCAGGGTGAGGCAATTTCCTTCTATTCCTACTTTTTTGAGAGATTTTATCACGAAAAAGAGTTGAATTTTGTCAAATTTTTTTACTTCTGTTGAGATAATCACGTGATTTCCATCCTTTATTCTGTTAATGTGGGGCATCATGCTAATTGATTTGCATATGTTGAACTGTCTTTTTATTCCAGGGATAAATTCCACTTTATTATGGGGTATAATCCTTTTTATGTGCTGCTGGATTTTATTTGGCAGTATTTTGCTGAAGGCTTCAGCATCTATATTCATCAGGGTTATCAGCCTGTGATATTCTTTTCTCGTGGTATCTTTTTGGCTTTGGTATGAGGGTAATGCTGACCTCATTAAATGAGTTTGGAAGTATACTCTCTTTTTCGGTTTTTTGCAAGAGTTTGAGAAGGATTGATGTTAATTCTTTTAATGTTTGATAGAATTCACCAAACTCTCTGGTCCTAAGCTTTTCTTTGTTGGGAGGTTTTTGATTACTGATTCAATCTTCTTGCCAGCTACGGGTACTCGTGGTAGGTTGTATATTTCTGGGAATTTATCCAGTTTGGTGGCTTATAATTGTTTTTGTTTTTGTTTTTTTAAGATTTTATTTATTTATTTGACAGAGAGAGAGCCAGCCAGCGAGAGAGGGAACACAAGCAGAGGGAGTGGGAGAGGAAGAAGCAGGCTCCTAGCGGAGGAGCCTGATGTGGGGCTCGATCCCAGAACGCCGGGATCACGCCCTGAGCCGAAGGCAGACGCTTACCGCTATGCCACCCAGGTGCCCCTAGTGGCTTATAATTGTTTACAGCAATCTCTTCTAATCTTTTTTATTTCTGTGGCATCAATTGTAATGTCTTTTCTCACTTCCGATTTTACTTATTTGAGTATTCTCTCTCTCTCTTTTTTAGTCTCACTAAGGGCTTATCAATAGTGTTTATCTTTTCAAAAAACCAACTTTTAGTTTTATTGATTTTTTTCTATTGTTTTTACATTTTCTATTTTGTCTCCAATCTTTGTTATTTTCTTCCTCCGGCTAATTTAGAGCTTAGTTTGTTCTTCATTTTCCAGCTCCTTGATGTGTAAATTTAGATTTTTTTGAAATCTTCCTTCTCTTTTAAAAATCATTATTTTTTTACTGAAATAATTGACCTATAACATTGTAGTAGTTTTAGGTGTGCAACATAATGATTTGATATATGTATATATTGTGAAATGATTATCAGAATAAGTTTGGCTAACGTGCATCGCCACACATAGATACAAAAAATTTTCTTCTTTTTTAATGTGGGCATTTATTGCTATGAACTTCCCTCTTAGAACTGCTTTTGCTGCATCCCATAACTTGAGTATCTTGGTTTGGGAGATAAAAGCCAGTTGTTCTCAATAGAGGTAGTACAGAAGACTCTAAGGCCATGGCCTTTTCCTTCACTGGTATGGGTCTAGGGGCTGAGTATATAAAGGTGCTTGAACCAAATTTTAGAAACTAGGATTTGGTTCTCAGGAGATCACAGAATGTTTTTATGGAGATCTAAGAGTCCTAGATGAGAGTTCTTAATATGTTCTGCTTCTATTTCAGGGAATAGCTAAACCTTAATTTTAGCATATCCTGTACCACCTATGATACAAGTATTATAGAATAGCACTGTGACTTTAACATTCATGTATTTGTAATTAAATTAGTGTCATGTGATAAACCTAATGGAGCTAAATTAAAATTTCAATAAACTTTTTGAAATCAGTTTCCCTGCACCCGGTTTCCCCTATTATTAACACCTTGTAAATCAACATGGTACATTTGTTATAATTAGTTCACATATTGATGCATTATGAAGTCCATACTTTATTCAGATTTTCTTAGTTTTTACCTAATGTCCTCTTTCTCTTCCAGGACACATCCAGATACCACATTTTATTTAGTCGTCTTGTCTCCTTAGGCTCTCTTGGTTGTGACGGTTTCTTAGATTTTTCTTGTTTTCGATGACTCTTACAGTTTTGAGGAGCATTGGTCAGGTATTCTGTAGAATATTTCTCAACAGGGATTTGTTTGATGTTTTTCTTATGATTAGACAGGGGTGATGTGTTCTTGTGGGGAAGATTACAGAGGGAAAGTACCATTTTTACCACACCATATCAAGGGAGTCTACTACCAAAAGGACTGGGCCCTGTTAATGTTGACCTTGATTGCCTGGTGCAGGTAGTGTTTGTCCAGTTGCTCTACTGTACAGTTACTTTATCCCTGCTCCCATCCCAAGCTTTCAGTATATTTTTTTTGAAGGAAATCTCTGTGCAGTCTGCACTTAAGAAGTGAGAAATTATGCTCTAGCAGAGTATCTACACAAATGATTTAGAAATCTTTTGTCCTTCCCTTTATTTATTTATTTATTTATTTATTTATTTATTTATTTATTATTTATTTATATTAATGTGGATGAACAAATACGTATTATATGGTTTCATTATAATGTGACATTACTTTGTTTTGTTGCTCAAATTGTTCTAGAATTTACCATAGGCAACTCTTTCAATTGACTCCTGTGTCCCTTTGACATACCTGTGCCACTGTGTGTATGTGTGTTTTAATACTTCCTTCCTTCCTGGCACTGTGAGATATTCCAGACTCTTCTTGTATATTTCCTGCCCTAGCCCTAGATTCAGCCATCAACCCACAGGGTGGTTTTATTTGAGAAAAGTTTTAGAAACTGAGATCTGGGCTGCAGGTGTGCTCTTTACTTTTGGATACTCTCAGCTGACAGAAAGGAAATATGTGTGTATACTAATCTGTATATATACACATACCTATAAATACATACATACATACATATGTATATCTAACCATTTTTATCTATATTAAGCTAAACATGAAATTCATCCTGGTGTCTTCAATTTTAATCCTTTGCTACATTTTAATCCTTTGCCTTCTTCCCTTGCTTATGTGAAAACTCCCATTTTAACAGTGAGAAACCGGGCCCCCACTGGCCACCATCCATTTATTTAATCATTCAGTTCAACATATCTAATTAATTTTTAATCCTGTATTTGCACAAATGTAGATTTTCATTGTTGTTACTTTTTGGCATATGTAAAAATTCTGAAAACAAAATCCTGTATGTGTTTAATGATTAGGTCAAAAATTCTAAATGTAAATTTCCACTACCTACAGCACAACAGGTTGATTAAAAAACTATTTGGTTGTCATGTTCAGATTGAATCATTTTCAGTGGCAGGCTCTGCTGGCTTTGGTGTCCTCTTAGCTCTTTTTCAATATTCTTACCTTCCTCTTGGTAATCCCCTCAACCAGGTACCAATGTGCATCCCATTTCTAAAGAGTGTTAATCTGCCATCTGTCAGTTAATTTCCATATGTGTAGTTGATAAAGCCATTAGGGACCATCTTTTCCAATAATTTTAGGATTTAATATGGGTCATGAAAGACCCCAAAGCATTCTGAAATATAAATGATTTGATTTCTAAGAGTACAGTTCCAAGTACAGATATTTCTAAAGAGAGAGACTTATCTAATGATACTCAAATTATGCCTAGTTGTATATCTAGTTATGTATCAGTCTGGATGATGGCACCTTTCTGTATGTACATGACTTTTATTTTCTTGCCCTAAAATAGGTTCTAGAGAGTCATTTATAGAGCTAGAATCTCACTCTAAACACATGTGTGACTTGGGTATTTTTATTCATGTTAGGTTTAACCTGAAAAACAACCACTTGACATTGTTTAACAAGCATTTCCACAACCAAAGGGACATGTTGTTAGAATCTTAATTAGAGTGATGTTATGGGGCACTTTCACAAAACAACACAAGTAATTACATAAAACAATCATCAACACCCACAAATGCTAACAATGTCTGAGATACAGCATGTGAAGAATGTAATGACAATCTTTCCGATTAATTGAAGTCCTTTTTTAAAAACTAATTTGTTAAAAATAATATAAAATATCCTATAGATTTTTGCCTTTCAGACTCTGTTGTGGAATGATGTACCAAAGAAAAGATTCTTTTGTGGTAGGTACTGCAGAATACTCACTGCTCTAGAAAAGACATGGGAACGAATAACACAAAAATTAAGTGAATAGAAATAGAGAAATTATATGTGGAAAATTTAAAAAAATCAGTGTGCAAAAGCTGAGTCTTTCCTCAAGCAGAAAATAATCCTATACCTAAAAAAAAAAAAAATGTGAAGAATACCCCTATCCCTAAAAATATTGAAATCAGAGGCCTCCAAGGATCGAATTGTGCTAGGACTGAACCCAAATAAACTGATACTAAAGTCAGTGGCAAATAAGAAGGCCAAAGGCAAATATTGAAGCAAGAAGTAGGGGCACCTAGGTGGCTCAGTTGATTTGCCATCTGCCTTCAGCTTAGGTCATGATCCCAGAGCGCTGGGATTGAGCCCCTTGTCAGGTTCCCTGCTCAGCAGGAAGCCTGATTCTCCTTCTCCTGCTCCACCTTCCCCCTGCCTGCGCGCTCTCTCTCTCAAAGAAATAAAATCTTTAAAAAAAGATTTAAAAAATGAAGCAAGAAGAAATGTAGGGCTTGCAACAAACAGAAAGGATCCTGGAAAAGTATTTTATAAAAATATAAAAATATGCATGAGTTAGCTAGCACTTGTTTCAAAATGATACCAATGGTGCCATACCACCAGTTCTCAAGTGAAGAGTGCCATCCCACCCGTGACTTCCTTAGTCAAAGAGAGAAGCTTTTGAGGTTTTGCATTAGCCAACTTTCCACTCACCCTGCTGAAAGCTCATTACACAGGTTTACTTCTAACATGTTTACTCTTTACTTTTCTTATAAAATATTTTTGCAGTCCAGCAGATAACTATTGTTGGCATTTGTGAGGTATTTTGAGGTCTCTAAAGAGGCGCAAACTTAGGTTGAGATTGGGTACGTTGGTACTGAGGTGGATCACACTGTAGTGCACCCAATATGTGCACATGTGCATGTGTGCACACACACACACACACACACACACACACACACACAGAGCATGCATATTGAACACTGAATGTGTCATTCAAAGGAAAACAGAATGGGAAAATTAACCAGAAATGTAACATGACTCCCAAAGGAAGGGTATAAAAGTGGTTTGCTTTTTAGGGTGATTGCTCTTGTTCTGCCTCATAATGGTTTAATTATGAAAGTCTAAGCCCTTGGTCTTTAAAAATTTTTTTGAACCATCAGTTTTTTAGATCTCCCTTGTCATCCATCTGTTCTGCTCTGGTTATCTTATGCCCATAAAAAATAAGATCCAACATGCAGAGACTGTGGAGGAATTCCTCATTCTATGGAACATACTGCTATGTTGGCCTTGAACGAGGTTGTTGAGCAATGCAGAGACCCTCCAGGCAAAGCAGACAGGAGTGCATCGTACAATAATGATGACGATGGAAGCGATTCCTCTCATGAACAGTTGCTATGTTTCAGGTACTCTGCTCTACACCTAACAAGCTTCATTACATCTAACCTTCAACATGACCCTATGAAGTTTACTACTTTATTCATCCGCTCACTCGAATTCATTCATCCAACATCTACCACCTACCACCAGGCACGTATGAATCCAAGGTATCTAGAACACGGTCCCTAATTCTGGCAACTCACAGTGTGATTGAAGGTTAGCATCACAGTGGAAGCTTATACAAGTCAGTATGGGAACATAGGGAGAGACAGGCCTGGCAAAATCTGGATCTTAAATGGAGAAAATGAATTTGCCCAGGAGACACAGAGAAAAAGCACACCAGGCAAAACGAAAGATATGCAAAGGCATTGAAGCAGAAAGAGCTTGTCACTTTGGGGAAAAGGATGGTTAACGCATAAGATACACAGCAAGGAAAGAAGGTACTGAGGTGGTCATGGCCAGATCCTGCAGAATCTATGTGAGAGCTACAAAGCTTGGAACTCTGTCCCTAGATAATGGAGAGTCCATTAACAATAGCACCCCCCCAACACACACTTATTTTACAGGTGGCATATGGTTATTGGGTTGGTTATAGAAAAGCAAAAAGAGGACAATATAAATCAACACAAACCCATCACAGATTTAACCATCTAGTAGAAATATACAAATACAGAGATATGTATATATAAAAATAAATAGAAAACACATGTATTTTTATAGTTCTATATAAATGTGTATGTATAAATGTATTTTCACATCTTTTCTTGGTTGGATGTATGTCTTTGTTAATGAAATTTGTTACAGATATATGTTACAATGCACATAAAGTTTTGGAGTCTAACTAGTAATATATTGTGAACATCAATTCAAGTCAATAAATATTCTATTGCAAATTTAATTTTCACTGCTATGAGCAAGGGGGGGGAATACTAGGACAGCTGTCAGATCCAAGATGCAATGGGGTGGTGGGTGCTGGGAATCTGTAACACCGAAGAAGTAGAGGAAAGTCTAGATTGAAATGTCTGCCTTTAAGAGGTCCGAGTTTGACCACGTGTCTGATTTATCTCTCTTGGCAATGGAAGTATTCCCTCGCAATAGATATTACTCGTTGTAGTTCCCTATCTACCTGGCTCTTCTTTTTCCTCCTTCCTCCTGTTTTTATCAGTTTGCTTTTAGTTACCGGGCCATGACCATGTCTGGCATATTCTGAACAGTGCCAGCTGCCAAGGTGCATTTCATGTCCTGTCATGATTAAGATAACCCCGGCACAATGATGATCTAGCAGCTTTTCTTTTGAAGAAATTTTATGGATCCACTCTGAGTATAAGTGGCATTTAAATCCTGGTTAAAAATAGTAATCAAAATGGTAGCACTTTTTAATTTAACTGTAAACATAATTGTCTGAAAGTTTATATTTTAAAACTCTAATCCTTTGAATCAGGCTATTTGCATGCCACAGGGAAGGGTGAGTTTGGTGGAATACATTTGGTGAAAGATGTCAGAGAGACCAATTTTCCTCCTAAACCTACCTATACACAGTTATAACAGGCTTGTTGGCTTCCTTAAAATACAAGAGGAGACTTTCAAAACGTATTTCGGAAGAGACATATAATTATTGTACACAGTTTAGAAAATACAGAGAAGGGAAAAAATATTCAGCAATTATTAGATTTGGGGTTCCAATTGAAAAGTAATTTTGCATTAAAGTAGTCTGATGAAGCTTGGTAATAATAGCATCCTAGAAGGAGAATAAGTCCAAATTGAACATCTTCTCTCTCATTGACTATATAATAAGTGGACATACAATAGCAAATAACAGGCCTTGCATTCTGTTGCTCATGGCTCTGGAAATGTTGTTTAGGAACTCGGATTGGTTGTCATCAACAAAAGCATATTTGTTTCTATATCTGGACACATCAATCCAATCTAAATGTGAGGAGCTCGTTAACCCTTGCCTGGTGTAAAAAGCTGGAAAATTTCTTTGGGAGGAAACAACATAATTTTCATGGCTTCTTCTTCTTCTTCTTCTTTTTTTTTCTCTTTTGAAACATCAATATATGCAAAGAAACATCCAACCTATAGTTTGTGTTATTTCCATGATGGAAAATAATGTTTCTCAAGGAGGGGGGCAAAATGGATTTAGTAATATATAATATTAAAATTCTAAGTTTCTGACTTTTTATGATTCTGCCTTGACCCGAGTGTGAAAAATGTCCAAAACAGATGCTAATTGTTAATAGACATAAAATCAAGTTTATAGTTACTAGAGAATGATGAGTCAAAACTGCTGAGAAACTGAATGTTTCCACGGATGTACAAACACTATCTCTTAGCAATTGACTTAACTAGGAATTGACTTAACTTATTGCAAAACTCTGCTATCATTTCTTAAACTGAGCAGATTCTTTTAAAAGATTTTATTTATTTATTTGAGAGAGAAAGAGAGCACAGAGAAAGAAGGAAAAGCAGACTCCCTGCCGAGCAGAGAGCCTGGCACAGGGCTGGATCCTAGGACCCCGAGATCATGACCCAAGCCGATGGCAGACTCCCAACTGACTGAGCCACCCAGGCACTCCAACTGAATTGAGTTTTTAAGAAAAGAAAGGCACAAGATCTTCAAAAGGGAAAAAAGCCAGTGGCAGATCTTGAAGGGCTGTTAGCCTAAGTTAAAAACTTAAAGGAGTAAATCGTTGAAAAAAAAGTGTTGTTACCTAGAAATCATGAGATATTAAATATTAACTGATACTTTTATCCAATATACATACATACATATACATATATATATATATATATATATATATATATGTATTTCTTATGAAGTGAAATAGTTGTTAATAAGGGAAAGCATTCACTATCACTATTCCCATAATGGATATTAGAAAGCATACTTTTACTTTCATTTATGTACAAAACTGAGATGAGTAAAGGCCATAAATAGAATCTTTGGCCATGGGGCCAAGGGACGGAGGAAGGGAACAAAGAGGACATACAATCAAAAGGAACTTGATTCTGTTATTGTCCTAAAGGGAGGTTCAACCTCAACTTAAAACATGGGGTTTTAATACAAGGATGGTCTTTATGTAACTACGGTTTCATTTTTGCTTGGGATAATTGGAGGGTAAAAAGATACCACATATATTCCATATGTTACTCATTAGGGCTTCAACAAAGATTCCAAACATGATTATTTTGTGGGTCATGATTTCTACCCAGTGTAAGTTATGGTTTCTAAGTACACAATCCCAAAATTCATCTGTATTCCCAGGTACCATAGAGGGTGCAATCATAAATCTCCTACAGACCAATTATCTGCAGATGCAAAGTTCCTACTTGCTCATATATGTTTGGCATAGGAATTCTATAATTTGCTGATCAACTGTTGCTGGCAGTGTTTTCTGTGGTCTCCATTTAAACTTGTAGGCGATGGTAAGGTCGTTAGTTACATGCTTGAGTGTTTGAGTCTGGCATTTTTAACTTCAGGTTATATGTCACACATAATAACCTCTGATCAATCTTAATCTATGGATTACTTAAATGCAGAAAATTCTGGCTCTAAAATCACAGGGTGTAATTAGTTGAAATTAAAGGCTAGAGACTATGAGTTAATATTTTACAGACTTTTATGATGATTATTATTATTAATCATGAGCACCATCATCTATGGATTCTACTTAAGGAACTTCCTTTAGTAGGCAGAATTCTTTAGTTTTTGGATACCATGGGAGGGAGATTTACAAGACAAGTAATACAAATAGAAATACATAATTTATAAATATACACAATCAAGTTATCATTCTTTTATTTTTTTGCTAAATGAAATATTGTACTTTGGAGTTATTGCTTTCTTTGGATTCTGAACAGAATCAAAAGTGATGATCTATACATGTTTGTATTTGCATAAAATGTCTCATCCAGAGCTACAAGGAGGTTCCCCAAAGTCTGTTTTTTTTTTGTTTGTTTTTTGTTTTTTTCTTGTTGAGTACTCCTTACTTCGTTTAGGTGTTTGCTGAATGAATCTCCTCTCTGATTCTGGCCTTTACGGATTGTTTGTTCCTAGTGTCACTCAATCTTTCCTCTCCATCCCTCCTTAAGCTGGCAACTCCCCCCCCCCCATGGTTAAATCCTACCTTATCCCAGAAATGTTCCTTGTCCCCACAAACAGATGCCCTCCCCCAACTTTTGGCCAAAACTATAATCTGAAATAATTTTCCCAATAATGTGATCAGTCAATTGCATATATATCAAATTATATTTTGAATGCATTCAATGCATGTAAGAATGCCATATATTTAAACTTAATTTATACTTCTCTATTTTGAAGATCTTAAAAAATAAGAGTTGAATTCAATCTAAGACACTAGACTCTCTCACCAGAGTCATTTATTAAATAGCCAACTCTGTACCAGATGTAATATCCATTAATCTTTGTAAGAATTCAATGACATGAAAGTTTCCATCCCCTTTTTGTCCCTGAGAAACTGAGGTTCAGAGAAGTAACATAAATTTTCCAAGGTGGCAGAGCCCCCATTGGACAGCGCTGCCATGTATGGTTGGCAGAAAGGCCTGGCCTAGATTCGTGCAGGGTACAAGCTACACAACTGTACAGGGAAGCCCATCAGGATACAGCTTAGGTCTTTTCTTCTCACCCAAGCTCCTTTCTAGTTTGTTGCACGCTAGAGGCAATGCGGATCAGATTCCCCTTACTGACAAGGCAGAACATAAACTTAGACTTTGTGTAGATGTGATGGGTGTGTGGCCAGGGGAAGGTGAAATAAGTGAGGTCTGTTCACAACACCTTGGAGCCACCCATATTCCTCTCTCACCCAAGCCTCTCACTATATCTTTTCTGTGGCCCATGACCTTTTGCTATCTCTATGAATGGAATTTCCAACTACCTTATGCAGACTTGCTTTCTCGTCCACTGGAAACTAGATCTCCCTTGAATTTCATTTTTGTTGCCTGTGGCTGTCGGCTAGTGTAGCTCATTGCAGTCTAGACTTTATCAGTATTACTTATTAGTCCTTTGACCTTGAGCAAGTGACATGTCCATTCCAGGCCTCGTTTCTCCTGAGTGAAATGAGAATAAAATGACACATAAATTTTATGGAAATATTAAAAAAGACAACCCATGTATAGGCATTACTGCAAAACTTGGAACACAGCAAATTCAGTATATCCTTCTCTTTCTCCTCCTTCTTTCCCTCCTCTTCTCTTCGCATTCCCCCCCCATCTTCTCCCCCTCCTTCCCTGATTTTCACATAGTTGCATTTTAGATTTGACTTTTTTTTTTCTCTGAAACAAATCTCTGTAGTCTATTAAAGTAACTAAACAGTGGAAATTCATGCCAATTTGGTGGGGGGAGGGCAAGGAAGTGCCCAAGTAGACCAATAATAGATAAGCTGTGTGGGCTCCTTTGTTTTTTTGGCACCTGTCAAACCACAAATGCATGGCCACTAATATCATGAACTTCATTAGGACTTAAATGTTGAGATCCTCACATAGATTTTGTATTTTTCACGAAGAATGTAATGGAGACCGTTTTTCTCCATTATCAGGAAGTTTAGAGAAAGAAGTAGACATGGAAGTTCTTTGTTTTTCTTTCACATTTAGCAAAATGTTTTATTTTACATTAAACTTTTCACTTTAATCACTCTTCCTGAAGGTGACTTGAAGGTTATGCTCATCAGTGAACTTAGTATAAAAACTTTTTAAAATTGAAGTATAACGGACATACAATATCCTATTATTTTCAGGTGTACATCATAGTGATTCAGTATTTTTATGCATTACAAAAGGATTCCCATGATAAGTCTAGTTACCATCTGTCGTCAGAAGAGTTATTACAATACTGTTGCCTATATTCCCTATGTTGTGCATTACATCCTCATGACCTATTTATAACTGGAAGTTTGTACTTCTTAATCCTCTTCACCTTCACCTAATTTGCCCATCCTCCCAACCCATTTCCTCTCTGCTAACTAATAGTTTGTTTCCTGTATCCATGAGTTTGTCTCTGTTTTGTTTTGTTTGTTTTATTTCCTAGACTCCGTATATAAGTGACATCATTTGGTATTTGTCTTTCTTTGACTTATTTCATTTAGCATAATACTCTCTAGGTCCATCCACATTGTCACAAATGGCAAGATTTCATTCTTTTTTTATGGCTGAATAATATTACATCGTATATATATGCATCTTTTGTATTCTTTCACCTATTCATGGTCACAAACTATAATGCAAAGCTATAGTAATAAAAACAGTATGGTATCAGAATGAAAACAGACATAATGGAATAGAATAAAGGTCCCAGGAATAAAACCATGCATTTATGGTCAATTAATTTATGACAAAGGAGTCAAGAACAAACAATGGAGAAAAGACAATCTCTTCAATAAATCATGTTGAGAAAATTGGACCACTGTGTACAAAAGAAAGAATCTGGACCAATATCTTACACCATATACAAAAATAAACTCAAAGTAGATTAAAGACTTGAATGTAAGACCTGAAACCATGAAGCTCCTAGAAGAAAACATAGGCAGAAAGCTCTTTGACATCAGCCTTAGCAATGTTTTTCTGGCTGTCTCCTCAGGCAATGGCAACAAAAACTTAAACAAGTGGGCTTACATCAAACTAAAATGTTTTTGCACAGTGAAGAAAACCATGAACAAAACAAAAAGGCAGCCTACTGAATGGGAGAAGTTATTTGCAAATCATACATCTGATAAGGGCTTAATATCAAAAGTATATAAAGAACTCAATACAACTTAATATCAAAAAACCAAACAAAACAATTAAAAAATGGAATGAGGACTTGAATAGACATTTTTCCAAAGAAGACATACAGATGGCCAATAGTCACATAAAAAGATACTCAATATCACTAATCAACACAGAGGTGCAAGTCCAAACCACAATGAGATAACACCACACACCTGTGAGATTGGCTAGTCCCAAAACAAGTGTTGGTGAGCATGTGGAGGAAAGAAAACACTCGTGCACTGTTAGGGGGGTTGTGAATTTGTGCAGCCGCTCTGGAAAACAGTATGAAGCTTCCTCAAAAAATTAAAAATAGAACTATTTTCTGGTCCAGCAATTATACTTCTGGGTATTTATCTGGAAAAAAAAAAACCCCACCAATTTGAAGAGATATATGCATCCCTGTGTTCACTGCAGCATTATTCATAGTAGCCAAGGTAGGGAAGCAGCATAAGTGTCCACTCACAGAAGAATGGATAAAGGAAGCTCTTTCAGTGATAACACTGCCTCTACCTAACTCTTTCTCCACTCTTTTACTGAGCATCTGCTGCCTTTAGAGGTTTCCTTAATTACCTTCCCTCCCCCTCCCCCTCCCCTCTGCGTTTCCTCTCCATCTCCTCTCCCTCACCTTACTCCTTCTTTCTCTTTGTTTCATTTCTCACTCTTTCCTTCCTTAGATCCTTCCTTTCTTTCCTCCCTTCTTCCTTTTTTCCTTTTCTTTCTTCCTTCGTCCTTCCTTCTTTCCTTCCTTCCCTCCTTTCCTCCTTCCTTCCTCACATCTGATACCAAAATGACATCCTCACTACTAAAGCCTTGCATACATTTCTGAGTAATGGTAGTTATACATGTCGAGGCTTGAATTCTATGAATATTATATAGGCTAATAAATCCAGCAAAGAACACATTTAAAAATAAATTTTCTTATAGAAATATTGCATACACTAAGAGTGCCAGAGCATTTTTTCCTCTCCTCAAACACCTAGTAATGAAATTTATTGACATATAAACTTAATAAGCTGCTAATTGAGTAATTATTGATTGCAGGAAATGTGTTCTTAAAAGTCACATTAACAATTGGCAGAGAGGCAAAAATAGAACAGACTCAGTTTTTAACTTACTTTATAGCATTACCTTAAAATTGTAAAGAGTTAATCTTATCACACTACACATGGCTGAATTTATAAAAGATAAAATCACAAACGAGTAATGCACAGTTACTTGTTACATATTCTTCCCATTACAACTGACAGCTTCATTAATCATACGGTGTATTTTACTATTAGAAGCTATAAAGGAGATCAAATCTCTTGTAATTTTTCTTCTTCTCTTTCATTTGATAAGTGTGTTGTTTCAGTGTGCAGATAAAATATAGTGTCAGTCACCAACGGTCTCAGGAGATTTTCATTTTTCCAGTAAGAATATCCTTGCTTATTTGCAATGTAAAAATTCCCTAGATTATGCATCATTTCCCTATAACCTGGCCATCAGATCATGTAAAAAGTCTGTGTGCACCTATCCACAGAAGTGGTCAACCCAAACTAAAGGTTGGAGGATAGGAACGATGTTTTTGGTGACAGTGTGTATTGCTTACAGAGCACTGAAGGCATTAATGATGAACACCTCTATTCATAATGTAACATTGATTCATAATTAAGGTTCTTGTAAATTACACAGATTGCTGACAGATTTCATAAGCTGTTCTGGGGAGAGGTGGCAAATTTTACAGTTTGTCACAGATTGCCAATGAAGCAGTTGAAAGCATAAATGAAATACAAGAATATTTGCCAATAAATAAGAGAGTCTACGTTATTCCCTTTCATGGCATGGGTTGAAAAAATATGTTTAAAAAGGCTACCTTCCTACTTAGAAAACAAAGGGTTGTTTTTGGCTTTTTTTTTTTCACAGTCTAGAAAGAAATCCTGAAAGAGATGCGATCAATCCATATAGCAAAAGCAGATGGACACATTTTAATTTTTTTCTAATTAGTGGGGAAAACGGAAACATGTCTTTTTTTCTTCTCTTGTCAATTGAAAGAGGGGAGAAGTCAACCGTAAAAATTCTTCTGTGTTTCTCAGTGTTTCCATCTTTTGATTTTTTAAAAGTCTAACTTAAAATAAAATTCTTAGAATTTCTTAGTTTTGGTGATTTGTGTGACACTGATGTACTGTAATTTATACAAGAAGTACTTCAGTGTTGTTTTTCAAGTGCTTCTTGCCAACCTAAGTATTCTAAATATAAACTGAAGAAATTCGGTCTGGCACAAAACATCTGATGAAATATTCTGGGCTTGCATTCCACTATTTTCCCAGAAGACCTTCTACGAGCAGCAGGGAATGTAGAGATCTTGACGAAAGTGCAAGAACGTCTGCATTCCCGGGGCGGGGTGTGGGGGGGGAGACACTCCATTTACTCTGCCGGGAGTGGATTTTCCACCTGGTCACTCTGGCTTCATTCGGACGGGGACACTGCCCCATGCTCATTGTTTGTGTGGCGGCAACAGCTCTTTTCCCAGGTGACAACTCTCCCCAGGAGAGGTGCAACTGGGTCAGGTCCGCCAGGTAGGATTTTCGCAGAGGTGAGCCTGGTAAAGGGATTTCCTCGGTCCCCACCGATGACTAAAACCTGCATTTTTCGCAACACATTGGAGAAATGAGCAACTATTTGGTGAATCTGAGCAGTGTAAAAAAACTGTCCAGCTCCACCTGTTACTCCCATGGTGCTTTCTTCCCTTATTTACACAGATAATGGCCTCAGGTCTCTTTTGTTTTTGTTTTTGTTTGTTTTGTTTGTTTTTTGGGTTTTTTTGGTATAAAGTTGAGATATGGTTCTTATAGTTGAGATATGATTCCCAGATAACTTTGGTTTGCTGAGGGTTAAAGACATAAGTTTAACTTAAAACTTCAACTAGAGATTTCTATTCAATGACATCTGATGGTCTAGCTTAGGTTACAATACCATGGTGGTGGTGGAAGGGGTTATGGGGTGGGGAGGGGTCATTCATAAGGCATGACTCCACAGCTGAAGTAACAGGTTTGTTCTTACACCTTGGACACGTTCTCTGTTTTTTCACAAATGCAGAACATCGTTTAGGTTACCTTCTTCAAAGCACAAGATTATTCAAGAGAAGCCGCACTAAAAGTAGTCATTGGAAAAAATGAAGGAATTTCTAAATGTACAGATTGAATAATATTTGCCACAGGGTTATGGTTACAGTGCTGAAGCTTCCTTTTGAAGATATGATTTGATTTTGCGGAGCCACCCAAGCCAGTGTGCCTCAGTTTCTCAGGATCCTTGGGTGAGTAGAACTTCAGGGAAACTCAGGCACTTGAAGCATATTTCCTCCTGTTTCTAGAAGAGTTTCTCGGGAGTTTGTTTCTATATTTGTTCTTTGCCTATTTCAGACCAGCCCACAGTTAGACCCCAGCAAGTGGGGTCTGCCCCAGGATGGGAATTGGGGGGTCTTACTCCAACTTCTTTGACCTTGCACCACACCACCCCTTCCCCCAATCTCATGTCTGGGACAGTGGTATCCCACAGTGCCATCTTGGCAGGGTGTCCCTGAGCCTGGAAAAGACCACCCCCCCCACCTGCTGTGTTTCTCCCCTTTCAAGAGGTCTTCAACTCATGTCCCTTTGCTCCTATTGGGACATCCTGGATGCCTTGGCCCGGATCTCGTTCCAGGTGGGTGGCCTGGCAACCCAATCAGCTCCTGGGTCATAGGAGATTGAGGCCCCAGAATGGGGCAGGGTAAGCAGATGTTGAGTAATTCTCATGTAAATGGAACACAGGAGGGTTTCAGGGTCTTGTTCTTGAGCAGTGGATGGTAGTGGGTCTGCTGTAGCACCTGAAAGAAGCGGGGGTGGCTGCTTACCTCCTCCTTGGGTCTTCTTGACCCAACTTCAGTGAGCCCCTCAATTCACTGTCATCTCTTCCCCACAATGAAGGTGGTGAGCTGTGTGCTCCCAGGTCTAGTGTAAGCTGTGTAGCAGGGACCTACTGCTTTTCTCACTCTGCCCACTTTGCCCATGCACAGTCCCCTGTTGGCAAACACTGAAAGAGATCTTTATTCTAGGATGGAGTGAGTGTGGCCTAAAGCATTCAAAAGAAGACGCAGTTGTAAGATGTGTTGTTCTAAGTTGATGCTATAACATTCAGAAAGGTAGATTTAATAGTGGAGAAAATGAGTCATCATTCACATTTTCCTGGATGCTTTGGATAAGACTTGCAGTCATGGTCAAGCACAGTAACTACCTTTGAGAGTGTCACTGGAGGCCAGCATTCCCTGGCAGGATGGATGACGCAGCCCACGTGTAGGATGTAACCAGCAAAAAATAAATGATACTAGGGGATGCATAAGGCAAAATATCCCTATTGCCTCCCTTCAAGCAGGTTCCTGAGAATCTGGGCATTGCTGTTTTTTCATGCAGAGGGAGATTTGAAATTCTTCATCTATCTATAGATCATTATACCTCATATGGGTCCATGAATTTTGCTATAAATTTTGAGAATCAGAATTGTCCATACAGACAGGGTCCCCCCCAAAAAATATTGCACAGACTCCCACACACTCTAGGGGAAGTCCCCCTTCAAGCAACATACGTCTAGGGTTTAAAGATGTTGGACATAAAGCATGACACGTGGTGTCATTTTGTTGTGGTGGTGGTGGTTTAATTTGCTGCGGAGACACGTGATAAGCACATTTGGCTTTTATTAGTACAATCTCCCCCCAACTTCAGGGTTATCCAGTCTATTCTTGGATCATCTTCTTTAAAAGTATAAATATGTGTTAATTTATTATCCCCTATTCTGCCAAGTGTAATAATAATTTAACATGGAATAATGTCAAGCACACAGTGGGTGGTCAATAAATTTATTTGGAAGCAATGAAGTAGTATGCCATATGTATCTAGACAAATAGAAGGTGGAGTCTGATAATTTTATCCTCTTTTCTTTCCCATTGGTGGTGATGGGAAAGTGCTCCCTCTCCTTAAGCAAATAAATATATCTCAGTATATTCCTGTATCGATATCCATATTTAATTTCCTTCGGATACAAAATGGAAAAAGCAAAGAGGGCTGCTTTAAATTCAGACATACTCAAGTTAAAACCAGTAATCTCCATAATGTCAATATCATTCAATGAAAGAGAAAGGATAAAGTGGGGAATCTCATTGTTGCCAAAAGATGTTTTATTTAGTTGATTTATCTGAATCAACTAGTCTTTTTTTTTTCTTTTGCACCTATTTTGCAGCCTGTCTGAGTTGAATACTTGTTTACAACTGTCAGATAAATTTGGTGTCAAATAAACAGTTACCACTAAGCCTGCATATTATGAACACCTAATGGCTTTGGAAAGTAGAGTAACAGTGAATTATTTAGAGGGACTGCCTGGCATTATTGTAAAAAGAATATTTTCTGAACTTTGAGTGTTCAAGCTTGTCACTATAGATCCAGGAAGTAGAAGTGGAATGATCTAGAAACATTTAGTATGGTTGATTAGTTTGGATCCTGAGGGAAGACAATATTTTTTCTTGACCCTGCTAAATATTCTGGGTCCTTGCTTTTATCTCATTCCCCATGGACCTTGCTCCAAATAACGTACTTGCTAATTGTGTATCTTCCAGAGTTTTCTCTCCATGACTATCTTCACACCATTTTTCACATTTTGAATAATCTCTGGTATTTTCCATTTCCCCCTCCAGTTCTACTTCCTTCCCCTGCTTTGTGCCCCGCTAGGCTGAACATTAAGAACTGGCATCAGTGGGTTACCTGCCCTTGGCTTCTGGTTGATTCTGCCAATGGGAGGCACCATCAGGAGATCAGAGGGCCTGAGGAGATCCTGGGGGTGCTCTCTGCCTTAGCCCTTTCCCCAAAAGGCCACAGTTGCTGAATTTTCTTCTGACAAGTGCTTGATCACTAAAGCTGTTTCCAGTGTCAGTAACTGTTTCCACCTTTTTGTTTCCAGACCTAAGAGTGGCCATGATTTCCCATTATTATTAGTTCTAGAGTGCCTCTTCAACGCTGTACACTTCCCTGTACTTTGCACATATACTTCCATTATATTCTCTTAATTACCCTTTTTAAATGTGCCATTTCACTACCTATACAGATTCCTTCAGTCTCCTCTGGTTTTTCAGGGTGCATATTGTTTCTAACTTTTATAAACAGAGCAGGTCCTGAGTTAGGCTCAGATTGCCATGTGAATATATTTATTTTGTCCATTTTCTCCATCTCGTCCCTAGAGCATTCTGATTATCATTGCTTAAATGTTAGGATTATGTTTGGCACAGAATAGGAAAAGCTCAAATAATGTTGCTTAAGCAAGATAGAAACTCATTTCTTTCTCTCATTAAAGAAGGTGAAATGCAGATGCCCGTGGCATTTATGGAGCCCTCTTGAAGGCATCAGGGAGTCAGACTCTGCGCTTTGGAAACTGGTAACCAAGGGTTAACAGGACAAATCAGTGCACTGCAACTTCTTACTCAGATCTTCTTGTTCTCAGAATGCAGCCTGCCACCAGGTGTCTATAATATTCTTGCCTGATACCATGATAACAAAATGTTGATTTAGTTTATTGCAGAGATTCAAGGTTTTACCAAGAAGCAGACCAGAACCAGTCAGGACCACTGACCTTTCCTTGAGAATGCACGAGTGTCCCATGGATGAACTTATGATTTAGAAAGGCCTAAATCTCTACCTTGGCTCATGCTAGGGATGCCGTTTTTCTGGTCTTGGACGGCAGGAAACATAGGCAGAAAACCTACTCAGGCACAGACAACAGAATGACTTCAACCCTCCCCTACTTACTGGCTTCCTGTATCTGATTCTGAAGTCACATAGCTCCTCTGCCCTATATCCAGATCCTTTTTCTCTTTGCCTTTAAATATCTCTGTGTTTCCCCTTTCAGGAAGGCAGATTTGAGGCTTGCTCTCCTGTCTCCTCATTTGGCTGCCTCTCCAATAAACCCTTACCATTCTGCACTGCTCAGTGATTGGTTTTGCTCCCCACAAGGCAGATGGACTTGGGTTGGACTTGGGTTTGGTTATACTTTCACTACTCCACCTACCCGAGAAGGTCCCAGATGACTATCGGATTTCTAGGCAATATATTTGTCTTTGGGTAGAAGAATGGGGGAAGGACAGTTGGGGCCTACCTCTTCCCTGCAAGAAGACATCCTGGAAATACAGCATAACCATGCCTACATTTCATCAGCCAAAGCTAAGTCCAATGGCTACAGTTTGATGCAAGGGGAGCTGGGAAATGTAGTCTTACATCTGGCAGTCAGTATGCTCTACTGAAAGCCAGACTTTCGATATTAAAGAAGGGAAGGATGGATATGGGGAGACAACATGCAATCTCTGTCAAAAAAAGGTACCTGATATATTCCGTTGATCCTGTGAATCTTTCAATACCTTTCCTACTGACTATGCCTATCAAATAGATAGAAAACTTGCACAGTAGTGATTTATTACTTCTGGTTTCTTATTGGATTGAATTGTCCATCTTCACTTACTCCTCTGCTTTCCTACATTATTCTTAACATTCTGCAATATGATTTGTATCCTAACACATTTATTTAATCTACTTGCTTAAAGATATCCCATCACTTCCTTATCGCAAAATCTAGTGTCATTTTTTCTGTTCTCATTCTCTTTAACATTGTTGCAGCAGTCAAATTCTCCTTCCTTAAACTTCTTGCTTGGCTTCTGGCTATAATTTTTTCCCTTTTGTCCACTACCTCTCTGGATGCACCTGTTTTGGTTTCCTCTGATGGCTTCTCTTTCTTGATCCCATCGACCTACTCTTACCATTTTCTAAAGTTTTAGGCTTCCTTTCACCTCTAGCTTCATTCCTTGACCTAATGATTAGATACCATCTTACAGTTGAACTATATTTTTTAATGCCCGACACTTTGGCCCCAGCTCCAATCTCATGTCTTTGAACTACTTTTAAGCAATTTCTCAACATTTCAAAGATGATATATGAAGCCATAGTGCTCTTCCTTTCCAAATAGTTCTCTTTCACACCTTCTCCTTTTATCAACACCACCACATTTTCCCTAGTCTCTGAGACACAAACTTTGAATCATCTTTTCTCGGGTCATTTTATTTAATCTACCATGTAGTCCATTGGATTCTTCTTTTGAAATTTATTTTAGCTCCGTTCTTTCTTATCCTACAATCAGACAGATGTTAATACTAGGTGCTGAATCACTATAAAAACTTTTCTCCTCCATCATCCTGTGTGCACTTTGTGGTGTATGTGTGTACATGTGTGAGTCTTGCTAGTTTTTACTGTACAGTAATAATAGCTCAGTGCTTAGTGAGCGCATACTATATGTCAGGGTATCTCCAATGTATCTTACATGTATTAGAGCATTTCATTCTCACAAAACCCAAAAGAGAATGTGTTATTGTTATTTATATTTTTCAGATGAGGAGACAGAGATGCTGAGATGTTAAGTGACTTGTCTAAACTCAAATCTAGCAAATGAAAAGGCTGGGACTCAAAGCAGTCCGTACGATCAGAATCTGAACTCTTCAACTTTTGTAATATTGCCTCTTCTGTTCTATTCGTTTAATGGATAGTGCCATACTGCAACTAAAAATCCTTCAGTCTGCTTGTGGCATCAAGCATAAACTCATCCATCTCGTTTTCTTGGCTCTCTGTAATCCAGCCCTACCTGATACATCCAGCTCTATTTATCACTGCAGTTTCATATATATAGTGTGGTATATTGCTTGTTTCATTTTCTCAGTTCCAAAATTCAATTTCTTCCTCAAGCTGTAATGTCCTTGTTTTCTCCTGGAGTGTTGCTTTCTTGTTCATGTATCTTGGCAAACCATCTCCACTCTGGCTTAGCCCCAGAAATCACATATCGAAGAGCTGCCACTGCAAGGCCTGTCCCTTCTCGGACTCATCCCCAGAGTGGGGGCCTCTCTGTGGGAGAGGGAAATAAGATGAACAAAGACATGGAAATGTCCTCCACTTTGGTTAGTTATTCCTGTCATCCTTTAAACCAGAGCTCAGATATGATCCACCTTATGAATTAATCATTGCCAATAATCATAAAAAATAGAAGTTTTCTGCAAAACTGTATATATGGGCAAAGCGTCTCCTTTTGAAATGGAAGAAACTGAAGTGCATTGTATTTAAATAATTGACCAAGTTTTTATAGGTTCTAAGTAAGAGAGAGAACTGGACTGAAAACCTGGTTTTCTGTCCCCTACACCAATGTACATGTCACTCTAGGAATTCCTTGGAATTGCATAACAAACAAACTGGGTGCTTCTTTCTTCCTCCTCATACTGATTTAATTATTGTCCCCACTGGGGCTTCATTGCAAGATTTCATTTGAACAAAGAAATCTGTGGCTGAAACAATTTTGAGACCCAGTGTGTTATACTGAATCTGGCCCTCCACCTGTCCATGTACGGCCCACAAGCAAGAATGGTTTTTACATTTTTAAATGATTAAAAATATCAAAAGAAGAAAGCTATTTCATGACACATGAAAGTTACATGAAATTGAATTTCAGGGTCAGGAGTAAAATTGCATTGGAATGTGCCACACTTATTTATTTATGTACAGTCAGTCTATGGCTGCCTGCAACAGATAGATGCCTACAATGAAGAGTAGTGACAGAGACCCCACAGCCCAAAGAGTCTCAAATATTTTCTCTCTGGCCCTTTACAGAGCAGGCTGCACACTCCTGTGTTGTACCATATTACAGAAACGTGTCTTACTGAACTCTTCTTTCTCTGAACTTCTACACCACTTATAATTCATATCACACAATTTAGCTGCCTTGTGCGCCTTGTGAGATCATTTCAGAGTTTTAAAAAATTGTTTCATGTACTCTAACTTTTGTCTTTTCTGCCAGACTTCGAAGCTCTACGAAGGCAGGAGTGAGCTCTTACACAGCATTTTTATCCTCCTTCTCCTTTACATAGTTTGTAGCATTACTGATTGGAAGGAGAGGTACATTTTTTGAGTGTACAACAAATCGGCGTTGCAATTCATTGAGTCCAATGTCTTATGCTAGTTTCCTATGGAATCCTGGATGCTGCATTCGATTGTTAGGGTTGCAGTAACACTACACCACAGGCTGTGGGGAGTATACAACAGAAATTTCTCTTCTCACAGTTCTGGAAGCTGGAGGCCAAGAGTCAGGAGGGGTTGCTTTCTCCAAAGGCCTCTCTCCTTGGCTTGCCGAGGGCTGTCTCCTCCTTGTGTCCTCATGTGGCTTTCTCTTTGTGCAAGCGACTCTGGCCTTATAGGACATCAGTCATATTGGATTAGGACTCCACCCTTATGACCTCTCTGAACCTCAATTACCTGCCTAAAGCCCTATTTCCAAATGCAGTCATACTGGCAGGTAGGGCTTCAATATATGAATTTGGGGAGGGCATCCTTCAGTCATAACAGATATGAAGGGATAATCTTTTAGGATGCTTGCTCCCTTTCTAATCAGATTGTGATATGCTGGAGTAGAAATCAAGCAGTAAGTAAGCATAACGCAATGGTTTTATTGTCAGATTGATCAGTAGTAGTTCAACATTTAATTCCTGACTCTCTCTGTTATTATTACTGATTCTAACCATGTTGGGTCTGATTGACTGTTTGCATTTATTTTTCTCGTTTCTCATTTCTAGAATGCAAAGTCTCTATAGCTGCAGACAAATCACATAAAAGAACAAAGTACAACATTGGAGACCTTGAAGGAAAAGAAAAAAAAAGAAGATTGTGTCAAGTATAAGAGCATTTTCAATATTTACTAATGTCATTAGAACAGTTTTCTCTAACCACATGTGGAAACACCAAAAGAAAAACAACCAAGCAGGAATCCTGTCATTGCCATGTGGTGTCTATTGCTGTCAAAACCTCTCTCTGATAGGACAATGACTTGAGGCTGTTTATGAATGCACCACTGGGTGCATTCAAGACTGGTCTCCTGGGCAGTATTAGGCCCAGCAAGTGCTCGTCCCACTAAATGGGCTATGCAAAAAGCAAACTTACTATCTGACTTTGTCACAGAAAATTTAAAAATTACATAACTTTATAAAGAATAATTGCTTAAGATTTCGAGGTGGGGAAAAATATAGAATTATTTTTAAACTTAAAAGTGAAAAAATTGGCCTAACCTAAAGAACATATGGAAGAACACATTTCTGAATCGCACGCATACTGCTAAAAAAAAAAAAAAGTCCTTCTCTAGTCTCAGTTTTTCCCCCACCAGTGATATGCCAATTCCAGTTCCAAATATGTAAATCCCACCACTAAGGTATCTGAGAGTGTGGTTGTTCAACCAAAACCCCACTGAAGATTTCCTATCACCGTCAACTTTGATTCCGGTTCTAGATCTCTCTTTCATACCATTCATAGCTACTGGTTGCAGGAAGGGATGGCAGGAGACAGGTGCAAGGAGGGTGTGTGTGTGTGTGTGTGTGTGTGTGCATGCATACACGCGTGTATGTGTATGTGTGATATTGCAATTGGTATAGAGGTGTGTTCTGTTCAGAAGAAAACATGAAAAAGGTTAAGCAAAGCTTTAAAGCATTAAAATAGCATTTGATAGTTTACTTAGAGGACTCCATACTTGAATTAAGGAGGTTATGTGCTGAAGTGTGCAAAGCACGGCCTTTGGAGATAGCAAGCAGACCCAGATTCCAGTCCCTGTTCTACTGTGCTCTTGCTAGGTGACCTTGGGGAAATTGGCTTACTTCTTCAGTTATCTAATCAGTGCACAAGAGAATTATTGTTTCTACCACAAGGGTGCATTTTTAAGACTTTTGGTGCTGCAACAAGAAGTTACAAAAATCGTGCAAAAATTAGCAAAAATAGTTCAAAATTGACCTCATTTAAACTTAATGCAAAATGCGAAACAGTTATCAAAAAGAATGCAAACAGCGTTACTGAAATAGTGCAAAAATAGTCCATTTTTTGGATGAGTAGTTCCATGTAATTTTATCATATGCACAGATTTGTGTAACCACCACTTAATTGGAAATCAAAACTGACCCATTACCACTTAGAAACTCTTGAGGGTGGTTTTGAATGCTGAATAACTGTCACAGCTGGTGGACTCCTATGGCTTCCTTTCATGGGAACGTTTCCTGATTTTTCCATCTCCAGGAATCTTAATTATGATAACAGCGTAGGCTCTTTCTTGTTTTCAGACACTTTATGATAATATCTAGGGAGTGTTTACATTAATATCTTTTTGGAAATGACAAAAGGATTTGTTAAAAATTCCCGAACTCACTGAAACAAGAGTAGTCTTCAAACGACTGTTCTAGAACAGGCTCTCAAGGTTAGAGCTAGGTTCTGGGAGAACTAGGGAATTTGTGCTAACCCTAATTTCTTTGCTCCTCCAACCAGTATCTCCCTCTGGGTGTTCTATGTGTACAGATCTGTGTAGGGAGGCCACCTTCTTAACGTCAGGGCTAGAATTTTCTGTCATACAGTTTTTAATCTTTGCTTACCCATGCTAGGCTGCATAATTAAGGAGTTCTTTCTCTCATGAGTTTGTCTGCTCTTTCACAAATGCTTACCGGGTGCCTTCTCTGTAGTGAGCACAGAGCCAGGTGCCTGAGATATGGAGATGAATCCCTGCCCTGTGGAGGTTCACACTCAGCAGGAGTGACAGACTAGCAGATGAACAGGGTGGGTGTTGGGGATGCATGAAGTGATATGGAGGTCCCAGGGAGGGTCTCTAGCCTGAACCTGTGGGGAGGCTTGGAAAGACTTCACCATTAAAAGAACATTTAGGCTAAGTTCTGAAAACCCCAGAGAAGTTAGCTAGGCAAAGAGGAAGAGGAAGGGAGTCACCAACATACAAGTAAAACTGAGACACAGATGATAGCATGCACCTACTATGGACACAAACTAGAGTGAGTGATGGCAAAAGGTGCGCTGTAGAGGAGAGGGGGCCATGCCACATACCGCCTGTGCATGAGTTTGACTTGAGGGCTGGGTCCATGCCTGAAATGACACGGAGCCCTCACTTTCATTGACTCAGGGCACCTTTGCAACACCAACCAGCTCGAGGGCTCTCGGTAGAGTGGGACCTGTCCCTTAATCATGTTTCTAATCTTGTGAGGCTCATCCAACCCATAGTGGGGGCTCTGATTCTGGAATGTTCTTGCTCTTGCTGTGATTATGTAATTTTTATCCTTGCTTTCCTTCTGCTTTGGTTTGATTCCTTTTAACTTAAAGGAAACCTCCAAAATGAGTTTGTGTTTGTACAAACTATATTCATTTCTGTTTTTTCAAATTAAGTTTTATATTCCTGTTTCTGCTTTTTTAAAATATAAATTCAAATTCAGAGAAACAAAGTACCAAGAGCCAATTTACTTTTTTTGTTTAATGTAGAAAATCTATAAGAAGTGATATAGATACTAAAATATTCACGTAGGATTTTAAAAATATAGCACAGGAAAGAGTAGAATACTTCAAAAGAGAATATGTGTTTCTAGAGGAACAAGAAAAATGATGGACTAAAGCAGATCTCAGGACACAGATTTTATAATGTCTAAAGGATATTAACTCTGACACCAGTCAACTATGATGAGTGACTAATTTTATTATAGCCTTTGAAAAGAACCCTACACCCCAAGTGATTGTACAACAACTATAAAAATTTGACTGGAGTTGTCTCTAGTACAGAAGATTTTTCTTATTTCTCATCTGTCTGGTTAGGGGTATAGCTTTGACCTTCTTTCTGTCACTCTTCCAGAGAATATTCTTAACTCTATTCTGAAGTTCCTGTCTCGGAGTATTTTTGAAGCAACTGCATGAGTGAAATGTTACTAGCAGGGTTAAACTCCTGTGTTGCCTTTAAAACAAGGATTTCAAAAGGGCATATTTATATACTTTCAGCTTCCATTTTGTTAGCACGTGTTTGATTTAATAACTCTCTCTTCGAGTGTCCACCATTGCAAAACACAAATCTGGCATTCTATCCAAAACAACATGGAAGGGTCCAATCTTAGCAATTTCCTGAACTTACCAAAGCAAATGTTTCCAACTTGTTCTAGAGAGTTCTGTGTGCTAGATTCAGGCAGCAATTGTTTGTATTAAATGCTCAGAGTGTGCACCTGTCTCCATGTCCTACTAATAAAGCCATGTCCTATAAGGTCTGTCAGGATTTCTCTCATTACCAGTTATCCTTTCTGAGTCATGAATATTAAATGGATGAAACTAAAGCAACTATCTATATGAAGCCAAATATGCAGTAAATTCAACAAATCTGGTCAAAACTTCAGTTTAACTCTGATTTTAAAAAATTACAGACACAATGATCACTTTTGACACAAAAGTATTCAAGGTCTGGGACCATGACCTGAGCTAAAGACAGACAGTTAATGGACAGAGCCACCCAGGTGCCTCTGATTTGTCTATAATTGATAATCATTATTTTTCTCACAATGTCTTTGGACAATTTACATGATTCTAGATGTCTATATATATTAAAAATAAAGGTAAGAGTTAACAACAAATCTGATTGGTCAGAAAGTCAGTGTGGACCATCCAGGCCTCAAAGCTCACCCCAGGGCCCAAACTGGCAATCTGGAATGATGACCAGCAGTGGTTGTCCACACCCATTAAGTTAAGGCAAAAAATTCCAACTCACTCCTACCCTTGACAATCTATTGCCAGGAAGTCAGACAGACGGCTCAATAATTCTTTCCAGAATTATTCAACCTCGATGATGTCATTTATTGTTAAATGTTTTATTTTTATCCACTTTTGAGGGAAAAAAATCTGCAGCATCGTATTGTTTGGTGAATTTAGTACATTATGGAGAAATCATCTCTATTGAGAGAAATGTATGCAATTACAGGTATATGCATGGAAATAAAATGATGATGATTCATCTGTGGTTGGTATTTTCCCAAAGTTGAATTCATTTACATTAATTCATCACTTAAAATGATATTGTCTGAGTTGACTGCAGAGAACGACAGTCATATAGAGCAACAAGTTTCCAAGTTTAAGATTAGAAGAGGAATAGGTTGTTTGCACTAGTTCTCATTCTTGTTACGACTGTTGTCATGAGAATGGATTCATGTTGTGCCATTTTCTATTTCTTTGCCATTTTTTTGTCACAAGAACAAGACATGAGAATCTCAATGGCTAGTGTTATCTGTGAAAGGCAGTAAACTATTCTGCTTTAACCTTTTATATGGTCTCCTTTTGATTGACTAGCTATTCTACCCCTTTCTCCTAAGTTACCAATGGTGTTAAAGAAAAGAAAAGGAATGGCTGCCTAATCAAATGGGAGAACATTAAAAAGGTCAAAGCAGTAGACTTGGCTGCTGGCTTTCACAGCATGGATGAAACAGTTTTTTAAAGAAAAAAACTTATTCTTGTGACAAAGATTGCAATAAGAATAGAAAATGTCAGATCAAGAATCTATTCATGGGACAATGATTGTGATGGGAATGAAAATACTGCACACTTTACCCTTTCTTTTTATAATCATAGTCAAGTAACTTCATGTGGTGCCGCTTGGGAGCTGAACTTGAGAATTCCGAAACTGGGGGAAAAAATCAAAAGGAATAGTGAAGCATAATGTAAGAAGAATCAACATTTAAGTGACCACCCAAGGCATAGACATGTCTCAATTACAGAATGTGGGTGGTTTTAAGTAAAGGTCTGGTAAAATTGGTCTGCAGATTAACCACATAGAGTTAAACAGGAATCTTATTTCAATACTTCCATTGCTTTTGAAATACCAAACTGTGAACCTTTCTTTATTATGTAAATAATACAACTTATTTCTAAGTACATGTAAACGCGTAAGTAGGTCATTAGAAAGCCACCACATATTATTTTTTTCTCTGTGACTACAAATGACGAATTACCTAACATTTCTTTCTAGGTTCTTTCTAGCATCGAACCCTAAGCTGAGACTTGCAGGGCACTCAAAAACTATTGAATTGAACTGAACTGAGTTTAAAAAGAAAATGTAATTGTTAGAAGTAGTATCGGACAGGAGTAGCCCCTCCCAAGTTCAAAGTGAATTTGAATGACTTATTTTAATATGTATGATGGTTAAGGTATTACTACTCAGATCAAAATATAATTAGGAAACCAAATGATATCTCAAGACTGCTATGCATTTACTGAGAAACACAACCAAGCAATAAAATGAAAACCTTTCGACTAATTGTCCAACTTAATAATTCACATGGTTGAATATTTGGCGTGTACCTATATTTGCAACCAAAGACTCTACAATTTCACCCCTGTTCAGTGACCCCTTTGCTAAAGCACTGTAAAGTTTTCCTGAAGTTTCAAGGAAGGAGAAATAAAAGAAGGAGGAGGAAGAGGAGGAGGAGGAGAAGAAAGAAAGAAAGAAAGACAGAAAGAAGGAAGAAAGAAAGAAAGAAAGAAAGAAAGAAAGAAAGAAAGAAAGGGAAAGAAAGAAGAAAGAGTGAGTCATATATATTCATACTTGTGATATTTATATGTGCATTTGTGTATCATTGACATATTACATCAGGTTCAGGTGTACAACATAATGATTTGATATCTGTGGATATTGCAAAATGAACAACACAATTAAGTCTTGCTAATACCTGTCACTGTTGATAGTTACAAATTTCTTTTCTTGCTATAAGAACTTTTAAGATCTACTCCTTTAGCAGCTTTCAAATATACAATATAGTATTAGCTACAGTCACCATGTTGTACATGACATCCTTATGACCTCCTTATTTTACCTGTTGCTTTTGTCCACCTTCATCCATTTCACTCAGGCCACCACCAATCTGTCCTGTATCTATGAGTTTGTTTTTTTTTAGATTCCACATGTAAGTGAGATCATATGTTATTTGTCTTTCTCTGTCGGACTTATTTCACTTAGCATAATGCCCTCAAGTTCCATCCATGTTGTTGCAAATGTCATATTTATGATTTTTTATTAACCTTATCCATATTGGGAAAGGATAATCAATAACAGACTGCGACTTTAAGACTTCAAAAGACAAGGATTTGATTGATTAAGGTTCTTTTTTATGATTCCATGATTCCTTTGAAGAGAGAGCAGCAGATTTATCATCTACAACTTGAGACCACGAAGTTTACTTATCGCAGCAAATTTGGGGTTTCTTTTCCACTTGTGGGAAGATCCTCAGAGATCAAGGCCGAATCTTGGTGTTAAGCATAAACATTAGTTCCGAAATCATCTTCCACACGCTATATTGGTATTTACATTGCATGATATTGTATAACGCAACCAGCAAACCCCAGAAATTCTGGAATACACAGACTTGGAAAAAAATAAACAGTAAGGTTTAGTTCAAATTCCTCCATGCATTATTACTTTAAGGTTTGTCGTCACAGTGTGACTTAAAAAAAGGTCTTCGGTTGCAGTTTAGATTGTCAGTTTCTTGAAGGAAGGGGTCCTGCCTGCTCACTCCTGGCTCAGAGTCTGGCATCTAGGAGGTACTCAACAAGTATAACGGGATGAATTCGTGGCTGTGTTAGAGAGACACTAGAGACTGGTGAGGCTCCGAAGGCCTTGGCACCTCATGCACTCGAATATGGAGGGGAGTTCCTTACTCCGTTTCCAGGAGGTCCCATGATGCCAGAAGCCAAAGAGACATTTTTAAATTTTTTTTAAAAGACTGTATTTATTTATTTGACAGAGAGAGAGAGCCAGTGAGAGAGGGAACACAAGCAGGAGGAGTGGGAGAGGGAGAAGCAGGCTCCCCTCTGAGCAGGGAGCCCCATGCAGGGCTCAATCCCAGGACCCTGGGATCATGACCTGAGCCGAAGGCAGATGCTTAACAACTGAGCCACCGAAGTGCTCCCTAATGAGACATTTTTAATACTGCCTATTTCTGAATGGGCATAACAAAACTCCATCAGGGACTTAGCAGTAGTTGCCATTCTTTTGAAAGGAGACCTTCATGGCATACTTCTGCATCTGGTTTTGATTTCAGGACTTTTGGAAGACTCTTACCCACAAATGCCGATCCACGTCCCTCAGTCTGACTGCGACATTCTACAGGAAAGCCTGAAGACTCAGGTCATGACCCTGGGACAGTGCAAGTAGCCTCAAAGAGTCAACTCCCAACATCTACGAATTATTATGTCCTCGGTGTAACTTGCTTTCTAGCTCCTGTGCTGCCAACAGACTTCTAAGGAGAGGAAAGGTAATAAGATAATGGAAGTTGGATAAGGTAATAATAAGATAGTGGGCATCAAGAAGCTGGGGACCTCACATTCACGGTGTTGGGGGAACACAGTCATGAAAAAGATACCACATTAGAATTATTGAAATTAATGCGAACAACTTTTCTTTATGCATCTTTGTCTGGGATTCAGTAGCAGTACCACCCCTTTTCTTTTTAAAGATTTCATTATTTATTTGAGAGAGAGAGTGAGAGAGAACATGAGCAGGGGGAAGGGCAGAGGGAGAAGGAGAAGCGGACTCCCTCCTGAGCAGGAAACCTGACTCAGGGCTCAATGCTGGGACTCCAGGATCATGACCTGAGCCGAAGGCAGACACAACCGATTGAGCCATCCAGGTGCCCCAGTGGCAGTACTTTTTTAAAAAATAGAATTTAACTGTCTCCTCCTTGTTTTGTATTTCTGCATGCCCAGAACTTCCTGCCTCAATTGAGCGTGATCCTCAGAAATAAAGCCTGAGGGCTTTTCTTCTCCTCTCCCAACACGCTTCATCTCTACTAGTCAACTACGAACTCAGAGGTGTTCAAATCCAGAAAAACTTAATGTGTGCTTTCATTCATCATTCTGATTCTTTCTACTCTACAAGGGAGAAGCATTTTTCTCTCTTAGCCTTATTAACAGTTGAAAAGAACATCTATATTCTTAATTCATGTTCTGAGGGCATGTCAGTTTTTGTCTTCATCATTTAGAAGCCCTGATTCACAAACAAGGTTGGGTTCATTAACTGCCTAGGGGGACATTACCAGGTGGCTCTTGGTTTGATGCAAAAGCAGAAGTACCCATAACATTTTGAGAGCAGGCAAATGTTTTACGTGAAAGAGATTTGGATCTGATCTGGAATTCCTTGGCTACCTGGAGGCCGAAGCACATTCAATGAACTGAATGCCAGTGTGAATGATGAGAGATCATCTATCTCTTCAGGAGATGCCCATTTGTTCTAACCTGCTGCCTCATTTAATGTAAATATTCAAGTTGACCTTTATTTTTCCATAGTCTCATGGATTGTCCTTGAAATATAATATCAAAGAATCTGGGTTATGGGGTAGCTACTTAACGCAGTAATTCTTGCATTTAAGGGATCCTAATTTCATTATAAAAATATAAGATGACTTTCTATAGATTTAATCCTGATGAAAAATTTAAAAATTATCCGATTCAAGAGCACATTAGATGTAATCATGGACAAGAAGGAGGTGATTGATGGAAGAAATGCACTATGATCTTCTGTTCATGGGCACGGTTTTGAGAGATTTGGAACTGGATATAAATTAATGGGCCTGCTTTACCTTTTCAGACTGGGTGGATATTAATTATAAACTCTTTAGAACAAAAAGGAAAAGATATTTTTCTACCTGTCTTCTGCTCTCTTCAATTCAGCAAAAGAATTGACCTAAATATCCTTTTGGCTGCACGGTGGCTGGGAAGTAATGGACTTGCAGCTTCAGAGTCTCGATTTGTCAGGGACCTTAGACATCCTTTATCTGAGCTTGGTCCAAATTGAGAAAGCCATGTGACAAGATCCGTGATAGCTGAACATATAGCCGCTGCCTATATATGGTGAATGACATGAAATTACGTATTTTCAAGGAAATCCAATTTATTTTTGAGTAACTCTTATTGTTAGAATTTTTTTTAAATCAAACACAAAACTGCTTCTGTGTAATTTTCAACTCTTACATTTGGTTCTGCTTTCTGGACCATCGTTGAATAAATTGAATTTTACATGGCAATTATTCATACATGTAGCTACATGGAGTCTATTCATGTATGTGGCATGCTGGATTTTGAAATCACACATTCTGAGTTTCTTCCACTGCTCCTCATACATAATGATTGAGACACTCGTCTTTCTTTTGCCTTTCTTGGGATGTGCTCTACATTGCCAATGTCTTTCCTAAGGTTACACTGGTCAGAACTAAATATTTGTATCCAAGTGTCAGCTGAATAATAAAAATTATGATGGTTCTTTCACCTCCTTTAATCTGAAAACCCGACTTCTTATGATGTAGCCTAGAATACATTGTTCTTGTCAGAATTTGCTAATTGAGCTCATGATCATCTAAAAATCCAAGTGTCTTCCATCAAGAGCTCCTGACAAATCAGGCCCTCTCTCTTCTGTGCTAGTGCAATCATTTGAAGGGAAAATAATTATATTAAGGACACTGTTAATAGTCTTGTAGAGCAATAAAATCATAGCATTTTAGAATTGAATATGACTTTAGAAGTCATCTAGTACGATCATTCAATTTGACAGAGGAGAAATTTGGAAGTAGAGAGAAAATAAGTACATTGACCAAAGAACATGTGATAGTGTGTGCACGGAGGTGGGGCTAGGCCCTCAATCTTTAGATGTGCTGAGAACAGAAATACTGTTTAATAATTTCCTCACTAAGTCAGAAAGGGATGAGTCTACTGAGTGTTGATAGAAGGAACTGGTTGAGCCCAGCGGCTAATTTTATTCATTGTTATCATTAAATTAAGTAAGCTACATCCAGCTAGAGATTCAAATGGTAAAAGGCAACTTGCCATTTCTTTCACATGAAAGTGTAGAATCACATCGTCTTCTAAATACTCAGCCCCTGGCCACTTTAGGGTCTCAATGGGATTATGCGACTCTATCACGTTTTTTTTTCCTCTTTTTACTTCTTTCAAGTGGCAAAAGGACAGAGCAGCAGAAAAAGATGCAGTGGAACTAGAAACAGGAAACCACAGAAGAGAAACTGTTTCTTTATCTTGTTCCCTGGCAGTTACTCCTCTTCTAACAGTGAGAGAGGGAGTGAGGCGGGTTTTGTCAGATAAGCAGCAAGAGGTGCTTTGACGAGGTTGAGCACAAACTCCCTGAACATTTAGAATTCATTTTAAGGAGAAAGAAAATTTCGGGACTCATGAGAAAGGTATAGAATTGTGCCCCAAGTTAGTTGTTATGAGTGGGGAGCAGAAAAACATAACACAGTTGATTGCAAGTCTGTTGACATAACCCAATTGCCTGTGCAACTGAACATACTTAGATTCTAATTCTGCGGGTCTGGAAAGGTTCCAGTGCTTTCAAGAAATGTTCCCCAAGTTAGTGTGGTGTGAAGTCAAGGTTAAGAACCACTGATATGTGGTTCAGAGCTCGGGCTATGCAGTAGGTCAGCTCATTTCGCATCTAAGTTGATCTCTTACTAACTATATGTCTTTGCACCAGTTAGATACCCCCCCTAAGTTCCATTTCCTCATATGTGAAATGGAAATAATATTGGGACCGGCATTATTCTTATGAACCAACTTCATAAACTTGTTATGAAGATTAAATAAAATTACACCTCTCAAGTGCTTAGCACGTTACCAGGTACCCAGTAATCATCCTATGCATATTGGCAATCTTGAGTATTTCTTTAGAAGTTTCTCTAAGATGCTATCTTTATAAATATGATACTGATATATATATATATATATATATATATATATATGTATGTATATATATGTATTTTAAAATTGGAATGTGGGCAGCAAAATGTGAGAATCTGCTGGGAGGGGCTGGATTTTATGGGCTGGCAAACAAGATGTAGTGTGTCAGAGGAACAGAGAGGGCTGAAGTGTACTGCGTGTTGTTAAAGAACAGTCTCGAATGCCGCATGAGCTACTGGATTAAGAGAGAAGATCAAGCATTCCAGGAGGTTAATGTACATTGAACACCTGTTCCGTCCCGTTATTTCGTTGAATCTTCAGACCCCATTTATGACATCATTACTAATGTTATTTCATTTTCAGACAGGGCAGGCAGGACTTGGAGTGCATAACAGACTTGTGAGCTACAATGTTAGAAAGTGATGGAGACTCTCAAACATAAGAGTAGTAATTGTCATTTGAATCACAAAGTAACAGTTGAAGAGCCGCCACCTAGTGGCCGTCTACCCAAATTGCAGGTTTGTTTATTTGAAGATTGAAGACCTTTGACATTCGAAGTTCAGGCCCAAAACTAAGGTTCTGAAGTTCAAGAAGGGAATTTGTCTCAATATTTGTCACCACACTGACCAACCAGTTTGACTAAGATCCCAGCATAATATATAAGATATAACATTGTTTTGTCTTCAGAAAAATTTGGGTTTGGACTTTATCGCATTTGTGATCTTGGACACATTTTTTAAAACTTTGTGGGTGAGCTTTATTTCCTCTTATGTAAAATAGGGATGAAGTTCCATACTTTTCAAATTTCTTTATGCGTTAAAGGACAAAGAATTTAGCACAGCTCCTGGCACATACTAAAGGCTCAGTGAATGACAATGCACTTGCTTCAAGCCCATACTTAACTTACCTAAAAGCAGCTATGGAGAGAGAAAGTGGAGAGGGAGATGAGAGGGAGGGACAGGGAGAGGAACAGGGGGAGGGGAAGGGGAAAAGGGAAGGGGAGGGGAAGAGAATGATTTGCAGCAGGGGAAGGAGTGCAGAAACCAAAAGCAGAGAGATAAGAAGTTAATAAATGGTTGGAGTTCCTAAGCATTTATTTCTAGACATAAAAGTGTGTTTAAGTGACTTTATGAGGGTAATTTTGGCTTAATTTCCTTCTTATGTATCGACTAAAAAAACTAAAACTGAAACGTCCCCCACTGGATTAGTAGTAACAACAACAGCAAAACAATAATATAATAACATTACAGTATATAATGATATACTGAATGTGTTTCTCTATTTTAAAGGTACCAATAAGGACTCAGTAAGGTACATTTAAAAAGTAAAACGCTTGGCCAATAATGGTTGCTCTGAAATGTGAGTTCTCTTCTTCATTGCTACAGGCACAGCCTCTCAAAATTTCTACAAAGTGTCACTCACCTGCCAGACCTTTAAATAGGCCACTTAATAATAATTTAGAAATCTTAGCTTTTTTCTCCTTGCAGAACATCGAGAATTTTCTATGAAATGAATTGATTGTTTGCTTTCGCTGAGGATTAAAGCAGAGTTATTTCCTTAGTGATTGTGGACTTAATTTGAAAGGCACACAAATTTTGTGACCTATGTTGAAATATGGGAACCTTTAAATTACATTTCTTGATTTACTTAGTTTACTTGCAATTCAATTAAAAAATTAGTTATGATCGTTAATTGATACCTAACTCTGGCTTCCACTCCTCAAGTTTTGTTATCTAAGTTTGTTGCTGTTTTGATCAATTTGACAATTTACAGTCAAATGAATACAGTAAAAAAATATATGTATATATATCTGACTCATTTGAAAGTTCAGTTTAAGGGCAAGATGATAAGCTACTTCTTTACCTACTCTCCTAGGAAATTTGAGCGTGCCTGCAGCATCCAAACCTTGGAGGCCAACTCTGAATTGTCAACTGTTAAATGTTCCACCCTCAGCTCTTCTAGAAGATTTCATGACAACCAAAAGGAGAGCTTTTATTGAAAATGACGGTTGTTGATCTCACATGGGTCATTGCAAGCATACCTTTTTACCCTTACTCAGGCATTTCTTAAAACATTCAAACAACAAAGCAAGAAGCAATCCAAACTCTTTCTTCTTCAAGTGAAATTAAGTTGATAGTGCTATCAAAATCATCATCTTTATCTCATTGTCCCTATCATCATCACTGAGTAAGTCAATAATCATTACACGCGTTGCACTACAAAATGGTAACCACGCAGACTCTGATCTTTCATTCTTCTACTGGGGAAGATGTTTCAAATGCATGGTCACAGAATAGAGATGTTAAAATGACCAATGAACAGACAGACACAGGTGTTGATATCTCTGGAGATGTCCACAGCAAGAGGCATTATCTAGGTTCATGGTCAACCTGCAGCTATGGAAAGGTCCCTCCTCCATAGAGACCTTTTGAGATTCTCCCTATTTTCCAGCTCAAATGACCCTTCTTCTAAGAAGTTTCATAAGATTCTTTAGGCACAATGAATTGTTCCCTTCTCCAAATTCTTTAGTGTTTATCCAAGTCTGTCTGATATAAGACTAAGAGGTGTGTGTCTTGTATATCCAGCACAGGCACTAGTGTGCTGCACAGAGTAATTATGAGAAATAAAGGATCTTTCTAGTCTGAGTCTTTTCTCTCCCACTGTAGTGCTCAGGGATTCTGTTACTCCCCTTCCCACTCCAGGTCAGGGGCCACACGCTGGTGTGCTCCTCTCCCTGGGGAACAGGACAGAAAACTTTTTCTTCTTCCGTGCTAGCTCTCCAGATAAAGTCCTTATTGTAAGAGTTGTCTCCTAATCATTCCAGACAGATAGAAGATAAGAAAGGGGAACCCTCTTACACTGTTGGGGGGAATGCCAGCTGGTGCAGCCACTCTGGAAAACAACATGGAGGTTTCCCAAAAAGGTGAAAATAGAGCTACTTTACAACCCAGCCATTGCACTATTGGGTATTTACCCCAAAGATACAAATGTAGTGATCCAAAGGATCGCCTGCACCCCAATGTTTATAGGAGCAGTGTCCACAATAGCCAAACCATGGAAAAGCCTAGATGTCCATTGACAGATGAATGGATAAAGAAGATGCAGTATATATATGCAACAGAATATTACACAGCCATCAGAGGTGCCTGGGTGGCTTAGTTGTTGAGCGTCTGCCTTTGGCTCAGGGCATGATCCTGGCATTCTGGGATCAAGCCCCGCATCGGGCTCTTCCACTAGGAGCCTGCTTCTTCTTCTCCCACTTCCCCTGCTTATGTTCCCTCTCTGTCTGGCTGTCTCACTCTCTGTCAAATAAATACATAAAATCTTAAAAAAATAAAATCTAAAAAAAAAAAAAAGAATATTACACAGCCATCAAAAGTGAAACCTTGCCATTTGTAGATGACGTGGATGGAACCAGAGGGTATTATGCTAAGCAAAATAAATCAGTCAGAGAAAGACAATTATCATATGATCTCACTCATATGTGGAATTTAAGAAACAAAACAGAGGATCATAGGGGAAGCGAAGGGAAAAAAAATAAGATGAAATCAGAGAGGGAGATAAACCACAAGAGACTATTAAGCATAGGAAACTGAGGGTTGCAGGAGGGGAGGTGGGGGGGGAGGATGGGGTAACTGGGTGATGGGCATTAAGGAGGATACATGATGTGATGAGCATTGGGTATTATATAAGACTGATGAATCACTGACCTCTACCTCTGAAACCAATACTATATTATATTTTATTTAATTGAATTTAAAGTTAAAAAAATTTAAAAAAAGAATAGGAAACTTGTCAGAAGAGTAGGGGTAGGGACAAAGATTTGGAATGTTTTGTCAGGTTCTTACAGTCATACTGCCTGGCTAATAGTTTCTGAATAACTTTTCTTTTCCTTTTCCTCTTCTTTCCTTCCCTTCCCTTTCTTTTCTGCCTTTTCCATCCTTCTTTCCTTCCCTTCTTTCCTCCCTTCCTCCTTTCCTTCCTCTCTCTCTTTCTTCCCTCTTTCTTTATGCAGATTACCCTGTCCTCTTTTATCTTGAGTGTGTTACCTCTTCAGATTTCATCTTCCTTTGTCACTGCTTGTTTCCCTCATGTCTTCTTTAGAGCTTCTACCATGGGGGAAACTACAGTTAAGTAATATCCATTTATATATCTCCTCATCTCAAGGGGTCAGTTTTCATGTCTGAAACCTCTCTGTTGGCTTTCTACTTACCAGTCTCTTCTTGGTCCAATGTGATTGATAGATTGATTGAATTTCACTCAAGATATTTAAAAAATGAATAAGGCATGCATGGTCCTTCACATGCAATAACTTTTTTATAAGAGTAGAATTATAAGTTCAAAATGTTGCAATACTTTGTTATAAGCTACTTTGTTATAAGCTGTGTTTGGTAGAACTTGTGCAAAGTTGATTCAGTGGAGGTAGGATTGTCTTCAACAAATGTTGCTGAAACAATTGGATATCCATACATAAAAAATGATCTTTGTGCTATATCTTATACCCCATATAAAGACTAATTCAAAATCCATTGAACATCTCCTATATGTAAAATCTAAAGCTATAAAATTTACAGAAGAAAACAGAGGAAAAATCTTGTGAATTCGGTTTAGGGAAAGATTTCTTAGATATGATGCCAACAAACAAACCGGAATGATTGACAACTTGGACTTCATTAAATTTTAGAGTGCTTGTTCTTCAAAAGAAAATGTTAAGAAATGAAATATAAGCTGATGACAGGGAGTAAATATTTGAAAATAAATATCTGATAAAGAACTTATATCCAGAATATATAAAGAGCTGTCAAACTTAATAATAAGAAAACCAAAAGCAATTAAAAACTGGGCAGGGGGACCTGGGTGGCTCAGTCAGTTAAGTGTCCGGCTCTTGCTTTCAGCTGGGGTGGACATCTCAAAGTCAAGAGATCAAGCCCTGTGTTCAGGCTCTGCACTGGGCATGGAGCCTGCTTAAGATTCTCTCTCTCCCTCACCCTCTGCCCCTCCCCCATTCTCTCCCTTTTACTAAAATAAATAAATAAATAAATAAATAAATAAATAAATAAATAAATAAATAAATAAAATCTTTTTTGAAAAATTTGGCAAAAGATTTGCACACTTCACTAACAAAGACATACAGATGACAAATACATGACACCCATTAGTCATTAGAGAAATGTAAGTTAAGACCATAATGAGGTCTTACTTGATATTCACCAGGATGACACTAATCACAGAGACAATAAAAAAGCATTGGAGAGGATGTGGAAGACTCTGAACTCTCAGATACTGCTGGTGAGAATGTAAAATGGTGCAGCCTCTTTGCAAAACTATTTGGCGATTTCTTAAAAAGCTAAGCATGCACTTACCAGAAGATTCAGCCATTCCACACCTAGGTATTTACCCAAGAGAAATGAAAGCATTATGTCCACCCAATGACTTGCACGAAAAAGTCCACAGCAGCTTTATGCTAAGAGTCCTGTACTGGAAATAATCCACATGTCCCTCAGAAGGAATAAACAAATCATGGTTTGTCCATACAATGGCATGTTACTCAGCCATAAAAAGGAAAAGACTATTGATAAAAAAATAATTATGATTAGTAAAAGCAGCCAAACAAAAAGAGTGTATGTTGTACATTTCCAGTTATACAAAGTTCTAGTAAATGCAAACAAATGTATAGTTACTGAAAGCAGAGCAGTGGTTGCCTGGGGTGGGGGAAGGCTAGGAGGGAGGGATAACGGGAAAGCAGGGGGAATGGAAGATACGTTCATTATCATAGTTTTGGTGTTCGTTTCAACGGTATCTACATGTGCCCAAATATTGGATTGTACACACATTGGATTGTACCTCAATATAACTGATACAAAAGGTATACTGGGAATTGACAACAGTTACCACATGAAGAAGAGAGTGAAACACTTGGCTTTATTTTAATATTATCTATCTATCTATCTATCTATCTATCTATCTATCTATCTATCTACCTATTTATTTAAATTCCAGTATAGTTAACATATAGTGCTATATTACTTTCAGGTGTACAATATAGTGATCAGCATTTCTATACATCACCCAGCGCTCATCATGATAAGTGTACTCTTAATCCCCTTCATCTATTTCATCCATCTCCCCACCCACCTTCTCTCTGGTAACCGCCAGTTTGTTCTCTATAGTATATTCAAAGTCTGTTTTGGGGGCTTGTCTCTTTTTTGCTTTGTTCATTTGTTTTGTTTCTTAAATTCTGCATATGAGTGAAAGCATATGGTGTTTGTCTTTCTCTGACTGACTTATTTCATTAGCATTATACTCTCTAACTCTATCCATGTCATTGCAAATGGCAAGATGTCATTGTTTTTTATGCTGAATAATAGTCCAGTGTGTATATATACAACATCTTCTTTATCCACTCATCTATCAATGGACACTTGAACTGTTATTATAAATAGTGATGCAGTAAATCTTTTCAAATTAGTGTTTTCATATTCTTTGAGTAAATACCCAGTAGAGGAATTACTGGATCATAGGGTAGTTTTATTTTTAATTTTTTGAGGAATCTCCATACTGTTTTCCATAGTGGCTGCACCAGTTTCCATTCCCACCAACTGTGCACAAAAATTACTTTTTCTCCACATCTTCACCAACACTTACTGTTTCTTGTGAAACATTTGCTTTAAATCATGAGGGATGAATGAAAGTTTGCCAGGTGGATTGAGTTCGAGTCAAGTGTGGGGAAGTGAGCTTGGCTTTTCTAAGGAAAGGGAAGGGTATACCCTGTTCTTAGGCTGTTGTGTGCTGGGAGCAGTACAAAGAGGCCAGAGGGGGAGGCAGGAACTAGGCTCTTTTGTTGGGACTTTGGTTAAGCAGGTAAGAAACCACTGCAGGGATTCAGGCAGGGGCATGAAGTGGCCATATCTGAAACTTATGAATATAATTCTAGTTGCTGTATCAGAAAGAATAGATTTGAGAGGATGTGTGTATACATGAGTGTGTGTGTGAGAGAGAGAGAGAATAAGAGAGAGAGAGAAAATGAGAGAGAGAATGAGAAAGAGAGAGAGAGAAGGATTGGGTCAAAAGAGATAGAATAGATATGGGAGAGCCAGAAGCAGGAAGATCAGGGCAAATCTGATTGCAATAGTCTGAGTGAGAGATAGTGAATGCCTGAGCAAGAGTAATGAGCTGGGAGAGGAGGGAACAGACATGAGTGAGCTTATCTGGGTAGAACTGATGGGACCTTTGATCGTTGATAGCCATTTGGGCTGGGCAGCTGAGGGAAAGGAAAGAGTCCAGGATAACTTTCTGGCTCTGGTGAATTGTGAAGACAATAACCAAGATAGGTAAAGAAAGAGGAGCAAGTTTGGGGAATCCCACAATTTGGGGTGCACTTGCAACTAACAGGTGGAAATATCCACTAGCAAATGAAAGACAAGAATATAAATGTTAGGAGAGATTGGTGTATTACACATGGAAAGATAAGTGATGAAGAATGCAGGGCACAGTGAGGAAGTAGCGGCAGAGTGATGAACTTGCCATCATTTCAGAAGAACACTGGAGCCATCAAAGAACTTCCTCTCATTCCTCCTTCCCCAGGATTTAGGCTTTGGGACTACTGTGGAAAGGGATATCATAAGTATCCTTTTCATCTCCCCTTTCCTCTCTTCCTTCTTCCATTCCCAGAGAGAGACATTTTGTGTGGTCAGATCTGGAAAGTCTATCTTGGATTGAGTGAGAGCTGGTGGGAACGGTGAAAATGATCGAGGAGTAAAGACCAGGGGTAAAGAGATGCCTGAAGTGTCCTACTTGAACGGGAAGCAGACAGGGACTGGTCAAAGATGGCAGGTGTCTCCATGAAGGATGCTGAGCCCTAAGAGAAGACAGAGAACAGGTGTAAGTTAAACAAATTTATGGGGAGACCCATATGAATGCCTACCTTGATCCATTTGAGAGTGAGTCCTTTAAGGCACTTCCCCACGGTTGGTTCCCAATAAATGCTTTTGTACTGGTGGAGGAACTAACAGTAGGCACTCAATACATGTCTATTAATGGTGATAATATAAACGGGCTGGAGATTAGTTGGGGTGGAGTGGGAAGAGAGCGTTTACTGGTGTAGCATTGTTTTTCTCTTTTGCTACCTCACACTTATTATCCTTAAGCTTCTGTTGTTTTGCTCAGTCCCAGGATTCTTGCTCACATTTAGGATGGCTTCCTATGCTCCAATCACTTTCTGTGGCACAACCCAGGGACTCTCGTGTCCTTTGTCTCCTCTTTCAAGCTGTCTCACCCACTTGGATTTTTGGTGGACTCTCCCAGCCTGGTTGTGGGAAAGGATATAGTCTCCCCAGTTCATTGTTTCCTTCCTGATACTGAAGATAGGCACACCAACCACTTGTGTTTTTAGGTTTTTGTTATTAATAACTATGGAGAACTTACAAAGGATAACAAAAATATAAATTGTGAGAATGATACCAAAGTTACCTAACCCCACACAACATTCATGTGCTTGTCTCATCCTACGCTTGCACTAACTCGTATCTTGCATTTCCTACCTTCTTTAAAACAAGGCTTATTTTTTTTAAAGATTTATTTATTTATTTGAGAAAGAGAGAAAGTGAGAGACAGAGCATGAGTGGAGGGGGAGGGGCAGAGGGAGAGAGAGAAACAGACTCTCTACTGAGGAAGGACCTTGATGCGGGTTTGATCCGAGGACTCCAGGACCATGACCTGAACCAAAGGCAGACACTTAACCGACTGAGCCACCCAGGTGCCCAAAACAAGGCTTAATTTTAAGAAGGGTCAGAGAAATTACATTAATATATGCCCTACTCTCAGCTAGCCTAGGGTAAGAGAATTAGACCCCTAATCACCCTTAGACTAGATGACACATGCCCAGAATATTTCTTCAGAATCCTAAGCACAGATGATTACTCATTTCTACTCTAAAAAAATCCTAAACTGCTCACTTTATGTTTTGCACTACAAAGACAATATTGGGTATATTTATGTACATATACAACCTGCACTCATAATTGGAATAAAACTATAACTTTATATTGTTTGTTCCACTTAAGATTATAAATATTCTGCTGCACTACCAAATAATTTGGAACATGTGACTCTAGTGGCTACAAAGCATTCCACCATATGGATTTACTATAAATTTAACTACTCCTGGATATCTAAATTGGTTCCAATTATTCAATCTTATAGAAAATACCTCAATGAAGTCTTTGTATACCTTAGCCCCATTTCCGATTATGGATTTCAGTTAAGTACCTACAAGTGGAATTTCTTAGGCAAATAGTTAAGTATCATTTTTAAAACATGCACAAAATTGCTATTCTGAAAATTTACATTAATTTAAGGGAGTTTCTAATACAATCACCTTTGCCTTCTTCAGATCCTGGCTGGCTTTTTTCTGAGGCTTTATCAGGTATCCAGATATGAATCTTACAAACACTAAGGATCAGGAAGTAAAGAAGTCAGTCCATGGGTTTCAGGCAAGAATACATTGCCAAGAATTTCTATAGCTACATCTTAAAGGTCCTATCCTTTGTAGTATTTTTATTTTGAAATGTTACAAAATGGTATTAAGAAATCTTATGCACTTCCCAGCAACCCCAAATGTTAGCATGTTACATAATGAACCATTAGTACAGTTCTCCCAACCAGGAAATTAATACTGATAAAATACTATTAACTCACCAAAAAGCCTTATTCAGATGTTGCAAACTGTCCTGTTAGTGTTCTTATTCTGGTCCAGGATCCAATCCAGGACCCACATCCATTTCTCTTTATTCATTTCCATTCTGGGAAAGATTAGGCCTCTTTGTTTTTGAAAAAACCTTGACTTTTTAAAAATTATTCTGGCCAGGTATTTTGCAAAATGTTCCTTAATTTGAGTGTGTGTGATGTTTCCTTGTGACTAAAATCACGGTATGTATTTTTAGCAGGAATGTCACACAAATGGCATTGTTCCTTTCTCATTACGTCTTATCAGAAGGCATAGGATACGGATACATCTCCACTGATTACTTGTGGTGTAGTTAACTTTAATCGTTTATTTATTTAAGACGGTGTCTGCCAAGTTTCTTCATTGTAGAGTTACTATTTTATACTTTGTAATTGGTAAGACTCCTGCGGAGAGACACTTTGAAGCTCATCTAAATTTTCGTGTGTGTGTGTGTGTGTGTGTGTGCGTGTATGTGTGTGTGTGTGTGTTATTATGTTATTAGCTGCTATTATATTACTACTATGATGTATGTATGTAACTTATAAATAACTTCTCTATATCCATACTTAGTTATATGTGTATAACTTGTAAACAACTTATCCATAGACATACTTAGGTGGAATGCTCAAATATTTTTTATTGATAGGGTTACCTAACCAAAAATATTTTGGAAACCGCTGTTCTGACTCAATTCATGTTCTTTCCTTATGCTAAAACGACTTCCTCATTGTTTCTATTTTTTTAAGATTTTATTTATTTATTTGAGAGAGAGAGATTGGGGAGGGAGGTGAAAGAATCCCAGGCAGATTCACACCCAGCACGGAGCACTACCCAGGGCTTGATCCCATGACCCTGAGATCACGAATCTAGCCAAAACCAGCAACCCAGGCATCCTTACCCCATTGTTTCTTACACAAAATAGTCTACAGCTAATTCTGCTCTATTATAACTTTTCCCTTATCTACATTTTATGCTTTCTGAGAACTGTACATATTTGTAACAGTCTGCCTTATCTGTTTGCTAGTTTTTGAAACACTCTTCATTTATTCCCATGCTCACTTATCTAGATTTTAAGGTAGTCAGTTTACCTTGTATATGTTATATATGTCATATTGCATATGTCATATTATATACTATATTTTTTATTAGGCCATTTCCTCTGAAGCTAGTGTCTGCACTTGGTTTATTTCTGTATCTTCCATAATATGAACATAATGCCATGCACGTAAAAAGCTCTCAATTAGGCTTTGTTTATTGACTGAGTGAGAGGATAAACATCTGGTACAATGTTTGCATAGTGAGGAAACACAATTATTTTGGTTCAATGACTGTGGCAGACGTTGTTGGGTGGCTAACCAAGTCACCATTTCCAACTTCTTTCTAGCCAACTTCCAGTTAGTGTGTTGAACACATCATGCAGTTCTAGCAAATGAAAGGGAAGAGGAAGACTGATCTGCAGTTCTGGGAAAAGCTTTTGTTTTTCTCATATAGCCACAGAAATTGTGCTTTCTTCCAGCTCTTTGCCTTGAGTGTAGAGACAATGGCTGGACTGCAGCAGCCTCCTTATGACCATGAAGGATAGATCAAAGTTGTGGCACTGTTCCTTACATCTTTAGACAAAAGAAGCAAAACCAGGAACTGTTCACTTTCGAACATCTTGCTGGGTAAGACTACAAATCCATGTTGGCATAAGCCCTTACAGTTGCATTCTTCCTACTTATTTAGCTGAAGTATTCCTGACTTACACTCCAATAGACCAGGGAAGGAAGAACTGCTCTTTGATCTATTCAGAAACACTTCATTGAGAAGGGAGATTTCATAATCATTTTTGTAACAGGAGAAACGACCTGGGACATTTGTATTAGCAGAAATGGGAACTCCCATGGTACAGTGCTGCCTTGGATGCTGTCTGGAGGTGGGGGTAAGAAACAATATCAAGGGTGCTTATTTCTGGGCTGTGCCAATGAGCGAGGTGTGGGAAGGCCAGAGATGAGGACAGTGACACACACCGTTAGGGCTTTGAGAGCTGGAAGCATGAAGGCCCAGTTCATAATGGGACAGGGAGACATGGGAATTAGGTGAAGATCATCAGTGTAAGTACTATAAAGACATCTCTGGTGTCTGGACATAGAGGATAGGATCAAAAAGTTGGAACTTGAACCTCATTTCTGCTACATACCAGCTGAATGAGCTGGCCAATTCATGCTCTTTCTGAAGCGCAGTTTCCTCCCTATGTGATTATAAAGAGCTTTTATTACCTTTTTTTGAAGCATACACCTCAAGAGGGATATGAAATGATTTCTCCAATGGAGGACCAAACTGTAGTCCAACCGCAGCATGATTTTATGCTACATGTTGTTCATAAATGTGGAAGAGAATTCTTTAAGATGTATTGTCCCTTCCACTGAGTCTCAACCAGGGCACGGGATGGTTCCAAATACAAGGCGCCCCTCTGATCTTGGGGTTTTTCGAGTGCTGGGGTTTCAACGGTGGTGAATAAAGACCTCTGGCTTTCTGCTCAGCTTCAGAGGCAGTGACAGGAAAGTCCATTTCAAATCATCTTTGCAATTTAAACCCCTAATAGTTTTCAAGCCAATAGTAGTTGATGAATGTTACATTTTGGTCTTTTCACCTTTTTAAATTGGGGAACCTTGTGTAACATACTATTTTTGGTTCCAGCGCGTTCACTAGTAGGGGTTACTACTCAAAGCCAAACTCATTCAGCCAAGAACACTAAAAATACCGTTGGTTTCTGCCAGTCAATTTTCTTCTATTTTCACAATTAGTGGTTCTGCCTGGAAACTGCCTGCCAACATGCAAATCTCGTCCAAGGGCTGATGGAAATTTGAGAATGTGCTAAGCTGTGTAAGGTTTAAGAGCAACATTATTCATTCACTATTTGAAATATTTAAACAAATGTAAATCAAAAAAAAAGGATGAAATCTCATTATAAGAAATGAATGGCTGCTTTCCATTCTTTCTACACTATAGTCTTGATACCCATTTACATGCCATTTGTAATATTAATATTATCGTAGTGAAATAAATCACATCCTTCACTTTTACATTTTTAATTACATTTTACTGCATTTGTTCTTTTGTTTATAGTTAACTAATAAAATATTTATTACATCTTACATATATGATGGTGTTTCCGTATTTTAATCAGATTTTACACATAATCTTTTCTCCCTCTTTTAGTATCTTTTTTATGACCCTACACACCACAGGATGTTGTTTTGTGGAAAACCTCATTATTTTTTAATGCATGGCTATTTATTAATGTATTGTGTATATAACACACTATGCATTTCTTTGAATTGATGAATACATTTACATCCACTTGAGAATAAAAATTCCCTTAAGGGCCAATCTCACATTTCTCTCGCTGTGTTGCCAGAAGCCTATACTGATTATTTTTCTTGTTTTGTTGAGGAGCGGAGAGTGAAAAGGGGAGAAAAGGACAGAGAAAAAAGAGAGATACAATGAGCAGTATTTTAAAATTTCATTTTCTGAGAAACCTTTCTCCTGAGGTAAAAAATTAATGCTCATTGCAAAATGGAATTTTCAGAACATGCAAATTAATTTACCCTTTGCAAAATCTTATATTTGATATGCATTTTATGTTGAGCACTTGACCTGCTGTTTCTCAAGTTATTTTCCATTGTATTTGTTGAATTACCTCCTCTATTGCTCCACCATGTTGCACTTAGAGGATTAGATATTAATCGAATGATAAGTGAAGAACACAATTAACTACAGTGGCAGGTACCACTGAATACAATTTTATAGCTATACAAAACAAAAGGATTTTTCTCATTTCAAACCTGCTACTAACCATAAGCCCTACTCCCCAAAAGTTGGAGAGTCTTTGCAAATCATAAGAGTAAGCAAGAAAGAAACAATATCTCTTTCCCTCGGTAATTCATCTACTGCAGCATTTGAGAATTTTTCTGGGGCTCGCTGGGAGTGGGGCCTGGCCATTCAACTTGCTAGGCATTCTGTCCCATGACCTTTGAGATCTTCGAGGGACACCAGTCTGGGCTCTTTTTGGAATAACACAGGACACTGTTTAGCATAAATGGCTGGGAAGACCAATGACCTTAGCAGCTTTATTCTTTGTTCTAGTGAACACTTGCTAGATTTAAGTGGAAGACTGGTGAAAAAGAGCGGGGGAAGTTTTTTCTTCCCTTCTCCAGGGAGAGTTTTGGATGCTGCAAAGAAAGCATGGTACAGAGAGAAAAATGTCCGTATGTTATTTCCCTTCCTGCTGGTGCAGTTTTGCCTGACATCCTCAATTAACTGCACGCTCACGGGACCATTGGAAGTATTTCTGTGACAACTCCCTATTTTTTAAATGCTTCTCTCTTTCCAAGAAATATATTTAATTTTCATATGGTATGAAGTGGGTGCTGAGCAGAAAATTTATTGTGACCTCCAATTTCAATAAGTAAATGTGTCAATTGTGACTATGCATTCAGCAAATAGGGATACAAAATGCTTTCTAAGACAGCATATACTAGAGAAAGCATTACCATCTAGTCAGAGAGAAAAGGGATGCACTCATCAAGCTGGCTGTTTTCTGAACCAGTTGGACTTTGCTGTGCGTGCTACCATGTGGGCTATACACAGGATCTCTTTGGCAATTAAGGACACACTGGATACTCTCTTGCAACCTGTGAGGCATAATTCCCGGGGCGGTCAGGTATCCGTGGTTTCCTAGGCATTCTGCTGATGTATCCCTGGCTCAGAGTGCTCTTAGAGGTCTAGACAGGTAAGACACTTGTCACGTCTGTGCTCTCCTGGGACCTAAAGCAATGGAGAGGATTTTTGTTTTCTTTTTTGTTTGTTTGGTTGGTGTTTTTTTTGTTGTTTTTTTGTTTGTTTGTTTGTTTTGTTTTTGTTAATGAATGACTAAGAAACATGTTTAAGGATAAAGATTCAGAGTTTGCACAGGACATCTAGCAAATAAGTCTGTGGATCAAATGATAATGCTTATCTGATGTTCAGGGTCACGTCAGTTTGATGTTCAGGGTCACGTCAGTTTCCTTATGCTAAAATGGTACTAGTAATAATAAAGGCCTCCCAAATGTTAGCTGTAAGTCACACTCTGGAGACTTTATCTGATTATTGAACATTTTTCTTCTCTTATTTCTTTGTTTTTTTCTATTTGCCCTCTCCTTTTCCATACCAACATGCTCTGGTCTTCTACAACTATGGTGTCTTGGCTCAGCCTCTGCCATCTCTCCCTTTTCTTTCATGAAATCGCTCAAGTTTTTGAAGCTGAGCCTCAGTTATTGTCCTCAGCTGCACTTCACCTCTGTTAACCTCACTGGCCTAGAGCCTCTAGTCCTAGTTCGTGGAGCAAAATAGGTCTTCGAGAAATGTTAATTTCCTCCCTCTGTCTTTTTTTTCTTCTATGCTCCAAAATAACTTTTTAAAAAAGTCTTTATTTTTTTAAGAGCAATTTTAAGTTTACAGCTAAATCGAGAAGAGTACAGAGATATCCCATATTCCCTCTGCCCACACACATTTACACCCTCTCCCATTACCAATATCCCTAGAGCAGTATATTTGTTACAGTTGGGGAACCTACATTGACACGTCATTATCGCCCAAAGTCCATACTTTACATTCCTTCTTGGTGTTGTACCTTCTATGGGTTTGGACAAGTGTATAATGATATGTAGCCACCATTGTAGTATCATGCAGAGGGATGCCTGGGTGGCTCAGTTGGTTAAGCGTCTGCCCTTGGCTCAGGTCATGATCCCAGGGTGCTAGGATTGAGCCCCGCATTGGGTTCCTGGCTCAGCAGGAAGCCTGCTTCTCCCTCTCCCTCTCCTACTCCCCCTGCTTGTGTTCTCTCTCTCGCTGTCTCTCTCTCTGTCTCTCTCTGTCAAATAAATAGCTAAAATCTTAAAAAAAAAATCTGTGCTCCACTTACTCATCTTCCTGCACTCCCCACCCACTGCTCCTGGAAATCACCGATCTTTTTACTGTCCCCATACTTTTGCCTTTTCCAGAATATCATATAGTTGGAATTGGATAGTATGTAGACTTTTTGTACTGACTTCTTTCACTTAATAAAATGCATTTAAGGTTCTTCCATGTCTTTTCATGGAATGGTAGTTCATTTCCTTTCAGCAATGAATAATATCCATCATCTGGTTGTAGCGGTATACTTATCTATTCACCTACTGAAAGACATCTTGGTTGCTTCCATGTTTTGACAATTATGAATACACCTTCCATAAACATCCCAGTGCAGGTTTTTGTGTGGACATGTTTTGACTCAACTCCTTTGAGTCAAAACCAAAGAGGATGATTTATGGATAGTATGGAAAATAACTTTTTACTTTCTAACTGGGTAGTGTCTTCTTAGTACAATCTACTCTTAATTTTTGCAGCATTTCCAACAATGGATGTCCCTTCTTCTTTACACCCTCCCCTGTGGGGTCCTTAACACATGGTTTACTATTCCTTTTCCCTCTGTGCATAGAAAAATGGCACCTTTGCAGAGAAGTCTCTCCTCTCCTTTGGCTTAGAGTAGAGACCCTCAATTGTATTCTTTCAGGACACACATTTGACCCCTGCAACACTTAATAATTTGTAAATACATACTTATTTTCCTTTTTGTTTAATTTTTTTTTTCTGTGGACTATGTTTGTGGTTGTTGTTCACCACTGGGATGGTAGCCTAAGCTAATATTTTTACCAGCCATTTAGCTGCTCTATCTCCATGGTCTTAAAACAATTAAATACCCCATTTGACACACAAGTTACTGGAGCGCAATAATATTCAGTGAGTGAATGACATGTATTACTTGTTATTCACATGATTTTAGGAATGAATAATTTGTTTCTTTTTATTTTTCACTGGGACTATGGAAAGTTTCACCAAAGCTTTTTAATCTCTAACAGGCAGTCCATTATTTATATTTTATTTTATTATTATTTTATTTTTTATAAATTTTATTTTGTTATAGTAGTCACCATACAGTACATCCCCAGTTTCTGATGCAATGTTCCATGATTCATTATTTGCGTATAACACCCAGTGCACCATGCAATACATGCCCTCCTTAATACCCATCACTGGCCTATCCCAATCCCCCACCCCCCTCCCCTCTGAAGCCCTCAGTTTGTTTCCCATAGTTCACAGTCTCTCATGGTTCATTCCCCCTTCTCTTTACCCCCCCCTTCATTCTTCCCTTCCTTCTCCTACCGATCTTCCTATTTCTTATGTTCCATAAATGAGTGAAACCATAAGTCAAGCAGAGAAAGACAATTATCATTATTTATATTTTAAATGAAAATTAGGCCATGGAAGTTTCCTGCTTCATAACTTACTAAGCTGCTTTCAAACTAGTCTTAAACATACACTCCTGAATATATGGTTCTCTACCCCTCCAGATCCAACTCTTCCTACCTTTCCAGGCTCTTTGCCCACAAGTCATGGCCACGCAATGACCCTCTGGCCCTCACAGCATGGGCCTCAACACCTCTGTCCATCTGCTCACACTGTCCCCTCATCCCCAGACTTTCCTCACCCTTCAGCGTTCACTCATCCTTTGACATGCTCTTGGATTTTCCCTCAGCCCTTCTCCTCTGATAATATTTTAATAGACTTCTGTTATTTTGTGCCGATTTGGTATGTCTTTTTTCTGGTCAGCATTATACAACTGGTGTCTAATACCAAAAAGCAATTGCCATGAAGGTATGGACCAGCCGCTTTAGTGCAGCTCCATTGTCTTCCAAGTGAAGTATTATGGGTGTTCAGGTCTGTTGAATTATTAATAAAGCTAGTAACACCTGCTCCAAACTTACTAATGTGATGTATTCTTGTATGACAGTAGTCTTAATAGAGACATTTGGACTGCTTCTACGTGTCTCTGAACAGGTGGAACAGATAACAGTTCAGTCAAGTGTGTTATTTGACATCATGTAAATTCATACTGTATTCAATTCAGTAAATGGATTTTTGAGTTCAGAAATTACCTAGAACCTGACTAGTACTCACATAACTACTGCAAATGAAGGGGAAACATATTTTTATTGGCAAAAAGAATAATTGCATGGGTCTCATATAAGAAATCCAATTCTAAAGTGAGACGTGACAGCACAAGCCATTTGCCTCAAGACCCCTGCACCACTTATACCTGTGACCTGTCCTGTTGTCCTTTGTCTCCAGGTAAACCATCAACAGTGGTTTCCAGATGGGCATTATCACACTGTTATAAGCAAAGATCTTTGCCATTATGGGGATGACTTTTTCAGGACGTAAGTCTTATTTTGTGATATTGAATTTTTCCCCTCACTTTCCAAAACAGAACACAGTTCTCTTCATATAAAATGACCACAAACAGACTAAAAATAAATAATTTAATTTTCTAGTTTTGTTGTTCTTATAATGACCAATAGGGTGTTTGATCATTCTGTTCTCTGAGAAATATGCCAAAACATGAAACCAAAATATCTCAGACCTTTGACCTTTTTAGATATTCACAATTGACTGTTTTGCTTGCCCTCATCAATTTTACTGATGTTTTTAGATTCATGTAGACACTAAAGCCTGGTATTTATTCAGATGTGTATTTTGTTCTTCTCTCCTTTTCTGTTTTGCTGTGTTTTAGGAGGCCCTTACTATCAACATGCAGACATTCCAGGATCCATGAATCTTTTCCATTCTCTTCAGCGGCCCATCCATCTGGCAAAATGCAAAGATTTAGAACATCAAGCTTCAAAACTGTGTCCTCGGTAATCAAAAAGCATCAAAAGTTGTAAAAGATAAAACTAAATTCCCTTTACTGCTAGTGATTTTACTTTTATGACACGATGAATTAACTAAAAATAGATGTAATCTTTAAAAATACTCTTTGAATGGTATATGCAAATGGTGACCAAATAAAGACACTTGATTTCATGACGCAAAGATTCAAGCTATGCCTCAATAAAAATGATATCGATTAGTTTTACTCTTCTGTTCTCAGGGCCATTCGAATTGGTGTTTCTCCCCAGTAGTCTGGCAAAAGAATAAATGTATTGATCCTTGGTGAGGAGAGATAACTGTTACTCCTCTCACATCCTGCACTGGCAGGTTCCATGAACAGAGCCCCTCACATGTGTATTGGATGCTTTGCAGGATGAAAACTCAGATAGCTAAGCAGGGAAAACTTTCCCCTTCTGTATTCAGGTAGGTGTTTCACTTGAGGGAAGAAATACAAAATCAAGATTACTGTGTTTTGAAATTTTGAAACGTTTGGGTAAGTGATGTTTATGTGGATGGGAAAAATTTCATGTGAAAAGTTGTTCCTTCCAGTGACCATGGAAAAAAAAAGACCTGTAAAGTGTAGTTGGAGTACAAACTCTTAGTGCTTATTAATCTGGTGCTATTAATTTTCTTCTGCACATGTTTAAGTATACTTAATAGAAATTATGTATTTTTAAGAGTTATGGTTTTATTAAACTTTAATTTATTTTATTTTATTTATTATATGTATTATTAAGGTCTTTGTAATAAAATAATGTATTTTAAATGTTTTATATTATATTAGAATATATAATATGTAATTAAAATGTGAAATGTATGCATTTTAATATCTAGTTTAATAATATATAATATATATTATTAATAATAAATATAAATTTTACTTATTAGGTAAAGTTTCAAGATATGCAATGATATATATAAAACATATATAAACATATATTTATAAATATATCTATATATATATCTAATCATTAATTTTACACTAAGGATGGTTCACTGAGTAGGTAATAAAAAAAATTTTGAGGGAGCCTGGGTGGCCCAGTCAGTTAAGCGTCGTCTTCAGCTCAGGTCATGATCCCAGAGTCCTGGCATTGAGCCCCAGGTAGGTCTCCCTGCTCAGCGGGGAGTCTGCTTCTCCCTCTGCCCATTCCCCCCGCCCTCCCAACTTGTGCGCTCTCTCTCTCCCTCAAAACTAAATAAATAATTTTTTTTAAAAAAGCATTTTTTATTCTTTCATCAAAAGCACATTTATTTTATGGGAAGTTGTTTGAGTTTATGACAACACGGAATATTAAGATGGGTTTCCATTTTTTAATGCAAGTTATTTAATCTGGCATTCTTTCTCAGTAATTATTCAAATTAAATAATTAGCTTTGAACATAATGTTGAAAGCACTAGTTGTAAAATGAATTTGTGAATATATTTATATGGAAGTGGTAATACAAGTGATTATCTAGATGGGATCTGTTTCTGTCCCTCACTGAGTCCTGAATGCCGCCTCTGGGACCAAGTAGTTGTGGAGAGGGGGTTGGGGTTGGAGGACAGATGAAGACTTAACCCCTCAAGGGCTCACTGTTAAATGTTGTACAAGGTGCAATGGTAGTGAATTGAAGTTGCCCATCATTCCCCATTTTGAAGCAGCAATTGCAAAATAGACAGTTTACCTGATCCAGGTTGACCATCTTTCTACCCACTGTGTTATTGGCAAATCTTACAAAAGGATAATATGAAACTAATTTTGGAAAATACTCCTAAAGATATATTCAGAGTCTTATGAATTTGATTTATAACTAAATGTGGGTAAGGAATCTCTATATATGTAAGTAAAATACAAATATGAAATAATATATAAAAATAGAAAATAAATCACTTATAAGAAACAGAACCAAGAAATGATCCTTTACATTTAATTACATTCTATAGTCAAATATGATTTCCTCCAAGAAGCTCTAAGCCCTTGTGATTCCTCCTTCAATTTTTCAATTTCGTCGCCATGGCCCCACTTACTCTCCTGCCTTACATATGCTTGAGACAATTACTCCTCTGATAGGAGAAGAAAAAGAAATTTGTATCATTATGGGATGATAGAAAGTGAAAAAACTGAGGGGTCAGAGTTGGGCTGTGTGAAGGTAGCCGTAGCCTCCTTACTTAGCAGGGTTTTCCCATAACTAATTTAATTCCTGCTAGATGTTGGATGCTGGATAAGCTCTTATTAACTGGAGCAAATGGGATGTCGACACGAGCCGACCAGGAACTTAGTCTAGCCAAAGTGTCCTCCTTGTCTCCCACTTATTTCCTATACCTTAGGGATTTCTTCAAATCAAAAAACCCCAAAATATTAGTTTTGCTGTCATGCCATTATACCTTAGAGTTTAATAAAGTTAAATTACAAGGGAATTATGATTGCATTCCATTCCTTAAGAGTCAAAGAAACTTGCTCTCAGAACCTCGGTAAATTATTAATATCTTAATAGAAGAATTCTTGATTTTTTGGTATAATTTTGGCAAATCATCAAACCTCAAAGGCATTTTTTGAAATAATTTCTCATTAATTTTAACGTGAATTTCAGGAAAGGCAGTGACAAATTTTTTACCCATTTGGCAATAAGAACAATATTAGAATGATATTAGAATGATATTAGATATAAGAACTTGTTACTTGGGTCCCCATACAAACATAAACTTAACAGATATTACTATTGTACAATGTGCCTGGAGGTACAAGTATGACTCTAAAATAAAGTTCTATAAATATTTTTGATAAGGACATGAATGATCTGGATGGCTTTCATTTTCCAGTCTATTTAACAGATTCAGATCATTAAGGATATTACTAAATTTAGAGTTATATTTCTATAAAACTTTATATTAGAGTGAAATATCCCATAGTGCAAGACAAGCACATGTTCCCCAACTTTTTTACTGTTGTCAAATATTTGTAATTTTCATATAATAAAAATGTATTGCTTTCCACATTTTGTCTCTCTAAGGATTGTTAGAGAAAATATTTGGAAGATATGTCAGAAACATTTTCTTTGGACTTGACAGCCATTTGATGGTCAGGAAGGGAAGGAGGAATCAAAGATAAATAAGAACCCATTTGCCTGGAAAGATGAAATACCAACACTAGAGATCACAGCATCAGGAGACTTACCTTGCATGAAATATGATGAAAATTACGTTTTGTATCTGTATTTTGTGTTTGAGGTTTAAGTAAGTTACCTAGCTGGAAAAGCCTAGAATTGAGTTGGAAATGGAATAAAGGTGAAATTAAATAGAAATAGAGATTTGTGATTCCCTTATGGAGAATAACTGAGGATTTAGGAGAGTGAAAACAGGGCTTAGGTTAGAATTTTCTAGAATCTGAAACATCCGTCTTTCTATTTTTTTAGATTATTATTTAAATTGGGTCATATTATATTAACTCAGTTAAAAAATAATTACCTTGGGTAGACATCTAAGATATAGTAATCTTAAAAACAGTTGTCTGCCACCAGAATATTACACAACATAAGATAATTCATAAAATAATACATCAATTACCAATTATGTAAATATTTAAAGAAATAGGCATTATAAGTAATTACTTGCTTTGGAAATGTGTCCTACATTCTGACTCTCAATTGTCTGTACCCCAGCCAATTTATTTCTTCTTTCCAGACTGTGCATTTAATCAATGTTTACAGCGAGTAGACCACTAGAGACTTAGTATGAAATGGAGATTAAATTTTGAAATTTATTTCAATAAACAGATGAAGGTTTAATAATTTTGTTGACTTTTAATGCTGATTTAATGGGAGGATTTTTGAGGATCAGATGTTAAGACAAACAAAAAAATGAGCCTGAGATGTATGTTTCTAGGCAAATAAATGAAATGTTTACATCTCTTTTGCAAGGCTTTTTATAATGACTTCCTCTCCAGTTCTGAACCATATGTTACCTATAAAAGAAATTTCAATATCATAATATTAAAAATAATTATGCCTCAATGATATCAGAGGATGTGAGTTCCAAAGTTCATGAGTAGACCAAAGTACATGACCAGTACATGACTAGTATTCTAGATTTGTAAAGCTTTGTTTTCGTCTACACTAGATTCACTGGAGGCTTCCCCTAACTTCTCTGAGGACCCTGGGTCCAGGGGCCCCAGCCTCAAGTTGGCTAACAGCAATCCATGATTTGTTCAAAGTTGAGAAAATGACTCAATAGACTCAAGGAGAAGCAAGGAGATTTTGGCTAGTCCTGGGAAAGATACTCTTGCTCTTTTCCATTGAATTTGGAAGTGAGGAGATAAACTGAAGTTTCTGTATGAACTTGTGCCTTGCTGAAAATGAAGCCATCATGAATGCAAGGTGCATGGAGGGGAATTGTAACCTGGTAACAATATTTGAGCCTTGGGCCATGTTGCCCTGTTTTTGTTTTCCAGTAATGGTGCCAAGTTCTTTTTTTTTTTTAATCCTAAAATAAATTTGGGGAGGAATTCCCATCACTGTAAGCATCCTAAATGATAGAACTATTCTCATGTTGGTGACCTTGAGTTTTCTTAGAAATTCTTGAGCAAAAAACCAAGGAGAAGAGTCACATCTTAAAGTGTAGTACCTAGTTCAAGTTATAACCATATCTTCCCCAAGGTTCAGGAAGTCCTCTGGGTCAATCTGGTCCCTCCACAGCCACAGACTAGATTAGGTACCTTCTACCCTCAGAATTTTATGTCCCCCATGGCTTCACTTGAGCACTTTACTTGGGGACTGTGTGGCATTAACTGAAACATTGCCACCTGGTATATTCCAAGTAGGAGCCACACCAGACTGTGAGATGCTCCAGGGTTCAGTGACTGGGCATTTTTGTGACAGATATTGGAACATAAGGTGACAACAGGTATTCATAGCTGAACCATGATGATTTCTCAGAAATGACACTGGCTGTGTTGCCTCTCTTTTTTCCCCCTTTTTTAAGCATGAAGAGTTAAACATAGACACATATAAAACCCTACATTCTTTGCACTCATTTTAGGGCTTAGGCAGGTGCATCTCTCTGCAACTCAGTATTGTACAAGAGCTTTGTGAGTGCGACCCTGACCTTCAAGACTCAGTTATACTTTCTGTCCACAAAGACATGACAGTAACTCTTCATGGCACTTTACCAAATATTTTCATGCCTAAAATTAATCATATAAATAGTGTTCATTTCCTTGTTTTGCAGATGCGGCTGCTGAAACTCTGAGAACGTGAGACTTAGAAGACAGGCCTTTCCAGAGCAAGTCCAGGCTCTTGCCACCACTCATTAGTGTGGCTTTTAGAACTTAAGGTACCCAGTAAATGCAAGTACAGCTTTCTGTCTCCAGATCTAGGGACCCATGTTGTTTTCTACAAAAGGGAGTGTCAGAGAGAATGATCACATGCCATGCCCATGCTGTCCCCTCCATCTTTTCCCTTCCTTTGACTCTGTCTCTCTCACAGCATTCCCAGAGTAAGAGCAAGAATGTGCAAATATGCTTGCATGTGCATGTGTGTGTCGACACACACACATGCACACACACAGCCTCTAATGACATCACTATCTTTGGACTAGCCTTGTTTGCATTTTGTCTTTCTAACTGGGACTTGACAAGAGCCTTGTTTTCAACCAGTGCAAAGATTATCATAAATTTTGGTTCATGGAAAACACATATCCTCATTGACATCTCTGTTTCTTCTTTTTGATGTGAAGAAAAGGGAAGACAGTAGTTGGCTGTTTAAACATATTAGAGTCTGTTATTACTTAATAAAATATGTCTATGTTTACTGTTATTTGCAAAAATGTGTTGCACCATACCAAATATTTTGTAGTCATTCTAAGCTGCCAAGAAAGAAAAGTCTCGAAGGATATTTTTAGTGTGATTTTAAACTCTGTGAAATTAGCTTCTTTTGGGGCTTTAATTAGAACCACCCAACATCAGTTTTTTTTCCCCCAAAAGTTAGACACTGATTCACCTCCTGTAGCTTGCCTTCTAAGCCCATGGTTGGTCAGGCAAGAGTGAAAGGAAAACTTCAAACTATTTCTACTTGTTCTTCACCACAATGTAATCTTCCTCTGAGGACTGGATTAGAAACACATCTTGATCCCTGGTGGTAGGAAAGACCACAACAGCACAATCTTAGCCTTTCCTTCTGTTTATTCCAGCATTTTCCAGGAAAGGTGTCCTCCAGGTTTGCACAGAGAAATAGCTAATAACATTCATGTGTCTCATCCCCAAATGTCATCGTTTTCAGGAGATTATCAAGATTTGAAACTTCTATTTGTTTGAAAATAATTTTTAAGAATAAGTGCTCTGCAAAATAGTGACTGCATTAGAAGAGAGATTTCTTTGGTTGTTTTTGCATGAAGACACTTAAATTTCTAGGAGAAGCAGCCTGTGATTTCTGGTTAACACGTTTACATTGGCATTGTGGATTTCTTATAGCTCAAACTGTACCTTATTTTTATGTGATCAGACTGCTTGTGCTTTATTATTTTTTTTATAGTAGCAGGACAGTACTTATATTAGCAATTTAATTGGAGTTATAAGCACTGAAGGATACTTGTGAATGTCTTTATGCTCCCGAGAGCATGCCATTGTTACATGTTTCTGCTAGAGTGGATAGTCTAAAACTAAAAGTTGTCTGTGCAATATTCAGAGACTTTTTTCTACAATAAGCATGTCTTGCCAAGCATTTTTGAGAAAATATTTTCTCCCTAAGAACATATCACCGAGAGATTGTAACACACACTAGATTGTTTTGAAGAATTCTTTTTAAAATCTCCATGTTAAACAGCTAGAAAATAAAATAAAATTATTTTTGGTTGTCTGTCAACGGCATCTAGCTGGAATGAATGTTCTACTTTTGGAGATGAGAGAAGAAAAGAAACTAATCCCTGTTTTTCTTCCCTCTTCTATTTTGAAAGCAATTATGATAGGTTTAATCCACATACTTTTCTCTAACCATTACCTAATAATTCAATAATTTATATATTCTTCCATCATTTTTCCTCAACCCCCAGTCCTGAATGTGACTTGGCATCTTCTTTTTGATGTGCTACAAACACTTCAAACTTAGATTTCTCTCCAGACATGTTCCTCTCCTGGCCAACCCTTAGCAATTGGCAGGTGCCAGCATCCACCCAGTTGGCCAAACCAGGTTTCTGTGAATTACCCTAGACTCCTGAACTTTTCTCACTTGCCTTTTCTAACTATTTACTGCCATCTTTTTGGAAAAGACTCCTGGTCTAGGCCCTGCTGTCATTCATGATAGCAACTGTCTGCATCTAGGTTTAGGCCTAATGATAATGAATTTGGAAAATGGTAACCCCTATTTACCAGCCTTGCTGAGGCCACCCAGGGGAAGACATGAGATGGGAAAGAATGAGAATGAAGAACACTGTCTTCTCTGAGATGTTTCCATCTGCATGCACATGCTGAGTCCTGTTGGGATATTCCAGCCTGTGTTTTAACTTCTGACACGTACTCAAGATATTAGGAAGAAAGTGCATGTATCATCTACACCTACCCGAGTCCTCTTATTTCAGTGAGGTAAACAAGCTAACTACTCTTTGCTCCAAAGGACTTCAGAAAGGGTAGCATTCCATTAAATGGGAAACATGGGGCTTTTTGTTGCATTTGGAAGAGTGAATGGGAGCCTTCCATCCATGCACAATTTCATGTGTTGCTGCTAATTTATCATGGCAAAGATTCATGGGCAAAATAATCTCATAAGTAGTCTAATCCCCTGTTTATTAACAGAGAATATGCATGAAAAGTATGATTAAAATGGGATTTAAAAGAAATCAATCTTTTAAAATCACTTGAAGTCTAATTCCTGGGACTTCTGAGTTCCTAGAATTAATATATTAAGAATTTATTTCTGGGGGTGCCTGGGTCTTACAGTCAGTTGGGCGTCAGACTCTTGATTTTGGCTCTGGCCATGATCGCAGGGTCATGAGATCGAACTCCACTTCGGGCTCCATGCTCAGTGCAGTCTGCTTGAGATTCTCTTTCTCCCCCTCTGCCCCTCCCCAGACTCATGTTTTTTCTCTCTCTTGCTCTCAATTAAGTAAATAAATAAAATCTTTAAAAAATTATCTATTTCTCTAACTTCAAGAAATTATTAAACATCCTTAAAGTCTAATAAATTTATATATCTTCTTTTGAAATACCTTAGTTGGTTTTCCTTGGAATTCAGTAAGTCTTCACTGTTCTCAGGAGTAATTTGAATTTATAACAATTTTCTTTTTTATTGTCTCTTAAAATACACAACACATAAGCATCTTATATTTTAAACATTTTAATCACAATGCAAGCTCGTGAAGAGTCCTTCCTCTTCTTTACTTCTCATTCTGCCGTCAACCCATCACCTGCAAAGTGGGGGTACAAGGGTTGACAGTGAGGGTTCCTCCAGGCCCTCCTGATAGTCATGTGAAGCATTTTATAAAACATAACTACACCTGCTGTATGACTTAGTCTTATTAGCTTTTTCTCTTCAAAGTTCACTGTTTTGACTATTACAAAATATTCTGTGTATGGGGGGGCAATTCATTTTATGATCCCTCCATTGTTAGGGTTTTTTTTTGGGGGGGGGAATAGGTGGTGATGAAGGTGACCTGCTTTATGTCAAAGCAATATACTAAATATCTCCCCAAAGTTTCTCCTTCTTACTCTCCTGCCAGTATAGTTTAGGGCACTATCTACTCTTTCCTGAATTATTCTGACAACCTCTAACTAATCTGTCTGTCTTTCTCCAGCTTTACTTTCTCTCTAATTCATTATCACCTTGCAACCAGTGTGATTCCTTTAAAATGCAAATTCTGTTTTATTTATCTCTGGTTTATACTCCTTCAGTGGTACAGGGTGAAGCCCCTCTCCTTAGCATGATGTGCAAGGCCTCTTATGGAAGAATCTTCCTGTGTCCACCTTCCCTAATTTTCCTGCCCCTTCCCCCCCACACATCCTGGATTCCACATGGAATCATTTGTCATTCTCTGAACATACCCTGATCTTTCTCATCTTCACATCATGAACCTTGCTGCATCATATGTCTAGAATAACTTGTCTCATTTTGTCTTTCTTGTGAATTTCCTTGGACTCAGCTTGAATATCATCTTTATTTGCCTGGACTTCTTTCACAGAGTTAGAGACCTCCCCTTCTGTGCTCCTATAAGCCTTTGTCCACACCAGTACTCTATGGTTTTTGTTTTGTTTTGTTTTTAAGATTTATTTATCTTGGGCGGGTGCTGGGGGAGAGGGAGAGAGAATCTTCAAACAGACTCCTCACTGAGTGCAGAGCCCAATGAAGGGTTTGATCCCACAACCGATTCTGAGATCATGAGTGGAGCCAAAACTAAGAGTTGGATGTGTAACTGACTGAGCTACCCAGGAGTGCCACTACTCCATGTTTTTAAATGACTATCTCCTATTGGAGCCATGTTTTATTAATTGTGATGTCCCCAGCATTAATTCGATTGCCTGAAAAATAGTAGAGACTACCAAAATAAGTATTTATTTCCTGAATAAGTGAATCAGTCAATCAGAAGAAGCTTTGCTTTGGACAACCTGAAAATGCACCTTAAAGGGATACAGGGCATGAGCAATTAATCAAACAATTTCTTTTATCAATTGACCAAAAATTCACAGTATTTGGAAAAGATCAATAAAATTCAACATTTCAGACTCAAAACCATTAACCTGGTTTCACTCCACCCTGTCTTCCCCCAACAATCTCACCTCTACTCTGACCTCTTAGTTTTTTCTGGACCTTATTCTTTTACTTCCATTAGTTAAGCTTCTGCTTTTCTGTAAGCTTTATGTCTATTTTTTACGGTCTCAAAGACTCTTGGCACTTTGATCAATCTGATACTTCCATCACAATACTGATCTAGACCAAAGAGGAAAGATGTATCATTTGTAGGTATTATACTTCAACTGAGATCAAGGGAAATTGAGATTCAATTTGGGTTTTGGATACTATTGCCTTTTTTTTTTAATGTACAAGTAGATTTCTGTTCCTTTAAATATACAATAATGTTTGTTACTGTTCTTAATTAGCAAGATTACATTTTTAGATGCTATTTTTTCCAGAGACTTGCCTAAAATTTTGGTAATTGATTCCAGATGAAGAGTGAGACTAGAAATGTCTCCACGGCTTGAATTGTGAGGCCTCCCATAACCGTGGGTAAATAAAATGGAATTTAATACAAGAATCATTTGATTATGCCTTTCAATTAAGAAATTTTATGGAAACAATAAAGCACAGAAAATACTCAGTTTCTAATTGCTAACTTTAAAACAAATGATGCACGATTGAGAGCACAATTTTAAAACATAAATATCTAGGTATTCTCTGCATCTTCATCATGACTATCAATAGTTAAATGATGTTGTTTATTCTAACCATATTTGGCCATCTTTTTATCTTTAAGACTAAATGAGGACATTCCTCTTATAGCCTACATTGGTAATAATACAACTCATTAAATTTTTTGAGTGTTTACTATGTACAGGTCTGGCATTTTGTTTACATCATTTAATTTAAATCTCACAACAAGCTAGGAGGTAAGCATTATTTTCTTGGCTTTGTTAATGAAAACGTGGACCCTCAGAAGTGGAGGTGTCCTTCCCAGGATAAACAGCCCTTGAGCGGTGGGGCAGAGACCTGAATCCAAATCTGTCTGACTCCAAAGCCCATGCACACAGCCACTAGTCCCTCCTGCTTGCCACCTGCATACACACATTGCCTCCATGCTTAGAGTTGGAAGCATTTCAGGGCAAACTAATTCAGCTCTGTTGCTCTGGGACTTCAATACGTCTCAGCATCAAACTCCTTTGTAGGGCATCTCATGTATCCAGTCCCTAGATGGGTAGGCTTAAAGAGATAAAGGCTGTTTTGTCTTTTTAATGTTCTATTTCTGGACTCATCATTCTGCTTCCCTTGTGACCAGCAGAGAGGAAATGAAATAGTATCTGAGGCTGATTCTTAGGCTGTTGACCCCAGACTTTTTCGGGCAGGAGAAAACTAGCAGGAACCAGTTACAATGCAGATTCCAGGGCCTCGTTCCTCAAGAGGAGTTTTAGTAAGCTTGGTAGGGGGCCTGGTTGTGTAAATTAGTAACAAGTATCCCCATTCTGATGTAGGTGTTACATGGAACAGAATTTGAGATTCACTGCTTAGTCCCAAGAGAGAGATAACATAGATTCAGAAAGGGTCATTTAAAATTTTGTGGTGCTGTATTTAAAAAGTAAAAATTACAGGGAAAATTAAATTTAATAATATTTGATGACCCCACACCATCAAAATATTAAAGTTGGAATCAATAGAAAAACAATCGGGATATTTTAAGTTTTTCACACCACATCTCTGTGTTATTTTAAGCTTAAAGCGCTTTTCTATTGAGACCAGCCACATCTCAAGGACTTGATAGGCATACGTGGCTGCTGGCTGCCATATGTGATAGTGTGAGTGGAGAACTAGAGAGGGGGCAGAATTGTGACTGTGTTTCAAGGTCAAATAACAACTGAAGGGCAGCTGAGTTACCAAACACGTTTTCAAATTAACTGCTGCATCAAGTATGCCCAGAAACTGGAACCAGGCATGGGAACAAATTTACCAGAATCTTGAGGTGTCCTTCTGGAAGGGATGAAAAGTGGAGCAACAGCACAAGGGAAGCAGTGGGGCATCAGGCAAAGTGTGGGTTAATCTCCCCATTCCCATTGAGGCCAGGACCACCTCTGGCACACTGTTTGATGTGCTCTTGCTGGGCTGGAGAGGGGCAGATGGTGGTGGGGGGCAGGGCTAATTAAAGTTCGGTTATCTGTACAATGGTATCAGAAAAGATTATCTTTAATAAGATGATTCTGTGGCTATGAAGACCATGCTGTGTGCTTATCTGCAGAGAATGATGTCCTTTTTCTACCTGGAGAAAATGTCTTTCCTATGATTCAATCCTAGTCAGCACCTAACCTTTTAGCTGGAGGCTTGAACTTTACCGTACAGTATCTTTTTGCTAATATACACGGAATTCGAGTTTTATACCCATACTTAATTCTCATTCTTAAAGGGCCAGACCTCTTTCCCCAAAAGGCAATTTTAAATTGCATTGGAACAAGAAGGCATCATAGCTTTGATACAAAAATATATGGTTGATTATACAAAGGCATGGCTTTTGAGGTGCATTAGAATGGTTTTTCTGTGTCCTGCATTTGAAGTACATGGAAGTCCCAAAAATAAAATATAAACTACTGACATAGCATTCTGCAATTTGTGATGAATTAAAACTTTGAATTCAGAATGAGATTATAGCTCAGATTGCTTCAGATGCCTGACATATGTCATCTCATGCACTAACACATCCTTATGGTTCACACATCTCCTATCACACACGTATACACACATGTGTAATCAATAATCAATCAATCATTATTGACCTTGTATTTATTTATGATTTTATTTATGTGACAGAGAGACAGCCAGCGAGAGAGGGAACACAGCAGGGGAGTGGGAGAGGAAGAAGCAGGCCCCCAGCGGAGGAGCCCGATGTGGGACTCGATCCCGAAACGCCGGGATCATGCCCTGAGCCGAAGGCAGACGCTTAACGACTGCGCTACCCAGGCACCCCTGACCTTGTATTTAATAACACTACATCAGATACATTGACCAAAGTAGGGTAAATTAAAGCTAGAAGATATGGTACTCTCAAACTGTTAGGACAAACAAAAGACAAAGACTACAAAGGCATATTTACCAAGGTCTGAGACATCATGTAAGAAGTGCATTGACAGTTTAGAAGAGAGAGAGGTCATTCTGGGCTAGGTTAGTAGAGGAAGGATTCTTAAAACCAGTAGAACTTCAATCTGGCCTCGCTGATGTGTTTAAGGTTCCTAATACTATCACATGAGTCTGCTGTATAATTCATTATAGTCAATTGCAATGGTTGGGCAGGGCCATGGGGGCACAGTAGCTGTGATGTGCTCTTGGCATCCAGTATGATTTCCCCTCTAGCATAGGGTGAAAGTTGCTGGCAAGAGGAGTTTCCCTATTCTAGCTCTAGTAAGACTGGATGCAAACCTAAGACTCAGAATAACCCACGGAGATTTCTACATACCCAACAGAGGACGGAGGGGGTGACCTCCTCTGCGCAAAGGAAGGATGTGGGCTAGCATGTTCTGCACTGATAGAGATGGTAGAAGGAAGAAGAGAGGGAATTATAGATCAGAAACCCAAGTTCCACTTTTTGACATAACTGCAAATGTGCATATAGTAATATTTATCTTCATGAATAGTCAGCTGTAGCCTTCTCCACTTTAATTATTCCCATGGACAATAAAAACACAAAGTTTATTAATTTCTCAGCAATGATAATTTCTCAGCTAATTAAGATATTTTGCAGTTCTAAAGCTCTTTCTGCTGGAGCTTTGCACAAACAATGGATCTGAGAGGTATAATTATAAACTGTACGTAGTTTCAAATATATTGTTTTGAAATACAGTTTCTAAAATCTATAGTTCCCAAATGAATTGCAGGGGCACCCTTGGATCTCACAGATGTTGTGAAGAAGTTTAAGAGATTCTTTGCTTCATGCATGCAAATATTCCAATTAGGTCTAACTTTTCATAAAGAAGGAGCAGAAGGCTGCATATTGGCGTTCTCTGAAGCGTGTTGGGGCAGGTTCAGCTACTCTTATTTTAAAATATCTTTTTCACTTCGTCTGCCATGGTCTCTGATATTCCCCAATTTTCTCCTTTTTTTAATGGAACTTTGAAAATGCTTGTTAAATGTATATGTTTCCTATGTGGGATAAGACACATAAGCATTGACAATACAAGCATATATTTCAAATTCATTAATCATTACATTACTTAGTCAGGTGTAGAAAGCATGGGGTTCAAGAAACAAAGGTTCACTTTGTAGAGAAGACAGGTATCAGTAGGGCCAAAAGCAGAGGGTGTTTGAAGGAGGAGATGCAATATGCGGACTGTGAGGGACTGGGGGAGTTGAAAGGGTAAGGTGTTGACTGTGGGGATTAGACAGTGATGGTGGGTAAGCAATTGCTTTCAAAAGGAGGAAAAATATAGAAAAAGGAGACAAAGTGATGGGAAGACAAATGTTGCTTAAGATTAAAATATTATTTTTCATTTATGGTGATTCTCTGGTTATCAGGAGGTAGGGGAAGGGGTCGTATGATTTATTTATTTATTTAGTGTTTTCTAAAAATAAATTGAAATTTGAGAGTCTCACAGGAACCCATACGCACATGTGTGTGTCTGTGTATGTGTGTGTGTGACTTAGCAACTCTACTCATATGTATAAGCCCCAAATCATTGAAAACAGGTATTCATACAAAACTGGTACATGAATGCTCACAGCAGCACTATTTGCAACAGGCAAAAGGGAGAAACAACCTAATTGTTCATCAACAGATGAACAGAGAATAAATGTGGTAGATTCCTAAAGTGGAATATTATCCTGTCATAAAAAGGAATGACGTTCTGACACATGCTAGAGCATGGATGGACTTAAAAAATAATATGCCAAGCAAAAAAAGCCAGAAACAAAAGATTGCCTGTTGTATAATTCCATTTCTGTGAAATATCCAAGAATGGGTAAAGCCATAGAGACAGAATGTAGTTGTTGTCAATTAGTGGTTGCAAGAGACTGGAGGAGAAAGAGAAATGACTGCTTATTGAGTTTAGGGTTTCTTTTTGGGGTAATGGAAATATTTTGGAACTAGACAGACATGATGGCTGCACAATATCATGAAGACCATAGATGCCACTGTGTTGTGCACTTTGAAATAGTTAATTTCGTATCAGTGAATTAAAATAGAAAGTGAAATTTGGAAAATATGGGAAAATGAAAGTTTGGGGGCCTTGTGCAATCCTCTGTGAAATTTTTTTTCTTGTAGTCTAGCTTTTGGTAGAAAGATGGGCAGTTGAAAGATATGGTCTTTGACAAGTGTGTAGTGTACGGGACCCCCATGCTGTTAATTAAGGGCAGATTTGTATTCTTTGAAAACACCTGAGCAAAGGTTGGGGTTAACAAAACCTATGAAAATTCAGTTGCCAAGCAAACTTCTTACCCGAGCAGATAGCCTCTTCCATGTTCATATAGAGAGAGACCAATCAAATTCCCACATACAGGAGTGGGTTTTGTCTAACACAGATCAGGTTCTTTCCAATGAAAAAAAAGTGAATCCTTAAGTCCTCTATGTTATATAAAACAGAGCCATGGTTTCCAGACTATGTGGGAGAAAAAAAATACATATCAGATTAATCTTAATATTTATCTTGAATAAACAAAAGTCATCCAGATTGGAAAAGAAGAAGTAAAACTTTCACTATCTGCAGATGATATGATGCTATATATAGAAAACCCTAAAGACTTTACCAAAAAACTGTTAGAACTAATAAATGAATTCAGTAAAGATGTAGGATACAAAATCAGTGTAAAAAATCTGTTGCATTTCTATGCACTAATAACGAACTATCAGATAGAGAAATTAAGAAAACAATCCAATTTCCAACTGCATCCAAAAAAAAAAGAATATACATAGGAATGAATTTAACCAATGAGGTGAAAGACCTGTATAATGAAAACTGTAAGACACGGATGAAAGAAATTGAAGATGACACAAATAAATGGAAAGATATTCTGTGCTCATTGACTGGAAGAATTAATATTGTTAAAATATTCATACTACCCAATGCAGTGTACAGATTCAATGCAATTCCTATCAAAATTCCAATGGTATTTTTAAAGGAAATAGGATAAATCATCCTAAAATTTGCATGGAAACACAAAAGATCCCAAATAGCCAAAGCAATCTTGAGAAAGAACAAAGTTGTGGACATCACAGTTTCTGCTTTCAAAACTATATTCCAAAGCTATAGTAACCAAAACAATGTACTATTGGCATAAAAACAGACACATAGATCAATGGAACAAAATAGAGAGCCCATAAATAAACCTGTGCATATATGGTCAATTAATTTATGGCAAAGGAGCCAGTGGGGAAAAGACAGAATCTTAAGTAAGTGGTGTTAAGAAACTGAACAGCTACACACGAAAGAATGAAACTGGACCACTATCTTACATCATACACAAAATTAACTCAAAATAGATTAAAGACTTGAATGTAAGACCTGAAACCATAAAACTCCTAGAAGAAAACATAGTAAGCTCTTTGACATCAGATTTGGTGATGATTTTTTGGATTTGACACCAAAAATTAAGGCAACAAAAGCAAACTAAGTAAGTGGATCTACATCAAACTAAAAAGCTTCTGCACAACAAAACCATTAACAAAATGAAAAGACAACCTACAAAACGGGAAATTTGCAAATCGTAAATCTGATAAGGGGTTAAATTCCAAAATGTATAAAGAACTCAAGCAGCTAAATAACAACAAAAAGAATCTTCTTAAAAAATGGGCGGAGAGCCTTTGGCTCAGGGCATGATCCTGGCGTTCTGGGATCAAGCCCCACATCGGGCTCCTCCGCTGGAGTCTGCTTCTTCCTCTCCCACTCCCCCTGCTTGTGTTCCCTCTCTTGCTGGCTGTCTCTCTCTGTCAAATAAATAAATAAAATCTTAAAAAAATGGGCAGAGAATCTGAATAAACATTTTTCCAAAGAAGACATACAAATGAACAGCAATGAAAAGGTACCCAGCATCACTAATCATCAAGGAAATGCAAACCAAACCCACAATGAGTTATCGCCTCACACCTGTTAGAATGGCTATTACCAAAAAGACAAGAAATAACAAGTGTTAGTAAGGATGTGGAGAAAAAAGGAACCCATGTGCATCATTAATGGGAATGCAAATTGGTGTAGCCAAGGTGGAAAACATTATAGAGGTTCCTTAAAAAATTGAAAATAGAACCAGCACATGATCCAGCAATTACACTTCTGAGTATTCATCTGAAGGAAACAAAAACACTGACTCAAAAAGATATATGTGCCCACATGTTCACTGCAGCATTCACAATAGCCAAGACATGGAAGTAACCTAAGTGCCTATCAATAGATGAATGAATAAAGACATGGTATATACATACATACATATATATATATATATATATATATACACATATGCATCCATATATATATATATATGACAAAATATTATTCAACCATAAAAAAGAAAGAAATCTTGCCATTTGTGACAACATAGATGGACCTTGAAGCATTATACTTAGTGAAATAATTCAGACAGAGAAAGGTAAATATTGTGATCTCACTTATATGTTCCATATAAACAACAACAAAACAGAACTTGTAGAAACAGAGAATAGATTTCTGATTGCCAGAAGTGGGAGATGAAGGTTCTTGAAAGGTACAAATTCCCAGCTATGAAATAAAATGTCCTGGGGATGTCCTGGACAGCATGGTGACTGTAGTTAATAATCCTGTGTTGAGTATTTGAAAGTTGCAATGAAAATAGATCTTCAAAGCTCTCACTACAAGGAAAAAATTGTAACTTTGTGTGATTATGGATGTGAAGTAGGCTTATTGTGGTGATCATTTCACAATATATATACATAAACTAATATAATGTTATATGTCAATTATATCTTAGTAAAAAATGTTTCTTTTAAGATTTATTCAAAATATTCATATTTGGGCGTGCCTGGGTGGCTCAGTCTTTGAGCGTCTCCCTCTGGCTCAGGGCGTGATCCCAGGGTCCTGGGATCGAGCCCTGCATTGGACTCCTCTGCTGGGAGCCTGCTTCTTCCTTTCCCACTCCCCCTGCTTGTGTTCCCTCTCTCGCTGGCTATCTCTCTCTGTGTCAAATAAATAAATAAAATATTTAAAAACAAAACAAAACAAAGCAAAATATTCATATTTGACCTTCTAAGCCTTCATTCCACCAGCTGAGAAATATAGACCTTAAATATCATTTTACCTTGGAAAACATTTTAAAGCAAAGGCCGTAGAACAATATTAGTATACTCATAAAGTACTTAATTTTTAGATTCAAAACTTCCTTATGATCTTTTCAAGCAGGAACAGTGAGAAATATGTTATCCGTTATACAAAGTTGTTGTCAATATAATATGTCAGAAATAAAGATCAGGATTTTAGAGTTTCTTTCTAACAATAGCTTTTTACTAGAACTTTTGCCTTTTGGGGACAATTCCAGTTTGTGAAAATAAAATTGTGTTTTCTGAATAGGAAATGCTACTTTATAAAGATTATTTTATTAGATGGTTTATTAATCTATATTAGAATTTAGTTTGTTATTTTATAAAGCATAGAATCCTCTTTTGGACTATAATTATATAATTATAAGAATCATTAAAAGTGAATATGTTATCATTGAAATCGGGGGGGGGCTCATAACATGCCATGTAATATCACCTTCACTCCCACAATGCTCCCTAAATAATTTTTCCAGATTTATAAACTCGGTGACCATGACTTGAAAACCACTGTTCTCCATCACCAAACGAAGTTTACAGTAATCAAATTGCAAGGGAGAGAGAGAGAGAGAGAACTTGTAGGAATATTCATGTCAGTCCGACAAAGTTTCATTGTACCTGTTTGAAATTAACACTTAATCTGTAGGAGACAATTTTACACCCCTTGACTTCCATGACTATATAGAACTTTCAAGAAGTAGAGATGTCCATTGAATTCATATCTCTATAATTGTCAAACATGGCCACCTATCAAAGCATCTCTGGCCACTTGTGAAAACTAAGGATCCCTGGGTCTTTGTTATATGTTATGTGTCAATTTTTATCTCAGGAGATTATGTTTTAGTAAATCTAGAGCAATTTTAATGCAGCTAGTTCATGGGGCCTGCCTTTGGGGACTATTCTTCAAGCCCTTACTTTTTTTTATTGTTCTAAGTTCAAAGTATAAGGAATGACCAATTCAATCTACAATTTATGTTATATTCTTCTTAAGACATTTCTATAGAAACTGAAGGAAAGTATAATAATGTTTAGTTGTGGAACAGTTGCATATAAAAAGACATACTTAGATCTCATGTAGAATACTGATCTCAGAATCTCAGAACCTGTCAAGTTGGTTTAGGGCCCACCCTAAGGACCCCATTGCTTAATTACCTCTATAAAGACTCTATCTCCAAATAAAGTCAAATTCTGAGGTCCTGGGGGTTAACACTTTAACATGTGAATTTTAGGAAGACACAGTGCAACCCATAACACCTATGGTAACAACTCAGCAGATGTGATTAAGTTAAGGATCTTGAGATGGGAAGATTTTCCTGGATTACCCAAGTGGGCCCTAAACACAACCACAAATGTCCTTATAAGAAAAGGGTAGAGGGAGACTGAGACACACAGAGGAGAAGAAGGCAAAGTGACTGAAGAGGCAGAAATTAGAGTCACACAGTCACAAACCAAGGATTGACACAGCTTCCAGAAGCTGGAAGGAACCAGGACCTTGATCTTGGCCCAGTGAAATTGAGTTGAGACTGCTGGGCTCCAGAACTTTAAGAGAATAAATATGTACTGTTCTCATCCACCAAGTGTGTGGTAACTTGGTATAGAGACCATAGGAAAATAATAACAGAGGCAGCATTTAAGCAGGAAAGCTAATGGCTTCAACTAAGCCTAGAACAGAAATAAAGGAATCAAAATTTCTATGGGAGGGAAGTCACATGACAAGATGAGTAATTAATCATGTGATGTGGGGGAAGGAGAAATTCTCTTGACTGGCCACTGGATTTCTGTCTCAAGTTCCTGCCATTTCAAAATATAGGTCACAACACAAGGAGAAGTTGGTTTGAGGAATTCAATCATGGGCTCAGTCTTAGGCTTATAGTGTTTGATCTTTTCATGGATGTTCAAGTTGAGGTGTCTTTTGGTCTCATGACCAAAATGTAAAAAGAGAAAATTCTAGACTAATTATAGAATATTTGTGTCATGACATCCTCCTTCCTACATTCTGATTTTTATAATAATTTCTATTTCTGTCAATGTTTTCATTTTTATACATTTGGTAAAGCCCATGTGTGTGATGTCAGTGTTTCATGCTCAATCCTTAGCCTTCAGGATAGATAAGAAACAAGATAGTGATATGTCTGAGTATGCCTGGACAGTGCCAGCTTATGCCTGGTGTCTCAGGGTCCTATCAGATTGGCTTCCCCTTTCATTCTGAGAGTGGGAAGTAATAGACACAAATTCTGTGCTCATCTTGACAGAGGAGGTCCTTTCTGTCTTTACTTATTTATTATAATTTAGCCTTGTTGCTGGCAGAAGTGAGACAACGTTCATGCTTGAATATTGAGTATCAACCCCAGGCCCTTCTTTCATCTGAAAGAGTAAAGAACACAGCCTCTGGGGAGAAGTTAAAGCCATGTATTAGGTAAGGCCATGGGAAGAAAAAGTAATTGTTTCAGTAATGGGGTCCTTAGGGTGGGCCCTAATTCTCATTCAGAATGAGAATGGGGACTAACGACTCTGTGTGTTCTTTCTTTTGCGCTGACTGAATGTTTTTTGGTTAGCTTTTTCTTTTTCATTTTTTAATATTTACAATTATCTTGTCAATGTTTGCATCTCCACTCGTGGGCACTCAGTGTTCACTTTGAAATGAGCGTGCATGGTCTTGCATGTGATGGCACAGTAGAGTTTTCATTTTCTGCTTCCTACCAATCAGCAGTACACCTGAATGAACTCTGAAATGCTCAGAAATGCTGAGGTAAGCAGATGAAGCACGGGCTTGGAGGATGTCCCCACATCATTATCCTGTCAGTCAGATGTGACACTGGAGAATATTGGGTCTCCAGAAAGTTGTGTTTATTCCCTACCAGTATGTCCTGCTAGAGAACTTGACAGTCATTTTGCCACTGGGATCACAGAAGCAATATGGTGCTGGGAGCGTTGTGTTGCATGGATGTGAATGCTCCTTTGAGTATAAGAGTGCTTCTTTCAGGTTCCTAACAAACAGACTTTGAACAGAAAGCTTCTTGTATCATATCAGCCATATGTGCTAAGTGAACTAAAATTTATTGAATGTCAGATACTACTAGTCGCTTCTCTAAAATAGTCTAATCTAATTGTTGTACGTAGACTGTAAAATAGGTAGTAGAATTATTCCCATCCCAGATGTGGGAACAGAATGAAAGGGCTAAGTTTGCTTCCTGTCTTTACAAAGCAGGTGCAAAGCAGAGACGTAACTTGCCTTCAGGTCTTTCTGACTCAGCTCCATCTTGGAGTTTTTCTATCTTGTCACGCTGAAAGATGAACTGTAAACACAAATACACCAACTAAATGACAAAAGGTAAGAACTCTGATTGTGTGTGTTCAAGGACCGCACTGTAATAAAACAGACCGGGCAGGGGGGGAGGGGAACTCAGGGCTTGTATTGATCATCTGTGAGTAATATTAATATTACAGAGGTACAATTCTACCTAATTTGAAATACACTGGGCTAGTAATGTCAGACTTCTGCTTGTTTAAATGGTATCTGAAAGCAGCCATGGAGTTTAGCTGTACCTTCTCCCTCTCCAGATGCTTTCTCAATCGTTCCTATTCTCAGAGTGGATGAAGAAGTTTATCTTTCTATTTCAATGGTACCTCATATTTAAAGTTAAGTGAAGGCCCAGTATGGAAGACTGTGCCATCCTACAGCAGCAAGACTTTATTGCTCTATTATAAGCAGTACTTCATGTCCTGATGCTGAAGTCTGTCCTCCTTCAGAGCATAAAGCAAGCAATGCAAAGTGCTTTGTCATCCATGATATATGCTAAAATCACAGGTGGGGAGGTGTGAAGAATTTTTATTCTAACCGTCTTTATGATGTTAATGATTCTCTCTACAAAACCACTTCATTTTATGTAAAATTAAAAATTCATAACCTGTGAAACCCATAAAGACTTTGTACCAGCAAACCAGTGACTACCACTGAAATAAGTGTAGTCAATGCTGTTTGTACTTTTACAGACAAACAAGGAAAAAAAAAACTTTAAAAATTCTTTGACCCTGCTTTTTGCCATCTGAATGGTCATGGTTGAGTAGAAAATCAATGAAGTGCTGTGAGAATTGCACCTCAGTGTTGCCGACAAGGCACACAAAAATCCAACTTTTCACATGAGATGAAGATTGCCTTTGCTTCATTTACTCTCTTAAGACACATTAAAATCAAAGCTATCACCCCATTTGGCCATCTGTCAATGCTCACTACACAGTAAGTGGGTCGACTTTGTTCCTGGATCACCAGAATAGGAGGATGTTTTGTTGTTGTAATAAATGGTTTTAGGCTTAAGAGACAGAAATAAATCAATGCAATTTATAAAGTTGGGATGGAAATGTTAGATGCAGTTTTGTAAACTACAGAGAATTATATATGGATGAGTTGCAATAAATAAAGCATAGCTTTAGCAGTTTACAAAAATAAATGTTAAAGATGAAATAAATTAATGTATAGCCTTTTATTTGGAATCATCCTTTGCCTTCGCAAAATTCATGCAACAGTCCTTTGCTCATTAAATTGCAAATTTCAAGTTAAATAATGGCTCCCTATTTCCTTCCTAAATTTCAATTTCCAAAGTTTTGCTTAGAGTACACCAAAAACCTGAAAACCTAGTTTCTGAAGTTTCCCAGACAATTGTTCTCCTGTTTACGAACAATGCAGTGCCTTTTAACAATGGCTTGTATTTTCAGACTGAACATACTGAATCCAGTTTGCTGACCCTGAACTCGGTAAGAGACAAGTGCTCGCTCTGCAGGGGCCGATTAATAGAACTTGTGTGGCCAATATCTTCAGAGCTGTTCCAGGGAACAGGGGCGCCCTGGACAAGCTGATGGGCACGCAGAGGCTCTTGTTCTTCTCAAAACCGAATTCCAAGTCTACTTTCTTGGTTTACCATTTGCAGTAGATTAGGCTCTGGTCTTTGTTGGTGGATGCGACCAGGCATGAAGAGTAATAACACATAAGCAACTGTTTAATAACCAGTCAGCCACAGATCCTTCTGACCATGATTTTATACAGGGATTTGTGATTTCGTCTATTGGAAAAATAGAAACCACAGCACCCTAAAATGTGTCATATTGGGAATAAAACCTGAATAATGTAAAATTCCAACCAAAATGGTTTCCTTGCAAAAGGGACACCTTTTCGTGTCAAGGCTCCGTTTGTTTTGGTGAAAAATCTATCGAGTTCTAATATTATCACTATATCTCTGAAAACAAAGTAAAATAATGATAACAATGCAACAGTATCTCCTGAAATGTGGACCACTAATTCTACTGGTTCATGGGTATTCTGTTTTAGGCAACTCTTTTTATCATTACTTTATATCTTTGGAGAGAGACACATCCTTGTTTAAACACTCAGTGAAATCTATGCAGACGTGTAGTTCACTTTTTCAACACTCCTTTTTGCAGAACAAATTTTTGAAGAACTCACTTTGCAAACTGCAACCAATGGCAACTGAGATAATTTTCCAGAGCTGATCATTACAGTCTCCTTATCACTTTCAAAAATGTCCCCACAGTTCATAAAAGTTGATTTCTTTAACATCCTCATTTTTTTCAACCCTCCTCACCATGATTTTCCAGAAGAAAGTTGTATCAACTTTCTAAATTGCTATTATTTTATTTCCAATTTCTATAGTAGCAAGAAGCTAGGGGTAACCCCAGTGTCTGCCAATAGTGAATAGAAAGGTAAAATGTGGCACATGCAGGAGATAAAATGCTCTTCTGAGTTCAGAAGTGTGAACTCACTTTATATACTACAGCACGGAAGTTCTCGAAGATGTAACATTAAGTAAAATAAACTTGAAAAAAGACAGGATTTATAGCACAATGCTATTGAAATGAAAACAAAAACTAAAAAAACCAAAAATTTTTAATAATATGCATACATCTATTATATATTATTGATGTTGCATATGTTATGTGTGAGATACACATACCTAAGTATATATATAAAGGTGGATTGAAAAGAAATGTGTTAAATGTATTACAGCTGAGTGCCTATGGTGGAAGAGAGATGAGCTAGTAGGCAAAGGGACAATAGGAAAAGTGTAAAATTAGGTAAAGGAAAATGCAATGCAATAAAATAAAGTAAAATGGCCTTCTTTGGACAAATGATGACTATCTGCCATTACTCAATTCTGGGCACTTGAGGTCCAAAAGAAAGAAACATCAAAAGGCCGAAAGTTCTTAGGAATCTCTTCCATGTTCCGCAGTTTGAAAGACACAGATCCTCGTGCTTGGTCCAGCTCTGGGAGTTCCTGCCTCTATATCTCCCTCACGGAAAGACACATTTGGGGGTTGCTCAACTTCTCCAGGTGAGATCAGAAAGGCCAAATGTTCTTGTGTCTTTAGAAATGATGCTTATTTCCGATCTAGTTTGTAGAAATTGATCTTAGCTAGTCACAAATTCAGACTCTTCTCTTGCACATCAGTGAAGTGTAAAGGTTCTATGTATAAATGATAATAGACTCACTTGCACCGTGAAGCCTCAGGCTACTTTCCATTCTTGGGCCCCCTTCTCTGTTGGCTTCTCTTTGGGGCAAGTTACAGGTGTTAGACCTGCTTTTCCTTTCTCTTTGAGTTTATATATCTGTATCTGTGTCTCTCCATCTCCATCCCCATCCCTAGCCCCATCCCTGTCTCCATGTCCACATCCATGTCCATGTCCCCATCCACATGTATATCTGTTTATTTCTATACCTAGACCTACACCTATATCTGTACCTGTAGCTATAGCTATACCTTTATCTAACTCTTGAAATAGTGCCTGATATGCAGTAGGTGCTCCAAAAAGTTAATAATCATTGTTTGTTTTATTTACTTATTTACTTAAACCTGCTATTATCCACCCTTTTCCTTGGGAGTTTTGCAACCCAGAATATTAACTATGAAAAAGGACACCATTTTCTGCTTGCCCTTGGAACACTCATTTGTATGGATATTTAACTGTTAATCCCTAAGGACAACAGACCAAGAAAAATAAAAATAACAAAGATGGGGAAGTCATAAATACTCAAACATCATATGTGGTTTTTATAGTATCACCCCCAATTTTTGATGCCATGGTTGGGATGGTAACAAGAACTCACTGACCTTTCTTTTCATTACCTTGAGACTGAGGTTTATGAAGTATTTCCCTCACTCATTCCTTCCCCAACATTTCCATGCTAGATGAAAAGCACACACACAGAGACTTGGCAGTAAAAGCCTTGAGCCCAGGAATTGCTACCTCATTTACAATCAGAGGAATAATGTTTTCTTCTGGTTTATGCTACTGGAATCTAAGTAAATCCATGCTTTTTGTCAGATGTAATTTGAAAGGAAGGAATTTATCTGGGTATGCTGCTTCTAAATATCCACCAGAATTCCCAACATCTTATGGTTTTAGTTGTTTTTCTTTGGGTTTTGTGTGCTTCTCTTCTGAGAGCCCCCAGTGCCCAGGCTGACTGCCTGGCTGCCACTCCTCCAGACTCATCCTGTCCCAGAAAGAGTCAAGAACTGGGCCTGACAGGCTACAGGGCTTCTTCCCCTATAGTGGGTGCCTTCTGGAAACTGTATGTTGTCCTTACAGCAATTGTCCGTATGATCAGAGACCGTGTGTGCGCTCAGTCTGCTTGACTGTCCAGATGCGTGGTTCTGAATTTGTCTTCCAACTAGGATCAGAACATAGTGTTGAAATCCAACTATCTTGGTGTAGGCCCCAATCTTGCAGCCTTCTTCCTCAATTATTTGAATTCTGCTTTATTTATTTGTTTAGTTATTTATATTTGTAACTTTTTGACATATAAAAAGCTGTACATAATTTGTATATACGATGAGTTTAAAATTTTGTACCTTTACTGGTATCTCCCCATTTCTTCCTCCCTCCAGGGCCTGGAAACCATCATTCCACTCTCTGCCTCTATGAGTTTGACTATTTTATATTTATTTTTTAAGTGGTATCATGTAGCATTTGTAAGCAACTTAAATATACATCAACAAATAACTGGATAAAGAAAATGTGATGTGTTCATAGGACATCATGAGGACATTAGGCTAAGTGAAGTAAAACAGACACAGATGAACCCTATATTTGTATGACGTTCAATCATTTGGACAAGCTTCACTAGTTTGTGACTGTATACCCAATGAATCTAAAAGCTACCATTCACATTTTCTTTCACTGCATCCTTTGTGCTAGTGTATTGGCACTGACTTTGCTTGTGGTGGCATTCACATGACCCCTTTGGAGTTGGTGTACCTCTTGCCCCTGTCAATTTTCTACCACCATTAGGATCAACGTTGGCTGTTTACTTCACCTATTTTATTCCCAAGACCATGCCAGTTTGGGCACTGAGATTTTATATATATATATATATATACACACACACACGATTATATATTATAATACAATGATATATTATGCATGCGTGCGTGCGCGCACACACACATATAAATAATTTTGCCGCTATGCTAAAAAAGAATTCCCCACCACCAAAAACAAAACCATTATATTCTGATAACGTGGTAGGATATTTTATGTAAATAATGCCCCAGGAAATCTAACCTAATGGTATACCAACTACTCTGAAAGGGGTATCACTGTAGCATACAAGTACATCTTATAATAAAAATTACTTTTTCCCAATTTTCTGGATTGAGGGTCTGTATTGCACATGAGGAAAATTATTAAAATAAAATACAATGCTGGAGGCATTTTTGGTGTTTGAGGTCCTCAGAACATTAAAAGAGAAAAAAAGTCATGCAAAAGAGAATTAGGTTAGAACATATATTTTGAGGCATTTAGTGCGTTTTGGAAGTGAATGCATATATTCCTAGGCTTTGGATCAGAAAGCTAATGGAAGTTCTTCTCCCAGGTGAAAGAGACAATGCAAGGAAAAGAATCAGCTGTTCTTTGCATCTGCTGGAGACACAAATCAGAACAAAGGCAAAAGCTGCAGAGGGTCGTAGGGGTCATTAATGCCTTTCACATAAGCAGAGTGAAAAGAAAGATGGCCACCCTCAAACACTTATGAATCTGAGGTAACTTTCATTTAATCCATTCTGCTCTTGAGGAGTTGACATTATAATAATGAAAAACATGTCAGGTTGGTGAGATTTGAATTGAGAGTGCACATTTTTGTTAGCATTGCTGGCTGCCTGGGTACTTCTGTTGATGAAATGAAGAGCTTTATAATATTAAATCATTATTTCATGCCACTGGTATTAATCTTCTGAAGGGCATTGCCAATAATATTACACTATTTCTTACAGTTGACTAACATCATAGAGCTGATCATGTCCCATTTGTGGGGAAAGATCCTGGGATTCTTTTTAGAGAAAGAGGAAAGATTATTTGTAGCATATTTATTTTTGCTTATAGATTTTGAGTTCAATGCACCTCTTCCAAATAGGCTAGAGTGGGTGAAAGAGGAGAGAGAAGAAAGCAAATCTAAGAGAGGTGGAGTGATCCCATGGGTTTCCATGAAGTATTTTCTTTTTCTTGTTTTTCCTATGTGTAAGAGTCCTTTCAGAAAGATCTTGCATGGAACGTTGAAATGGAAAAGAAAGAACTTGGAAAAGATAAAAATGGGTTAGAGTAATTGCTAATAGCCCCTCAAGAACAGACAGGGTTTCTTATGGTCTCCCTAAAATGATCCGGTAGTCTGCATAGTGACATGCGCTCCACGGTATTCACCTCAGATGCTTTTCTCTAGAGAAGTTTTGGAAAGAGTTGCAAAGAAGAATCCACAAAACCCTTTTTCCCAATGTTAACATTACCATCTGCAATTTTCTCCAGTCTTTAAAGAAATTATACAATAATTCAGAATATTATAGGGAAAAATTATGAATAGCAATTTAGTCAGAAAGATGAAATAAGACTGTGGATAGGTATCTTGGCAATTGGTCATATTTGTAGTTCATGTAGTTCATGGCTGGGAGTGGACTTTCCATATATTTCTGGCATCTTTCAAAGCAGCCAGAGCTACATCCTGGGGATGGTAACCAAGGACATTTTGCCTTCTTAATCTGAAACCTTCAGAACTGAGTGAATTACTCATAGACATCATGATGGAAGCAGCAATTGAATGTTGAAAAAGACTTTAACTTTGCTTTTCTTTATTCATCATTTGCCTCACTGGCCGGTCTGTTTAAATTGTCTTTAACAAAGTAGAAACAGTATTTCTATTATACCATTCTCTATACTATTGCTAATAGTATTTTTAGGGCAGTTATTAAGAATATTTAAAAATCAGCCACAAGATGATATATTTGGTCAACAAATACAATAACAATGGAAGAAATCTTTCCTTTGAACATTTAATATCTTAATGATTACTATTATTTATTGAGTATACACACTGTCCCAGACATTGTTCTAAGCTTTTCAAGTATATTAACTCATATTAACCTGTGAGGTAGGTTTTTTGTTTTTGTTTTTGTTTTTTAAGATTTTATTTATTTATTTATATTTGAGGCAAGGGGAAGGGCAGAGGGAGAGGGAAAGAGAGAATCTCAAGCAGGCTCAATCTGACATGGAGCCTGACATGGGGCTCAATCTCGTGATCCTGAGATCATGACCTAAGCCTAAATCAAGGGTTGGATGCTTAACTTACTGAACCACCCAGGTGTCCCTGTGATGTAGTTTTTAAGAAACTCAAGCACATAGAACTTAAATTGCCCAAAGTTATCCATGTGATAAATAGTGGAGCAGGGACTTAAGCCAGGCAGTCTTTGATCCTATGTTAGACCCTTTTCCCCATTTTTTGCAAGACTAGTAAAAGAGAAGATAGATGTGTTATCTGAATTCAACAACTGCTGTCTTGTCGATGATACAGCAGTGTATCATATGATCATATTTATCTATCCAATCACCAAACTCATCTTTTTCATTAAAACTGATCTGGACAAATTAACTTTCTCTTTTCACTTTCTGTTGAAGACATCACTATCTTTGTAGTAATGCGTATTAAAATGTCTGACACTCCACACTCCTTGTCTATTACCAAATTCTTTTTCATCTCTCAAGATCTAGCTAAAGAATTACCGATTCTGTGAATCTCTTCCCAGGCAGTTTGAGTTTCTCTTACATTTGGGTCTTCTAATGGCCTGTTTCTCCTGGTTCCCAAACACTGGTGTCTACACCAACTACTTCACAATTACCCTGGAGGTCCTATACCAGTCCTAAGGGATTCAGGTTCAGCTTATCTGCTCCCCAAATCACTTATCTTTCATTCCCTTCTTCCTGCCCCCATGCTTGAATCTAGCCCCTTGAATATTCACTTCTGGAACCCAGACCTGTAACTGATACAAAGTACATATTCACCAAATACCACTGAAAGAATGAAGGAAAATAATGACTCAGATACAGTTGACACCAGAGATTTTCAGGAAAATAAATTCTAGAGCCTACATCAGCATTAGCTTAATTCAGTCATAATTGTTGCATCATGATTGTCACAAGATTGGTCACATATAAGAATGACTTAGATTCACTAAGAAATAATTCCATTATATTCTATAAATTCTACTTATCAGAACAGATAATTTCATGGTAATTTCAAATGAACATTTTACATTTGTAACACATAAGGGGTTAACTTGATTATCTGGAAGAAGCAGATTTCTAGAATGACTCCAACAAAACTTCTGAGTAAATGAGACTTATTGTACTAAAATTCCAGGAGATTAAAAAATTATGTTGCTATATAGAAAGAACTCTGTCCATTTATGAAAAATAAATAATAAAGTTTAACCCATTTTCAATGTTAAAAGTCTCTAAGCACACAAAAAAGTAAAATGTATATTCATGTCTAAATATATCTACATATATGTAAGTGTTAACCTTTTCTACACTTGCTGGACCATCCCACTGTGATACTTCTTAAATGCTGCAGCACTCACCTCAGAGAAAACACTGGCCTTATCCTACATAATACCAATGCCATTATCACAGCCAACAACATTAACAATATTTTTAAAATTATCATCTAATACTTAGCCCATATTCAAATTTCAGCAATCGTTATTAAAGTACCTCTGATAGTCATTTTGAAAAATCATAATCATTCAAGGATAATTTGCTGCAATGGCTTATTAGTTTCTTAAGTTTCTGTCATGCATAAATCATCCATTGATTCTTTGAAGGATCAGACCAATTGTGTCTTAGAAGCTTTCGCCTTTTGATTTGTCTAATAGTTTCCTCATGGGTTTTTAAAACTTGCTCTTCTTTGTCTGTATTTCCCATAATCTGAGAGTTAGATCTGAGAGTTAGAACTTGATCAAATTCAGGTTAAACATGTTTGTAAGGAATAGTCACAGGTGAGGCTGTGGCATTCACACAGCATCATATCTGTAGCTACACAATATCTGGTTGTCTTCCAAATAATTTGATCAGCAGGCAGTAAAGTCAGCATTACTTGCAAAGAAGGACATGGCTCTGGTTGTTTGGCTCTGCGCAAACCTTAAAAGTCTCATTTTCCAAAGGTAGCTCTCCCATTGTTTCTGCCATAATTTCTGGAATGTCGACATTTTCCTGCTTTGTTTATCTGGAGCTATTAGAAGCCCTCGATAGGGCTAACATATTAAAAACCACTCTCTGCCATTTACACTTTATCTTGATCTATATTATTGGATTATATGGCCAATGATTCGGCAAGGTACTTGAGGGAAAACAGTAGAGAGCATGTGCGTCTTAATGGAAGGGAGAAGTACACAGAAGTGGAAATTAGATAGTCTAGTTGGCAGGTAGTACCAGGGTTTCTTAACAGTTATTTTGCAGTGGGATGAGCAGTTAGTATAAACAGGGCAGTTAATTAGGGGGTGGGAAGTGAGTGTGAGGGGTGAAAAGAATATTTTTAATGGTCTGGAAGGATTCTTATCAACTCTCCAAGTGCATTGCAGCTCCAGGCTTGTGAATGTGTGGTGTTAATGCTCCGTCTTCCCTAGCGGTTGTCCCAGGTCCCCACACAAGTGACTGACCCGACCACCTTTTCTTTGATCTCTCCCTCTCTGAATTTGCCAACAAAACATGACTCGAGAATACTCAAGAGAAGCAACTACCGATCTTCAGATATTTTTCATATATTTTACCTTTTTCACCCAAAGCTACTATGCTTTACATATTTTTGCTTATTCATCTCCATTTTCTGGACGAAAGCAAGGACATGGACAACATTGACCGTTCTTGTATCTACAGAGCTTAGAAGAGTTTCAGTAAACACTGTTGCTGCCAAATGAAGGAATGAATGAACAACCTGAAGACAGGCTGGAATTTTTGTTTTCTGTTGTCTGTAACTCCTTTGCATTGTTAATACTATTGACTGTTTTTAATGGAATTTACTGGATGATGCTGCACAGACTAAAAGAATGTGAAATGTGTTTTCTTGAAGTCTGTACCTTGCAGTTCTAAAGAAAGTATATACCTTTCTCATTTACGTGGAGGGACTGTCTCTAGGTATCTCTTCAATTATTTTAGGTGTATTTTCTGTGATTGGGCACTTTGGCTGTAAGGATGGAACAAGCGCTTAAACTTGTTTTTTCTCTGTGATGTTTTGTTCCTCTGGTAACAGTACATATCAAATTGAAGGGATGGTTGGCATATACAGAAACTCGGAGCAACAATTTTTTTTCATTTGTTAGATGAAATGCAAGTCCACTTAGAAAATAGTCTCCCTGCCTTTCTCCCATGAGAAAATAGTGAATGAGTAAAGAATAAAGAGTTATGGATGTTGACCTTTGAAACTCTCCCCAAAGCTGCATGACCACCGATGGGATGACATGAAAAGTCATTTCGCTTATAATGAGATACCAAGCGGGCCTGTCTTCTTTTAAAACCTGGCATTTAAAAATACATTTACTTCTATTATGTACTGGCCTAACCTGCACTGGCTACTGCATATGACATATTACCCGAGCAGATGTTTGAGACAACATGCTGGCAGCAGGGCAAGTGAAGAATAAAGTTTATAGCTCTGTTCCTTCAATCTCAGACTCACACAACTGAGAAAGCTTTTTCATCTGGCAATTTATTGCAAATGTTATGTAAACTGCCTATTAATTTTATGCCTACCGTGCAGCAGAACTCTTTAATATGAAGAAACGAGGGGGAAATAGACATCCAAATGAGTTTCTTCCATAGGACATCTTGTCACTATTGTAGAGTCTTTTGTAACCAATTTGCCTTTGACCTTATGACCTTATGAGTGAGGAGGCAGCTGAGAGGGACATTCAGATATGTAGGGAATCCTATTTCTTTTTTTCTTTTTTTTAAGGTTTTATTTATTTATTTGACAGAGAGAGAGAGAGACAGCCAGTGAGAGAGGGAACACAGGCAGGGGAAGTGGCAGAGGAAGAGCAGGCTCCCAGCAGAGGAACCTGATGTGGGGCTCGATACCAGAACACTGGGATCATGCCCTGAGCCTAAGGCAGATGCTTAAGGACTGTGCCACCCAGGCGCCCCGGGAATCCTGTTTCTTGATACTAAAGGTGGGAGTGGAAGGGAAAGAATCAGGAAGGTACGATATGATGATAAGAATTTTTATAATTGTATTACTTTGATTATTCTTAGGTTATAGAAGAAGTGAAGAGCCTTCAAAAAAAAGAAAAACTGTTCCAGGGAGATGATGGCATTCATTTTACTGTCATGACCTCTACTGCAATTTATATTATGAACTCAAAATAAGCCTGTTTAATATTTCATTAAAATGTATAAAGTATAAACATACAGTATTATGTTACATAATGCATTTGCAAGTTGATATTCAGATGTGGGAGACTTCTGTATTCATGAAGGAATGACCTTCCTACCCCACTGGAGGATCACCAGTTTATGCAATCCTACAACATTTTTATTTTATTTATGTGCCATATGAAAATAGGACATTCATATCATCATCTCTAACAAATGTATTATCAACCAGAGAGGGCACAAGACCATCTGTGTATTCGCTAGGTGGCTGACACAGGCATTTGCCCCAACGACCTAGAAATGCCATCTCAAGTTGTGCATATGCTCACTCATTTGCACCTTGTAGTTCTGAAATTTGCCTTGCCTTATCCAAACTTAGAGACTAATAGTTTTAAAATGGAAAAGCCATGGTTTTCATGCTATATGATCAACAAGGAACGTTCCTAAATGGCAGAGAAGTGAAAATTTGGAGAATGAAAAGGAAATTAGTGAATCCCACTTCAATTAATAAAACACGACCACCACCATCATGCAATTAGCATGTTCGAACCATTTCTGAGTTTCACATGGAGAATTCATCAAGATAAACAGATGTTCATCTGACACAATGATCTCTTTCAGGCAGCACTGATTCTGTTCTGGCTAATCTTTTCGTTGCCAATCCCGCACCAGCAAAGAGGTACTAAAGAAGCAAACCACTTACGTGAATGGGCTGCTTTTTTTCAGGTGACAGGACAAAGGTGCTGATGTAGGTTCAGAAAAGACTTACTCGTAGGTTATGGGGGCCAGAGAAATCAGTGTTGGAAAATTGCTTAGAAGTTTTGATACTGGGGCGCCTGGGGGGCTCAGTTGGTTGAGCGTCTGCCTTTGGCTCAGGTCGTGATCCTGGGGTCCTGGGATTGAGCCCCACATCAGGCTCCCTGCTCAGTGGGGAGCCTGCTCTCCCTCTCCTCCCCACCCGTGCTCTCTCTTGCTATCTCTGTAGCTATCTCTGTCTCTCTCTCTAATAAATAAAATCTTTTAAAAAAAAGAAGAAGAAGTTTTGATACTGCTCCTGGTGGGGCCTGGAGTCTAGGATTTTTAAAAAATTATTTAAGAAATTATATAAAAATTGTTTAAGAAATTGAAGTTACATAGGCTTTTAAATTTTTTCTAATTTTTAAAAGTTTTTTATTTAAATTCCAGTTAGTTACTATACAGTGTAATATTAGTTTCAGGTGTATAATATAGCGATTCAGCACTTCCATATATCACCCAGTGCTCATCACAACAAGTTCACCCTGTAATCCTCTTCACCTATTTCCCCCATTCCCCCACCCACCTCCCCTCTGGTAACCATCAGGTTGTTCTCTATAGTTAAGAGTCTGTTTCTCGGTTTGCCTCCCTCTTTTTTTCCCCTTTGCTCATCTGTTTCATTTCTTAAATATGCTTTTGCTGTCCCGATAAGTAACAGTACTTTTTAGAATGACACTTGAATCTCAATATTTTCTATCTATTCTTTTGTTCAAACAAACTTAAGAGATGCTTGTTTGGCCATCCATGTACCAAAAAGAGAAATCAAATGATTCTATACCTACTGACAGACTACAATAAAGAATATTGCTACAAGTTAACACAGGTCTTTTGTTTTCTACAATAGTGGCAGAAAGAATTAGAGCAAATTTCTGATTCTTAAAGTTCCTTCCCCTGCCAGTCCACATTAGATAATTATGGTAGATTAAATGTAATTGGAAACTGAGCTCACAAATAATTAAAGGGTCCCTCCCACTGTTGTTTTCCATAATCTTTTATTTTCTGGCAACTCTCAAGATAATGAATAAAAAATTCTATATTATTGACAGGAGATGAGCTTTAATACAGTTGATGCTGATTATTACTAGAGAAAAAAACATTTCATTTTGATATGGAAAGATCTTTGTCAGAAGTGTTCTTCCTATTTCTTTATTGTCTTATATTAGAAACAACCACTACTGGTGCCCCTGGATGGCTAAGTCCGTTAAGCATCTGCCTTCAGCTCTGGTCATGATCTCAGGATCTAGGGATGCAACCCCATGTCGGGTCTCCCTGCTTAGTGCAGAATCAGCTTCTCTCTCTCCCTCTACTTCTTCTCCCCCTGCTCATACTCTCTCTCTCTCTCTCAAATAAATAAGTAAAATCTTAAAAAAGAAAAAGAAAAAGAAACAACCCTTACAAGTGAATTATATGTGCATACGCTCACTTTTTACTTATTACTCTTTTTACTTATTAAATTGGAAAATAAGAATTTGATTTGATTATTTAACAAATCTTGTTCCAGTAGTTGGTGCATTTTATTAAGAAAACAGGTCCTTTTTAATCTCCTGAAGCTTCCAGTTCTAAAATAAATACGTCACAGGAACAAAGAGTACAGTATAAGGAATATAGTCAATATTGTAATAACTTTGTATGGTAACTACACTTATCATGATGAGAATTTTGTAACATATATAACTGTTGAATCACAGTGCTGTACATCTGAAACCAATATAATATTGTACATCAACTATATTTCAATTTAAAAAAAAAGAAAAAATGTCCCTTAGTATCCATGAAAGTTTATATCACTTTCACAGTATTTATAATCAAATAAGAATCCTCCAGTTCTTTTTTTTTTCTTTAGAAAGAGAGTGAGAGATCATGCATGTGCGTGGGGGTAGGGGAGGGCAGAGAGAGAGAGAGAATCCTAATCAGGCACCCCACTCAGCATGGAGCCAACGTGGGGCTTGATCTCATGACCCTGAAATCATGACCTGAGCTGAAATCAAGAGTTGGACGCTCAAATGACTGAGCAACCCAGGGGGCCCTTCAGTTCTTTATATTTTAACAAATTATTTTATAGTGTCCATATGTTCAGCTACCAAATTTTGGTGAAAAAAATTGTATAACTTTTCTTCCTTTCTGAAAATGCAGACAGTCTTTGATATAATGTTAAACAGCTTCTCCCTGAACCCTTTCAAATGGCCACTCTCATTTATTGCATAAAGCTTTTCATTTTATACTTTTAACACCATCCCAGCATACTTGACATTGCTGTGTTCTCCTGCCTCACTACTTCAAGCAAGCATTTAGCTGTAGTATCTACAAAATGATTTACAAATGATTTAAAAATATCGACATGGAGTTATTTTCATACCTTTGTTGTTAAAGGAGATGATAAATAGTAAAGCACAGAACTTGACCTGTGAGTGGCCAGTAAACTAGGGTTGAAATTTGGGGGCTGTCTCAACACAATGCTGCCTAGGTCTGGCAAATCTCTCTTATGTCTGCCTCTTTTGAACCACGATGATGAGAAAGTTATCAATGACTTAGGTTTCAACAGTATTTAGTCTACCAAGCACTTGCACAAGGAGTCGCTGACCTGATTCCATGACAACTCTGAGAGGTACATAGGGAAAATATTAAAATCTCCATCTTAGGAAGCCAGGAAGAATTAACTAATGTACACTAGCCCATATTCGTTTAGTCTATAATCTGCCTGCTTTGATGAGTCTTATTGTTTTCAAGAAACAGAAACTGACTCAAATCAGCTTAAATGAAAGAGTGAATGTATTAAAGAAAACTGGGAGAGGTAGAAGTCAGAGTTGGACCTCACAAGTGGCTAAGTCTGTCTCTTTGTCTTTCTGGGGCTTTTGGGTTTCTTCTGCACATTTGCTTCAGATTTTCTTTTCTTTTGAAGATTTTCTTATCTTTTCTATGCATTTTGCCTAAATGTCGCTACCAGGGTCCTGATTCTACAGTCCCTTCAATTTTGGCACCCAAAAAAGACTAACATTTAGAGTCTTTGCTCCACTTCACAATTCTCACACCCACAATTCCCAATGCCCTCCACCACCCTCCCACTTTCTCATAGGGGGCAAGGGGACATCCCAGCTCCCAACAGCTGTAGACAGGGATTTGGAATTCCATGACCTGCTGTCTTTTGGCAGTGGGCCTATGCTCTTCCAGAAGATGATGTGGAGAAGTTGGGATATGAAAACCAGTGGGATTCTGATGCCTCTAGAACACATTATCTTATAATTCTGCCCCCAGATTGCTCTGTACTCTCCCTAGAGATGCTCGAAGTTATAATACAGTCCCTTAAAAAAGAAGGAGGTTATCTATTTTTTTGAATTGTTGGTTGACTTTAACTTCAGGTAAATAGCTTTTTCCCCCTTTTTATTAAAAGGAAAGAAAAACTAAATGCAACCAAATATATTCTTTTGATTTTTATGAAATAATTTTCCTGTTAAATTATTCCTCAGAAAATTCATTTAGTGTAGTGGATTCCCTAGTAAAGCTCAAAATGAATGTTAGAGAGAAGAATTGTTTTACTGAATGTTTATGAAGCACTCTGGGAGAATAGCATGATTTAAATACAATTAATCTAACAGCATCTTAAAGCAAATACTGTAGATGTAATCTACCCAAATATTAGAATTCCATTATATATATATATATATAAGGAATATATATAAGGGCATATATTCCTTGCCCCCTTTACATTTTCAATAGGGTTTGGATGTCATGGTTAAAAAACAAACCTCCAAACTCTAAGCAATAAAAATCAATGAAAAAGAGTTTTAAACAAATGGAGTAGCCACAGGAGGCTTAAACCAGACAGCCTGCATACAGTGGCAGCAGCGGGAGTGAGAAGGGATCCGTGAGCCCTTCTCTCCACACCCCGAGGAGTTCATGAGATAGATGTCTTTATCCTCAACTGCCTTAGGAAGTTGTCTTGTCACTGGAATATGGCTCCATATGGCAACTAGTTAATTTGAACACTGGAGGGAAGAAATGACTGGAACCATTTAAGAAATGTAAGTCTCTTTGCTCCCTATATGTATAGCCATAGAGAAAGCTTTTTAAAAATCTTCATTATCCGGCCATCAATTTGCAATCCCTGATAGCCGACACTAATGTGTTGAAATTAATTTGCTTTATACAAGGCTTTTAAAAATCATATACCAAGGTTAGGCCCTCGAATTCAACCATTCAGCACAGTGGAATCTGTTCATCTTTTAAAAAAAAAAAGTTTTCCATTTTTTTCATATCATACTTGAAAGGCCCAAAACAGTCCAAAGTCTTAACAAATCTTCCAGCCCTATATGACCAACCATCAATTCCTATTGCTTTTCCCCTCACTCCCTTTAGCTACAGGGTCCTTCTTCCCACTCCTAGAACATGCTAAGGGTGATCCCAAAGGGAGGCCTTTGCAAGGCTATTATACTGCTTGGAATACTCATTTCTACAGTCTAAGTTTGGCTTGTTCATTTACTCTCATTTTCAGTGCCATCTGATTAAGAGAAGCCTTCCTGATCAGTCTATTTAAAATAGCACCCACCCATCATTCTTTATGTTCTGATAGTGTCTTACCATTTCTTTACAATACTCATCACCACCAGATATTAAATTTTTAATATCTCTATTCTTTATTTTTTTCTTCTCCATTAGAACATAAACTCCTTGAGAGCAGGGATTGGTCACTTTTGTTCTTTTGATCCATAGTGTCTAGAATAGAATCTGGCATGTTATAGGTATTTCAGGTGCTGGTGCATAAACTTTGTGTTATCAGTTCATGGCAAGATAATTACATTATGTGAGAATACGCATTCAGAAAGCTTTGTAGCATTTTGACATTGATGCAACATCCACATATGGGATTTTGTAGATTATAAAAGTATCATCCCATAATAAATTGGGGAAAATAAAAAAGTTGGTCCTTCAGCCAGAAAGTTAGAGAAGTACTACCCTACCTGCCTTAGTAAGACAGTTGTTAGATGGTGGAAGGTGAACGCCATAAAAATACAAATTCTAGTGGTCTCTACTGTGGAGGAATATGAGCTCCCGAGTGCAGAATATGCTGCTGAAATTAACACTGTATGCCACTAAAAGAGGAGACTTGATGGTCATCTTTGAATTTTGGAGACAATACATCCCATATCTGGGTGTGTGGCTCTGATCCATTTAGCAAGTATCTTGCCTGAGAAGGCTTTAAAGCAGGCCCAGGTTATAGAGACACTCCAAACCAAATGTTGAGGCAGTATGAATTCAGTTTAGAGCTTCTGACAGTTTCCCATTAGATAATCATAGTACAGAACTGAAGGGTTTTAGAATAAAATTTTGTTCTATTTTCCAGGAACCCAGTTTCTTTTTGAGAAACAGCTATTAATTTGCTGCATAAACCGAATGGAAACTAAACACATGCTTTTGGGACATCAAGTGATTGTTCAGTCAAACTTATCCAGAATGAAATGGGTGTTACTCCAGCCGCTAAGCCATAAGGCTGGGGACATTCAGCAGTAGTATCTTATGATTGACAAAGATATTACACATATATGTTCCCATCAGCAATCTACAGTATAGTATTGGGGGTCTAATATATAATAGACACATTACCTATGACAATATACCTATAAACATTAAAGAGGAGGCTGAAAAACAGTGGAACAACAATGACCTTCAAGCAACAACTGAGACATGGATATTCAGTGAAAACACTCTTCAAAAGCCAGGACATAAGTATTTCTTTTAAGACACATAAAAATGAAGCGATTTTATCAGCAGTAAATGCAAACAAAGAAAAATAATTAATAATATTCTTTGGGGAGGAGGGGCAATTCCCTATGGCATTTCAGAGATGCAGGAACAAATGCAGAGCAACAAAAAAAGTAAAAATATAGACAAATGTGAATGAATATTGACATATAAGATGATAATAAAAATAATATATTGAATATTAAAATATATATCATCAATAGCACATATGGCAATAGAGTAAATAGTGTTACAGTATTCTAGTATCTTTTAATTGTTCAGAAAATGGTAAAAGTATGAATCTATATTAGACATTCACAAGTAGAAAATGTGTGTTGTGATTTCTAGAGTAACCATTAGAAAAATAGTAAACCCGAGGTGCCTGGGTGGCACAGCAGTTAAGCGTCTGCCTTCGGCTCAGGGCGTGATCCCGGTGGTCCGGGATCGAGCCCCACATCAGGCTCCTCTGCTATGAGCCTGCTTCTTCCTCTCCCACTCCCCCTGCTTGTGTTCCCTCTCTCGCTGGCTGTCTCTGTCTCTGTCAAATAAATAAATAAAATCTTAAAAAAAAAAAAAAGAAAAAAGAAAAATAGTAAACCCAAGTACAACTAACAAGTTGTAGTGAGCAAATAAAATAAAAAAAATTGTTTTATTTGGTTAAAAAAATACAATAAAAAAAGAAAAAGAGGGAACAAAGAAATATAAGGACAAATAGAAAGTGAAAGTAAATAGTAAAATGGTAAATTTAAACTCTCAAATGTCAGTAATTTTGTTAAATATAAATCAACTAAATATTTCAATTGGAAGACAAAATTTTCAGACTAAAAAACCAAACAAAAACTCCTTATCATTTGTTGCTTATAAAAAACTCATCTTGAATATGGGATTTCAGAAATGTTAAAAGTTAAAGGATAAATAAAGGTATTCTATGTAAACAACATCCAAAAGATACTAAAGCACGTATAAAAAGGGTCTTTTTATAATAACAAAAAGGCTCATTCCACTGGGAAAATTAAATAATCCTAAATGTGCACCCTAAGCATTAATGTAAATGATACAAGCACTGCATGTAACAGCTGCAGAATACATATTCATTTCAAGTATATGTGTAACATTTACAAAATGTAGGCAGTAAAGTAAGTTTCAACAAATTTTGGAGGATTACAATCATATGAAGCGTGGCATATCAAAACTTAGAAGATGCAGTTATAACCATGCTCGGAAGAAAATACATAGTCCTGGATTCCTAAATCAGAGAAGAAAATAGGTTGAATATCAATGTTTTGATTTTGTTTATCTAAAGAAGTTAGGAGAACAGCAAATTAAATCTCAGTAGAGTTGAAGTGAGGAAATAAAAAACAAAAAAAACTATGGGGCCGAAAAACTTCACCAGGGAATTCTGCCAAAGACTTGAGATTGACTTATCATTTCCATGCAATGCCAGTAAAAGTAACAGAAGATTTGTTAATGGAAATTAGCATGTATTTTCTGGAATTCCTATGGAAACTTAAAGGCATTTAAGGTATTCTGAGGCTACCTTTATTAAGACAATGGAGTGTTGGCACAATGAAAGACAAACCAATGGAACAGAGTAGAGACTCTAAACATGCACACACTGATATGAAGTCATTTGGTTTATGATGATGGGGGAACCGCAGTGGAGTAAGATATGGAGACAGTCTGAGTACATGGTGCCAGGTCAACTGAGTATGCCTATGGAAAAACAAAAATTGGCCTGAAATCACATAACAGACAAAAATTTCAAATGGACTGTTGCCCTAAATATTGAAAGTGTATCAATAAAATTGCTAGGAGATAATATAGGAAAATACTTCAAAATTATAAAGTTGTTAAGTATGTCTTAAATAGGAAACAAAAATCAACTGGCTATGAAGGAAAACATTCGTAAAAATATGCATATATTATTAAGACATTTATTTATCAAAGATTTGGTTAAGAGGACGACAAGGCAAACCAGAGAATGCTCAAAGATATTTGCAATACATAAACCATCAAGAGACTTGTTTCCAAAATATATGCAAAGTTTCTACAACTAAAAAAGAAGGTGAGGGGCGCCTGGGTGGCACAGCGGTTAAGAGTCTGCCTTTGGCTCAGGGCATAATCCCGGCGTTATGGGATCGAGCCCCACATCAGGCTCCTCCGCTATGAGCCTGCTTCTTCCTCTCCCACTCCCCCCTGCTTGTGTTCCCTCTCTCGCTGGCTGTCTCTATCTCTGTCAAATAAGTAAATAAAATTTTAAAAATAAATAAATAAATAAAAATAAAAAAGAAGGTGAATAATAAACAAAGAAACAAACAAAAAAGAAAAGAAAAAAAAGAATCAGTACAATTTTTAAATGGACCAGAAACTTCTAGAGGCACTTATGTAATGAATATATCCAAAGAGTCAATTAGGATTGTAACCTTAGTAGTCATCAGGGCAAAGCAAATTAAAACACAGTGAAACATCACTGCATATTCATCAGTATGGATAAAATTATAAAAACTGGTAACACCAAGTGTTAGTACAGATATGGAACCAGCTGGGACTCTCTTATACTGGGGGTGTAATAAAAATTTTTATAAATCCATTTGGGAAACTGTTAAGCAGTAGCCACTAAATTTGAAGATACACATACTCTATACCTGTCAGGTTTACTCTTATATGTCCATCAGAAATCCTTACATCTGTGCACCAAAAAAAAAAAAAGTATAAAAATAATCATAATAGTTCCAAATAGTAAACATTTTGGATGTCCATCAACAGAAGAATGGAAAAGCAAATTGTGGTCGGTTCACACGGGGAATACTATACAGCAATGAAAACAAACATACTCCTATTACATAAAACAGTATGGAGGAATCTCACATAGCATTGGATGAAAGAAGCCAGACTTAAAAGAATTCAAACTGTAAGATTCCCTTTATAAAATGTTTGCACACTGAACTAATGTGTAGTATTAAAAATTAGGATAGGTTCCCTTTAGTGAGGAAACAGGGATTGCAAATAAACTTCTGGAATACTAGTGATGTTCTGTTTCTTGATCTTGGTGGTAGTTACATGGGTAGGCTCATTTTATAATAATTCATTGAACTGCACACAAATGATTTGTGCCCTTTTCTGTATGTATGCATTAATATGTGTTTTATACATTGTACTCCAATAACACATTTTAATAAAAAAATATAGACTACAGCTTATTACTGAATGTCTTTATCTATTGGTAATGAAATGGGCATATTAGAGAAAAGTCAAAATCCTTTCCAGGAAATAGGATGTTATCACAGAATTTCCCTTTACTTGATTTAAGATAGATCATGGCCAATTCTACATGACTATCATCTTTTATTAATCCATTTCAATATTATTGAAATTATGGCAATATTTATTTAATGATTTAAGAAGAGTATTAACAATCTCTTATCACCTGTTGCCATTAAGAACTCTGGGAATTTTCTGGTTTTGCTTCATGATCATAAGCTTTGTATGATGCACATATCTTCATCATTCTTTTGTGATTGCTCAGAAAATAATCCTTAATAGTGTCCTGCTCAATTTCAGCTATGACATTACATTTTAATATTGCAGAGTTAAATATTCTATACTTAAATTTAATCCGATGGCCTCATAATTTTTAAAATGTCTATGCTTTTAAATATGCAAAATAAGGTGAAACACAAAGCAATCAATGCTAAGTATTAAAGTCAGTTAGGGGCTCCTGGGTTGCTCAGGTGGTTAAGCTTCTGCTTTCAGCTCAGGTCATGATCCCAGAGTCCTGGGATAGAGCTCAAGGATGGGTTCCCTGCTCAGTGGGGAGTCTTCTTGTCCCTCTGCCCCTCCTCCTGCTCATGCTCTTTCTCTGCCTCCCTTTCTCTCAAATAAATAAAATCTTTTAAAAAATAGTTAACATGCTTTAATAAAAAAGTTTTCCGTCAACTCAGGCATATTTTTTTTACCACCTTATAAAATCTACAGTTGGGCAATTAACTGGGTTGATAGACTGAAATAAACATGTTTTGTAGTCTTAGAAAGCTATTTTCTATAGTAGAAAGAGGGTAATATATCTAAACTTATTATTGGATTTATTTCTGTATTTAACCTTTTCTAAACGTGGTACCTTTAAAACATTTGGGGTTTCTATCCTAATTTCATGTCTTAATAGATCGTAGAACTGTTATAAATTTTCCTGTGATTTTGAAACAATTCAGGACAAATTGGAAAATGCTTTCATTGTGTTCAGCAGCTGTTAAAACAGACAAAAGATAAGAGTCTTTTACAAAACAATTCTGTACTGTTATAAAAATTCCTCTTGGCTAAACCCATTCTGTGTGAAGTTAGAACACTTCCCATGTTGGGGAATTCTGACCTCAGAAGGCTATCTGTCCCATTTTTGGATAGATCATGTTAGATTTTCTATTCCAAATTCTAAATACAAATAGCTTTCCTTCATTGATCCCAGGTTCACCTCTGGGACTACTCCCCTTCCTCTTAACATACAGTAACTATATTAATGTAGCTATATGTATCCCTCACTCTTATTCAGGCTACGCATCCATAGTTCTTTCTAGTGTTCTTAGATGCTGCTTATTAGCCTTCATAATCCTGATTGCCCTCATTTAGAAATATAAGTGACCCTCCTTTGGTGGTTATTGGTGACTCTTCTTATAGCTTGATTGGTAACTCTCATGGAACATTTCATATCATAAATATCATAAATAAATACCCATAGTATCAATTTAAATTTTTATTTACAACTGTGACTGATAACTGAATCTACTGGCACTGGGTCAATGCAATCAAGAATGACAAGACTATGTGATCCTCTGATTCATGAGGATGAAAGACTTTTCATTGCACCGAACAACAAATCCATATTCCTCTAAAGTGAGCAATGATTTTGGCAAAAGCCTAGTTTCTTCTCATAGCACTAAAACACAGGTATGGAGGAATGGCAAGTCCAAAATAGAGATTTTCAACATAACGAAAGGATGGTGTGATCACTTCAAGGAGAGTGGGGGAGGCACTGGTTGTGGAAAAGGATTTCAGAAATTGAGAGAAGCTGCAAGAATTGATAAATTGGTACATGTTATCCTCTTCTGCCATCCTGCCACCAGGTATAGTTTGGCCAGTAACCAGGAATAAATGAGGTAATAAGCAAGAGGTGAAGATTGACAATGGTTGTCCTTAAAATCTAGCATGCAATGTAAAATACCACACACCAGATGAAGACTGGAGAGTGTGAAGTGATACGGGACTGGAATCATTCCTCAAGGGACACTGTATTTATATTAGTGGGACCTCAGTTTCTGTTCAATATTTACTAGTCATTTGTACTTTCATGTTGAGCTTGGGAGCAACTGAAGCCCCTACATCTTTATCACTGAAACTTTTGCTAAACTAGATAATTCCTATGCTACCTGCACGATCAATTAAATAAAATCAGAATGTAAAGTGTTTCCACTCATTACTTTAAAAATCCATCTCTTTAATTGACCCTTATTTTTGAACCCAGGGATCATTTTGAACCTTGATTCTATCATCCTGCATCGTGATTGCCCTTATTGCTTTGTATTTTTTTGCAAATGTGACAAGCCACGTTCGTAGGTGATGTTTAATAGAGTTGAACAGTATTGGTGTTGTGCAGGGGGAATCAGTTTCCAGCTCTAACTCCAAACATAAAGTAATCCCTTCTGCCAAGAAGGTTTTAGAACCACCTCCTCCATTACCACAGTATTCTGGGGCAGCTGATAGTGGCGAAGATCATATAGAGGATGGCACGGACAGGAGGAATCCTCCACTCAGGTTTGATAGAGAGACAAGTCACCGCACCCTGACAGGGATTCCCATTATCTGGTGAGGAGAGCAGCCAGCATTTCGCAGAGCGTATTGTAGATAAGCAAAGCCTTGACAGAAATCCACTGATAAAGATGCAGTTCTAAGGGATGAGAAATACGTTTGTAAAGTCTAAACATCAAGTGGTCATGGTTCTAAAACTCAGAAGTGACATCCCGGTGAGATCAGCTTGGGGAAAGTCTTGTGAGACACTCAGATGTGGCTCAACAGAACATCACCGTGGCACTCGGCTCAGTCAGAAGAACTGGAGACAGGAGGTGGACCTAGGACCAGCTCCATGGACCCTTTACTTTGTTGTACAATGTGTGGCCCAATATATAGAATTTGTATTAAGAGCATGATTTTTAAAGACATATTTTTTTGTTTGCAGTGCTATCTAGTTATTACGACCAAGGTTCTTGTACTGAAGATTGGGAAACAGTAGATAAGTAGAAATCTTTACAGATTTTTTTTAACTAAGCTGTATTTCTGGATTAGAGTTTTCTATGTTTCACTCTTACTGAGGTCTTAATATCTCTTAAATAAATAGACCCCCAGTGTGCTGACTTTTATTAAGTCCTTCTCTCTATCCTAAGTGATCATAAATCATCTCATTAATGGTTTGTTCTAATTTTCAAGGTATCTTTTATTTTGATGATACATATCTGGATACAATCTTTTGTCCCTTGTCTTTCCAATCTAAGGAATATTTCCCCAGGTTTTTCACCCTTCTTTTATTCTCTGTGTATTTGTTAAATAATTATCAATGAGTTTTGTAATCCTCTCTGAGTTTCCGGTAGTATATTGGAATACAATTCTTCTAGACACTTGAGTTCATTTAAAGCAAATATTTAATTTCCTATGGCCTCTTCTTTATGACTATCTTGATTTTATTCCATTCCTAAGCATTTTTATTCAGGTTGAATATTTTTCTGCTTGAAACAGAGTAGAGAGGGAAAGTAGGCTGTTGAGTAATTCTCTGATGTCATCCTTCCCTGACAATCCCATTCTTTCTCTTGTTCTCAACAGAAAATAAATGGTCTTACTAGTTCATGGTTTCCCCAATAATATTGTAAGCTCCTGCTGGGCAAGAGTATGGATTTACATGTCTCTTAATTTATTCATCTTTACATTGTCCAGTGTTCAGTACCATGCCGAATCTGTAAAAGGTCCTTCATAAATACTTAATAGTTGGTCTTGTCACTCACCACATTACAAACACTGCCGTCTTGGAGATGTTGGGAAAATGTCAGATATCTTTGGCTTGTCATCTCACCATCTGTTCTTCACTTTCAGACTCTTTTTTGAAACTTTGCCTAGGCACATAGATGATTCACTTTCTTTCCCTTCGTGTTGATGACATTTCCCCAAGTGTTAAAGCTCATGCTTGTGGTTAATCGATTCTTGGATCGTATCATCATTCCAGCCTGATGATTCTTGCTACAGAATCCATGTGTCTTTTGTGGGGGTTGTAGGCTGTGGTCTCCAGAGTATTTCAAAAACTTCTAACATTGGCTCACTGCTAGGGATTCGAATTTGCCAATTTTTCTATTGAAGTGAAAGGGTCCTCTTAACCGAAGCATTGCCTTTTATCTTTCATTGAGCTAACCAACTGTCATCGGGGCCTCTTTAATAGTTAAGTCTTTTCCAGGGATTTATGAGAGTTACGAGAAAAGTAGACTAATGTTATGCTGAACACTCAGAAGGCCAAAATTCTCAACAAGCTTTCATCAACAAGTCATTCATTCTGAAAATCCTGATGAATGGAAAACTCTAGAGAACATTCAACACTGTCTGAATGAAATAATTAAATGCTGGAGTTGGAAGGAAACTTAGAAATAATTTAGCACATCCCCTTAATTTTACTTGTGGGAAAAAAATGAGAACCAGGGAGATTAAGTTGATATGCCCAAAGTAGTTCTGTAGGCTGCCAAATGAGAACTAGAAGCCAACACTCCCAACAGGAATCGAAGGACAGGGCTCCGTCTGTGGAACCCTATCATCCATTCGAGGCTTTCTTCAACAAAACCGTTTGCAAGAATTGAAGAGATGGCAGGGTAAAGTAGCATAGAACTAATGAGTAGGTTCTGGCTGCAATTTGGACTTTCATAAGTAAAATATCCCAGAGCCTCAGCAAAATAATTTTTTCATCTCTCTTATAAGTGGTAAAACCAGAGGTTTGGTGGGGTTTGCTGGAGATGGCAGCTGACCTGCTTAAATAGAGTAGGGATGCAGGAAGTGAAACATGGTGAAGCTAAGGCAGGCAAGAATGTGACAGAGTTCGGAGCGATTAGGGTACAGGTTAATAAAAGTGTTCTCTCATCAAGAGAGTGTACCTTCATCTTTCAGTCGTGATGAAATTATAACCAAGTAACAGAGAATGTGTTATTTCAAAGGACACCTTCTGTGGAAATAGCTGTAGTTTTCAAAAGAGGACTCACTATATATAGCATCTTTTGGTCCTAGATTGGGTCACGTATAGTTTCCTGAATTGGCGCTTTCCATGTTTCTGTTCCTACTTGGCACAGGGATTCCTGGGTAATGGGTCTTTTTGTTAACAACGGGATTACCTGTGGAATAATCATTTCGGTCCTTGCTGATTTGGCTGTGCTCCTCAAAGCTCATCCCTGAACAAGGGACATGACTGATATTGAATTGTGTAATACTGAATCATTTCAGATTGGCTTTGTTTTCATACAGTTTGCTAGGTTGTACACCGTTTTCAATCTGTCAGTTGTCACACCTGCTACTATTTTATTATTTCTGTAACAACTGAGAAATTTGCCCTCCCGTCTTATATACCTTACACCGCACAAATGCATGGGCCTCTGCTCGAGCAGCATGCTGCCACTTTTAGAAGTTTAATTCTTCCTTGAACATTCATAACAAATCAGCAGCTTTCAAAGACTGCTTTGAAAAAAAAGATTACTTTTAATGAAAAGAACTGCACATTTACCATCTATTGCAAAAATTCAGGCGCACAGAGCTTGGAGCAAAAAGACAGGACAGAATAAACCAGCATTGTGTTGAATCATAAAAATGTTAGGAGTACAAAAGACACAAAAGATGCTATATTGAAGAAGGATATAAGGTCATAGAGGAGGAAAAAAGTGAACTACAGTGATAAGAGGAGGTGAAATGTAATTGTGTATGTACCCAAGGGTAGGCACCACAGAGGCCTAAAACTCATAATTGCTAACAATCATCTCTGGAAGAGAACACATACTCTAACATACACAGACTCTAACACTGAAAGTCAGAAAATAGAGAAATGCTAAAAAAAAAAAAAGAGGTAAATTTGTACCATTAAGTATATTCTGAATAATTAAATGCACTATGTTGTAAAAGAAACCATTTCTTGACTTGGAAATTATATGGGTTTTGGAATAAAATGAGTAAGACGTGTAAAGAATATATTTTTTTGAATTGGCACAAAGGGATAAAAGAAAATAAAAATTAGTATTATCTCTCTGTTCCGGTGGTTACATCTGGCTTTTCCTTATATAGTTTGCACAGCCCATGCTACTTTTCCTGCCATTTGGAAGCAATCAATTAACCAATCCATTTTGAGGGATTTAATTGTTGAATTACACATATATTCTGTGGGAGCCATTTTATGACCTTGGTGCTACAAAGATAGATAAACTCAGCCTGATACAGAGAGTAGGTTTTTGTCTCTTTTTCCCTCAGTGATTTGAAACAATTCTACGGATTGGTGGAGGATTGATATAATCTAAGGCCAGATGTGTAAGTTGAGGTACAGTTATAACCCAGCCTTGATCCCCTATATTGGGTGCTGTTTAGAGAAGAACGTGGAGAAGAAAAGTATGCTCTTTGGCATAGGCTTTTTGGTAGATAACGTGTGAAAGAATTCCACACTCTAGTGGCATTTACGACTTCCTCTCAACACTTAACCTGCCCCTCATTCTAAAAGACCATTTCTTATAATTCCCTTGCCAGCCACATGGCAACTACGCATTCCCCTCAGTTCTTCACAGAAACTCTTTCACTGGGTTATGCATTCATGTTCTCTGTCTGCCTCCTACGTGGCTGAGGAGAGAATTTCATAGCTTTTAAAAAGAAAAAAAAAACTTCACTTGCAGAACTTATTCAGGGGCTGCTCAACATGTGGTAAGTTCCTGCATGAATTTAATGTGGAGAAAAACCGTCTTCATAGATTAACCTGCCCGCTCCCGACTGTGGGAAAAGAAGTATGCACCCAGATACGTTTTATTTTCTACTTCTCTTGACAAAAAGCATTGGGCTTAATGCCTTGCCCAAGTGTTACAATCTGCTTGACTCACTTGCCTGAAAAAAACCTATTCCTTCTGGTTTCTTCAGATGGTATCTGCTCTGCTTCATTCCCACATGTATGTTCATAAATAAGCAGGGTGCAATTATGTAATTATGCAGAGTCAAGTTTAAGTGTGCCTCCATTTTGCTCCCATGGATGGAGAGTTCCTGAAGACAAGTCCCTCCCTTCTGCGGGGAATCCCACACATTTCCTACATGTATCAGGGTTTGCTAAGTAACTAGTCCCCTCTCTTTTTGCAGCATCATTTTTTTTCTTTATGATAAATATTTGCATTAGTGTACACTTGGGCTGGAGCATATCTTTCATTAAAAAAAAAAAAAAGAAAAGCATCAGTCTTACTACATCAATTCACTTCCTCTTCCAATTCTGTCATATCTTTCAGTCTCCATAGAAAAGCTCCCTTGTTTCCCATTCTTCTCCATCTGCTCCAGCTGGCTGTCTATCCTCACTGCTTTCCTCAGGCTGCTCTTGTCAAGCGCCCTGTTACCCCTCTGCTGCCAAATCCCAGGGTCACTCTTCTCTTCTCTCGACCCTCAGCAGCATATGATACAGTTGGTGAAGCCCTCTTTTTGGAAAATTTTCTTTGTTTGACTTTCACAGCCTCGCCTCTTGTTTGCTTTTTTTCTGTGTCATGACCATGCCTTTTTTTTTTTAAGATTTTATTTATTTATTTATTTATTTTAGAGAGAAAGCGCACGAGAGAGCACAAGCAGGGGAAGTGGCAGAAGGAGAGGGAGAAGCAGACTCCCCACTGAGCTGGAAGCCTGATGCAGGGCTCGATCCCAGGACCCTGGGATCATGACCTGAGCCGAAGGCAGATGCTTAACGGACTGAGCCAACCAGCCACCCTGACCATGTCTTATTTTTAAAATAAGGTTTATTGAAATTTAATTCATGTCTGAGTTCACTCTTTCTAGGTATTCAATGCAATGGCTTTGACCAACGTATAAAGTACTATAGACTTTACAAAAAATCAAGTTATGGACTATTTCTGTCAGCCCAAAAGGCTCCATCGTGCCCCTTGGTAACCGATCCCTTACCACCTGCTCTAGCCTTTGGTTATCCCTGATCTGATTTCTCTCCCTAAAATTCTGCCTTTTCTAGAATGTCCTTATAGAACTATGTATCTGTAGCTTTTTGTGTCTGAGTTTTTCCAGTTGGGAACATGCTGCTGCATCTATCAGCAGTTCGTTCTTATTTATTGCTGAAAACAGAAAGTCCACTGTATGAATGTACCACAGTTTATGACTCACCAGATGATGGATGTTTGGATTATAACTAATTTGGTGATTATAAACAAATCTACCGTATACATTTGCATACAGTAATTTGTGAGGGTGTATATTTCCCCTTTTGGGGTGGGTGTAACCTCGAGGAGGAGGTTGTATAGTAGACATAGGTTTACCTTTATAAGAAATGGCTAAACTGCTTTCCATTTTACATTCCCATCAGCAATGTTTTGGGGTTCTAGTTGTTTCACATTTTCACCAGAACTTGGTAGTATCAAGTTTTAAAAGTTTTAGCCATCCTAACCTTTGTTTAATAGTATTTTATAGTGATTTTAACTCACATTTCCCTGAAGGTTAACAATGTTGAACGTTTTTTGTATGCTATTTGTCGTACATATCTGTTCTTTGGTTAAGGGTCTATTCAAATATTTTATGGACTTTTTTTTTATTGGGCTTTTAGTTTTCTTATTATTGAGTGGTACGAGTTATTTACATATTCTGAATACAAGTCCTTTATCAAATATGTGTTTTGACAATATTTTCTGAGTCTGTGGCTAGTCTTTTCATTTACTTAACAGAGTCTTTTGAAGAGCAGAAGTTATAAATTTTAATTTCAGTTTATCAATTTTGTCTTTTATGGTTTGTGCTTTTATGTGTTCTATTGAAGAAATCTTGCCTAATCCAAGTCAAAAAGGTTTTCTCATGCTTTCTTATGAAAGCTTTACAAGTGTTCTATGATCCACTTCAAGTTGATTTTTGAGGGATGAGTTGAGGTTCCTTTTTTTTTTTAACATATGAATGAACAGTTGTTTGAGTGTCATTTGTTAAAAAGACTCTTCTTTCTCAACTGGATTGCCTTGGCTGCTTATTTGAAAACCAGTATATGTGCGGACATATTTTAAAACTTCCTATTCTGTTCAATAAATCTTTGCGTCTATGTGTCTATCTTTACCCTACCACCACATTGTTTTTTTTTTTAAGATTTATTTATTTATTTGAGAGAGAGAGAGAGAAACCCATGCATGTGAGCAGGGTGGGGGTGGCAGGGGAAGAAGGAGAATCCTGGAGCAGCCTCCCTGCTCAGTTTGGGGTTCGATCCCAGGATCCTGAGATCGTGACCTGAGCTGAAATCAAGGGTCAAATCAAAAGTCACCCAATTAAACAACTGAGCCACGTAGGCACCCCCACACTGTTTTAATTAGTGTAACTTTAATTAATCAGGTAGTGTGAATCCTCTAATTTTGTTTTTCTTTTTTTTTTAAATTTCATTAGCTAATCTAATTGTTTTGCTTATTTATGCATATCTTAGTATCACATGAAAACTGCTTTGAAAAAGATTTCTATGATTTTGATTGAGATTGTATAGTCTCTATAGATAATTTGGGGAGTACTGTTATCTTAGTAATATAAGTCTTCTGATTGTAGAACTGTCTGCCAGGGTGCCTAGGTAACCTCACATATATCCACATTGGCCATATACATAAAGCTCAAGTTCAGGATGAATTAAGTCTTGGTAGAACTCCCTGTGATCCTTTCTCTCATGAAAACAGCAGGATAGTCTTGTGAGGAATTGTCATAAGGCCATTTCTCACTTGCCTTGTTACCTTGAGTGTGGCTACTATAAAGCAATTTCTTATCTGCCTCCCTGATTCTGGTGAGGCATGGACTTTCTGCCTTCTCCATCCCTTTGGGTATAGCTGCAATCTACAATTTTCTTACCTACAGTCTAGAATTGGTTTCCTGGCAAGAGAGCACCCACCTTGATCCTAGAATGTCTCAATCTATTTGAGTTCATTGTGTTACTAGTTGAATCTGTGGCAGAGTGTCAAGTCAAGCCTAGCAGCTACTGCTGCTTTGAGACTGTTTGACATTAATGAACATGGTATATCTCATCACTTATATAGGTCGTTTAAATTTTCTCTCGGTGAAGTTTTACAATATCCACCATACCAATCCTGCATGCATTTTTTTAGATTCATCTGTAAGTATTTCAAACTTGGGTGTTCTTGTAAAAATTCAGATTCTCTTATTTTCTCCTCTGTCTATTACCCCAGGTAATCTCAATGCTTATGAACTCAATCTCTAGCTATTTTCTCATGATTTCTGAAGAAATACTTTAATCCAGACTTCTATCTTGTGTTTCAGATGCATATCTTACTGCCTTTGAGACATCTCTATCTTGATGTCCTTCAGGGTCTTGTAATTCAACATGTCTTCCCCAAAACTTATTCTTGCATTAGAATTCCTTATTTGGATAAATAATGGCATCATTCATGTAGTTGCTTAAATCAGAAACCCTGAAGTAAATTTCTATTCCTTATTTCCACAGCCAATAAATCACCATACTTATCAATTCTATGTCCTAAGTATATTCTTTATATTTTCCTAACCTAATGCATGTTAGAGTAGAGGTAGTTTATTGGAGTTAAGTGATTAAAAGCAGAAACATTGGTATCAGCCCAAGATAAATATAGTGGTTTTAATTCTTTAACCTTGGGCAGCCTCTTCAAACCTCAAAAATCTCAGATGGAATAAGAACAATTATAGTATCTACCTTATAGATCATCATCAGTATTAAATAAGATAAGGTATGTGAAGAGCTTAGCACAGTTAACTGGTATGTTCCAGGCATCTAAAAAATGTTTACTGATGGTATTTTTGTTATTATAAATACATTATTTAATTGTACCTTTCAGATCCTAGTGGTATTTATTTGTAATATTTATTATTTTTCTGTTTTATAAATAAGGAAATTGAAAGTCTGTGAGATATTAAATAGCCTGCCTGTTGTTACACAAGTAGATAGTGGGTTCAGATTGAATCCTATTTCTTTCCAAATTCCAGGCTGTGAGTATGGTATTTGAATTTTAAGTTTTGCACCTAATAAAAATAAAAGGCTTATATTTTTAGATAAAACTGAGGTACAATCAGTTATATAAGTTTAATTATCAGAGCAGAGAAAGCATGTGTGTTCTTTGAGTGACACGCTGCTTTCTCTGACACCAAATTATGTAAGAAACGTCTTACATTGAACTTCAAGGCATACTGGTGTACAGTAGACAAGGTTTCCAACACCTCTATAGAAAGTATAATAATGGATTTCATATGACTATTTCTACGTTATAAACAGGAAGGATACGATATTTAAACACACACTAATTATTTCAATTCTGAAAGGGCTTATAGTAATATAGTTTAGCTCCAATCCCTAATGGCTGCCAAACTTATACCATATGTGGAATAATTGTATGATTTAATTGTTCAACAAAATCAAGGAAGCTGAGTGCATTTTGCATTAGAGACAGCTCAACAACTTTTGTTTCCATGGAAGTATTTTATTTCTCAATTGGTCTGCTGCTAGTCTAAAGTTATCTTCCCTTTTCTTTCAGCTCTTTTCTGCTATAAATTTTCTTATAGTAGAGTCATGTACCCTTAATTATCTGGAATCATGGAATTCCTCAGATAGGTGCAAAAGGGAGCTTTTCTTTGGAGGATGAAAGCTGTCTGTTTATAGGCTCTTCAATATCATGCTCATTTGTTCCACTTACTCTTTTCCTCTCTCTTTTAGCTCCTTTGGTTCTAGCCTCACCACATTTTCTTACTCTGGGGTTTTCTCTCCATGAATGGATTTCCCTCGTTGGTTCAGTAACAATCACTATGTCTATTCTATGGCATTCTGCAAGTAATTGATCCAAATTTGGGTCTTCTGTTGGTCTGATTTTCTTCAGCAATAGGATTTATAGTTTCTATAAAAGTACATATTGTTCAAAAAATTTCCTAGGTAGTCATCCATTTAGGCTCTGATGGAAATTGGAGCAAAGCAACTAAAACTATTTGCTGCTTTGATGTTGGAAGATACAATGGTATGGTCAGAATGAAGAAAGATTGTAACAGAGTTCAACATGATACAGCAAGAAATCAAAGCAAGAACAGGGATTTGGGAAGTATATTTAAAGTTATGAGTCACTAAAAAGATGTTAAGTTCTAACTTGCTAATATGTAAAGCTTTTAAATATCCCTCAATCTGCTTTTGGACTTTGTTTCTTCATGTTAAGACGATGCTTCTTGAATGCAAAAATAAAGGAATCTAGCTAATTTGGCAATTGTTCTAAAGTTGGCTTGGAGTTGACCAAAATTTTTTCCCAACAAACATTTTCACAAGGGCTCATTGGCTTCTGATACAGTCTTGCTGTGAAACCATTTCATGAACCATTTTGTTGAGCCAGATTACATACAGAATCTATTTCCTGTGAGCATTATGGCTAAGAGGCCTCCTCACAAGCCAATCTTCCAGTTAAATGCTCCAAATTACCAGTTAATTGCTCTAGCTTGATGCAACTGGCTTATGCATCTTCCAGATACCAAGTCAGAAGGAAATAGTGCAGATAACTGCAAATTATCTGGTGGATTTCAAACCATTTATATAGTTAATCAAATATTGAACATGTTCAGCATTTATCCAAATGTACCTGAGTTGACAAAACTCACATCCTCAGAACCACATATTTTTTCTCATTAAGCACATATACAGTGATTAATAAACCTAAGTAAGGAAGTCAACATTTTAATTGCTAATGTACTTGGCTGCTTCTAATAAAATTTGGTTTTATTCAATTTATTTTGCATACCATAATGCATTTCATGAAAGAGAACACACCTGTGTCATCAATTATGAAAGAAATATGCATGCAGAATAAAGTGGAGACAATTGGGGTAGATAACTGGTGGCCAAATTATTATCTGAGTTTAAAAAGGACTATACAATAAAAATACTATCTTTAGCCTAATCATTTAGGGCAGATTCAAAATGTCTTTAGGTGCCTTATCCAGACTTGGAAATGAATGCAAAACTGCCTTATTAAATAACAATATAACTATATAGCTTTAATGAAATTGAAAAAAAATAGAGACTTTTGAATTACAAAAGGCTACTCATGCAGAATAATTCATGCACAATACAGGATTCCAGTTGGTGACTGATTTAATACTGATGTTAATGAAGTGCCAAGAAGAGAGTGAGTAATAGGGTGAACTTCTTTTGTAGCAATTTCCAGGAGAGGAATTTTTTTTTGAGGGGGGGTAATAGAACTTTCTTAGAAATTTCAATTGGAGCAATTTCTTTTGGGTGGGAGGGTTTGATTGAAAAGAGAGAGAGGGAAAGATGAAGAGAAATAAGGGTGAGTAAAGGGGAAACTTATTATCTTGCTTCTTTGTGAAATAAAAATTTGTTCATGTAGTAGAAAATGAAATCGACTAAATGTGAAAATGAAATGAACCCACCTTGCACACTTTCCAAGCTGAACAAAATGCAAAGAATAGAACAATAGAGAATAAAGATAATTTGCAAATTTACCCAGTTTTTAATGATCTTGTGATCTTTTAATATGTTCTTTAAAAAAGATTACCATTCCCAAGGTAACAACTTTGAAATATCACTGGATTTAAGTCATAAGTAAAATAAAAATGCATTTCATCACAGCAGTTACAGTTATCACTTTTCAAAAAGATTATGACAACAAGAAAATACCTCTTCAAGGGATTGAATTTATTCAGTGGAAGTAGTGGTTCTAATCTCATTACCATCTTTATTTTAGAAAGCAGTCTGCAAAGTTACACATGTGATTTTCCATGTATTCTGGAAACAACACTGATTTATTTGATATGGTTACCTGTGTGTTCCAACGGTATGCTATTAACCAAATTTGCCAACTGAAGAATATTTAAAGAACAGAAAAAGCCCTAGAGCAGAAGGCTGAATGGTTTAATAAAGCATAAATTTTAGTTATTTCAGAAGATGGTAAGTTTCCAACTAAAACTTATACGGCTGCTGAAAGATTTGAGAAATGGTACATGGCTTACTTTTCTACCCTCTCACCCCAAATTAGGAATCTAGTCTGGAATCCATCTTTTTTTAAAATTTTATTTATTTATTTGTCAGAGAGAGAGAGAGAGCATGAGCAGGGGGAATGACAGGCAGAGGGAGAGGGAGCAGCAGTCTCCCCGCTGAGCAAGGACTTCAATACCAGCCTGGATCCCAGGAGTCTGGGATCATTACCTGAGCAGAAGGCAGACGTTCAACCAACTAAACCACCCAGGTGTCCCTGAAATCCATCTCTTTGCTGTCATCTTGTTTGGGATGTCTTATTTCTATATCTGTTTGAGGATCTTAGCTTGTTAACTTTTCCCAAAACTATGAAGGAGAAGGTATTTTAAATTCATCTTTTGGAAAAAAAAGTGCTTTTCCTGTTTATACAAAATTTTGTCAGGGCTTGCTTCGTTCTGGTATCCTCTTATCTCTGCCATATTAATATGTATAAATTATCACTTTACTAATAAGGCTCCTCTGGTGTGAAGTTTTCAACAGCTCCACACTGCCTACTGAATAAAATTTAGACACAATAGTTTGACAAACTGTGTCCTCTAAAATCTGTCCCCTTGCCCGTATTTGCCACAAATTTTCTACTTAGAAGTGCTTATATAGTCTTAGACTGATTTGTTCATTAGGTCAAAAAATGATCTCTTCCATTTTTTTCCCTACAAGTTACTCTCCCAATCCTGCTGGTCTCTTGCTATGGAAATTCTGGCTTGCTTTGCACATCTAGATCAAATGCCACTCTTCCATGAAGCTTTTCCTAACTTCCCTGTAAGAAATAAGCCCTTTCTTTTCTGAATTCCAACAGAAATATTTGTATCTCTCACATTATACAAATCAATGTCATATATTTTTCTCTAAAATTACAATAATCAGGAGGACTGGACTCAAATACTGACTGTGGAATTTTTTAGCTCCATGAATTTGGACAAGTTACTTGAATCCTCTAAGGTTCAGTTTTGCCATCCCCAAAGATGAAATATTAATCATTCCAAGTTGAAACGAGTTTGTATGTCCAAAGCATGTAAATCAGTACTGTGCACAGAACTCAGTGCTACATAAGTGTTCACTATTTTATTATCTTATGGTTTTGGTAGAGGTAGAAACATTTTTCTTCTTCCCTTTTAGATTCATTGGTTGGTCTAATAATTAAATTGATACTAGACAGATTAAGAAGAGAAAAACTAACAAAAGTGTAATAACATGTATACCTCCTATAAATGGGAGAGACCCATTGTTGTCAGGTGAACAGGGAAGACCTCAGGCCCTGAGACCTTAACCCAGCCCATCCCAAGATGTTGCCAAAGGCTCTTGGTCTCCTCATGAGAAAGAATTCAAGGACAGACAGAACACACTGGATGAGAGACACAAGCAGGAAAGTTTACTAAAGCGAAAGTACACTCTTGAGATGTGAGAATGAAGGGGAGAGGAGGAGACAGAGGGAGAGAGAAAGAGAGCTGTGTGCTGGGGTTTGGGTTTCTTTCTTTTATGCACAGTTGTTAATTAGGAGGTGGAATATTCATTACTTGAGGTGGGCATTTATTGGGAAAAGGGTTTTGCAACTCTTTTCCTGATTGGGTGGGGAGTTTCAGGCTTACTTTGTCAGCCATCTTGGGCCTAACTGGTTTGATTTCATTTCATGTGGCTTTGTTTTGGGGTGCTACCAGGACAGGCCTCTGATTTTCCTGATAGCCGGCCATGACTTCCTCTTTGCTGGCCTCCAGGCATCCTGTTAGAACCTAACTGTCTCTAACACTACCCCCTCAAGGACTCCAAGCCCTTAAAGTCTTTTAAGGGAAAATGAGCAATGGTCCATCTTCTGCAGCTACTTCATGCTGCCATGGGAAGTTGACCCTGCCTGAGGGCTCCAGAAGTCCTAGCTATCTAAGTTTTAGGACACCTGGAGAAACAGTGGAAAGTAGAAGAAAGTCATGGCTTAGTCTAGTGGCTGTTGATAGCCATTTGTGTGGGGAGTTCTTTCAGGGTTGTTATAAGCCATTATCAGGAGATTTACCTGGTTGGAGGCTTTCTTTAACATCTCCAGAACTGGGCCATACACAACCCGATGTGTTAACCATTGCATGGACTCCCCCGATTTCCCCAAGAATGCAGTCCAGGTATCCAAGATCTACAAAGAACTCAAACTCAATACACAAGAAACAAATAAACAAATCAAAAAATGGGCAGAAGATATGAACAGACACTTTTCCAATGAAGACATACAAATGGCTAACAGACACATGAAAAAATGTTCAAAATCATTAGCTATCAGGGAAATTCAAATCAAAACCACACTGAGATACCACCTTACACCAGTTAGAATGGCAAAAATAGACAAGGCAAGAAACAACAATTGTTGGAGAGGATGTGGAGAAAGGGGATCCCTCCTACATTGTTGGTGGGAATGCAAGTTGGTACAGCCACTCTGGAAAACAGTGTGGAGGTCCCTTAAAAAGTTAAAAATTGAGCTACCCTATGATCCAGCCATTGCACTACTGGGTGTTTACCCCAAAGATACAGATGTAGTGAAGAGAAGGGCCATATGCACCCCAATGTTCATAGTAACAATGTCCACAATAGCTAAATCGTGGAAGGAGCCGAGATGCCCTTCCACAGATGACTGGATTAAGAAGTTGTGGTCCATATATACAATGGAATATTACTCAGCTATCAGAAAGAACAAATTCTCAACATTTGCTGCAAAATGGACGGCACTCGAGGAGATAATGCTAAGTGAAATAAGTCAAGCAGAGAAAGACAACTATCATATGATTTTTCTCATCTATGGAACATAAGAACTAGGATGATCAGTAGGGGAAGAAAGGGATAAAGAAAGGGGGGTAATCAGAAGCGGGAATGAAGCATGAGAGACTATGGACTATGAGAAGCGGACTGAGGGCCTCAGAGGGGAGGGGGGTGGGGGAATGGGATAGACCGGTAATGGGTAGTGAGGAGGGCACGTATTGCATGGTGCACTGGGTGTTATACGCAACTAATGAACTAATGTTGCCTGATTTTATCTGTATGGATTTCTTACTTCCCAAGGGGAGTTAATACAGGCACAGCAGGTAGTGCTAGTCATCACAGAGACTCTGACTTGTTTAGCCAGCAATCAGGTAATTAATAAGAAACATTTCTATGGAAACAAAAGAAAAACATTAGTTAGTGTTCGGAGCAAATCGCAAACCTAGTGTCTGAGTGCTGAGTGTTGCCAGTGAGAAGATGTCTAGATGTCAGGGGTGAAGTACCCTCAGATGGCATGGGAGCAGCCAGTGGCAATCTGATGGGTCCTTCTGGTTTGTAGTTCAAATGTCCCTGGTGATCTCCTAGAACAACAGGCACTAAGATTGTCTATATGAGTTTTGTGGCAATTCCCCTGGAGTTGACCTCAAGTTGTCTAGTTTTGGTTGTTGGGGTTTCAGGAAAAAGGGCAGTTTTAGTTCTTAACAATTTTAAGTCGAGAGACTGGGAAATTTGAAACCTTAGTTTGGAGAATCATAACCAGATATTTGAGGAAACCAGAAGAATTTAGGACCCAGCCCAGTTTTATAGGCAAACAATAAACACTAAGACAATCGGAACTCTAATCTAACATCCACAAAGATGTGTTATTGAAACATAATCTTTCTCTAAAAGCACCCTCATTTCCATCAAAGAAAGCCAAATCAAGACTAATTTGTTTGTAAAACAAGTCTAGTTTTAACAACCTGGCCTAATTATTTACATAAGCTCAGCAAGAATAGTGATTGACCATGTAAGTTTTCTTTTAATCTGCTTTGCTGGAGCTATTATAAGGAATTTCATATTGAGTCTTTAACAGCCTCACAAGGCCAGAAGCCAAGCCAAATACTTGCCATCAGATTCACCTGCAATACCTGTAGATTTAGGCAAATTCTTCTTCTCAGGGTCTCCAAAATATCCTGAGGTTCCTGCCTCTACCAGGAAGTGACATTCTTTTTCTTTCTTTTTTTAGATATTATTTATTTATCTGAGAGAAAGAGAGAGCACAGCAGAGGGAAGAAGAAGAAGAGGGAGAGGGAGAAGCCGGCTCCCCAGTGAGCGGAGAACCAGATGCAGGGCTCAATCCCAGGACCCCGGGATCATGACCTGAGCTGAAGGCAGACGCTTAACCAACTGAGCCACTCAGGTGCCCCACCAGGAAGTGACATCCTTTATTCATCTGGTAAGGCCGCTGGAAATGCTGTAAGCAGCAACATTTCCAAGGAGCTCTATTGGCTCCATAAATTCAAGTTTGATTCCTTAAAGCTATCTGGTCATATCTGAGTCTATGCATGTCTCTCTCAAATATGACATTCCAGCCAAAGCCTTGCTAATATAACCAATATTTCCAGGGGTGTCCTGTTACAGCGAGAACATATTCTTATTGAACTTATGCAAAAAACTCTCTTTGCCATGAAAGAAGGAATACTCACAGAGAGTTTCTGAATTCTGGAGGGTTCAGGTAGGGAGAAAATAAAATGTTTCAATTTGTTCACAAAGGAATATTTTATCATATTTTTGTAAGTCTTGGATATCTTCAGAAAAAAGTTTCCTTCAGTCTGGAGGAGCAAACATTAGAGAACCAGCAACGTTTCAGACTAACAACCCAAGAAAACTTTGTCTCTTTAACAGAGAATTATTCCAATCTTAGTCAGTCCTGACCACACATGAAACTCTTCTTCAAAGATTCCCTTTCACATACCTTCTACAACTTTCTTTTTACATTCAAATTTTGTCCTCAGCCTTCTCTTTCTAAACAACAGGTCTCATTTTAAGCCAAAATTACTTTCTTTTCCATCAACAAAAATGTATCCTCATTCTCTATCCCTTCCTCACACATCTCCTACCTCCTACCTGCAGAGTTGCTTCCCTCATTATTTCCATCAGTCTTCATTATATTTAGCAGAATTTGGACTCTTAAAAACCTTAGTCTTTAGTGAAAATTAAGTAGGAACCAATTGTGAACTATCACACCAGAATTCTTTAGAGTGGAAATGTATGAGTATATTTCATAATTTCTTGATTTCTAGAAACATGGTTTTTTTTTCATAGACAATGTGCGATAAAGCATAAAGCACATTTATCAATAGACCTGAGTTTCTTTAGTTTCTCTGGAATAAGAAGCCAAAAGCAGACAAACTTAGGTTCAGTAATGCATGCCTTAATACTCCATCTTATTTGGAAACGACAATGATTTTAACCCAATTTATCACTTAACAAAACTTCAAAGTTTTAAATTACTAAAGATTTGGAAAGCTATAAACCTTTTTATTTATTCAACCTACTTGTTCTTAACAATTACTCATGAAAGCTTTTATGAGAAAGACAAAATTAACTATTATTTTAAGTCATCTTTTTGCTGACAAACTATAACAAAGATCATGTGAGCTTATTTGCCCTTTAGTAAACCCTGGTAGAATAAAAGTTTTCTATTTAATGGTGGCATTTCAAAAGACATGTTTATTTTAATTAATCCAACAACCTGAATATTGTGGCCATATTCACTAAAAAGTCATTCAATCTGTTTACCACTGTCAGTTTTACTTGGGTTCCTGTGGAGAAATCTGCAGTGGGTGGTTTAAGTCCAAGGGCTCCCTTGGACCCTTCATGCTAATTTGGGTGGTGCTTTAGGCTGAACCTCATAAGGAGGTAACCTAACAGCTTGCGGTGCTCTTGTTCCTCAATAGTAAGGATAGGAGGAAAAGGAGCCAATGGTGCCAGAGGCACTGAGGATGGCATAGGAGCTGGTTATGTGAGCTGCTCCCATAGGGGTGCAGAAACAGGAGGAAGGGGAGGCAGAGGCAGAGGCAGGGAGGTGCCACCAGCAAAGCTGGAGGCAGATAAAAGCCCAGAGGCAGAGAAAGAGGACTCCTGGTGTGTAGACCAATGGATTTACCCAGTTGTAGGGCTCACTAGCTCAAACAGATGTACTTTTTCCTTCCTCCAACAGAAGGGAAAGCAGGCAGTCCATGCTGGGTAAGAAAGGACAGGGAACATCCTTGTAATGAAAGAGTTTCAGCAGCTGCTTGGAAATAGTTCTCAAAGTCCCTGCCCCAAAGTAGACTAACCACAGACAGTTGACTCCAATTATCATAGCCATTAGCCCAGGAAATGAATGAGAGAGAAACCTCCACACACAAGAGTCAAGTAACATTCATGCAGTTCTTTCAAGATATCTTTCAGATCTGACACACAAAAGAAGCAGCAAACAGAGAGGAGACAGGAAAGAGAGAGAGGTGTGTACACCGTCTTGGCAGCAACATGTTTGCAAGACAGACAAAGGTGGAGGGCACATAGTAGAACATGACAAGGGAGGTGGTGGATTAATAGAAGTAGAAGGGCCTGAGGCAACTGAGCTGATGGTGGACTGAGGACTAGAGGGTAAGGAGAGGTGTGCCCTTGGGCCCCCTAAAGGTGTATGGAAAGATCAGGGTTTGGGTACAGGGCCATAAAGCCCTAACCATATGGGATTTCAGTCCATTGCTCCTGCCTTTTATGGAAGAGATCAAGTTGTAATATGGCGTTATAATTAAGATTGCCATTTTCTGGTCAGACTTCCCCATCCTTTAGTTTATATTGGGGTCAACCAGTGTTATAAAGAAATATAAACATTTTTCTTTTTAAGGTTTCCTATAGGAGCTGGTCCCAGTGTCACAAAATATATCCTATGGATGAGTCTTTGGGGACTGAGGTGGAATTTCCCATTGTCTTCAGGGAGAAAGTTGACTCCTATCACGAGAGAAGCAGCAACTAAACAAGGACTCCCATTGTTCCCAAGAGGGGTCTCTGACTCTCTCTTGGGAATCTTGAGAGAATCCCAGAGTTCTATTATCTTGTGGAGACCTGATTCCCTCTCAGCGGCTCAGTAGGACCTTAATTAGGAATTCTATAAGAGTGTTCCAATGGTGAGTGCACAGAAGCTGCCCCAGCCTGCTGTCCATTCACCCCTGTCACCACAGCAGTAGCTAACATGTAATGTGTTAGCTTTGAGGTCCCTGGTGTCCCAGGGCTCATGCCTCATCCTGGTAGTGACAGCTTTCCTGAAGACTCTTAGAAGAACAATAACCAATGATTAGTCCCGATGACTTGGGGTGGATATCCCAGGAGCAGACATCGTCATGATTCCATTTCTGAATATCTCATTCCCCTTGCTCTAGGATGTCTCCCATCAGTTGGTGACAAACAGTGGCCACAAGAATTGGGGGTCCATTGGATATTTTTTGTATAACTCACAGGAACTTTTTAAAAAATATTTTATTTTATTAAAAGATATTACTTATTTATTTGACAGACAGAGAGAGAGAACACAGAGGGAGAGTGAAAGGGAGAAGCAGACCCCCCCACTGAGCTGAGATCCCAGGACCCTGGGATCATGACCTGAGTGGAAGACAGATGCTTAACTGACTGAGCCAACCAAGTGCCTGTCACAGGAACTTTTTGATCTCTTCTACCTTGCAGCCTATCAGGGTGGAACTGCTCCCTATTTCCCATTTTTCCTCTGAAGCTCTGAATTGGTTGGGTCACATGGCACTCAATTAAGTGGCAAATAAGGCAAACTCAGGGAAAATTCTTTTTTTTCAATATTTGATTTATTTATTTGAGAGAGAGAGAGAGTGAGAAAGAGAGAGAATGAGTTGGGAGAGTGGGAAAGGGAAAGGGAGAAGCAGACTCCCTGCTGAGCAGGGAGCCTGATGAGGGACTTGATCCCAGGATCCTGGGATCATGACTTGAGCCGAAGACAGATGCTTAACTGGCTGAACCACTCAGGTGCCCTCATAAGGAAAATTATTATTGGATGGGCCCTTGCTAGGGAGTAAGATGATGTATAGCTTATTTTATGGTGACCCACGCACACACAGTAGTATGAGTTGTAGGATGTCTGCCATAGGTGGCAGAACATCACAAAGGTCTCTGTGCCTCACCAGCTACATAGAAGGGTAGTAAGTAAATATGAGAGGAGGCAGCCGAGGCTAAGCAGTGGGGATCAGAGTGTCCCATGACCAAGAGACAGACTTTTGCAGTGATACAGCCTAAGAATATTGGACAGAATATCCCTACACCTAGGGATTGATATAATGGATCTTGGGTATGATGCTTGTGATTTTCACTTCCATGAATGGCTGTGAATCACTTTCTTACATGTCTCCATTTTTCCCACTGGAAGTCTAAGACAACCAGGGTTGCTCAGAGCACTGGAGAAGTTCTTACGTGTGTGTCCACAGATGAGCCAAGGTTTTAATTACCAGCAAGATGGAAAGCCCAATGGGACTGCTGCAATTCCTGAGAAATAATCCCTGACACTTCCATAAAACTCTTGGTCACCTAAGAGTGACTGTTGGCTGGAAGGAACAAGTGTCCCTTTATTCCTTGGTTGAAAGTCAGTATCCCATAAATGCTACCAGACTGTCTGGTTCCCAAGTAGATTGGAAAGAGAGAGCAGAACAAAGGAGGTATGGTTCCCAAGGAACTGTCGAGCAAAAGGGAGGTAAGAGTTGGAGACTCACCAATGAAGAAGGCCATTCAAAATGCTGTTACCTGTCCCTTTGTAGTTGACAAAAAGATGTTGCTGGGAGACTCTGGGCCCTGGGCCCTAGATTCAGACTGTCCCAAAGATGTCACCAAGGCTCTTGGTTTCCTCATGAGGAAGAATTCAAGGACAAACACAACATAGTGGATAAGTACACAAGCAGGAAAGTTTACTGAAGTGAAACTACACTCTTGAGATGTGAGAATGGAGGAGAGAGAAGGAGACAGAGAGAGAGAGAGAGTAAGAGAGAGAGAGAGGGAGAGGACTGTGAGCTAGGGTTTGGGTTTCTGTCTTTTATGGACAGCTGTTAATGAGAAGGTAGAATATTTGTTACTTGAGGTGGGGATTTCTGGGAAGCAGGGATTTGGCCTTTTCTTCCTTGTTTGGTTGGAAGTCTCCTGGCATGGCACCCACCATCTTGGGCCCATCCCGTTTGATGCAGCTTCCTGTGGAATGCTGCCAGGACAGGCCTCTAACTTTTCCAATAGCTGATCATGACTTCCTCATTGCTGGCTTCCAGGTATGCTGTTAGAACCTAAACAACTGCCTCTAACACCAGGATAACTGCATAACTCCCCATAATGGCCAAAGACATTACCATCTTGAGCTAAAAACAAAAGATGTTGGGGTGGGGAGTCAGTCAGGTGAAGCTACCAGGAAAGGCACAGTAAGAGTAAGAGTAAGGTTGTTATGCAGATTTAAGTCATTACTTTCTCCATTGATAAAAATTACTAGAGATTAAGTCATCTCCCTCTTTCTGGTACATCGAGGACGACATCCTTAGAAACCAAGATGGCTCTTACAAATGCAAGTATCTCTTACAAAAAGGTAACTTCCACTCAATTTCAGACTTTCACCTATGTCTGCTGTTTCTTAAAAATAACCAGCTTAAAATAATCTCCATGCCAAGGAGACACATTTTGAGGTGGCAAATTCTGCTCCCCTTCACTTTCTTAATGATTATGGTTGAGCTCCCAGAGGAAAGGGCAATAAATTATTTATTATTGTGTGTAAACAACATCTCAAGTAATGTTTGCTGACTAAATGTGTGGGTCCTAAATTCTAATAATAGTTCTTTGGGTTTCAATTCTCTATGATGAATCTCTATGAGCTACCAATAGTTAAAATTATTTGATTGGTTTATGCTTATTTCATCATCTGTAAAATATTTATTAAGCACTTGTAATAAGCAAAAACTAGCTATGGAACCAGTGGGAGGCAAACTATGTACCTTTTAGCCTCAAAATACACAATCTTGGTTGATACTGAGTTATGCCATGAAAGCAGAAAGTATAACATTATGCAAAGACTTCAGGAATTTGGCTCTGTAAGCATTGCCACATTGCCTGAAATTGAGGCTTGAGATTAGTTCTAGAATTATCAAACCCTTTCTTTCTGGAAAATGTGCTTCCCAAAGGAAGGGTTAAAGATGCTGTTCCAGTCCTTATATTTTTCCATTTAGCCAACCACTAACTTTGGGGCAGAAGTAGTTGTGTAAGCAATACTATGGAACATTCTGGGGAGCACAAATGATTTGTATTCAAGTGTATTAAAGGCTGTGTGAAAGGCCCTGAGGAATATCACTATTTTACTTGGAAGTATCAGAGATGTCTCAATGACTGAAGTGGTTCTGTTGATGTAAATTTTGTAGTCTGAAGGGAAAACCAGAAAATGAAAAGTTGTATGAAGACAGAGTTGGAAATATTTTTTCTGGGTCAACAAGTATTTGTCATGACTGAGAGAATTTGGCTATCTTCCTCTTTTCCAGAATTACCACTTCTCCACCCATTCCAAAAGAAATCTAGACAACCTACTTTTGTCCAGTTTATACATAATAGGTAGGGCAACAAAGGCATCAAGGAGTGGGAATTTTGCATATTGGGGAAAACAACAAGGTTGTGTCTATCATTACAGTTTTCCTAAGGAGAAGTTTTATTAAAATTAAGTGGTTAGTACACGTTAATCCAGTAGTATGTGGTAGGAATCTTTTAAAGGTAGTTCTCAATGTCTCTACCTCCTGGTATTTATGTCTTTGTGTAATGTTCCTCCTTGAGTGTGGGCTGGCACAAATGCCTTGCTTTTGCGAGGATATGACAGAAATGATGGATATCATCTTTATATTTATACTACAGGAGAATGTGACTTATATCTTACTGGACTCTTTCCATTACTTTCTTGAATTGCATTCTTTAATGAAGCAAGCTGCCATGTTGAAAAGGTTCATGTAACAAGGAAATTATGGTCAACACATGGTCAATCGCCAACAAACAGAGTCATTAGTCCAACAGCCCATGAGGGACTGAATCCTGCCAACAATCCTGTGAGTAAGCTTGGAAGTGGATCCTTCTCTAGTTGAGCCTTCAGATGAGACCATGGCCACAGCCAAAAACTTTACTGCAGTCATGTGAGAAACCATTCCCAGATTGCTGACCTCAGAAACTGTGAGATAATAAATGTGTGTTGTCTTAACATGTTCATTTTGGGGTATAAATTACACAGTGATAGATAATTAATGTAGTGTATACTTAACACATATTCTGAAATTTCAAAACAGTTGGTCTGTTTCTAAATATTATCTGAAGATAAAATACAAACTTGTAGATTTGATGTCCTTTGGATCCCAAACCCTTGAATTTATTACATTTTTATTGATTCTTCCAGAAGTGTCTCCATTCATTCTCTAAGAACCTTTAACTTCTCCTTTCTTTAGGAATATGTTTGCCAAAGATATTCATTGGATTTTATTTTTCAAATTCAGGAAGCAATTCTAAGTCATTTGGCATAAATTAGAATATTCTTTCCTGAAGTAAAAGTCTTTACATTTAAATATAATTTTACATCTGAGTGTGGGTGTGGAGTTGAGTAAGAAGTAAACTATAAACATTACAAAAAACATTGGTAAAGTAAATATCCAACAGGCAAATCAGAGACATGTGTTGCTGTGCTGTGTGTGTGTGTGTGTGTGTGTGTGTGTGTGAATTGCTTATTTTTTTCCTGAGTATCTATATTAGAAGGATAGAAATAAAAGGTTGGAGTGAAGGAAGGTTGTTTCATTTTCAAAGAAAAAAAATAATTGGAAAATAAGAATCTATTGTCTAAATTCTTACACTGTTTCTTACTTTCTGAGGCATGGTATTGTATTCTGTATATACCCACTATTTTAAAAAGTCATGTAGAAAATAGTAGTCTTTCTCTAGAAGTTCACTGTAGTGTATGCCATGCCATGATTTTCCACCCACTAAATAAGGCATCTGTGGCACTATTGGGTCCTTTCCAGTATCAACCTCACAGTCTTTATGATGTTGACATTTCTTCCAGCAACTTGGAAAATGTTCTGTATCAGAAATGCTGTATTCCCTTAGGAAGCACCATTTTTTAATGTGTTCTTTAAGCTGGGAAGAGTTTGGTCTACACACTCTTCAATCCACACGAACATGAACATTAGTATCTTGAAAGCAAGAAGAGTGCATGTTTAGTAGCTAAATTGTTTTTCTTGCATAAGACTAAAATTTCAAGGTTTCTTTCTAAAGGTACAGATTGTTCTGGCTACAAAATCTTGGAAATCACATGTGCCTGATATATTTTTAATTTCCCTTTATACATCCCAGTTTTAAAGAGAAAGAAGGATTTTATCTGAGTAATTTGTAACATTGTACACACTACAGTACAGTTTGGGTTTGTTTGGTTTTTTTTTTTTTTTGGAAAGTGTTTTCTTTTTTTGAAATTTCTGATAAAAAATGTAAAAGAAACTACAAGTCTGTAAAGCTATAAATTTTCTACATATGAAAGCAGAATGAGGCTGGAAAATGTGGTTACGTCTTTTTCTCATTGCAATATGATGGGGTTGTGTTCTGTTTCATAACCAATGGACTTCTGGTAACTTAAGAGAAGACATACACAAGATCACTTAGAATGACAGCCTCTTTGTGGTAGGGTAAATATGCAAATCTGATTCTAGAAGGATGGATTCATGTTTAATCAATGACATAATTATGGAGGACATAGTTCTTCACAAACGAGTATATATGGCAATAGACCTCTCTTTGTTATTCAACCTCAATAAATATGCTTTAGCACTCAATTGGCACCTAATTAACAAATAATTAGAGCCTCAAAGAATATAAATTTACATTTAGTTTAGTTGCATTAGTTAGCTCAATGCCTTTAATACTTTGTTCTTAGTAGCCTTCTACATAGGAATTTTACTACATTTATTCCTTATGCCAAGTGAAATGTCAGGAAGCTAAGAGTTATTAGAGTATTCTAATTGAAATTTGAAAACTAATTAGAATGTGTGTTCCTATTTAGGAGCTGCTGAACTAAAAAGTCTGAAGCAAAAATAAATCACTATATTTATACTGTAACTGTCATATATTCTTAAAATTAAATCCAAACGTGAGACTTGATTTACAACATAACCAAAAATATATGCCAAAGCACTTTAAACTTCTTCAAAAAAGTTGTGAAGATATTTTTGAAACTAAATAGAAATAAAATCTGCTTTTCCTGGGATAAACTAACAAGTAAAATAGCAAGTAGTAGAATTTTAACAACATTATATGGAAAATATGGTAACACTGGCCAATATCAGCAATTTCATTCACAGGAATTGCATGGGATTAAACTTTTGCAAAGAAAAACTTGGCAGGCAAAATTGTCAAACTCTTTCCAGAAATCAACTGACAAAGAAAACACACACACACACACACACACACACACACACACACACAACACACACTCACACACAGAGTCAAGAAAATTCTGGTACCAGTGGGATATCTCCAAACCTTATACAAAGGTATAAAAGCCAAAGACAATATTTGAGAATCTGTGATTATTTGGGTAAATGTTAAAAAATATGCATACATTTTTTAGGAAACAATGGTTATATTTTACAACGTAGGGAGGTATCAATTGGGAGTTGTTTATTTTAGAGATACTCAATGTCTGAATAAAATAGAATCTTCCTCCCTCAAATATGAGAGTTTGCTGCACACGTTTTTACACATAATGTTCAAAGTCACCAAGGAGAGGACTGAGCCTCTTCCTCCAATCCCTAACTATTCTCCATCTACCCAAAAAGCAACAATGTGCTCCAGTCATTTCCTTCTGCCTATGTTGTACCACATAGGAGTTCAATCCAGGCAACAAATACTCACTGAAAGATACCTTCTATGTTACAGGAATTATTCAGTGAACAAAATCCATAGAAATTCCTGACCTTGTGAAGCCCACATCCTAGTGGAAGGGAGAAGCTATTTGTAAAGTAAAACCCAGTTCACGTTTATCCCAGGCTTTCCAAATTGTCATTCATTCACCAAGAAAATGGCCATCACTGGAGCTACAGTGGGACTCTCCAGTTGGAGAGATAGATGATAAACAAGTAAAAATGGGTATAGTTAGATAAAAGAGGACCCTCCTTGACTCTGCAAATGGTATAAGGTGTCAATAAGTTTGTGGCTTTCCTTGTGTTATAGGAAAAGACATAGAAAGTTAGCTTGGGTGGCTGGTGACTTTGTATTTTGTCACCAAAGAGAGTTTTTATTTCCAATGGTGCTGCTCTATAAAACCAGGATTGTGTGGCTGCAGGCAGATCACTTGCCTGAGAAATGTGAAGGGCCCGAGTCGGCTGGGGCAGCAGCTGGTGAAGGAGACAAGGACAAGCTACTACAGTACTCCTGCACTCCTAGAGGCTGTTGGGGCAAAGTGAGTGTGCTCCTGGGGGCCCAGATGGCTGCTGGAGAGGAAACAGACCTCATCAGAGAAGCTAGAGAGTGCCTATCACAGGGTGCCTGAGGAGTGACGATGGAGGAGGTGGGAGACAGTGAGTAATTTTGTATCCAGAGGACTGCAGGTAAGAGTAATTTTGTACCCAGAGGATTGCAGGTCCCTGTCCCTAAAGACTGGGGGACTCTAAGAACTGAATAAACTATCCAGACTATCAACAGACAGAGCTGCCCTGTAACTTTCAAGTCAAAATTGACCTGTGACACTGTCTCATCTCCCTCCCTCCCTCCCTCCCTGTGCTCCAACTTCCCTGGATGGGTGAAGGACTGGGGGGCAGGAGAAAGGGCAGATAGACCTGCTCAGTGAGGAAAGACAGAAGGTGACTACACCCCTTTCTCAGAGCTCTGATCTCCCATGGGTGGGGCGGGGGGGGAACTCAGGATAGGAGTGTGGGTGTATGTGAGGTTTCAAGATGAAACCAAGTTCCAAGTATCGGCTATTGCAAGGCATTTTAATTACTCAGTTAAGGACCTGGATATTTTTTCTCTTTTTATGAAAGGACATCTTTTTTCTTCCTTTCTTCTGGATGTATATCCACTCCTACCACATAATGGGGTGTCTGATTTTATTCGCAATTCATAGTAGCCTTCAGATGAGCTCAGCACACAAGTTTCTCTGGGAAAGAAAGTAACGCAGTCATCGCATTTAGCTAAGTGATGCCCGTGTGGCCTGAAATGGTGAATGTGTCTTCTGAAATACCCGATTTCTACACTGGCAGCAGCTGGTTGATGACAGTGGTGTGTGCACACAGTTAGGAACTAAATTGCTGATATGTTAATTTAGTGTGTCATCGTAATCGATACTGATCGCTCCAGCAAAATCGATCATGCAGTGAATTGTATTGATCTTGAAGGTGACCAGTGACAGATCCTCCCGGACCGGGTTTCAGTGGCTTTGTATGTAGAGACACAGCTCAACCTTCCCTTTCACACAGCTCAAAAATGTCCTGATGCATTTTCAGATCACAAATTGCTATCTCTGAATATTTTCATAAGTATCTCAACTTTAGATTAATATGTTATTGATACAAATTAAGGGAATCATGTGAAATTGTGACAAATAATATGATCTCTCCGAGGCTGAGCACTTGTCACTGGCACATCTGTGTAAGCGTCTCTGGAGCTAGCTTTCATACAGAATCCCGTCAGGAGAACGTGGTAATATCACTTGGAGAGAACTGCCAAGGAAGTTCACTCACAGATTCCCACATCCTCTGGCAAAGTGCTGCCTGACTTTGAGCTGACCTTGAAATTTATGGTCTGGCACAAATAGTCATTAAACTGGGAACAGCTTGTGTAATGTCTTGATAGCAAACGGTACCCAGAAATGTGTTAGCAGTGGAAAGAATTAAAAATATCCAATTTAGTTTTAATTCTGGAGTGGAGAATAGCCTGTGATTTTGAGAAGTAGTCACAAAGTTGAATGCCAATTCTAAGGGAAAAGAACAATGTTTGTGATCTTCTAAGTGTACTTAAAACAGAGACTAGAAACTGGCTGATTGTTCTGATTTAGCTGTGAACAGCTGGTAGGCATGACAGTAGTGCAGTAACTTTTATCATGTCTCTTGTTGTAAATTTATGAATTGGTCCTTTCTCCCTAGCTCTGTGGAGCAAAGGGAAGTCGGCTTATGCTTATCAGATATGTGAATGGGACACCACGCCCTCTTAATGGCAGCATATCTGAGGCTGGGGGCAATTTGTACCCTCATTACACAAAGAGTCGTAAAATTTAAATTGGGCCCGAGGTAGCACAAGTTAATCTTTATCCCCTGAGTTCCCTGAAAATGTCTAGGCTATATACAATGTAGTATTTGGTTAGTATCTCATAAAGTATATGAAAATTTGGTTAGCAGACGATAAATATTACATACAATAACAGAACTTCAAGATTATCTGTATAACATGAATAATACTAACCTATTAAAAAGAAGATGTAATTGGATGATTAACCATACATGAGAAGAGTCTGCCAGGTAAACTTGCCAGAACCACAGTCCCTGGTCATTATTTATGTAAGAGCAGCAATTGATTACCAGCAGTGTGTACTCTACTCAACGGAAGGAAATCTATGATGTGGCCTGGAATGAATGGGTAAGAGGACTCAATCAGGTTTCCTCTTTCTGACATTCCTACTGGACCTGGGGAAGGAATCAGCTAGGTGGAAGCCTAGAGAGTCACAAAGGGGCAGAGAGGAGCCAAGTGGCTTAATGGTCTACACCAAGGGTGAAGATCCATGAATTCCTGCTATTCAGCTCTCTAGAGCTATTTTAGGTCTAGAAATGCCTTTAACTTCCAACTTCCTTGTGGCTCAGCCTTATCATTGGATTTTTAAAGAGATTTCTAAAAGATCTTGAAGGAATTACTAGCAGAAAATATATATCATAAAGATGAGGGCAGAAAAGTGAAAGGAAATACTTTGTTGTTTGCCATTTTCACTTCTTATGGAACTGCAGTTCTGTGTAAAGAAAGCCTATACTTTATTGGGCACAGCATCTCTATAATTTATGTCCATAAGTTTGGCCTCCCAAGAATTAGTTTATAAAGACAGATCTCCAGAACCTGTCTCACTGGACTCGGCATCTCCTGGGTGTTTCACAGGACTATATTTTTAAGATAGACAATTCCCCCAGACAATCCTGATGTCTATCATCAGCCAGATTTGAGTCCTGACATTGTCTACTCTCTGATTTTGCAGACAAGAAGCTTGAGGCACAGTGTCTCAGATGCCAAGATTCAACTGCATGATTAAAATGTAGAAGAACCTTAGCGGCACTAGCATTTCCTTTCTTGAGTGTTTTTTCCAACCACCGATTTGGTTTCCATACAGATATCTGGAATCCTTATTAGCAGAATTGACTAGAATTTATTATGTCGGTAGTACACTTTTTCGGTTCTGCTATTATCCTACCCGTAATCAAAGCTGCAAAAATGGAAAATGCCAAGAGATTTACACTCTCAAAGAAATGCTAGAAATCAAGTACTCTTCAGTAAAGTTGGTTTATGACCGTAGGAAAGCATAGAGAAGGCTCTGGAAAGGATCTGGAATGTTAAATTATATGTTAAATTTATAAAGAAATTCTAGACCTTAAAACACTTCTGTATAGAGGATATTACCAAATGAATGCAAAGGTATTATAAACCAGTGTTATTCTGCAATTGTACCAAAGCTGAAAATCTGGGAGTTGTTTTAAAACCACAGTAAAGCATTTATGATGGGAATATTCTTTAAATAACCATCTTATTTTTGCTTTCAAGCTATTTCTGTAAATATTTTTAGCCAAAGCCTATTTCTGCCTTTTTAAACAGTTTGTCATCACAGTTGTTTGGCCCATACACTAAATCTTTTCTTCAAATCTGTTGATTTGCTTTCTTTATAATAGGTTTCCCCCAGCCCACGAGGTTGGAATGATTCAGTAGATGTAGCCTGGTTTCCACCTTCCAGATCACCTTGTCAAAGGCTTATTGAAGCATAGAAAAGAATGCAAGTTTAGATATAAGTAGAAAAGTTTAAGATTGGCATAATGAAGGAACACGTGTGTCAGTGAATGTGTTGGAATTCTCTGTTGCTATTCTCATGAAGGAAATTTTGCACATTCGCATGAAATAAAAATGTATCAAAGCTGAGAATTGCCTTTGGTTGGGAAGAGATTAGTCCAGCTCCTTCATATTTTCCACAAATTGGGCATTCAATCATACTCTCCTGAAAAGGTGGGACATTGAAGAGAACATTCCATTCCATTTACTTCTTCCTCCTTGAGAACAAAGGGGTGGTAATTCTGATTGGTTAGCACTTGATATTCACTGGGCATATTTTTTATTGTGGCTAGGTCAGTCCCTCAAAGGGAAATGAAGGTGGATATCTCCCTGGTTCTTACTGGAATTACTTTTATTCTAGATTTTCCTAGTGGCAAGTAACAAGCTTTTGTGTATGTATATGTAAGTTGTGCTGAGTGTCTGAAACTTGCCTGTTAGGAGAGAAAAGTAACCAATTCAAAGCAGCACAAGCGCTGTGCTAGGCAATGTTCTAAATGCATTCCAAAAATAAGCTCATTTATCCTCACAGCAACTCGATAAGGTAGGTACTATTATTATCCTTATTTTATGGATGAAGAAACTGAGTCAGAATGATTTGTCCAGGGTTTGAAAGTTAGAGGGCTGTAAAACCGGGTTTAAAACCAGGTAGTCAGGATTTCTAGAAAGGGTGTGTGAGGAGCTCAGTGAAAACTTCCCCCCAACAGAGAGACGGCTGTTAAACTAGTCAGAATTAGTAAAGACATTCATTGTTTCTAGAGATTGATCCAAGGGTTTACAAAAACTAGGAGGCATTATTCATCAAAACTGATGGAACTCTGTGTGAACAAGTAAGAAGCCCAGCATTCAGGAGGGGCTGTACCCCCAGTTCTGTGTCACAGAGCTTCCAGTCCAGGAAGGGCTCTGCAGATATTCTAGACAATGTCTTAATATCCCTCTACCTTGGGAGCCTGGGTGGCTCAGTGAGTTAAGCTTCTGCCTTCGGCTCAGGTTGTGATCCCAGAATCCCAGGATCTAGTCCCAGGATCCAATCCCAGGATCCAGTCTCAGGAGTGAGCCCCGCATTGGGCTCCCCGCTCAGCAGGGAGTCTTCTTCTCCCTCTCCCACTCCTCCTGCTCATGTTCTCTCTCTCTCTCTCTCTCTCTCTCAAATAAACGAATAAAATCTTTCAAAAAATATATTCCTCTACCTTCATCTCCTGCTCTGTAAGGGAGTCTGGCAGGGCAGCTGAGGAAGAGTGACCATTTTCCCAGAGTTCTGTGTCACTATGCCTGGTAGATTTGCAGCCTGTTAAGATCCATAGATCCCACAAAGCTCAGCCCTGGGCTATAGAAGTTGTGTACTGGCTGTCATTCATTTCTGTCTCCCTCCCCCCAGCTCCTGTTCTGGAGTACAGAGGCTTTGCCAGAAGAGAGTAAACTGAGCCTCAAGAATGGCAGCACCCTGCCTATGCCAAGTTTGACAATTGAACTAAAGTGAGTGACTTAACTGGTAATTCTGGTATTTAGATAAAGCCTATCTCAATCACACTTGGATTGAATTGGCTTCTTTATAGTGTGCCCACTGCCATTCAATCCACCAAGTATGCCTTTGACATTACTCCCTGTGGACTATCTTACTTGTTAAAATCATGAGAGAAGATCACATTTATTGACTTCTTATCCTAACACTTAGTACATTTCTTATTTTAGTGTCAAATCACCATTAAAGATTTCAGACCAAGACAAATGAAATAGTTATATATTAACTCACATAAGTAGTCAAGAGCTTCATAAAATGAAACAAGAAGGGGAAACGCTGATTAGGCTTAAGGTTTTCATTTTTTCTCAAAATGAATTCAGTGTTTTGAATAAAAAAAGCCTGATTGTGCCACTTGGTAGAAAATGAAGTGATCTCTCTGTGATTAATTCCGGTTTTATTTGGTCAATAAGGTAGTCATTGTAGTATTGGGAAGGTATTATTACAAGTTGGTCTTGTTTGTTGCACATTTTATTTATTGGCTATGAGTTATCATAGCTAGTTTTTCCTAGCTACTTGTAGCCAGGCAAACTATATCAGTCATAAATTTTATCACAATTAATAAAGACCTTTAAGTAGGGTGAAAATCACATATGATTTAAATAAATATATGTAGTAGATGCTTTTTGGGATTCCTAATGTAGTTATTAAGAAACCTGCACTCGCAGAGAACCCAAACTCCAGTTTATTTAAGGCAAACACATTTACAATTCTGTAGTTACTAGCTTTCACTTTAATGGGCCTTTGTAGTTAGATGTGGACATGAATAAAAAAAAGGAGCAAAGCCGCATAAGGATTGACCTGAGTCCTACGTGAAAGGGCATATGGCCTTCAGCTTATTTGGACAACAGAGAAACTAATCTACAGACAGGTGTTGGGTGATGAAATCTGATGAATGGCAAGACACCCAGAAAGCAAGTGGCTGCAAAGAAGCAAGGGGTACTTGGGATAGACATTTGTAACCAGATTAAGAAATAATTCCAAATTTAACAAATAGTCACAAAAGTAATTGAGAAAGTGGAAAACAGTTTGGCAGTTCCTCTAAAAGTTAAACATGGAATTACCATATGACCCAGCAATTCTACTCCAAGGGATATGTTTAAGAGAATTGAAACCAAGAGTTCAATAAAAAAAAAACCTGTATGTGAATGGTCATTGCAACATTATTCATAATAACTGGAAAGTGGAGGTAATTCAAACACCCATCAACTAATGAGTAGATAAATAAAATATGGTATATACGTATAATAAAATATTATTTAGCCATAACCAGGAATGAAGGATTCGTAGATGCTTACAACAGGGACGAATCTTGACTACATTGTGCTAAGTGAAAACAGCCGGACATGGAAGTTCACCAACTGTAGGATTCTAGTTATATGAAATGTTCAGACTAGGCAAACCCACAGGGACAGAACACAGACCAGTGGTGGTAAGGGACTAGAGGAAGGAGAGTGTGGAACGAATATGGGGTTTGTTTTAGTGGTGATAAAAATGTAAAAATCAGGTAAAACTCAGGCAGACACGATGGTTGCACAATATTGTGAATGTAATGGAAGTCACTGAGTTACACACATTAAAATTGTTAAATGATGAATTTTGTTACAAGAATTATGCCTTAGTTATGTGTAAAAAAATAAATAAATAAAAATAAGTACTCAGTATACTAAGAGGAAGTATTTTCAGCCTTCTGTGCCTGGAGTAGAGGATCCACTGGACAAGTGGGTGCCGGGTGGTGAAGGGAAATCAGTCTTCATCATGTGGACTTGAAATAGACCTTCTGTCACATGGAGCTGTGAAGGGTAAGGAGATGTGTCTGCTGCCTGCCCTTCCAGACTTGAACTGTAGCTCAACTGGCAGAGAGAAATGCATGGTAAGGTCTCTTCTCCTTGGAGCAAAGCTGCATTTTACTGGCCTAGAGGGGGAGAGATGGGAGTAGGTTGTGGTTTAAATGTTACAGATTGTCACTGTTTCCCATTTGCTGTATGTCCTTAAGACAAATTCCAGACATTAAAGGTTTTTTTTTCATAATTTTCACCAGTTAAATAATTGTTTATCACCAAGCTTTTCACATCACCATATTGTAAGTCACAATCTGTCTTTATTCTTAAATAGCAAAAACAAAGAGCAAACTGGTAAGATTGTGAATAGAGGTTTTGCACAGGAACTTTTAAGTATTTCATGGTTCCATTCTTTCAATGATGTCAAATTTATCTTTTGAAAGGGCTAAATAAGTATTTCTGTGACTCATTTCAAAATAAAAGTTAGAAGTGATGAATTCTCTTTCACACTTTTCTTGGAATAGACAAAAATAATCATTAAATATAAGTGAGAATTCTGAACATACAAAGAGAAATTCGACAAAAGATTTTCCAAAAACAGCATATTTTCGGATAAGAATGTTTGCTATTGCAAAATATATCAGTATTCCCCAAATTAAACTGTAATCTCATTCACAATCACAAAATGATTTTTATGGATCATGATGAGCTGATAGCAAAATTTATTTATTAAAAAAATGTGTGAGAATAGCCAAGGAACTGAAAAGGGAAAGCAAAAGAGGAAGGTTTTTTTCATATCACATAGAAAAACATTGTAGAGCTATAGAATTAAAATAATGTGAATTAATGAGGGAATAGGTAACTAGGACAATGCATCCAAATACAGATGATAAAGATGATATTCACACTATGGGGCAAAGAATAGACAATTTAATAAGTGATGGTAGGAAAAGGGATTATCCCTATGGAAACAACAAAATGGAACTTTGTTATCTATATAATGTCTAAATAGAAAAAAATTGACAAAGCAGGAAAAAACATCCAGTGGAAAAAAGACAGTCTCTTCAATAAGTGGTGCTGGGAAAATTGGACGGCTATATGCAAAAGAATGAAACTTGACCACTCTCTCACACCCATACACAAAGATAAACTCCAAATGGATGAAAGACCTCGATGTGAGACAGGAATCCATCAAAATCATAGAGGAGAACAGAGGTTGCAACCTCTTTGACATCAGCCACAGAAACATTTTTCATGACACATCTCCAAAGGTAAGAGAAACAAAAGAAAAAATGAACTTGTGGGACTTCATCAAGATCAAAAGCTTCTGCACAGCCAAGGAAACGGTCAAAAAAACTAGGAGGCAGCCCACGGAATGGGAGAAGATATTTGCAAATGACACTACAGATAAAAGACTAGTATCCAAGATCTACAAAGAACTTCTCAAACTCAATACACGAGAAACAAATAATCAAATCAAAAAATGGGCAGAAGATATGAACAGACACTTTTCCAATGAAGACATACAAATGGCTAACAGACACATGAAAACATGTTCAAAATCATTAGCCATCAGGGAAATTCAAATCAAAGCCACCTTGAGATACCACTTAACACCAGTTAGAATGGCAAGAATTGACAAGGCAGGAAACAACAAATGTTGGAGAGGATGTGGAGAAAGGGGATCCCTCTTACACTGTTTTTGGGAATGCAAATTGGTACAGCCACTTTGGAAAACAGTGTGGAGGTCCCTTAAAAAGTTAAAAATAGAGCTACCCTATGATCCAGCAATTGCACTACTGGGTATTTACCCCAAAGATACAGATGTAGTGAAGAGAAGGGCCATAGGCACCCCAATGTTCATAGCAGCATTGTCCACAATAGCTAAAATGTGGAAGGAGCCAAGATGCCCTTCAAAAGATAACTGGATTAAGAAGATGTGGTCCATATATACAATGGAATATTACTCAGTCATCAGAAAGAATGATTACCCAACATTTGCAGCAACATGGATGGGACTGGAGGAAATCATGCTAAGTGAAGTAAGTCAAGCAGAGAAAGTTAATTATCATATGGTTTCACTCATTCATGGAACGTAAGAAATAGGAAGATCGGTAGGAGAAGGAAGGGAAGAATGGGGGGGGTAAACAGAAGGTGGAATGAACCATGAGAGACTGTGGACTCTGGGAAACAAACTGAGGGCTTCAGAGGGGAGGGGGGAGGGGATTGGGATAGGCCGGTGATGGGTATTAAGGAGGGCACATATTGCATGGTGCACTGGGTGTTATACGCAAATAATGAATCATGGAACATTACATCAAAAACTGGGGATGTACTGTATGGTGACTAACAACAAAATAAAAATTATTTAAAAAAAAAAGAAAGTGTGAGTTCCGATTTTTTTCCTCAGGTGTTTGTTCCTGTCTATCAGATTGATTGCCTTTTTATTACTGAGTTGTAGTTTTTTAATATACACAAAGGAAAAAAATACTTTGTCAGAAATATTTTTTTTATTTTATTTTATTTTAATTCCAGTATAGTTAACATGCAATGTTATATTAGTTTCAAATAATGTGTTTTGAAAATATTTTCTCCTTGTGCATGGTTTGTCTTTTCATTTTCTTAATGGCATCTTTGAAGTGCAAAATTCTTTAATTTCTATGAAATCCAATTTACTAATTGTTTTCTTTTACCATCTTCGCTTAATATGTCCTATGTAAGAAATTTTTGCCAAATCCGAGATCATTTAGTTATTCTTCGGAAGTTTTACAGTTTCAGCTCTGAAATCTAGAGCTATGCCTCATTTTGAGCTAATTTTTATGTGTAAATTTAGGTAATAGCTGAGCGTATTTTTTTCCTTTGCATATGGCTATTCAAACATTTCACAAATTTGTTAAAAATTTTATATCCTTCCACATAAGATTACGTATGCACAAGTGTCAAAAATCAGTTGTCTACATGTGTATGGGTTTGTTTATGGTCTCTATTCTATTCCATCAATCTATTTGTCTAACATGATGATAATACCATGATACATTGATTAAAAACTTTATTATAATTGGTAGTTTAGCTTTACAAATTTATCTTTTTTCTGTTTTCTTTCCTTTTTTTTTTTTTTTTTTTTTTTTTTTAGTAATCTCTATCCCTGACATGGGAATTGGACTCACAATTAAAGATATCCTGAATAAGATCCTGGAATTAAAGGATAAATTATGCAAAAATTAAGGAAATCCTAATAAATCTTACTAAACTATGGACTTTAGTTAATAATGTGTCTTTAGCTGTCATGTCTCTTTAGTTTCCTTTTGGCTGTGACAATTTCTTAGACACTTCTTGTTTTTGATAATTTGATAGCTTTGAAGAGTATTGGTCAGGTATATTGTCGGATGCCCTTTGTTGTAATTTGTCTGAGGTTTGATTGGTCTGGGGTTATAGGTGTTTGGGGGGACAATCATGGAGATAAAGTGCCATTTTTGTCATCTCATAAGGATATACGCTATAAATATGATTTATAAATATTGATACTGACTGATTGCCTGATTAAAGTAGTGTTTTTCAGGTTTCTCTACTATCGAGTTATTCTTCTTTTCAGACTGTACTTTTTGAAAGGAAGCCATATCTCCTCTCATTTAGAAAGAAGTATCCACATAATTTATTTGGGATACTTATGAATGACAGATTTGTCACTTCTCCCCCACTTATTAATTTCTTCAACCATGCATGTATGACGATATGGCCTCATGGATATTTATTTTACTTTGAGTTATACTCCAATACTACTTTATTAATTTAGTTACTGAAATTGTTTCAGCTTTGGCCACTGAGGGGGGAATCTTTCAGTTGATGACTATGTTTCTTTGACACATCCCGTTTATATAAATTTACTTTTTAAGCATTTACTTAGTGATGTCTCAGTAGTACAAAATGTTTCAGACTCAACTTGCATATTTCCTGCTTCAGTCCTAGAATCAGTCACTTCTCCAGGAAGCCTGGGTTCATTTTATTCAAGAGTGATATTTAAAACTCAGATCTGGGTGCTAAGTATGCTTGTTGCTAAAGTTCATGCCAACAAATTCAGCAATGTACATGACTTAGATAAATTCAAAGATCCAAATTATCAAAGAAACAGATAACTTGAATAATTCTACCTATTATAGAAATTAAATTCCTTATTAATTAAGCTTTCAGAAAGAAATCTTTAGTTCTGAATGGCTACCATATATATACTGAAGAAATAATATCAGTTCAGAGGTGCCTTGGTGGCTCAGTTGGTTAAGCACCAGACTCTTGGTTTCAGGTCATGATCTCAGGATCCTGAGGTAGAGCCCTGTGCTAGCCTCTATGCTCAGTGTGGAGTCAGCTTGAGATTTTTCCCCCCTTCCTTTTCCTCCCCCTGTGCTCTTCCCCCCACTCCCTTGCACACACAATCTCTCTCTAAAATAAATAAATAAATACATACATAAATAAATTCTTTAAAAAAAAGAAAGAAAGAATACCAACTCTATACAAAATCTTCCAGAATATAGGAGATGAGGGAACACTTCCCAACTTATTTTGAGGCCAGCATTAAAACTGTTCACAATATTCTCTTTTTAATCCTTTTAATAGCTGTAGACCTGTAGTAATGTCCTTTCTTTCATTCCTGATATTGGTAATTTGTGCCTTCTTGTTTTTTGATCATCAATCTGACTAGATTTTTATCAGTGATACAGTTTTTCCTCCTATTGGTTTTCTCTGCTGTGTAGTAAAGAATTAATCTCACTCAGAAGGAGGTCTGGCCTTGATCTTAGGCTATTGGGATAGATAGTTCCCAAGAATATCCTGCCTGGTAGGAATGTCTGTTTGTCTTGGGGCTTTGGCCACCAAAGAGTCTAACAGTGATCTACAGTGGGGCTTTGGGCCTTGTGGTGTCTGCCTGCCCTCTGAAGAAACTGGAAACTCTAAGGATAATACTTAGAAGTATTCTAGGAAGGCCTAGACCAAAGGAGAGCCATGTGGGCGGTAGGTAATTGAACCTTAATGAACACTCTGGACACCTAGGCTCAGGTGAACTCCTCTGGTGGGCAATACTCTTTGCGTATTGCTTTACACTGATGCTGGGAAGGTAACATGCAACATGTCCATGACTCTATAGGGAGAGAAAAACATGAAAGCTCCGCATTTCTTAGTTGAGGGTAATTTATATCTGAGTCATGAATTTGAGCCCCATGTGTGGTGCAGTTTACTTAAGAAGTATTTTTAAAAAATATTTTCTAATCCACCTTGAATTTTTTCTGTAATCTGTGGATTATATATTAGCTAGCTGCTTAATTTGCAAATATTTGTGTATTTCCTAATATCCATCTGTTGTTTTTTTTTTAATTAATTTTCTCGTGGTTAAACTGTTATTTCCATTATTTTAATCCTCTTAAGTTTATTAAGACTTATTTTATGATCCAGAATTTGGTCTTTCCTGGTGAATGGATTGACTCTGTGATCATTATAAAAAGTCCCTTTTTATCTCTACTAACATTTTTATTTTAAAGTCTATTTTGTCTTATATTTTTATAGCTACTCCAGCTCTCTGTTATAACTTGCATGGTATATCTTTTAACATCCTCCTACTTCAGCTTATTTGTACATTTGAATCCAAAATGTGCCTCCTATAGAGAGTATGTAGTTTGATATTGTTTTTTATCCAGTTTTATTTAGTCTGACAATCTCTGCCTTTTGGTTGAATTGTTTAATCCATTCACATTTCATATTATTATTGATATTGTTGGATTTACATTTCTCATTTTATTTTTTCCTACATGCCTTATGTCTGTTTTGCTACTTTAGTCTTCGTTTACTGCATTAAGTGAATATTATCTAATGTAACATTTTAACTTTTTAATCATTTCACTATATTTTTAAAATTATTTACTTAGTGGTTGCTATAAGACTTAACATGTATATCCGAATTTATCAGAATCTGCTTCAGATTTATACTAACTAAATTCCAGTGTGATCTACAAATGTGACACCATTATAACTCTACACCCTTACACTTTTTTGTGATATTATTATTATATATATCCTATCATTTTGTGTTACAAACCCAAATATACATATTACTTTACATAATTTTATGTGGGTTACAAAAATTTAGAAACAACAAATGTAATATTTTGATATCCAAAAATTCATTAGCCCCCAAATCTTCCTCCTCTGTCATTGCATGCTTTCACCAATGACAAAATCACATCAGCAGGATGATGTCAGGTATCACCTCTGACTCTTTTTCTTCATTTCCCATAATACACTAGTCAGTAAGCCCAGATGATGTCACCACTACATACTAGAACCTTAGTTCAAACTTTGTCTTCACTAAACAATAGCTTCAGCCTTATGCTTATCACCAGTTCCTCCTCCACATTGCCAACTCAGTTTTTTTCTAGAGCAAAAATCTCATTAAATTAGTCTCTTATCTATAAACCTAAACACTTTAGCATGATATATATATACATAATATAATATGATATATTATTATGTATTACATATGCCTAATATATAAAAATATAAATAATATATACATATATGCATAATATATGTACATATATACATAATATATACACATATAAACATAATGTATATATGTGTATATACACCATATATACATAATGTATATATGTATATATACATAATGTATATATGTATATATACATAATGTATATATGGTGTATATACACATATATATAACGTATATATGTATATATACACATTATACACACACACGCACACACACGATGTACTCTGTCAAGAATCTTAGCTCTCACACACTCCATTCTCTTTCTGCCTGCAATAATCTGACCCAATTCTCTGCTGGTGGGCTCTTCCACATGTGTCTTCTCTCTTTGTTTATAATTGACTCAAGCCTTCATTCTATCCTTTATATTTTAATAATCACTTGTAAATGTATCCATTACAACATTTACTATTTTGAATTACAATTGTATATTTGTAAATTTATCTTCTTTCCTCCCAACCTCACCTTATGCTCTGAACATGCTCAGGCCCAAGACACTATATAATTCATCTTGGAATGCCAAGAAGTTGGTGTTCAATAGATATTTGTTGAAATGGATACATTATCTAGTTAATTTAAAGACAATATAAACAAATGTTGTCTTTCTAATGTTACTCTGTCATGGTGAGACACTGAGGATATTTGCACTTCTTTGAAAAGGATTATATCCTGCCAGATATTTATTAAAATTCTTCCCTGAAAATGCCTCCTAGGTCTTATGATTTTATGTCTATATTCTATCTCTCTGCCAAGTTAATTACTGATTAACCTAAGATTACAATAGCTTCAACCTGCAATCTTAAATAAAATGGCATTAGATAAAGCAATACATAGGCTTATATTTTCTATAATCATGTGTAATGATTTCATAATTGGGCTATGCTAATAGAAACTAGATTGAGATGGGATGCTAGCACTATTTGCAACAAAAGAAATAAGGATCTCAACCGGGATATACGATGCTGAATTTTACAAAATCAAGAAAAAGCATTGACTAGCCATGAATTGGAGTGCAGAAAGTTCTACATATTAACATAAGCAAAATGAGTTTTCTGGCCTTAGGCATCGAATTCAATCATTTCATCTCTCCAAGTAGCTCTTTCTCTATTTTAATATCCCCACAGGCACACACTCACAAGGATAGAAATGATGGAAGTGATTTTGAATTTTAAATCCAAATCAAAGTCTAAATGGAGTACAGAATACAATATTTAGCATACCAGGCTTAGCATCCTAGCTCTTAAGTCTCAGAAAATGAAAGACCTGTTTAAAAATTATGATAGAATAATGTTTGGTTATTGAAGTTCCCAATATAATCTGGCCGTTGAATTTTAGGCAACAGACCCAACTGTGGAAATTGATCAATATACATTAAAATATCATTTTTATTTCAAATACTATAATTAGTACAATACTGTTAGTTTAGCTCTCTTAGTACAAGTTAACTGATTATTACATAAAGAGAATCTGTGTGATAAGTTTATTTAGTAAAAAAATAATAAATGAAGGCATGAACATAACTGACAAATGTATGCTATATAAAACAAAAGATAAAAAAGTATGCACAAGCAAGAGGAGCATTTAACTAAATATTTATAGTATCTTAAATTAGGTATGACATTAGATTATATGTATGTCCAGTTGCATCAGAAACTGGAACAGAAATTAAAAGGCTCATCCCTTATGTCAAATTAGGTGGTGTCTAGACTTGTAATGTCATGAAATTAACTCACTTTAAACACTACCAGCAGGTTAATCTAATTAAATATAACTATTAAAAAGTTACTTCACTCCTGAAAAAAATTTGGTAGTTTCCCACTACATAGGATAATGTTAGTATTTAAAGCCATCCAATCATTTCAGTGGCTAGAACCTTGTACCCCATCTCTTTTCCATTGCCTCATCTTCAGGGATTTTATGTATGAGGTTAATTAATAAACTACTAAGTAGGAGCAAGAAGTTGGGAACTTTGCAAACAAGAAAATGACATCTGTTTCCAAATAGAGGATAAAAGCCAAAGGAAGAACAAAGAATCAATACTAAACACAGCATCTTTCTGATTAGGGACTGAGAACACATCATGAACTTATGTTCCAGAATCCAAGCAATAGCATTTCTATCATTATTCAGATTTCTCCTTCAACAGCCAAAAACCCGTCCCTGACACTGCCCACATTTCCATGTTTAGGTGCCAGAATCTGAAAGTTTTCCATGCAGGTAGTATATTTGGGAGTGATCCCAAGAAGAAAGATGAGTTACCAGGGGAGTCAGATATGGAAGAAGGGAAAGACAATAAAAGGATTCATCATCTTGTTGGATATTGCTGAAGACCATTGGTGTTCAATTTCACCATGACTTTGTCATGGCCTTGTGAAATATGTCACCAAAGTTTCCTCTGAGGGACCCAAGCCAGAAGCACTTAGCCATCAGCTCAGCATGGTAGACCTTCTGGGGTAATATACCTACACTTTTGAGTTATCCATGCTCCAGAGCCGGAAGGATCCTGTAGGTGCCCTGAAACTTGACGTCAGGGGATCCCCAGGGGAGGGAGGGGCAAACAAAAATGTCTGTGTAAAGCTGGTCAGCATCTGTGCAGAAACTGGCTGCCACATCAGTGATTGAAGTAAGAGGTGGGGTCGAGAGAGGCCAATGCCAGGGCTAGAGTGAGCACATTAGGTACCCATCACCTGTTGTTAAGGATGTCCAAGCTGATGTGCAGCTGACAACTGAAAACAACTCAGTCTACATTTGGATATGTAGATCTCTTCATAACGGCTAAGAAAATGTGGCCTCAGTTAGCACCCGCTCTATTAGTTGTGCTGGACTAATTACAAATACTAACAAAATTATTGTATTAATGAATATAAATTTTGACATTCAGAGCTGGGCCTAACCTACCTAGTAATAGGATCTGAATCCATGTTTAGGGTGGGAAGCTGTGTAATAGAAGCGGAGGCATTAGTCACATTCCACTGCAATGTTTGTATCCTCTCGAAATGTTTATGCTAAAGCTTCATTCCAGTGTGATAGTAGCCCAGAAGTGGGCTCTCACCAGACACCAGATCTGCCGGCACCTTGATTTCCAATGTCCAGCCTTCACACTTGGAGAAATAGTTTATCATTTAAACCACCCACCCTGTGGTATCTTGTTATAACCCAAACTGACTAAGATACCTACCTATCATTATTATATGATTATGAAGAGGTGACCTCATTTTTAAATGAAGAAAATTCCAGGGCACCTGGGTGGCTCAGTTGGTTAAGTGGCTAACTCTGGGTTTTGTCTCAGGTCATGATCTCAGGGTCCTGGGATCAAGCACTGCATCAGGCTTTGCTCTCAGTGGGGAGTCTGCTTATGAATTCTCTCTCCCTCTGCCCTTCCCCCCCCATGCTCATTCTTTCTAAGATAGATAGATAGATAGATAGATAAATAAATAAATAAATAAATAAATAAATAAATAAATCTTTTTTTAAAAAATGGAGGAAATATCTTCTACTAGCTAAAGGTTGTGTGGGGGCAATAACATCTGGAAATTTTCTTGAGGATTTAATAAAATAGCATCAAAAATAGTTCTTACAGCTCAATAAATGACATTTGGTATTAGTATGATTGTAAATAGTTGCATCATAATAAAGATTAAAAGAAAATTATTTATTTATTTATTTTTAAGATTTTATTTATTTGAGAGAAAGAGATCATGAGAGGGAGAAGCCAACTCCCTACTGATCAGGAAGCCCTATGTGGGATTGGATCCCAGGACCCTGGGATCATGACCGGAGCTGAAGGCAGACACTTTACTGACTGAGCCACCCAAGCACCCTTAAAGAAAATAATTTAAGCAAAATATATAATTCTTTTTTATAAACATTGTGTAAGAAACACTATCTTAGTCAAATCTAGGAAGACCTTGGATTTTAATGTCTTTGAGGGAGAACCTGAGAAAAAAATGCACGAATGCGATGCCATGCAAATATTAAATGTAGCTGTCTACATGTATCTATCAGTATTCATTTCTTCATTTACTTATTCATTCAACCAATGTTCATATTTACCACTTACTGGACACTGTGTAGGTGCCAATCAGTGGCGAACAGATTCTGACCTCTTGGGGCTTATAGTTTAAAGGGGGAGGGAGACAGATGTTAAATAATCACACAGTGTATAATTTATTACAAAAAGCAATATGAAGGATGGTGGTGTGCACTGTTGAATACTGTACAGGAAATAGAGGGAAGACCTCCTGGAGGAAGTGACATGTCAGCTGAACCTATAGAATTGACTTCCCATTTTATTATGGGAAATTATATTTTTTAACTTTTGCCAAAGCTAAGCACAATAATTTGTTGATGTAATTTGCATTGCCTTGTTTAATAATGTAATAGAGTTTTTCTCCTTTATTGACTGGTTTCTTCTAATTGTTAGAAGATTATGCATCCTTTGTTAATTTTTCTCATATTTTTGCATTTTTCCCTATTATATAATATAGTTTTTCTTTTTAATATGTAAGTAGTCCTTATATATTCTTTGTATTTTTTATGTGAGTTGAAAATAATTTTTTTTTGCTTTTTCTGTCACTTCACTTCTAAAATCATGTATGGCAGTTTTTGCCATGCAGAAAATTTTAAGGTATGTGCAGTTGACTGTATCAATATATTATTTATGATTTTCCACTGTGTTTTGTTATCAAAGACCTTCGTTTTTCCTGAGGTTATAAAAATTTTCTCCCAGTTTTTTTCAATGTTTATAATTTGAGGTATTTATATTTATTTTTTTAATAATAATTTTTATATTGTTATCTTAGTCACCATACAGTACATTCCCAGTTTTTGATGTAATGTTCCATGATTCATTATTTGCGTATAACACCCAGTGCACCATGCTATATGTGCCCTCCCTACTACCCATCACCAGCCTATCCCAATCCCCCACCTCCCTCCCCTCTGAAGCCCTCAGTTTGTTTCCCAGAGTCCACAGTCTCTCATGGTTCATTCCACCTTCTGTTTACCCCCCCGCTCATTCTTCCCTTCCTTATCCTACCGATCTTCCTATTTCTTACGTTCCATGAATGAGTGAAACCATATGATAATTAACTTTCTCTGCTTGACTTACTTCACTTAGCATGATCTCCTCCAGTCCCGTCCATGTTGCTGCAAATGTTGGGTAATCATTCTTTCTGATGACTGAGTAATATTCCATTGTATATATGGACCACATCTTCTTAATCCAGTCATCTGTTGAAGGGCATCTTGGCTCCTTCTACAATTTAGCTATTGTGGACAATGCTGCTATGAACATTGGGGTGCCTATGGCCCTTCTCTTCACTACATCTGTATCTTTGGGGTAAATACCCAGTAGTGCAATTGCTGGATCATAGGGTAGCTCTATTTTTAACTTTTTAAGGGACCTCCACACTGTTTTCCAAAGTGGCTGTACCAACTTGCATTCCCAAAAACAGTGTAAGAGGGATTCCCTTTCTCCACATCCTCTCCAACATTTGTTGTTTCCTGCCTTGTCAATTCTTGCCATTCTAACTGGTGTTAAGTGGTATCTCAAGGTGGCTTTGATTTGAATTTCCCTGATGACTAATGATTTTGAACATGTTTTCATGTGTCTGTTAGCCATTTGTATGTCTTCATTGGAAAAGTGTCTGTTCATATCTTCTGCCCATTTTTTGATTTGATTATTTGTTTCTCGTGTATTGAGTTTGAGAAGTTCTTTGTAGATCTTGGATACTAGTCTTTTATCTGTAGTGTCATTTGCAAATATCTTCTCCCATTCCGTGGGCTGCCTCCTAGTTTTTTGACCGTTTCCTTGGCTGTGCAGAAGATTTTGATCTTGATGAAGTCCCACAAGTTCATTTTTTCTTTTGTTTCTCTTACCTTTGGAGATGTGTCATGAAAAATGTTTCTGTGGCTGATGTCAAAGAGGTTGCAACCTCTGTTCTCCTCTATGATTTTGATGGATTCCTGTCTCACATCGAGGTCTTTCATCCATTTGGAGTTTATCTTTGTGTATGGGTGTGAGAGAGTGGTCAAGTTTCATTCTTTTGCATATAGCTGTCCAATTTTCCCAGCACCACTTATTGAAGAGACTATCTTTTTTCCACTGGATGTTTTTTCCTGCTTTGTCAAAGATTAGTTGCTCAAAAAGCTGAGGGTCTATTTCTGGGTTCTCTATTCTGTTCCTTTGGTCTATGTGTCTGTTTTTGTGCCAGTACCATGCTGTCTTTGTGATCACAGCTTTGTAGTATAGCTTGAAATCCAGCAACGTGATGCCCCCAGTTTTGTTTTTCCTTTTCAACAATTCCTTGGCGATTCAGGGCCTTTTGTGGTTCCTCACAAATTTAAGGGCTGTTTGTTCCAGTTCTTTGAAAAATGTCATTGGTGTTTTGATCGGGATGGCATTGAAAGTGTAGATTGATCTGGGTAGCATAAGACATTTTAACTATGTTAATTCTTCCGATCCATGAGCATGGAATATTTTTCCATCTTTTTGTGTCTTCTTCAGTGTCTTTCAAGAGAGAGTTGTAGTTTCTAGAATATAGATCCTTTACGTCTCTGGTTAAGTTAATTCCAAGATAATGTATGATTTTTGGTGCTATTGTAAATGGAATGGATTCCCTAATTTCTCTTTCTTCAGTCTCATTGTTCGTGTATAGAAATGCAACTGATTTCTGAGCATTGAATTTGTATCCCGCCACATTACTGAATTGCTCAATAAGTTCTAGTAGTTTGGTGGTGGAGTCTTTTGGCTTTTCTATATAGAGTATCATGTCATCTGCGAAGAGAGACAGTTTGACTTCTTCTTTGCTGATTTGGATACCTTTTATCCCTTTTTGTTGTCTGATTGCTGTTGCAATGACTTCTAGTACTATGTTGAACAATAATGGCAAGATTGGGCATCCTTGTCGTGTTCCTGACCTTAAGAGAAAGGCTTTCAGCTTTTCCCCATTGAGAATGATATTCGCTGTAGGCTTTTCAGAGATGGTTTTTATGAAATTGAGGAATGTACCCTCTATCCCTACACTCTGAGGGGTTTTAATCAGGAAAGGATGCTGTATTTTGTCAAATGCTTTTTCTGCATCAATTGAGAGGATCATATGGTTCGTGACTCTTTTCTTGTTGATAATGATCTATCACACTGATGGATTAGTGAAAGTTAAACCACCCTTGCATCCCAGGGATGAGTCCCACTTGGTCTTGATGGATAATCAATTTAATGTACTGTTGGATCCTATTAGTTAGGATCTTGTTGAGAATTTTGGAGTCAATATTCATCAGGGAAATCGGTCTGTAATTCTACTTTTTGATGGGGTCTTTGCTTGGTTTGGGGATCAAGATAATACTGGCCTCATAGAATGAGTTTGGTAGTTTTTCTTCTGTTTCTATTTTTTTGAAACAGCTTCAGGAGAATAGGTATTATTTCCTCTTTGAATGTTTGGTAGAATTCCCCGGGGAATCCGTCAGGCCCTGGACTCTTTTTTGCGGGGATTTTTTTTTAAAGATTTTATTTATTTATTTGACAGAAATAGAGACAGCCAGCGAGAGAGGGAACACAAGCAGGGGGAGTGAGAGAGGAAGAAGCAGGCTCATAGTGGAGGAGCCTGATGTTGGGCTCGATCCCATAATGCCGGGATCACGCCCCGAGCCAAAGGCAGACGCTTAACCGCTGTGCCATCCAGGTGCCCCTGGGGGGAGGTTTTTGACCACTGCTTCAATCTCTTCATAATTAATCAGTCTGTTTAAATAATCAATTTCTTCCTGTTTCAGTCTTGGTAGTTTATAGTTTCCAGGAAGGCATCTATTTCTTCCAGGTTGTTTAATTTATTGGCATAAAGCTGTTGATAAAAGTTTCTAATGATCCTTCCTATTTCATTGGTGTTGGTTGTGACCTCTCCCTTTTCATGCATAATGTTATTAATTTGGGTCCTTTCTTTATTCTTTTAAATAAGTCTGGCCAGTGGCTTATCGATCTTATTCTTTCAAAGAACCAGCTTCTAGTTTTGTTGATCTGCTCTACTGTATTTCTGGTTTCTAATTCATTGATCTCTGCTCTAATCTTGATCAACTGCCTTCTGATGCATGGGTTCGGCCTGTTCTTCTGTTCCAGCTCCAGCTTCTTAAGGTGAGAATATAAAAACTGCATTTTAGATTTTTCTATTCTTTTGAGTGAGGCTTGTACGGCTGTGTATTTTCCCCATAGGACCGCCTTTGCAGTGTCCCATAGGTTTTGGACTGATGTGTTTTCATTCTTATTGGTCTCCGTAAATTGTTTAAACTGATTTTTAATTTCCTGGTTTACCCAATCATTCTTGAGCAGGATGGTTCTTAGTTTCCAAGTGTTTGAGTTTCTTCCAAATTTTCCCTTGTGATTGAGTTCCAGTTTCAAAGCATTGTGGTCTGAGAATATGCAGGGAATAATCTCAGTCTTTTGGTATCGGTTAAGACCTGTATTGTGACCCAGTATATGGTCTATTCTGTAGAAAGTTCCATGTGCATTCAAAAAGAGTATTCTGTTGTTCTGGGGTGTAGTGTTCTGTATATATCTATGAGGTTCATCTGGTCCACTATGTCATTCAAAGCTCTTGTTTCTTTGTTGATTTTCTGCTTATGTGATCCGTCTATTGCTGAGAGCAGACTGTTGAGGTCCCCTACTATTAACATATTATTATCTATATGTCTCTTTATTCTGGTTAAGAGTTGGCTTGTGTATCTAGTTGCTCCCCTGTTGGGGGCATATATATTTATAATTGTTATATCCACTTGTTGGATACATCCTTTAAGAATAATATAATGTCCTTCTGTATCTCTAACAACAGTCTTTAGTTTAAAATCTAATCTGTCTGATATGAGAATTGCTATCCCAGCTTTCTTTTGAGGTCCATTGGCATGAAAAATGTTTTCTCATCCCTTCACTTTCAGTCTGGATGTATCTTTAGGTTCAAAATGAGTCTCTTGTAGACAGCAAATGGATGGGTCATGTCTTTTTATCCAATCTGCAATCCCATGGCATTTTATGGGAGCATTTAGGCCATTTTAATGATGTCATGTTGCCCGTGAAGTCTTTGTTTCTATAGATTGTGACTTTCTGTTCTGTATCACCCTTGGGGCCTTCTTACTTTTATAGAACCCCCCCTTAATATCTCATGTAGGGCTGGCTTGGTGGTCACATATTCTTTCAGTTTCTGCTGATCCTGGAAGGTCCTTATCTCTCCATCAATTCTGAATGACAGCCTTGCTGGATAAAGGATCCTTGGCTGCATGTTCTTCTCAGATAGAGCTTTGAAAATACCCTGCCAACCCTTCCTAGCCTGCCAGGTCTCTGTAGACAGGAATGACATGTAATTCTTATATTTTTCCCTCTGTACATAAGGATTTTCTTCCCCCTGGCTGCTTTCAATACTGTATCCCTGGGTCTAATATTTGCAAATTGTACTATGATGTGATGTGGTGTAGGTCTGTTCTCACTGACTTGGGGAGGGGTCCTCTCTGCCTCTTGGACACAAATGCTTGTTTCCTTTGCCAGATTCGGGAAGTTCTCAGCTACAATTTGTTCAAATATCTCTTCTAGACCTCTCTCTTTCTCCACCCCCTTGGGGATGCCAATGATTCTGACATTGGAACGTTTCATTGAGTCAGTAATCTCCCGTTATCTACATTCTTGAGATTGGATTTTTTTAAGCCAAGTTTCTGTTTTAACTTTCTTTTTTACCATCCCATCCTCCAATTCACTAATTCATTCTTTTGCCTCATTTACCCTGGCCATCAGAGCATCTAGTTTTGACTGCATTTGATTCTTAGCATTTTTAATTTCTGCCAGATTTGCTCTCATTTCTGTCCTTAGAGATTCTATATTCTTGTTAATATTTTCATTAATATTTTTTTCAAGCCTACACATCATCTTGACCACTGTTACTCTGAACTCCATTTCTGACAATTTGGTTATATCCATATCCATCAGTTCTGTGGCAGAGGCCATAGATTCATTATCTTTTCTTTGCTGGGGGGGATTTCTCCTCCTCATCATTCTGATGAGGAGAGGTTGCAGGGATGCCCAGAGCCCAAATTATTGACCAGGACCCAGGCAGTGTGCACTTGTTTTATAGGGACCTTAGGGATGTGGGCTTCTTGATTTTTCAGCCTGCCTTCTGAGGGAGGGGCCTGCCGTGCTGATACTCAGGCAACCCTGTTTGTGTAAAGTCGCCCTGTCCCCTGCAATGGGGGAAGGGGATGGGCACAATGTGAGCTGGTATTTCTGGGCTTTTGTTCTCTGGTGGCTTTCCCTGGTGGTTTTCTGTGACTCTTCTGAGAGTCAGAGCAGCAGTGGCCATATCCTAGCCTCTGTCTCAGAACAGAGAGTTTGCATTCTGCTCTCCACTGAGCTCTCTTGGCCACTTTAACTCTGTTTCTGTCAGTGCTGCCAAAAACCCTGCAGTGTCCCGGGTTGTGCACCCCACAGCCGCTCTCCCAGCCCTCACTTCCAGGGCTGGCACGTCTCTGTCCTTTGTGGTTCTAACACCGCCAGCTGCCCCCGGTTCCCTCACGGGCTCCCAAGCTCCCTGTTTCAGTGTGGTTTGCACGCACCTCCGGAGCACAGGTTTTCAGTCAGGTCGCACGCACGCTCCTGAGCTCTCAGTTTCAGTCTAGTTCCAGTGAGTGCTGCGGAGCTCTGGTTTTCAGTCTGGTCGCACGCACGCGTTGCCGGGCTCACGGTCTCAGTCTGCTTTCTCGCAGGTGCCGGTCTGCGAGTCTGGCTGGCTCCCCAGTGCAGGTGGCTACTGCTTCCAGGCGCCCGAGCGTGGCGGCTCCCTCTCCCTTCCATTTATCTTCCAATATCTGTGCTCAGATTCATGGCTCCTCACTTCGAACCTCAATATTCAGTGCTGGAGATGTTCATTTGTAGAGATCCAGATGTATCTTCCTGCATCTCAGGCTGATGCCGTGGGTGTTCAGGATGGTCTGGTAGATATCCAGCTCGACTCAAGGGACCAGCTGAAAAAGGGGTCCCCTACTCCTTCTCCATCTTTTCTCCTCCTTGCAGAAAGTGGTCGCTTTTCTATTCATAGAGTTTCTGCTACTCTTTTCTTTGTTCTCCAGTTACATTCATAGGTATTCAGAATGGTTTGGTAGCTCTCTAGCTGAATTCCTGGGACCAGACGAACTTTAGGTCTCCTGCTCCTCCGCCATCTTGGAACCACCAGAAACTGGAATTTTTATACATTGCTGGTGAAATGCAAAATGGTATAGTCACCATGAGAAGCATTTTGAGTTTCTGACAAAGTTGAGCACATACTTTTCCTAGTGACCTAGCACTTCTATTTATAATTATTCACCCAAGGGAAATGTACTCAGATGTTCATAACAAATTTTTTATAATAGCCAGAAATAAGGAACAACCCAAATGTCCATCAATTGGCAAAAAAATCAAACCAAACCAAAACAAAACAAAACCCAAAAGTAGTACATCCATAGATTGATTGATTGGCATTCTATTTGCTTGTTTCCAATTGGGTAAAATTCACATAGCATAAATTAACCATCTTAAGCCGAGTAGACTTGTAAATCTTTTTGATTTGGGTTAATCTCTACCCACAGGGAATTTGCTTTTTGTCTTTTCTGTTCATGACATGATTGTGAAAGGAGTAAAGATTGCTTTGAATTTCACAGCTCTTTATTAATCGTCCTCTTTTGTGGGTATCATTCCAGCTTGAAGCTTTCAGAATAAAGTTTTATCTCTCAGAACCAAACACTCTCTTCCTATTAGTCTTTTCGGATAGTCTTTTGAGGTCAATATTACATGCAGTGAACTTTTCCCACATGCTGACATTCAGGAATGTTTTACCTTCTTTTTGCAAATTATCTAATACCTCAGCTTCATGTCAGTAAAGTTACTGAATAACCAATTCATATTATGATGAGGATATGAGAGAGGCTAGGGTGCATGGTTCCTAACTCCCTTCTCCTTAATCCCTTCCTTTCGTCTGAAGCCATAAATACATCTTAGTAGTGGTGAAAGACTGAAGATCTGTAAGTACTTGGCTGACCCTGAAAGGTTGTCCTTCTCTCCATATTCAGGTGGTAGTGCCTGTTTAGGCTGAGCACTTTTTCTGCCTAAACTTCTCTTGGGTTCCCTGGACTTAGAAATAAGATATCTGGATAATTTCCTATGGATACCTTCCTTGGCACTCTACAGAATTAAATGTGCTTGCTTTCTTCTGGAGGAGTTGAAGTATTGATGAGGTTTTGAGCTGGAGGTATGGGTAGATGCCCACCATTTGACTTTGACCTCAGGCCAAATTGGATTTGGGGAGATGAGCATGTGACTTGTGGAACCACTAGTAGCAGAGAACCAAAGTTACCCTTTCTCAGGAGACAAGGTCAAGAGGGGTCTCTACTCATTAATTTAATGGAAATCTGGACCTCAGCATAAGACAAATTAGAAAATCCACTGCCTACCAAAAAAAAGTACGACTCTCTAATCTTTACATCCATTTCACTCTCATTTGCTCTAACTCACAGTGAGCTATCAAATTTTGTGGCAAGCTATAAACTTGTTGAGTCATTAGCCTGACTGGTTAATGGAGGAAAACTAAATTCCTGTTCCTGCATAATGACACTTATTCACTGTAGACATTTGCATCACTGGGAAATGATAAAACCTCATCCTTCATAATGAAGTTCTGGGCTGACAAAGAGGAAAATATAGTGTTGTGGGACAACTATGAATATAAAACAAGCTTAATAAAGAAATAGTGACAAATTATATTATGCAAAATGTAATGCAATAAAAAATGTTACTAACTCATTGGAAATGTCATAAATAATCTAAATAGTTTTTGACTGTCAAGGCCTTGAAAAATATATTCCTTTAAAATGAGGTGCAGAAGAGATGTCAATTTAATTGCCATCATATTTTGACAAGCTTGGAGATTCCCATATTTGGCTTATTTGCTAAATTTAGATACTTGCTCAAGTTGAAATGAAGGTAGGAGCACAATTAACCAGTCCTGCCATTTTATTGTTGATCTGGTGAGAAAGCTGTCGGCATTCCTAAGCTACAGGATTGTTTTCATTTCAGATCAATATTTGGATGATGCTGTAATAAGCTAGACAAGTGCATCTCTACAAAGTAGGAGAAGTCTCAGATTCTGTACTTGAACACCAGGGAAAGGTAACTGTCAAATTTAGAATATTACTAATCATGAGTTGTAGCTTCTGAAAAAACCTGTAGCCAGCCCTTCTTAATCAATTTGACTGAGACTCTGGCTTTGAATCCAAGGACTTACATGCTGGATGGTAATTATTTGCCTTCTTTTCATCAAGTATTTGGCACGAAGTTATCTCCTCTTGTCACCATTTGATACCTTACAAGCTTCTTTATTCTGTTTTTACTGGGAAAGAATATTTTTTCTCAGCCATTCAGCCATCCTACATAGATTTTATTTAGCTTTTGTCCTTTTATCTTCTATGTTTTGAAAACTCTTATCAGAGGCCTAGAGGAGCAGCCAAGAAGTAGTGACATGACTTCAACATCTATGATATTTGGGAAAGCATTTTTTTTTTAATTTTTGCTACCAGTTCATTAGGAAAGAGAATATCATCTAGCCTAACCTTGAGTCTTGTACAGTTTCCTGCTTGGCTCTGCCAAAGACAGGGCCCCCTGCCTCCACCAAAGCAAGAGCTTCCACTTAGCCTATCTTTTCATGTGGGTCATAATGCAGAAAATAAAGGAGAGAAGAAAAGAATCACCATTCAGTTTATGGTGCATTGCCTCACTTCTATCACATCTCTATCTTTGTGTATTTTCTAGTGAAAAATTGGACTCACATAGTCGATGTTCCTTTCTTGGATATGGTTGAGGGGTGAGCCCTGAACACTGGACATTCCATGGTAGAGACCACATTGCTCAGTCAATGACAATTTGCTTTCCCACCAAACTTTCCCAAACCTGCTCTCCACGCAGCTACCACCAATTCCTTGGACTTGGTAGGTAAGATGAGAGTAATTCGTCATTTGGCTCTAGAAAGGAGATTGCAATCCCAAATCACGTATCATCTTTAAATCCCCATCAACTGACATTGATATGTATATATGTATCCCATTTTGAGCTCTTTTGAAAGTTTATGCATATTTCCCAAAGCACACTTTAAATTCTCTTGTTGAAATCCTTTCATTGTTTTAGTGCTCCTGAAAATATTTCTAGAAATATTCATCATATTTTCACATAGTTTTCCTGGATCATTGTCACTGACAATCTTCACACTGTTATATTCATAGGAACTCAGAAATAATTCTCAATAAACTTATTAAAAATAATTGGTACTTCAACTTCTTGGTGTTCTAATGATTACTTCTATTTCTCCAATGTGAAGAATTAAAATTAAAACTTCTGTTTTCCAAAAGACGTTTTTAAAAACATGGACAAGACACAGACCAGAAGATATTTGTACGACACTTACCTTAAAGGACTTGTATATAAAATATACAAAGTACTCTTAAAACCCAACACTAAAAAACAACACAAAAAATCCTGTTTAAAAAATGGGCAAAATATCTGAACAGAAACCTCACGAAAAATATATGTATACACAATAAGTAAACATATGAAAAGGTGCTCAGTATCATTTTTCATCAGGGAATTGTAAATTAAAAGAACAAGATACCACTACACATCTATCGGAATTATCAAAATTCAAAGCACGTACAAAACCAAATGCTGGCAAAAAAACATAGAGCAGCAAGAACTTGTATTTTCTTGCTGGTCAGAATGCAAAATGATAGTCACTTTGCAAGATAACTTGTCAGTCTCTTACAAAATATAGTCTTAGCATACAATTCAGCAATCACTCCAAAGTATTTACCCAACTGCATTGAAAATACTTGTATGTTTAAGCAGTTTTATTCATAATTATCAGAATGTGGAAGTGACCAAGATGGTTAAACAAACTGTGGTACATCCATACAATGTCATACTATCCCATGCTAAGCGGAAAGAACTATCAAGCCATGAAAAGACATGGATGAATCTTAAATGCATATTACTAAACGAAAGAAGCCAGACTGAAACAGTTACAAACTGTATGATTTTACCAAAACAATATTTTGGAAATGGCAAAATTATGGAAAGAGAAAAAGATCAGTGGTTGCCAGAGATTGTAGGGGAGGAAAGGCGGATGCATAGGTGGAATTCAGGGGATTTTTAGGGCATTAAAACTATTCTGTGTGATACTCTAATGATAGACAAATGACATTACACATTTGTCAAAACCCATTGAACTGTACAAAACAAAGAATGAACCCTAATACAAATGTATCAGTATTAACTCAGTGAGTGTACAAATGTACCATACTAAGGCAGGATGTTGATAATAGTGGATACTGTGTGTAGAAGGGCAGGGAGAGGATGTCCATAAAAACTCTCTAGGAGTGCCTGGGTGGCTCAGCCGGTTGAGCATCTGACTCTTGATTTCGGCTCAGGTCATGATTTCAGGGTCCTGATACCACGCACTCCATGCTCAGTCAGGAGTCTGCTTCAGATTCTCTTTCTCCCTCTCTCTCTCTGCCCCTCCCCCGCCACGATCCCCCATGTGTGTTCTCTCTTTAATACATAAATAAATCTTTTTTTTTAAAAAAAGAACTCTCTACTTCCTGCAAACCTAAAATTGCTCTAACAAATAAAGTCTATGGAAACGATAACAACAAAAACCTAACACATACATTAAATTTTCTTGATGCTGTGATTATTATTTCAGCTACTTCTCCAACGTGGTCTCTTTTATTTTTATTCATCGAGTGCCCAGTGCTTTTTTACTTAATCTTAAGCTGTAAATGTATATGCACAAAAACCATATATTTTTTGTGTTGTTAAGTATTGTTTCTACATCATTCTTCTAGGATGTAACAACTTTAATTCTAATTACTTATAGTTTTATGTGTGTAGTACACAACTGTGACAGTATGACTTCACTACATGAAATATTTATAAAGAATATGCAGTCAGAAACTACGAAGCAACTGTAATCGACTTCACCCTTTAGCTTCTTATCAAATTGAGAGTTGTCCTTACTGATTGATGCAAAGCAATGCACAATGATGTGTGATTGATTGGAAATCATTTAGTAGGGAAGGCATGCTGAGTAACTGCCATCCCAATGAAAGCAGAGTGTTAGATAAGCTTGTGGCATTGGTTAGCTCTGCTTCTCGTATATAAGGTTTCACCCTGAAGGAACTCATGAGAAGCATAATTCCACGTGTTATAGAATAAGTGGCATAATCATTGCTTGTTGGGTCATAATAGTTCACATTTGAGTTGTGGGAAAGTGTTAGGCACTGACAGAGGGCTTGGCATATATAAACCACTAAATCTTTACCGTAGTCCGATAAGGTAGGTGCTTTTACTCCTCTCATTTTACAGATGACAAAACTAAGTCATGCAAGGTTAAGTAACTTGCCTACGCTTCCAGAAGCAAATGAGGGGCAGAACTGTGATTTGATGTTGGGCAGACACTCTGGTGTGCATGCTGTTCTCTATGCTCCTCTTAGTAATAGAAAATATGGACACAGATGCTAGAACTTTGATTTAAAAAATACACAATCTAGTGTGACTTTTAACTTGGGACAGCTGGTGTTCAAAGTAGTCCGCAAAACCTCAGTTACTGACCCTGTGTGGTCTTGTGTCTACAGAGACAAAGCAGATCGCTCTGTTGGCCACTGCCTGACTTGCTCAGGTTTAGCCCCTAGAGCACTTTGTCCTAAACTTGCTGGGTGACACAGCTGACTTGGTTTAGGCTGTCTCTTTGCATCTCTGTGACCAGGCCCAGTCTGAGGGGAATGACTTACATTATTGTGCTCCTGGAAGAAAAACAAGATCACCAGATACTGCTCAGAAAGCCAGCGAGATTGTCAGGTGCACAGACAGACCCATGAGAATCATGGGTACAAAGAATACAAAAGAAAGCACTTATTTATTGCTCAAAGCTGTTTTTTTGTTAATACTTTTAAACACGATGCACACTGAATTTTAGTTTTCCAAGTTTATTCTTTGCAAACTGCTATATATTCTAAACGTTTTACAGATTGCTAGTTATATATCAAACAAACATATCTGGCAGAGACCTTTTCATAAGACTGAAGAGATTGAAATTCCTTTTCGTGATAAATTGGAAGAAACTGAAAAACAACTGGGAACAAATACTGCCGCTTTTTTATTGTCTAAAGTTCGCAGAATTCTAAATGTAATCTTCTCACTGCTCTGGTGGCATACAAAATAAAAACTGAAATGTGAGGGAGGTGGCCATTATAAAAATGGATTAAAGATTCTATGAAATCAATGAACAGCATAGTCTTTGTGCAATTATTTTCACTTTCTCTTCCTAAAATGTGTAATGAGGTAAAGTGATACATATCAACTTCCTGCAATTTACTTGAATCGAGTTATAAGAATTGTAAATGGCAAGAGAAATGCTGAACTGTAAAGATACAAAGCAATTTTGCAGAAGATGGCCATTACCATACATTTTAAAACTTATGATCACAGACTCTTAAGAATGAATTTGAAACTGAAGAAGACAGGGATTTTTCTCTTTTTCTGTGAATAAAGGGATCAGAACATTTTGAATATTAAACAAAAGAGGTGCATGGAATGTTCAATGAGAGAGAAGTGAGACTGTAGCAAGATGGTGGGTACAGAATAGATTGCCTAATTCAAGAGTCTTTTCCCACCTACTACAAAAGATCCATCCTAGATTTGTCTCACTATAATTTTGTATTAAACTAATCATCCTTGGTGGTCCTCATACAAGAGACCATATTATTACATTGAATATATTGTACACTCATAAGGAATGCTATGTGAAATTATCTGGGGAGAAACTGCAAGGCTGCTTTGAGCATGATAACATACAAAAAGGAGAGCTGATTATTTCATCTCCAAACCGATGTTTGGAACAATGAGGGAAGATTTATTTTGCTGTATATTCGGAAACATACTAGGATTCGAAAAAATGTGGACTTTGACCCCACATGACTCATTAGTTGTAAAACTGAATTCATATGGGCAGTAAAATTGAGATAGATTTTGATTGGTGTAATCCTGAGAACAAATTGGAAAAGAAAAACAGAAAGATAGAAACCATACAAAATAAGTAAAACTGTTCTAAAAAATATAATAATGGTGTTTGCTATTGACAGAATTATACAAATACACTGAACCACCAATTTTCTAGAAGCTTACTATTGCTTATAAAGTTTATGTAATTACCTATAATATTCATTTATACACACACACATACATATATATATATATATATATGCATAATTCTCATTGGACTCAAGAATGAAATTGAAGAATTAGGTGAAAACATGTGAATGTACAGACTACACATATGATTATCAGCTCACATATGTTAAAATTATATCATGTTTGTGTTGATTATCTATATTCTGGTTACTCCAGAATGCTTTCTGACAGAGTAGTTTGATCCACTTGACTCATATACAACCGGAAACTGGAAAAGTGAAAACTGTGATTTGGCTGAATTACATGGCCAGTGCTTGAAACTCTCTGGCTGATGGAGTTGTCAAAACGTAGTCTCAGCAGCTGCCTGTTCTCTCTTCCTGGGCGCATAGAAGTAGTGTGAAAATTTCTGAGCCGTACTTAGCCCGCCCCACTTAGCCCTTACTCACTGAAGGTCTATGCTTTACATCATGGCCAACATTTTGGTGCAACAGATATCAATGCCTGCCTTTCACAACCTGAATTTTCCAGCCTTTTGCATGGCATATCCAAAGACTCAAATTTGCTGTTATTTACCATGTGAATGTTGACAGCCCCTCAGTTCAAAGCATATGGGCAGCACAGCTCTTGCTAGTGGAATGGTGGTTACATGGAAAATGTCAAGAGATAGCAGAGCTCACCCTGGTGGTGTTGGCTGGCTTCTGGTTTCCAACTCTTCTGGTTTCCAATGATTCCAACTCTAAGCTACTTCTCAAGTCTTTCTCATGGAGAAAAATAATAGAGTCAGTTTTATGGGCCTCCCAAACAATCGTGTCCACGAAACAGTGAAAAGTGTTAAATATATTAAGCCCAATATCATGCAATGTGAATATCATATGAATAGGGTGAAATGGTAGAGGGAAGCAAGTTGTTTTTGCAAGACAAGCACTGGTAAACTAAATAAACCACCTCTCTTTCTTTTTCATGCTTCTTGTTTTTTTTTTTTAACTAAGCAAAATTAGTAACCTATATACTATATCCTTGTCTGAGTAAAATCACTTTCCTCTACTTAAAAAATGAAAGAGATCATATCATATATTTTTACCTGTTTTGACATGAGTGTAAAGTTTTCACACTACTCTCAGGGAAATCCTAAAGTACAAGTGTCTACCCTGTATGACATGGTGTCTTATAAAATGATGTATTTAGTAAAACAACTCTATGATGGCTGACAATAGTCACAGTCTACTTCATGTAAAAAATGTGTATGAAATCAGGAAAAGAAAGCACTAGCAATTTTTGCTGTGGTTTCAGTGCCTCTGGCAATTTGGCATACCTGAGTTAACTGTCACCTTTACTTTTTTCTCTTCCAAAATGTATTCTCACTGGGGTCTGTTGTGACATGTGCAATATCACCTTAATCTCCACATCACTACTTCTAGCATGAAAACTTCTCTCTTCAAAGAGAAATAACTACGTTGTTATTGGAAACAAAATTATATTAGCTCCGAAAACTGAGCCCCATGAGCCTGCCCTGGTTTATCAACCTTAAAGAAAAATCAGATATCAGTCATTCTGATTTGGAATAAGATTGTTTTGGTGGAGAAAGAAGATCTCAAGACATAACAGAGAAAAATGTGCCCCTTGTTAATATTCTCTTTTATTGTGGAACAAGTTCTACTAAGAAAAACATAAAACATATTGCTTTGTGGATTTTAATAAAACATTCTAAATTGTCTGATGTGTCAAAATGCAACTAGCATCATTGTAGTAGATTGGAAGGTATGCATTAACTGAGTGACAATCAAATTATGACCAGAGGGTTTGTGTTGTATTCCTCTTCATGTTCTTAGGTCTCCATATAATGTCAGATCTTCAACTGATTCTTTTTTTAAAAAAGGATTTATTTATTTATTTTGGAGAGAGAAAGAGTGCAGAGGGGAGAAGTAGAGAGAGCCTTAAACAGACTCTGAGCTGAGCACAGAGTCTGACACAGGGCTCAATTTCACGACCCTGAGATCACAACCTGAGCTGAAACTAGGAGTCCGAGGCTTAACCGACTGCACCACCCAGGTTCCCCTATAATTGATTCTTATTAAATATTTGCTCAGTGACTGAAACTATTGTATTTCTTACCTTCAGATCTTTACAGGTGGCGGGGACCTCTTTGGGGTCCTCTTTCTTGATTCTTCATTCTCATATGGCAAACTTCTATACAACCTTTGGAATAGCTCATCCAAGTTCTTCCCTAAATCCATTTTTCTATTATATTCTCCTTATCTTTGTGTCACTCAAGTATATTCAACACACAATAGTACATTGGTTTCAGGTATATGCAACATAATGACTTGACAACTTTACATGTTGTGCTAAACTCATCACAAGTGTAGCTACCATTTGTCATAGAGTGTACAAATCTGTATTACTACAACTTAGTGGATAACAACATTTATTGTCTTGGTGTTCCCTAGTATATTGTGAGGTCCTAGAAAATGCAGAATGTCATTTGATTATATTTATTGAGTGCCTGAGCCTGTGGCATGTAATACACTGAGAGGATTTAGTGTTTCTTTATTTTTCCAAGATTTTATTTATTTATTTGATAGGGAGAGAGTACAAGCAGGGTGGGGAAGCACAGAGGGAGAAGCGACTCCCTGAGTGCCTCTGCTGAGTGCAGAGGCTGATGCAGGCTCCATCCCAGGACCCTGAGATCATGACCTGAGCTAAAGTCAGATGCTTACCTGACTGAGCCACCCAGGCACCCCAGGAAGATTTAGTGTTTCTTGATTAATTCCAGGACCACTAGGATTCACTGAAGGTTCCATATTTGACCATAAGCCACACAACGTACTGGGAAATCATTTGAGGTTGTAGATATTTGTAATGATGTATAACATGATAAAAACTGGAAAATTTCTCCAGATAAGAACTTTCCATCTCTTAAACAGGTATTTTCTATCTTCAGTGGCCTGCTTCCTTCAGGCAGAAAGGTAAAAATGTTAAGTTTGACATGTGATAACTAAAGCAAGTCACTAGAGATTTCTGAATAAGTGGATTCTACAAATAGATTAAACGTCACAGCTAGTGATCCAAAATGCAGATGTGTTTCCAGAAGTCCAGAACGACTGCCTTTTATCTTGGATTTTCTGTGGTATGAAACATTTTTTGCTAAAACTTCTAACTCCCCCCAGACTTTGTCAAAACCAATTGTTTTGAATTAAAAAAAAAAGAAACTGAAAATGTTCTTCATATTCCAATAGAAAATCTATGCCACATGACATAATTTATTAATGTATCACATTAACACTTCATAATATATTCATGTTTGCAAGTAGGACGTTTAATCATATGAATTCCTGTCTATGCAAGCTCTGTTTATCGTGGGACTAAAATGGTAACTGCAATCACAAACAATGAGCTAATGCAACACTATTAATATAACCATTTTATTATTATGTTATTTATTATTTATTAAGCTCTAGCCTCTCTGTTGAAGATTAAAATACAGTATTAAGCAGAAACAAAAACTTCAGCTAATATTCTAATTTCTTTATTCTCCAAGATTGAAGCTCCCTAGATTTAACCTTGATTTTGGTAATTTTCTGAGGACAAATAGTGAATCTCTGTTAGACTTGGTGGTGATGGTGGGGAAAGAAACTAGAATTATTTTCTTGACACCCCACCTTCCACCCTGTCTACTCTTTATTTTTAATTTTTCTCTTATTGGGGAGGAAAAATTTTTCTCTACTCTTTGAAAGTTCTTCTGGTTGGTCTAATAATTAAATTGAAATGAGACAGGTTAACAGGAGAAAATCAAATTTAATTTCATACATATAGAAACCCCACATACATGAGAGGTTCAAAAACAAAAAGGTAAAATGAGGTATATATGCTATCTTGAGTTAAGGAGTGGGATAAGGGGGGTGCCTGGGTGGCTCAGTCGTTAAGCGTCTGCCTTCGGCTCAGGGCGTGATCCTGGCATTCTGGGATTCTGGGATCAAGCCCCACATCAGGCTCCTCCGCTGGGAGCCTGCCTCTTCCTCTCCCACCCCCCCTGCTTGTGTTCCCTCTCTTGCTGGCTGTCTCTCTCTCTGTCAAATAAATAAATAAAATCTTAAAAAAAAAAGGAGTGGGATAAGGGCCTGGGACTTCAAAGGGGAGGAGGAGAATTCACAAGGCAATAAAAACAAGACCAGAAGTTTGGAAATTAGTTGTGTGCCCTGTCATACATATGGGCCACTCAGATAAAATGTATCTCTGATAAAAACTCTCATTCTGAGAAAGACCCTCCAATTTAAATTTTTCTAGGTAGTTAAGGAAGGAGCAAAATTTCTCTTGAGCCTCCTGGATCTGGATTGCATTCAGTTCAAAATAGTCCACATACCAAAGTGGCACACCTTAGGGGTACTTGTTCTGAACCCGTTCACTCTCAAGGCCAGATCCAACTTCTGTAGGACTTTAAGTTTACACAATTTGGGGATCTTTCTGTAAGAAAAAGAATACTGTATTAGTCTGCTCCAGTTGCCATAACAAAGTACCATAGATTGGGTGCTTAAACAATAGAAATTTATTTTCTCAGAATCTGGAGGCTGGAAGTCCAAGATCAAGGTGCCACTAGAGTTGATTTCTGCTGAGACCTTTCTTCCTGGCTTGAAAATGGCCATCTTTTCTCTGTGTCCACACATAGTCTTTTCTGTGTGTGAGAGGGAGAGAGAGAGAATTGTATCGAGAAAGGCCTGATGATGTCTGTGGTTCAAAAAGCAAACCTATTAATAGAGGATGTTGCTCAATTAATGCCTTGTGCCCACTTATAGACCAATTGTGAATCAAGAGATTAGGATGTTAAGATTATTCCATCCTTTATTGGGTGTTAACTATCAACAGAACAACTATGCTTAGGATAGCACTTTCATGGAAGAAAATGGTAGAAATGGAGTTGGGGATATGTGTGGCAGTATCATGGAGAGAGGAAGATAAATCATACATTTAGATAAATGTATTTTAGATTCAAAATATATTTTCAGACAAACTTATCTAAGATCTCAGGAAAAGGATATTTTTAAAGGAATGAGAGGTTTCCTTGGCTGGTAAAGAATAAATAATAATATATTCATTAAAATAATGATAGTGCAACTTTCAAATTATTTTATCCCATGTGCAATCTCTATCCCATTAGCTGTATTGTTTTCAAATTATTATTTGTTTCAGTTATCTGATTGGCTTGATGGATAAAAGGGAATGTGATATAAATGTCTTATTTTCCAGTACTAAAAAGAAAAGTTTTTATATGATTTTCTTATATCTCGTGTGTCCCAGAGAAAAAGAATGCCAACCTATTATAGAATCTTATACAATTTGAAATCAACTTAATTTTTGTACTGAGTAGAACATGACATTTACAAAACATATGGGTAATATCCAGGTAAATTAAGACCTATCAGCATTGCCTTTATCTGGTGAAATGCCCACATTTTCATCAACTTTACTTAGACAATTTTTCTAACATATGTTAGACATAAATGTGAGTAATGGATTTTGCCAATTTGGAGATTAACTTTAATTTGCATAACATATTTCAAAACCTCATGGAAAGAACCTATAGGACTATTGGGAACTAGCATAGTCTAACTGCTCTAAGAAACCGTATGTTGTCCTTTGGTGATGAAAATCCATCCACAATTGGCCTTTACTTTTTCTTTCTTTCTTTCTTTCTTTCTTTCTTTCTTTCTTTCTTTCTTTCTTTCTTTCTTTCTTTCTTTCCTTTCTTTCTTTCTTTCTTTCTTTCTTTCTTTCTTTCTTTCTTTCAAGGATGATTTTTCCCCCCAATTTACTCATACTGTTTTTTAAATTTAGTTTTTTATTTTAATTCCAGTATAGCCAACATGCAGTGTTATATTAGTTTCAGGTGTACAATATAGTGATTTAACAATTCTATACATTACTAAGCACTCATCATAAGGGTACTCTTTAATTCCCATCCCTATATCACCCACCCATTCACCCACCTGCCCTCTGATAACCATCGGTTTGTTCTCTATAGTTAAGAGTCTGTTTCTTGATTTATCTTTGTCCTCTTTTTCCCTCAACTTTTTTTTTTCCTTAAATTCCACATATGAGTGAAACCATGTGGTATTTGTCTTTCTCTGACTGGCTTATTTTGCCTAGCATTATACTCCCTAGATCCATACATGTTCTTGCAAATGGCAAGATTTCATTATTTTTTTATGGCTGAATAATATTCCATTGTATATATATACCACATCTTTATCATTCATCTATCAATGGACACTTGGGCTGCTTTCATAATTTGGCTATTGTAAATAATACTATAATCAACATAGGGGTGTGTGTATCCCTTTGAGTTAGTGTTTGGATTTTTTGGGTAGACACTCAGTAGTGCAATTGTGGCTTCATAGGGTGATTCCATTTTTAGCTTTTTGAGGAACCTCTATAGTGTTTTCCAGAGTGGCTGTGCCGGTTTGCATTCCCACCAATAGTGCAAGAGGGCTCCAATTTCTTCTCATCCTCAACACTTGTTGTTTTTTGTGTTTTTGATTTTAGCCATTCTGACAGGTGTAAGGTGATATCTCATTGTAGTTTTGATTTGCATTTCCCTGATGATGAGTGATTTTGAGCATCTCTTCATGTGTCTGTTGGCCATCTACATTTTCTTGGAGAAATGTCTATTCATATATTCTGTCCAATTTTTAATCAGATTATTTGTTTTTTGGGTGTTGAGTTGTATCAGTGCTTTATATATTTTGGATACTATTTATCAGATATGTCATTTGCAAAAAAAAAAAAGAGAGAGAGAGAGAGAACAAAACTAAACCACCGTGACTCGACTAAGGCACAAGTTATGCACCAATAGCATTTATTTTTTATTTTTATTTTTTTTAAAGATTTTATTTATTTATTCGACAGAGAGAGAGACAGCCAGCGAGAGAGGGAACACAAGCAGGGGGAGTGGGAGAGGAAGAAGCAGGCTCATAGCGGAGGAGCCTGATGTGGGGCTCGATCCCATAACACCGGGATCACGCCCTGAGCTGAAGGCAGACGCTTAACCACTGTGCCACCCAGGCACCCCACCAATAGCATTTAACACCAGTTATCAGGCAAATTGAAGCTCCTAAAAAGAAATGTTTGAATCCTTCTATAAAGCCTTGGAGTCCCCCTAACGTGTAATAAAACAAAACATCTCATCGTCTAGTACTTTAAAAAGTAACTACAATATTTTTGTGTGAAAGAGCTAATCATGTGTTTGGATAGTGATAAATTATTTTAGCCAAATAATGTACTCCCACCAGTAGATATCAGATTGTAGATTTTTAGGAAAGTTCATGCCAGTTAGGTGTGAATTAGGGTTTCTGTGAGATCACAAATGGCCACAAAATGTAAGAAGTCAATGTGATAGATATAACCTTTGCTGGTGAGAGATTAGAGCCTCATAAAGGCTATAGTGTGATGGTTAATTCTCATCTGGAAGGCAAAAGATCTTTTTTAAAATTATAAGTTTCTAAGCTATTGTAATTTCTGATATTACATTGTTCTCCACTATTTAAAAAATAATATTACATTTGGGAAATATTTAGACATATATTAAAATAAAGGGAATATTAGACTTTTCATGAGAATGTATTTCTCTGATTTATTTCTGTTAATTTTCCCCAGGTGAATTTAATTGTCCTTTGTCTGACATATTAAGTTGTTAAGTCACTCAAGGCTATGAATTTTCCTCTAAATAAAGCTTTGGCTGAATTTCCTAAGTTTGATGTGTAGTTCTAATTATAATCATTTTCTATGTTATAATTTTGACTTTTTTCTCAAATGTTAAGACATATATTTTGTTAGCCTTCCCCTATGTGATTGGATTTATTTTACATACAGTTAGATTTTTTTTATGCCTCAACTTTGTTTTATGTTTCAACTTTGTTATTAATTTTTAGTTTTACAGTACTGTTCTTGGGAATATTGAGTGGCACAAGTTTTTCTTTTTTGTATTTACAGAGATTTTATGTAGCAAAATACCATAGTTTCTGAATATAGCTTCATTTTTTTCTTTAAAATATGAGAGAACTAAAATTTGTCTTCCAGAATACAGATTTGATTTTTTGCACCATCTGTTATGTTGTGTATATTTTTCACCATGGATATCAATTTTGTTCATTTCTGTCCCATCTTTTTTCATGTCTTCCATCCCCCTTTCTATCTATCCTCTCCTCTTTTTATGTCTATGCACTCATTTCTACAGCCTGTGTTTTTTTCATCTACAAAGGATCAAAAAAAAATTTTACATTTATTTCTGATTTTGTAGCAGATCATTTTCAAAGGTATACCTTTCCTATAAGACTTCTGAATCCTGTTCCTTGTCTTTTGTTTTACAAAATTTATTTATAGATGTCACATTGCTTTTTCTTCTCTGCTTATACTCAAATGAAGCAAAATATGAAAATGGTTAACTTGCAATTGGATTGCACTGGATCCATCCTCTGTCACTTCTTTCATTTTAGATTTACAGCTAGATATCAGATAGACATATATGTGTAGTTCAGGGCCTAATTCCCAGTTTGGGGCAAGAATTCATCCATTGGAAGTCAGTTCTATTAGGTCAATGTTTCTTTTTAAGCCCACTTCATTTGAAACATAAAAAGCTATCATACACACCCAATACTAGTGCCAAGTCTATGTTATTTTATTTTTTATTTTCACAGTGTTTTACCTGTGAAGATAACTTCTTACAGGATATATTGACCATACCTTGTCTTCTCTTATTTTCTATTCAGTTATATACAATTGATAGTGTCTTTGAAGATGTAGGTTAATTGGGGGTTTAGATGTGGAAAAGGCAGAAAACAGGTGAGGAACAAGTACTATGCTAGTTTCACGTTCTGTACTTAAGAACAAAAAGAGCTGGTTAGTTAGATTTCTAATTAGTAGTCTCCCTTATTAAAGAAACAAAGGTATGAGAATGAATGAAGCATTATCATTTTTTTCAGTAAGTATATAAGATACATCATAAATGGCAACTGAAGATTTTTCTTTCTCAGTCTCTAGTTTTGCATATATTATAACTAATGTTAGTTCTTCCTAGATTCTGGCATTATGTCTTATGAAAGTTTGATTTCCTGTGTTGTCATTTCTACTTTTTCTTAGAAAAAAGGAGGAGCTGTGAGAACTTCTATTAGGAGTGGGGGAATCCTACTTACCAGATGCTCATCTGAACTGTAAATTCTTATAGATAAACAACAACAATAAAAAATAATGCATGGAAAAAGAGAACATTAAGTGTTTGAACTCTGACCTTTTCTATTAATTGCTGGTATAACCATAGCAAGTCACTAACTACTTCAGCATCTTAATGTTCTTATCTGTAAAATTGGAAGATTAGAGTTCATGATTCTTAAATTTCAGTTATGTCTAAAATACATGATTTATTATCTTGTTTATATATCATGTGTTACAGAGTCATATTTTCCAGACATAAGCAAACCTTATATTAAGGCAAAGATATGGAACTTATTTATTCTCACTTAAACTCAGACAGACCCCTCAGGCAGTCAACTTAGTATCCAAAAGTGCTTGCCACTTCTCCTCACTCCAGCTAGTCAAAGGAGAAATGGGACTGCTATGAGCCATTTAAACAGATTTTTAAGTCTACTTAGGGCATTTTGCTCAAAGAAAAGTATCTATATGCAATATATATGTATACATATTATATAATGACCCTGGAATAATACAGGAATTAGTGGCATCAACCCTCCCCCACCCCACATAGTCAAAAATCCCTATATAAGCTTTGAGTCCCCCCAAAATTAACTACTAATAGCCTACTGTTGACCAGAAGCCTTCTTGATAACATAAACATCAATTAACACATTTCCTATATGCAATGTGTATTGTATTCTTATAGTAAAGTAAGCTGGGGCGGAAAATGTTATTAAGAAAAATCATAGGGAAGGGAAAATACATTTACAGTACCATGTTATATTTACAGGGTAAAAACACCCATGTATGAGTAGACCTACGCAGTTCAAACCCACGTTGTTTGAGGGCCAACTGAATATATATATATATTTGAATAAATATATATATATTTATTGAAGTTAAAATTCTGTGTGTTTGAGCATTAGAGAAAAACTGAATAAATATATATATATATATATTTAGAAACACAAGAATTAAAAATATATAAATAAATATATATATAATATATGTACATATATGTGTGTATACATACATATACATTTTTTAAATTCTTGTGTTTCTAAGAAAAGATTTTAACTTACTTATTTGTTTTTATGACCCTGAAGATAGCATGAATCTCTCAAAATCTTGATATCCTTTTAGGTAAGTGATTGTTCATCCTAATGGTCTTTGACAGACAACAGCATGGTGTCTCTGTTTATCTTGGGAGGAGGACAGAACTAGGTATTAGTGAAATGTTGCAGATACAATTATCTTCTCATCTCTTTGGATAGAAAACATCAACAATGTGGTTTTTAATTATTACATTTTTGAGGTTTTGTATAATTTATAAGAGGCTATTTATTTAGGGGCAGAAATACTTTCTTGTAAATAAATACCTATAAATCGGAAATAATTTGACTATTTAAACATGTTCAATTTAATGTTCATTTCTTTTTTTTTTAAGATTTTATTTTTTATTTATTTGAAGAGATAGAGACAGCCAGCGAGAGAGGGAACACAAGCAGGGGGAGTGGGAGAGGAAGAAGCAGGCTCATAGCGGAGGAGCCTGATGTGGGGCTCGATCCCATAATGCTGGGATCACGCCCTGAGCTGAAGGCAGACTCTTAACAACTGTGCCACCCAGGTGCCCCTAATGTTTATTTCTTAACTCACATACAACTACTCTAGTTTCTCCTGGCTTGGAGCAATGCTGAGAATGAGCTTTTATCAAAAAGTGTTTGAAGTCTTCCATAAAGTTGATACCTCTAGCTTTTTCTGTTATGATTTTTAGAAAGCAATTATCATTTTAAATCTGAAATAGTTTTTATTACAAATAACAACCTTCTAGTAATTCAGATGTTTTTCATTTCAAGTATTTTTTTCCCAGGTGGGTTAGTTATTTTCTCTACATTTCAGATTTCAAGTTCCAAGTGCTAAATTTTTATTTTATTTATCATAGAATATTCATCACTAAGTCAAGATATGGCATGAAAAGAACACAATTTCTGAACTTATTTTGTTAGTAAATTTATGAAAATTTTGAAAGAAAAAAGATACAAACCACTAATGGCACACGCTGAGCTTGTGTTGTTTAGAAAAGTCAGAGAAGATTTATAAGCTAAAAAAATCTAAATCAGCCTAGTTTAGAAGGTCCTGTGCCAAAAATAAAAATTTAAAGAGGACTGTGCCCTGTTTGCTTAGGACAATGTTCTCAAAGTTTTCATGGTAAGAAGGAATCTCACAATATTTGTCCAGCCCAGTGTGCACAGCTCATCATAAAGACCCTTTTATTACAACTGGGTCTCCTATATTTTTGGCCAGTAGTGATTGCTACTAAATGAATAAGGCCTAAAGAGAAGAAAAAAAAATCACTGAGAGTTTTTGAAAATGAGACTTATGTACAATTAATCTATCATCTCATATGCAAAGTATATATTCCCCAGTTCATATCTAAAAGTCCTTAGCAGTCACAAAAATAGCAAACTGATGAACGAGTAACAGGTATCAAAATTATTGCACAAAGTGAATCCAACTTACTTAAACAAATGACTTCCCAAAGTTGAAGCCACTCTTTCAGACAGACTAAATTTTCCTTTGAAGTTAAAATTCTGTGTGTTTGAGCATTAGAGAAAAATGCCGAAACCCTGGGGATTATAAATAGTTGGCAGTTCAATTAAGGACCACATTTTCATTAGCTCCCCTTTATGACTGCACTATCCAACTCAATAACTGACACTTGTCTTTAATATTTTTTTGTTTCATCATGGCTAGGCATGATAATATGGAGCTCTTTTAAGACTCCAAGCATTGCTACTGAGCACTCACTGTGTGTCAAATGCTGAGCACTTTTCATTTTGTATGCAATCCTCTCAATGTTGATGAAGAGTATTTACACTCCATTGTCAGGTACAAGAGAAATCTGAGATGGGAAGTGATTTGTCCAGGGACACAAGGTTACTTTATGGTTAAAATAAAATCAATACTTTTCTCTTTAAGAAGATAATTTTTTTCTTGCAAATACAAATTTTTCATTGTTGAGGCCAGAAATTCCAATTCAAAGTAGTAGACAAGAAAGAACTAAGTGCAAGTCATTTTCTAAGGCACCTCTTTAGCCATCAGGGAAATTCAAATCAAAACCACACTGAGATACCACCTTATGCCAGTTAGAATGGCAAAAAAATGACAAGGCAGGAAGCAACAATTGTTGGAGAGGATGTGGAGGAAGGAGATCCCTCTTACATTGTTGGTGGGAATGCAAGTTGGTACAGCCACTCTGGAAAACAGTGTGGAGGTCCCTTAAAAAGTTAAAAATTGAGCTACCCTATGATCCAGCCATTGCACTACTGGGTATTTACCCCAAAGATACAGACGTAGTGAAGACAAGGGCCATATGCACCCCAATGTTAATAGCAGCATTGTCCACAATAGCTAAATCGTGGAAGGAGCTGAGATGCTCTTCAACAGATGACTGGATTAAGAAGTTGTGGTCCATATATACAGTGGAATATTACTCAGCCATCAAAAAGAATGATTTCTCAACATTTGCTGCAACATGGATGGGACTGAAGGAGATAATGCTAAGCAAAATAAGTCAAGCAGAGAAAGACAATTATCATATGGTTTCTCTCATCTATGGAACATAAGAAGTAGGAAGATCGGTAGGAGAAGAAAGGGAAGAAGAAAGGGGGGGTAAGCAGAAGGGGGAATGAACTACGAGAGACTACTCTGGGTAACAAACTGAGGGCTTTGGTATAGGCTGGTGGGATAGGCTGGTGATGGGTATTAAGGAGGGCATGTATTGCATGGTGCACTGGGTGTTATACGCAAGTAATGAATCATGGAACTTTACATCAAAAACTAGGGATGTACTGCATGGTGACTAACATAATATAATAAAAAAATATTATTAAAAAAATAAGGCACCTCTTAAAAGCACCCCCTCCATGTAAATCTAGCCTTGGTGGTTTCTCTCCTTTCACAATACTTTGTAACTCTGGTGAAAGCACTTAGCAAATTATTTTTGTGCCTAAATTTAATCCCTTATTTGTTTATTCTTTGAGATGAACCTTGACTTAGTCATTTCCCTAAAGCTATGAGCACAATGGGTAGGTTGTTGAAATAATTTGAGTAATTGTTGCAAATAGAAGTCCAAATGAATTTATAGTTTTGATGACAGCCTCCCCCAAAACCAACAAACCTAAAACAAACAAACAAAAACAAAAGAAAACCAACCAGAGTCCCACAATTTCTCATTCCTTTTTCTTTTTTTTTTTTTAAGATTTTATTTATGTATTTATTTGACAGAGAGAGAGACAGCCAGTGAGAGAGGGAACACAAGCAGGGGGAGCAGGGGAGGAAGAAACAGGCTCCCAGCGGGGGAGCCTGATGTGGGGCTCAATCCCAGAAAATCCCAGAACACCAGGATCACGCCCTGAGCTGAAGGCAGACACTTAATGACTGGGCCACCCAGGCGCCCCTCTCATTCCTTTTTCACCTTCTGCGTCAAGATTGGAATAGGACCAAATATCTGAACTAATGGAGAGTGACATGGGAAGTTTTGTCCTATAAATGTAATTCTGCTGGCCTCTACAAAATATGTTATTTTGGACCCAAATCCTATTTCCATCCTTCCAGCAAGTTCATAGGCAAGATTAGTAATAAATACAAAATATAAATCTGACATTCCCCTCAATATTTGTGAAGTCTTTATTAACATAAAATATACTATATTGGAAAAATAATTATGGTATAATTACACATTGGCAAAGTTTTATGTGAGAGGTCAGGTGTAATAAAGAAGCTTTTCTATAACATTTTGGTGATTGGGTAAATGGAGTACAGGTAATTAGAAAATATTTTTCTGCATTTTTCATTCATTTATCTACAAATATTCGTGGAAATCTGAAAATGTGCCAGGAACTGCAGAGAAAGAATACCCACTCTGAGCAAACTAAAGTCCTACTATATGGACCATCCATCACACTATGCTTCAGCTCTTCTTCCAAGAGCCTTTTGGAGGAACTGATACTCTACCTACCTACTTCCCTCTTTTTTTTCTCTAATAGAAACTTTATTCAACATTTTAACATATTGTAAAGCACTCCAATCTTAATACACCCACACACACACGCACACACACACACACACACACACACACACCCTCCTATATCTTTCTCCAGCTACTCTTGTTGCACCTCACAGCTATCTTCCCCCAAACACTTGTTTATTTCACTGTCACAGGTTTCTCACCTCCAACTTATTCCTCATTCCATTCCCGGCTTTACTTATACCCATGTGGTTCCAACAAAGCAGATCATACCAAAGCCTTTAAAAGTTCTCCATTAGTCCAAATCCAGGCGAATAGCAAATCCTCATTGTACTTGACTTCTCAGCTGAATTTAACACCTCTGACCACTTCCTCCTTGAAAAACTCTCCTTGTTTCTTTTCCTCCTCACCCTCCCAAGGTTCTTCAAGATAATATTGCAAGCTTGTCCTTTTTTACATGATATTAAAATACTGGGGACCTTAAAGCTCAGTCTTACACCTTTTTTTGCATTTATCATATTTTCAGTCTTGACAATCTCACGTCATTTTAAATTACTCTTTATATAAGATGATTTTTGATATTCATTAAACTGCACATATTTAAGTTGTACAATTTGATAAGGTTTGACCTGTGCACACACCTATGAAACCATCAACAGAATCAACAGGTCCACCACCACCAAAAGTTTCTAACGCTGCCTTTTAATCCCTTCCTGTGGCATCTCTACTGCCTCCTGGCAACCACTGCTCTGCTTTTCATCACTATAGATTTGATTGGAAATTTTGAGTATTATATAAATGAAAGCACAGAGCATGGATAATTCTTTTTGTTCAGCTTACTTGTTTCCATGTTGCTGTATGTCATTACTTTTTTTTTTTCAAGCAAGAGTGTGAGGTGGGGGGAGGGTCAGAGGCGGAAGGAGAGAGAATCTTAAGCAGGCTCTGTGCCCAGTCCAGAGCTGGAGATGGAGCTCAATCTCACCACCCTGATATCATGACCTAAGCCAAAATCAAGAGTCTGATGCTTACTGAGCCACCCAGGTGCCCCACATGTCATTACTTTTTATCCTGAGCAGTTTTCTACTGTGTGAATATACTGCAACTGGCTTACCCATCATCTTGAGGATGGACAACTTAGGTGGTTTCCAAGTTCTGGCTATTGCAAATGAAGCTGCTATAAACATTTTTCATAGTTTTTGTATGAACATAAGCTTTGTTTGCTGTTGGGTAAATATCTACAAGAAGAATGGCTGGATCGTATGCTACATATATGTTCAACTCTTTACTTATTTTAAATTTTTCAAGCCTAAGGGGAGACATTCTCCTTTTCTTTTTTCCCATTTCTTCTGGATAAGTAGAATATTTTTTATGATTCCATTTTATCCTTTTTGTTGACTTATAAGCTCAATCTTTAAAAAAATTTGGTAGTTGCTTTAAGGTGGAGAGTATTTATCTTTAGTGGTTTCCCTTTAAATTCAATCATGCCTGTCTTGCATATAAAACAATAATACAGTACACTTTCATTTCTCTCTTTCCAGTCCTCTATGCTAATGTCAGTCAATTCACTTTACTCATACATATGTTATTAACCCCAAACTTCTAAAAAAAAGTGTATCTATTAGAAATACTAAGTATTAAGAAAAAAAATCTTACACATATATCCATGTAGGTGGCATCTCTGATGCTCTTCATTCCATTATGTAGATCTATTTTCCATCTGTTATCATTTTTCTTGTGCCTGAAAACTTCCTTAATTTTTTCATATAGTACAGTTCTGCTGGTGATAAATTCTTTCAGTTTTTGTATATATGATAAAGTCTTTATTTTGCCTTCTTACTTTGGAAGACATTTCTGGTGTTTATAGAATTCTACATTTATAAGTTTATTTTCTTCTAGTATTTTAAAGATTTTGCTCCATTGTTTTCTTGCTTTTATCGTTTCCAATGAAAAATTCGTTTTAATTTATTTGTTCCTCTATATGTTGTGTCTTTTTATCTCTGTCTGCTTTTAAGGTTTTTCTCTTTCTATTACTTCTTTTGAGCATTTTGCTTATGATGCATCATGGGGTAATATTCTTCATCTTTTTTGTGCTCCAAGTTTTTTTGTGTTTCTTGGATCAGTGAGTTATAATTTTCATCAGATTTGGAAAAATTCTGACCACTATTTCTTTAATTTTTTTTCTCTATCCTTTCATTTAAGGGCACCAATTACACATATATTATGCCTGAACATGTTCGATAGATTGCTGATCCTCTTTTCATTTATCTTAATTCTCTTTTCTGTCTGTGTTTCATTTTGAAATATCCTAAACTATGTTTTCAAGTTTAATAATCTCTTATTCTGCCATGTCTAATTGGGCCTTAATCCTATCAAATGTATTTTCCATCTTACACACTATTGTCACATCTGAAAATATAATGTAGACCTTTAAAAAATATCCTATGTTTCTATTTAACTTTTGAACAGATAGAATGCAATAATAATTGTTTTAATGTTCTTGCCTCCTAATTATAACATCTATTCCAGTTTTGAATCAATTTTGATCAGCCGAGTTTTTTCTCTCAATTGTGGGTTACATTTTCTTGTTTCTTTGCATGTCTGGTAATCTTTGACCACATAACAGAATTTATGAATTTTATCTTTTGGGCACTAGATACTGCATCCTGATAAACAGATATTGAGCACCATTCTGGGATGCAAGCAAATTACTTGGAAATAGGTTGATAGTTTTGGTTATTGATTTTAGGATTTGTTAGGCAGGGCCCAAGCTTGGGGCCTAATTAGCCTGGGGCTAATTATTTTTCATTACTGATCCAAGAGTTTTGTGAGTTCCCTACATAATGCTTTATGAAAAATGAAGTTTTCTCCAGACTTGCTGGCTGAAACAGTATTTTTAGCCTTGTGTGAACTCTCGGTGCAGATCTCTACTCTCTAGTACTCTCTTGTGTGAAGTCTGTTTATGTTGACCTCCCTAGAGTTTTGGCTCTATGACCCCAACTCAGAAAGTCTGCTGGGGCCTTATCTCAGTTCCCTCCAGAAGATCCCTCAAGATAGTAAACAGAATGCAGTGCCTGGATGGCTCAGCAGGTTAAGTGTCTGACTCTTGTTCTCAGCTCAGGTCTTGATCTCAGGGTTGTGGGTTCAAGCCCCTGGGTAAAACCTACTTTAAAAAAATGCAGATACAATCATAGATCCCACATTGTTTTACTTCCTGTCTCTCAAATACCTCTGTCTTTTGGTAACTGATATCCAGCATCTTGAAAACCATTGTTTCACTTACCTGGCCTGTTTCATTTGTTTTAGATTACAGCATATTCTAGTGTTCTTACTCCTAACCTGCCTGGAAGTGGAAATTGTCTATCTACATAGACAGACAATGAGTCTATCTATTACTAATAGATAGACAATTAGTATAATTCCTAAATATGTATCTACAAAGAAATTGTCTATCTACAAAGTATAATTCCTAAAATATAAGTATCCAACCAGGTTATATCTTTCTCACTAATCACAAATTATAATCATTTTTCACATGAATTTTTGTTTATTGTATGTTTTATTAAAATGTGAGATTCCTGAGAACAGGGACCTTGTTGATTCTGTTTCTCACATTGTCAGAAATATAGTAGGTATTTTATCAATATTTGTTGATTACATATGTAAATTGGATTTTTTTTTCTCTTTGTCATACATTGGCATCAGTTGGTAAAGCTACATTGGCATGTCATAATCACCCAAAGTACATAGTTTACATTAGGGTCACTCTTGGTGGTGTACATCATATGGGTTTGGACAAATGTATAATGACATGTATCTGCTTATATAGTATCATACAGAGTAGTTTCACTACCCTAAAAATCTCTGCACTCCACCTGTTCATCCTTCCCTCCCTCACAGACTGTGGCAACCACTGTTCTTTCTACTGTGTCCATAATTTTGCCTTTTGCAGAATATTATATACGTAGAATCTTACAGTATGTAGCCATTTCAGGTTGACTTCTTTCACTAGTGTTATGCATTTAAATTTCCTCCATGTGTTTCACAGCTTGATAGTCTATTTCTTTTTAGTGCTGAATAATATTCCATTGTCTGGATGTACTACAGTTTGTTTATCCATTCTTCTACTGAAGGACATTTTGGTTACATCTGAGTTTTGGCACTTGTGAAGCTATAAACATCCATGTGCAGGTTCTTGTGTGGATGTAAGTTTTCAACTCCTCTGGGTAAATACCAAGAAACATAATTGCTAGATCATATGGTAAGGATATGTTTTGCTTTGTAGGAATCTGTCAAACTGTCTTCCAAAGTAGCTCTACCATTTTACATTTCCACCAGCAATGAACAAATGTTTCTGTTTCTCCCCATCCTTGTCAGCATTTGGTGTTGTCAGTGTTCTAGATTTGGCCATTCTAAAAGTGTGTAGTGGTATCTCATGGTTGTTTTAATTTGCATTTCCTGATGACATATGATGTATAGCATCCTTTCATGTGATTATTTGCCACAGATGTCTTCTTTTGTGAGGTGCTTGTTCAGGTCTTTAGCCCATTTTTAATCAAGTTGTTTGTTTTATTATTAAGTTTTAGGAGTTCTTGGTACCGTTTGGAAAATGCATCTTTATAAGACATCTTTTTGCCATTATTTTCTCCCAGTCTGTGGCTTGTCTTCTTATTCTTTTGACATTGCCTTTTACAGAGCAGAGGGGATTTTTGGTTTGTTTGTTTGTTTGTTTGTTTGTTTGTTTGTGGTTTGCTTTCTTTCTTCTTTCTTTCTTTCTTTCTTTCTTTCTTTCTTTCTTTCTTTCTTTCTTTTCTTTCTTTTTTTTTTCCTGCTTTGGTTCTGCTTATGGTGGTTGAGATCTGCCCTGAAATCCCTGGTTACGTCCCAGCCTTGGGCCCTTATTTGGATCTGTGGTGGTTTCAATAAAGAGGTAAACACTTTCGAACACTCTTATCACAAAGAGACAGTGTTTATATCCCTTCCCCTTAAATCTGGGTACACTTGTGACCCACTGTGACAATAGAATTCAGTGAAAACGGTGCTGCATGACTCTTGAAGCTTCTCCATTGTTCTCTGGGACACTCATTGTTGGGATGTTGGGCTGCCAAGTAAGGAGTCTGAATATCTCAAAGTCAACATGCTGTGAGGGCATCCAGACCAAACAGCCACAAGAAAGTGTTCCAATGGACAGCCTCAGCTAATGTTCTAGCTGAAACCAGCATCACCCATATGATATGTGAGTGAAAACACCACAGAATATTCTCACACCCAGCCATCTAGTTACCCACTAGAATTGGGCTTCCAAGGTGGGTCCCCTCACATCATGAAGCATGATGAGCCATCTTGCTGGGCCTTGTTTGAATTCCTTACACACAATATCCATGATCATAATAAAATGGCTATTTTAAGCAATTAATTTTAGGAGTAATCTGTTTTACCTGAAGTAACTGACATACATCCTTAGTCTTTTCCCTGAGAGTGGGAACCAGACTGATACTCTCATGCAATAGCTGGGATTCTGCCATTTGCAGGACTATCTTTGCTTAATCCCTACCTGTCTAGTTGACTTCCAAATATCAACCCTTGTCAGGGTTTCCTAGGTTGGAATTCTCCAAAGTAAATGAATTTATCCATATCAGAACATAATAACCCAGGTAATTCTCTCAATAATTATAGAATGAACAAATCATGTCTATGTTGACATTTCAATTTTTTACCTAATAATTTGTGGTTTAACTGTGTCATGAACTTATTTTCTGAGGATTGCTCTGACTGTGATCTATAGATGTGAGTTTAAAAAGCAGCACAGTACGGGCCTTCGTCTGTGAAAAAGTACTGATGATCCTTTGATGACCATCAATAACTATTGTCCAATGAACAACTCGAACTGTCGGGCTCACAGTTCTGGCAAAATCCCCAGATCAAAGAGAGTCATTCTGCCCTTCATGGCTACATGCCAGGTTGTTCTGCTGAGCGATTCTCTAGCTACCTATGGATGGGCCAGATTTCTGGTGTATCAAGGGAAAACTTGAAAGGATTTCTTTTAGTCTTGCTTCTTGGGGTTAGTTCCATTTCGTGTTCAATATGCAACAGATATTTAGGGCTGTCCAAATGTAATTTGTGTTCAAGAAAGCTGCATTGTAATAAACATCTTTTTAGTGCTGGAAATCTAACTATTAGTCCAATCCTTTTATTTGTTCCTCAGAGAAATAGTATACAAAGAAAATATAAAAAGATAGATATGGTATCATGAATGGGTCCAGGTCTGGGAGTTACCTGGTGTAGTCAGTTCTTCTAAATAGTAGAGCACTACTTTTTAAAAGCTTGAGTGTATCTAGAGTGAGTTAAGGACTCTAAGAATACTAAAAGAGTGCTTTAGACAAATTACATTCTCCCCCTATCAATTGCCCAAGATTACACTCCAAGAAGGTTAAAGATCCAGGATGTCAACCCAGTTGTCTGAATTGTAAAATTACTTTTAAGAAACATTTTCCTTATATCAGGTTGTATCTTTTGAATTGGGTTATATAACTAATTCACCCTGTGAAATATTAAAATTCCAAATGGATTCTTGATAAGCAAAATAGTTGATACAAACAATTTAAGAGTCAACATGATAGCTATTGTTATAACATAAAAAGTAAGTAAAAGCTCAAGAACTTCTGAAGTCTAGGAAGATCTGAGGATCAGAATTAACATCAGAATTCTCTCAGTGATTATAAAATGAGCAAATCCATGTAAAAGATCCATGTGGAATATCAGTTTAAAAATCAGTCTTATTAAAATTTTGAGTATAGTTCCTGTGTTTCTTAAACTTCAGGATCTGTGAACCACAGGAGGGAGAAACAGATAGAAGTCTGAACATGAAAACATTTAGGAAAATATTTTGAATTTCAGAACCAAAAGAAATGTTCTGAATTAAGCTGTAGGCATACTGAATACAGATACCTGATTCCTGTCATTGAGAAATGAGTACCAGAATCATAGCACTTTCCAAAACTCAGGACATATTACTCTAACTTTTGTGAGAGCCAGACCAAAATTGAGGACACAGTGAATATTATCTTTCCTTGGAGATCTTTACCAAAGTAAAACTGCAAATGTTTATCAATATCTGGAAAAAATTATTTGTTAATGTGCTGTGTAGTAATTACTGTTTGAATCAGTGGATCAAAAATTGGATTCCATTTCAGATCTCTAGAAACTGTATTTGGAATACACTGTCACTTTTTTTTCAGTGTACAAAAAGAATTTGCTATTTTTACCTGCTTTAAGGTGACATCAGTATGGAATCATCTGACCTCTTGTGTTATATTTTACTTTTATGTCATGAAAGTTATAAAGAGAATTTACTGTCTTTTATTATTAAAACTTCAGTTCGGGTTCTGGCCATTGTGTTTCCTAATTATGCTCCGAGGAAGGCTTCTTATCAAGGTAGTTCACTTATGAATAATGTTCTTTGTGTGGCTTCTGTGGTGGACAAGTTAGATTGCTTCTGACATCAGCCAGCAGTAAATTAGCTTCCAATTTGGCTGTGTTCTAGAAGACTGAAAGATTTACTTTGTCAACATCCTTGCATTTGGATGAAAATAACTTCCTTTAGGTTTGATTTGCTTTTTACCTGAGGCGCAGGACACTTTCTAGAATTCCTAATCCTCTTATAGTTGCCATTTAAGGAGACAGACTCTATTTTCTATACCTCAGGTTGTGAAATTTGTTTTGTTTTGTGTGTTTTTAAAAGTCTATTTAAACAGATACTGGTTAATCATGGTCGTTTAACAGTGAGTTACACTTGGCGAGGGAGTCTGAGCATGACCAGGTACTCAAGAATTCCACAGAAGTAAATTCTTCTAGAGAATGTGAAATGATTAAATCAAAAGCATTAGATTCTAAGTAGATACTAAAAGTTGAGGATAAACAATTTGGTGGTAGAAAGAAGAATAATCATTTCCCTATGGATACTATCACTCAGAAGAAATAATTTTGATGAACTGTGATTTCTGCTAGGATGTAACTTACTAGGAGATTTTCACGGCATAACTACAATTTTTTAACAGCATACATGTTAGGATTAAAGTTCCCTACTGTGGCATATGGGAATCTTAGGTCTTATTTTAAATATAGCTTCTTAACTTCCTACAGATTAACTAAAAAAAAAAAAGTTTATTTGAAAGTACATCAGTTATGGAGGATGAGTTTATTAAGGTAGGACAATCATTCAGAAGTATTGCTACCAGTAGAACTTTTTGATTTTTAATAGATTAGTTCTTTGTAATCAGCTGGAAACTTACTAGTATGAAATGTTATGATAAATTTGTTTCTGTGCCTTTTATTAAGAAGATCATGGTAAGCATTGGTAATGAGTCCAGAAGAATCTTAGCTGAAGTAAATAGACAACAGCAACAGCAGCAATGGAAACCTCAACTCATGTTAAATAACACTGAAATTGTGTTGACTTTGTTTTGAAGTACATCCCTTCCATTTCATGCATTTGTGTTCTTCAATAGTTAGTTTGTACTTGAATTTCTCAGAACTTCTCTTTGGTTGCAAATTCAGCACATGGTTGTTAAGTGGAACACACTGGTTCAAGGTAAAAAACAAAGTTATCTATGTGTTTCCCAAAGAATGTCTTAAAAGCCATAACATATACATGGGAAAAAAAAATAATGAATTCAAATACATTAGAGTAGAAAACATGTTCCCTCAGTGTAAAAGATGGCATTCTGCCAAACTGGATGATTTGTTTTCATTAATGCAGCAGCTAAACAATCTGTCTCTGTGGATTTCCACTCTTGTTTTTGTGTGTGTTCTGTCACCATCAACACTAGCTCCCAGCACAGAGTTAAGAGTTCATTGCTGGGCAGTGCAAGCCAAGCAGCAAGCTGGAGGAGACCCAGCTTTAACAAGAAGGAATGTAGCTTCATTCCAGAGAGCTGAACCATGTGGAAACTGCAGCAACCGTTGCAAAAGAAGGACTTCAGTTGGAGATAAAGTCGACATAATAGTGGGGATCCAGGGAAGTCTCGATCTGGAAAAGCATATCGGGATACGGCTCCCAGAATGCAGTGTAGACTTAAAGGGACTTTGGGAAGTAGGCCAGATGGGCAAAGGATCCATTAGTGGATGGGAGACTAGGGAGAATGGGGACAGTGCTCAACAGTTGAGAAATGAGCCAGCAAGTTATAGTCAATGAGGGGTGTCCGGGGATGTCCGGCCTGTTTCTTACCTGCACTTCACTGAGCAAAATTTGTTCATTCTTGGGCAAATAATGAGTAAAAGACAGATGGATCAAGAAGCTCTGGGTCTTCAAAGTACTTGGAATAAAGGGCACGAGAGGAAATACAAAGGGAAGGGAGGGAAGTTTAGCCCAATGATATAATAATAATAAGAAGAAGAAGAAGAAACGCTTTTTAAAAATTATCTGTGTTAGACAGTGATCTAAGCCATTTACACTACACATCTCATGTAATCTCTATTTCTTTAGAAAGTCTATCCTCCCCAGTTTAGGATTGAATAAACCAAAACTCTGAGAAGCTAAGCTTGATCACACAGCTAAGTAGCAAGGTCAAAGATTGAATCCAGACTTTCTGACTGCTTGTTGTTGCCTAGCACCTGTGGATTGAGCAGAGGATATAGGCTACTTTCAAACTCTGTATTTTGGAAGACCGGCAAAACTGACGAATGGCCCTTGACCTGTTGTTGTTGGTAGACAGAACGGAGAAAAGGAGGGAGTTGGAAAGGGCTATGGTTGGTGCAGTGGGAGCATGAGAGTCATAAACAGAATCTGAGAGGGAGAAGCATGGGCCAAATTTAAAGTCCAGCCAGTCTCTCAGAACTAAGGAAACTGTGGATAACTGAGCTGTGGGGATATGGTAAGGGTTACATCATTTTTTATTTTGAGGAATGAGTCAAAGTAATAGCATTTGAAGTTGCAAGATCAAACTAATGAAGCATTACAATGGGCAAGACCCGAATCCAGCCCAAGAAACAGGCCAGTTATCTTAGTAGTGATGGAGCAGACTGGCAGGAATGGGAATCTGAGTTTTCACTGGGTGCTCAGAAACTGTGGAGAGACAAAGAAGCTTGGGTAAGGTTTGAATAGGGGAAGATAGAGGCTGACAAGTATATTTCTATAATAACCACTCTAAAAATTTGATACCTATAACCAGATAAATGATGACCTCACAAAGTTGCTGTGAACATAAAATGAGATAATGTAGTTAAATTCCTTGATAGTGCCTGGAGTGTAGTGTGTATCTAATAATAGTAGTTCTCTGATCCAGAAGTCAGTACACTATTTAGTGATAGATTCAAAGCTTATTAGAATCATGGTTTTGTCTTCTAAAATATATTGCCTTATTTGAAATTATTTCACAGATTCATGTCAAGAAGATAATAATAAACAGGAGGGCAGAAATTATGTATCATTTATGTAGTTATATGTTGCACTACACCTATCTTTTATTTTATATATAATTCACAAATAGAAAACAGTGTTTGTTTGCCCTACCTTCACACACACACACACACACACACACACACACACACACACACTCACATTTCTTGTTTGGATCAAAATATCAATTCTATCTGAGACATTCCCAAGCTTTATTTTAGAGTTTAAAACACAACATGTTCAAAACCTTTAAAAAGCATGCTTTCATTTCAACTTGGCTTTTGTCAAAAGTGTAATCTAATTTCCACAAATACAGCCAGAAAGGTGCAATGTAGATAATCATACACTTAATTTAAAAAAGACTCCATCATGTTTTGGAGAAATCTTTTAGAACTAAGGATTATTGAGTCCTTACTCAGTTTTTGTCTCTCTTCTAAGAGTACAGGAGTAATAATAGTATAGAATCATTGATTAAGATGTAGATAAGAAAATCTACCCAAATTGGACTATTATTTACCCTTAGGTTGTCTATCATAATAAAAGGAAATGATTTTGTTGTTTATTATCATAATACAGATACTATTTCCTCAAACAGCATAAAACTTTTCTAACACAGACTTGAGCAGAGGGTAAAATTGCAACTACAATAAAGTTCTGCATTTGATTGAACATTTTAAAATGTGGCCAACATTAATATCATTATAAATCTTTTGCTGAACATAGACACATTCAATTCTTGAAGCTGGATTTTTTATATAAAATATAAATATTTTTATACTCTAGAAAAGTTCTGGTTTCTTAAGAGCTGTCTATTTTCTGATTTTCTTTTTCTTCCAGGTTAACTCTGATATCCTCAAAATTTCAGGGAAGGCCTTGACTGTCATTGCTTTTCTTACTACTTGCATTCCTTTGGGGAACTCTTCCAGGTTCATGCTTTCATTACCTATTGAATATAGCTGACTCCCAATTTTACCTAGCTTGGGCCAGTTTCTCACTCTGATTATAGTGCCATATGTCCAATAGGCTGCTTTATGGCCTCCCTAGTGGAATATATCACCACCAACTCTTCACACCCACTGTATAGAGTTCCCTCATCACTAGCATAGACAGTGCCAGTAGAGCTGATCTCATCTTCTAAATCTCCATAGTGAATGTCCTCACACAAGCTAACATCGTCTCATATCTGAACTACTCCGATAGACACTAAAAAATGTTTACTGTATCCGGCACATAACTCTTAGAATGGTTTGTTTCATTCTTATTTCTTTATGTTATTGAATTGCCACCCTATGGTTGTTATAATGGATAACTTCCATGTAGTTTATTCACTGTTCTTAATACATAGATGGTCATCCCATGTGTTCCCATTGCACTTGAACTCCCTCTGTGTTCATGCTTACCAAGTTATCATAATTGCTAGTTGTGGTAGGTAGAATAATGCCCTTTCCCCCAAGTAACCGTGCCCCAATTGCCAAAATCTATGAATGTGTTACTTTATACGTCAAAAGGGATTTTGTGGAAGTAGTTAAGGATCTTAAGATGGGAAGGCTATCCTCGATTATTCAGGTGGCTTCCATGTAATCACAAGTGTCCTTACAAGAGGAAGACAATAGCGCGAGAGAAAGAGATTTGACAATGGAAATGGGGGGTGGGGAAAGAGAGGGAGAGAGAAAGATTTGAAATACTACGCTGTTGGTCTTGCAGATGGCAGAAAGGGCTCTGAGTCAGGAGTGTAGGCACACTGTAGAAGCAGGAAAAGGCACAGTATGGGTTCTCCTCCTCTGCAACCTCTATAAGAAACAACGTTTTGTAAACATCTTGATTTGGGACCATTTTGGATTTTTGAGCTCTGTAAGATTTTTGAGACTGTAAGATTCAGGTTGTTGTAAGCTGTTAAATTTGTAGTAATCCATTATAGCAGCTATAGACAACTAATACATTTATTCATTGGTCTTTTCCTCTCGCTCAACTGTAGGCTTCATGAAAGCACGCCATGTGGATCTTGTTTATTATTATACCCACAACCCCCAGAAAGAAGCTAACATGCTAAAGCACAGAATAAATGTGATGGATAAATAAATGTTTAATATTCCAAATGTGAATTAATAATCCCTATACCTGTTATGTTATTTTTATTATGTCTTCTTGCCCATAAAATTCCAATACCTCTCTCAATGTCTAGGTCAAAAATGTACCTCCTCTGGTGAGGTTTACCAGACAAGTCATTTTTCAAATTCAATTATTTTTCAGCCTTAAAGCTCTTATTTTCACTTGCCCTTATTATCTTTCATTTGTTTATTTACAGAGTACATTTCTCCTAGTTGTTTCCTGTACTATATTTACGTCTTCATGTACATTATAATTTTTTTTCAAATTCCATTTTATCTGCTTTTTTAAATCACCTTGTATGCTTTTAGTGGTAACTCACCTCCCCAGTAAGTGTTTTGGTTTGTTTTTAAGGAATTGTTGAAGAAATGTTGAGTTTCATTTTTGCTGTTCTATCTTCATTGTTTTGACAGAGTCTGCCCCATTTCTTTCAGTGTGGCTGTTATATCTTGCCCCAGGTTCATGACATCATCTAGGGCATTTTCTTCTGCTTTTGTTCAGTAAATTTTAGAGGGTGGATATACAAATTGCCAGATTTCATTTAAAAATATTTTAACAGCCACATTAGTGAAGTGACAGATTTTTGGTAAATTTTTTTGTTAAAATATTTGGTGGTTTTTAAGTATATCAAATTTCCTTTACTATTCTGCTGAAACTAGAATATTTTAGTGTAACTTTAATAATTACTACAGTTCATAAAACACTGGGGGGGGGAGATATCAGGTAACTAGCCAAGCATAAAGCACTGACTTGGCTATAAATATCAAAGGTGAATTAGTCATAAATCACCGGATTTAGAACATAAAATAGCCTTGTCCATGAAGTATACATAAACTACTACATTCTTGTATTACACATACATCATAGCAGTGCAGTAGCAAGCTAAGTTTAGAAAAGCTGGCCAGCTTTTCTTCCCCCAGTTATCAAGAACCAAAAATCTGTCTTTATTGCTTCAAACACTCATCGGGAAAGAATAACATCCTAAGTACAGATTCAGCTTTAAGATGATCGTATGAAGAAAACTACATGTATGTAGTCTCCATTACAGAGTGTCTTCTAGTAGATGATGGATATAGAAGTCCCCATTTGTGCTGTACACTGATTATAATATCATCTTTATCCAATAACCTGAGAAATCAACTGCTTTTTTTTAAACAAAAGGTAGAAAAAAAACCTTGAAATTACTCAGGTTGCAGTTAAGAGTTCTATTTTTATTAGAGCCTTGCAATAGGTCCAGGAGGATATTTGTGAATTTACAGAATATAATTTTGTTATGTGTGGACAAACTCCAGTTAAAAAATTAGAAACCATTGTATAAAACCATGAATAAAAAACAAAAAGCCAGATAGGATTTGCTGTCAGAAATTAAATTCTATACCAAAGAGTGTGAGTTTGCAACTGTCTATAAATACACTAGTTGCCAAATACCAGACAGAATGAACAACTTGTTAAATATTGCTTAACTGCAAAAATGTTTATAAATTGTCCACCAAAAATATCTGGTGCAATTAGTATATTTATTAAAGCTCTAAAGCTGCAAACCTAATGATTAGATGTTCTTCAGAAACAAATACGAATCAAATACTTGTTGTTTTCTTTTCCTTTTTTAAAAAAAGATTTATTTATTTATTTGAGAGAGAGAGCACACACAGAGAGGGAGAAGCAGGTTCCTCACAAAGTAGGGAGTTCAATGTGGGGCTCAATCCCAGGACCATCCCGGGACCCCGAGATCATGACCTGAGCCGAAGACAGACTCTTAACCGACTGAGTCACCCAGGTGTCCCAAATACTAGTTGTTTTCTAACCATGTAAATGAACTAAGGCTGATATCTGTGTCATAGGACAATCTGAAAACTTAGAGCATGAAATCCAAACATGTGTTTGTTTGTTTGTTCATTAAAAGGGCATGAGTAGAGTTGAGGATGGGGGGATGTGAGACTCTCATTTCACATTAGCATTCCTTTGGGTCTAGCCAGTCAGAAAAACTTTGAGTCAGAGAAAAAGGGGAAGGAAAAAAAGGAAAGTTTGGGAGATCCACACAGAGGCTCATAAATGAGCATGTATTCTGTATGGTGCACACTTGTATCCATTGCTTACTATCCAAAATGACTGAATTGAAAGAAAATACACATACCTCTTATCCTTTCCTTCCCTTTAAGCTCAGCTTTAATGATATGTATTCTCTTTATATGCAATTAAACAAATAAAAGGATAAGGAAAAAATACATATGTAGGCTCTCATTTAAAAATAAGATGGACTTAATGTAGTTTGATACCATTATATTTCATCTCTAATATGGCTTCAGGCTTGACCAAGAAAGTTATTACTTTGTTAAGAAAATTAGAATATCTTAAGTAGATCATTTGTGCCTTGGGATCTAGTGCTTAGGATAACTACTCCTTAGATAGATTCTAGAATCATCTTGACTTTCTACCTCATTAATTGCTATTACCAACACAAAGTTGGGAGTACTGGGAGCTATATTTTCTGGATGAAAGATAATCAGGTTTATATAACTTTATTAGAGTTGTTCTTTAGTGTCATACAGTGGTTTTTAGATATGAATCCACATTGCCATAAAGAAAAGATAGAACATGAATTTTTGCCTTCTAGCATTAAAGTGTTCCAATGATAAATAGAAAAAGAATATTCACATCATTTCAAGCTATTTTATTTAAATGTCTAAATATTCTCACTAAATTTTCCTTAACTTAAAAGAACTGAACATTCAGTCTGCTTTTTTGCCATTATTATTTGTCACAAATATCTTCATCTTCCAATATCAACATATCAATATATGACTGAAGAATATATTACAGCTGCCTTTGGCTCAGATTATTTCATTGCCATTTTAAAAGTAAAGTATTTCATATAATACCTGCTCAGAAATCTCAGCATCCACATATGCCAGCTGACCTTCTTTTAAAGTGACTATCCCCATATATTGTGTAAAGGCCAATAAATAAAATCAATCTTATTTTACCTGTGTTATAATTAAATCTCTCTTTTTGAAGTTGGAACAACAAATGTGAGAATGGACTTTTTGAAGTTGGAACAACAAATGTGAGAATGGACTTTACTTATTCACCATTGAGCAGTTCCTTCAATCTTTTTTTATGATTTTCAATTTTCTTTATATGACAGTACATATTTCCATCAAAGGAAAGAAAAAAAGAAAATCAAGCAATTGAACAGAAAATAAATTCTTTAAATTCTAAAAGCTGTAATAAGAAATTTCTTAAACTAAAAGATGTCTTGAAACAAATTACTGAAAGAGCTCACTATATTTCCTAGAAAGACCAACACAATGGTTGCACTAAGCAGCCTATGAAATGTCTCCCATGATCCCCATTTTAGTGAATTAGCTTCAGACAGTCAAAATGATGTGCAAAATGCTGACACAAGGACTAATGCTGAAGGTTCACAATTTATTGTATAAAAATGTACTGCTCTGATCTGGCTTTTCTAGAAAGGGTTCTTATCCATTTCCATTCTGTAATACAGAACCTCCAAACAGATGATGATCTCCTGGGGACCTTAATCCAATTATGTTGATAGTTTTACCTTATACAAGTAGCGTTGAATTTGTCACTCAGTTTTCAAAAGAGGTAAAATATAAAGAAAAACAAGTGAATGCAAATTTTAAAAATTGAGATTGATTTTCCAGCAACAGTGGAAAAATCTCCCGATTTATGCAGAGATTGAGAAGAACACTCTTACCTTACTAGTAGGGAATATTAACCCAAACTGAGACAGTTTACTCCCACCCAACAAATTATGATATTAAGAACTGATAAAATCAAATGGCTTCCAAATAACTTACCAGTGTCCCAACACAAAGCTCAAGGACACTTATAGGTATACAGAAATGTTCAGCATCCAACAAGGTAAAATTACAAGTTTTGTCATTCAATCAAAGATTACCAGGCATGAAGAGAAGCAGGAAAATACAACCCACAATGAAGAGAAAAGTCAGTCAACTGAAACTGATTGAAGATTGACATAGGTGTTAGAATTAGAAGGTAGGGAAATTAAAAGTTATTATAATAATTAATTAATTAGAAACATGGAAGATTTTTATAAAGCTTGATATTAAACTTCCAGAGATGGAAACTACAATGTGTGAGATGGAAATACACTGGTTAATATTAAGGTCGAATTAGATAATGCAGAATAAAAAAAAATTAATGAACTTGAAGACATAGAAAAAGATTTCCAAAATGAAGCACAGAGAGAAAAGAGAATTAAGAAAATGAACAGAGCATCAGAGATCTGTGGGATACCTTCAAGCATCTGCATGTATGTGGAACTGGAGACTCCATGGGGAGGGAGGGCAAGAAATTTTGAAGAAACAATGGCCAAAACTTTCCAAATTTGATGAAAACTATAAATTCACCCTTGGAGAAGACTAATGAACCCATAAGCACAAGAAACACGAAGAAAATTCCACCAAGATATATCAGGAAAACAATACTCAAAAGTAATGATAAAAAGATTATCTTACAAGTGAGCAGGAAAAAAGCTGCATTCCATATAGAGGGACAAAGGTAAGAATGAGAGCAGATTTGTTGGACACAATGAAAGTTAAAAGATACTGAAAAAACAACATTACAGTATTAAAAGAAAAAGAAAAAAGCCAAAACTTTCAACCTAGAAGTCTATACCCAGCAAAAAATACCTTTCAAAAATGAAGGTAAAATATGACTTTTCTAGCCATACAAAACTGAAATAATTTATCACTGGAAGACTGGCATTGTAGAAATGTTGAAAGAAGTCAAGAGCAATAAACAAATAGTAGATGGCAATATGGATCAACACAAAGGAATGAAGAGCATTAAAAATGGTAACTGCCTAAGATTATTTTCTTATTATTTAAAACTCTTTAAAAGTTAATTGATTCAACAAGTAATAATAAAGTATGGGTACAATAACATACGTTAAAGTAAAATGTATGACAATAATAGCAGAGAGATCGGAAGAGTAGTGGAAGTGAACTATTTTAAAGATTTATTTATTTATTTTAGAGAGAGAGTGTGTGTGTATATGCAGGGGGAGGGAGGGGAGAGAGAGAATCTCAAGCAGACTCCCCACTGAGCACACAACCTGACACAGGGCTCAATCCCATGACCCTGAGATCATGATCTGAGCCAAAATCAAGAGTCAGATGCTTAACCGACTGAGCCACCAAGCACCTCAGAAATATACTATTTTAAAGTTCTATACTATAAGTGAAATGATGCGTTATGAACTTGAAGGGAGACTGTCAAAAAGTTGAAGAGGCCCTTTACGTCTCTGGTTAAGTTAATTCCAAGGTAACATATGGTTTTTGGTGTTATTGTAAATGGGATGGATTCCCTAATTTCTCTTTCTTCGGTCTCGTTATTCGTGTACAGAAATGCAACTGATTTCTGAGCATTGATTTTGTATCCCGCCACGTTACTGAATTGCTCTATAACTTCTAATAGTTTGGGAGTGGCTTCTTTTGGGTTTTCCATATAGAGTATCATGTCGTCTGCGAAGAGAGACATTTTGACTTCTTCTTTGCCGATTTGAATACCTTTGATCCCTTTTTGTCGTCTGATTGCTGTTGCAAGGACTTCTAGTACTATGTTGAATAATAGTGGCGAGAGTGGGCATCCTTGTTGTGTTCGTGATCTTAAGGGAAAGGCTTCCAGCTTTTCCCCATTGAGAATAATATTTGCAGTAGGCTTTTCATAGATGGCTTTTATGAGATTGAGAAATGTACCTTCTATTCCTACACTCTGAAGGGTTTTAATCAGGAAAGTATGCTGTATTTTGTCAAATGCTTTTTCGGCATCGATTGAGAGGATCATATGGTTCCTGAGTCTTTTCTTGTTGATATGATGTATCATGCTGATTGATTTGCAAATATTGAGCCACGCTTGCATCCCAGGTATGAATCCCACTTGATCGTGATGGATAATCCTTTTAATGAACTGTTGGATTCTATTAGCAAGTATCTTGTTGAGGATTTTGGTGTCCATATTCATTAGGGAAATCGGTCTGTAATTCTCCTTTTTGAGGGGGTCTTTGCCTGGTTTGGGGATCAAGGTAATATTGGCCTCATAGAATGAGTTTGGTAGCTTTCCTTCTGTTTCTATTTTTTGAAATAGCTTTAGGAAAATAGGTATTATTTCTTCTTTGAATGTTTGGTAGAATTCCCCAGGAAAACCATCCGGGCCTGGAGTTTTGTTATTTGGAAGGTTGTTTATCACTGACTCAATTTCTTCATAATTAATTGGCCTGTTTAAGAAATCAATTTCTTCCTTTTTCAGTCTTGGTAGTTTATAGGTTTCCAGGAAGGATTCCATCTCTTCCAGATTGCTTAGTTTATTGGCATATAGCTGTTGATAAAAATTTCTAATAATCCTTCCAATTTCAATGGTGTTCGTCGAGACCTCTCCTTTTTCATTCATAATTTTAATAATCTGGGTCCTTTCTCTTTTCTTTTGGATAAGTCTTGCCAGTGGTCTGTCAATTTTATTGATTCTCTCCAAGAACCAGCTTCTAGTCCTGTTGATCTGCTCTACTGTACTTCTGGTTTCTGCTTGATTGATTTCAGCTCTAATTTTGGTCAACTGCTTCCTTGTGCGTGGATTAGGCCTGTCCCTCTGTTGCTGTTCCAGCTTCTTGAGGTGAGAATATAAAAACTGCATTTTAGATTTTTCTATTCTTTTGAGTGAGGCTTGGATGGCTATGTATTTCCCCCTTAGGACTGCCTTTGCAGTATCCCATAGGTTTTGGACTGTTGTATTTTCATTCTCATTGGTCTCCATAAATTGTTTAATTTGATTTTTGATTTCCTGGTTTATCGAGTCATTCCTGAGCAGGATGGTTCTTAGTCTCCAAGTGTTTGAGTTTCTTCCAAATTTTTCCTTGTGGTTGAGTTCCAATTTCAGAGTGTTGTGGTCTGAGAATATGCAGGGGATAATTTCAATCTTTTGGTATCGGCTGAGACCTGTTTTGTGTCCCAGAACATGGTCTATTCTTGAGAATGTTCCATGGGCATTAGAATAGAATGAGTATTCTTTGGTTCTGGGGTGTAGTGTTCTATATGATTTCTCTCATCTATGGAACATAAGAACTAGGATGATCAGTAGGGGAAGAAAGGGATAAAGAAAGGGGGGGTAATCAGAAGGGGGAATGAAACATGAGAGACTATGGACTATGAGAAACAAACTGAGGGCCACAGAGGGGAGGGGGGTGGGGGAATGGGATAGGCCGGTGATGGGTAGTAAGGAGGGCACGTATTGCATGGTGCACTGGGTGTTATACACAACTAATGAATCATCGAGCCTTATATCGGAAACCGGGGATGTACTGTATGGTGACTAACATAATATAATAAAAAATCATTATAAAAAAAAAAGTTGAAGAGGCTTATTGTGAATCTGAAAGTAATCACTAAAATAAAAAAGAAAGCCTTGTTACTAATTAGCCAACAAAAGAGTTAAAATAGAGCCTGTGATGGCTAATTTTATGTGTCAATATGGCTAGGTCATGGTTCACAGATATTTGGTTAAATATTGTCCTATAGATCTTCCTTTACTCATAATGGGGTTACATCATGAAAAAACCCATCATTTATTGAAATTATCGTAAGTCAAAATGCATTTAATACCCCTAACCCACCCAATATTATAGCTTTGCCTAGTCTACCTTGAATGTGTTCAGAGCACTTACATTAGCCTACATTTGGGCAAAGTTATTCAACACAGTCTATTTCATAATAAAATGTTGAATAACCCATGTAATTTATTGAGTACTGTACTGAAAGTGAAAAACAGAATAATCGTATGGGTACAGAATGGTTGTAAGTATATCAGTTGTTTATTCTTTTAGGTAATCATGTGGCTGACTGGGATATTACATATTTACACATATTAATATGTAAAATATATTCTTATGTATCACTATATCTATATATGTAGTTATACATTTATATGTTATTATATATTATTATATTATCATATATTCCATAATATATAATATGTACTATATATTATTAATTACATATTAATCTCAAAAGAAAACACGCAAAAAAAGAAGAAATGGGAAACAAAGAATGGATGGGTAAAATAGAAAACAAAGAGCAAAATGATGAATTAACCATACCACTAATCATGGGAATTTAAATTCTCCTATTAAAAGACCGGGTCATTAGATTAAAAAAGAAAAAAAAGTAAGACTTAATGTTTTGCTCCCTACAAGAAACACACTCTAATAATAAAGACACAAATAAGTTAAAAAGTAAAAGCATGGAAAAGATATGAGATGCTAAAATTAATCAAAAGAATACCAGAGTGACTATATTCATCAGACAAAGTGGATATCAGAGCAAAATATGTTAACAAGGATAAAGAAGGTTGTATCACAAAGAAAAAGGTGTCATTTATGTACTGAATAACAGAGATTAAAAATATAGACACAAAAGCTAATAGAAATGTAAGGAGAAACAGATAAACTCACAGTTAGGAAAAATTGGTAAATTCACAGTTGTAGCAGAAATATCTCTGGAAATTTCCCAAATAATGGACTCAAGATAACAGTTCCACACTATACATGCATTAAAGGCAAAAACTAAAATTTATATGAAAAATATTCTGAATTGAATGAAAATAAAAACACAGGATATATTTAAAGGAATATTTTGGGGAAGATTTATCATAGTAATTGCCTTAATATTCGAGAAGTAAAAGGTCTGAAAGCATTGACTTAAGCTTCCTTCTACCTTAAGCAACTAGAAAAAGTATATTAAACCTAATAAGTAGAATAAAGAAATAATAAAAATCATAGCCGCAGTTAATGGAATAGAAAACAGAAAAACAGCAGAGAAAACCAAAGATATCCAAGGCTGCTTACATAAGAATACCTACAAAATTGACAAACTTCTAGCCAGACTGATCAAGGAGACGAGAGAGAGAGAGAGAGAGAGAGAGAGAGAGAGAGACAAGACACAAATTATAAACATCAGGAAGGAGATAAGGATCAACTCTACAGTTTTTAGTGATAGTAAAAGGATAACAAGGGAATAATACAAAAAATTCTATACCAACGAATTCAATAACAGATGAAATTGACAAATTCCTTGAGAGACATAAACTACTAAAGTTTACTGAAGAAGAAATGGATACAATGAATAACTTAGGAAATACCTAGGAATAGGTTTATGCAAAGACAGGTGCAAACCCTTTACAATGAAAACAGCACTTTGAGAATCTGCCAGATAGTGATGCTCTTGCAGGGTTGGGTGTGGGTGGCTGGGTGTGAGTTAGGGGTGGGAATGCAGTAAGGATACTGCAGGTTATGGATTCAAGCACTTGAGCCTGGAGGTTGGGAGGGAGTAGTCCAACATGGGTGAATGGGAACATCTCCAAATCAGACAGAACATAATATAGGAGCAGTCTCTTTCAAGGAGGAACTGGTGGGGATGAATTTGAGAGGACATAAAACAACTTAACCATAAGACAAGCCCACATCAATAGAAAACTCTTTTCTGTAACATGTTTCATGAAAAGTTCAAATGTAGAAATAAATCCACATGTCTGGAATATTTACAATAATATAACTAATATTTTTGAGAGCTTATTCTTTTATTTTTTTGGGGGGGGCGCAAGTTGGGGGGAGGAGAAGCAGAGAGAGAGGGAGAATCTTAAGCAAGCTCCATGTCTAGTGTGCAGCTCAATGTAGGGCTTGATCTCACAACCCTGAGAGCATGACCTGAGCTGAAACCAAGAGTCAGATGCTTAACTGACTGAGCCACCCAAACTCCCCTTGAGTGCTTATTCTTTACCAGGTACAGTGTTAAGTGTTGTATAGGCCTGGGATTTTATTATTCCTTCTATTTGAAGACAAGAAAACGGAAGTTAAGAGTGTTGATAAATTTTCCTAAATCAGAGAAAGCCTGGATTCTAACCAATCAGACAATGATGAAGGTGACGATGGTAATGGTAACAAAAAAATTAACTTTGAATGTGCCAGCAGTTTGTGTTCGTTATCATATTTAATCTTCACACAACCTTATGAGATAAGGTACTATTTTTATCTTCATTTTACAGATAAGGAAACTGAAATACAGTGCTTAAGAAATTTTCCCACATCACAAATGGTTGTCTACTATTTTCACTCTAGGAAGACTTGAGGAAAGGTGATCCATTTCAACCAGCATTTTGCACTGACTTGAGGGACAGAGTATTTTTATTGTCAAGAGTGATTTAAAATTTTTATGGTTTTGTAGAAATTTTATACAATTTATTTTAAAATAGATTTCCCAGACATAAAAATCAATATGGTGCAATTAAACAGCAAATCTGTTACTCATTTACACAGTCTTAGACTGAGGATTTCCCCTGGAATTGTGTGAGTAAGACATAGTACCCCATGGGCAGAAGGGCAACCTCATTATTTGGAGTGGCTTTTTTTTATATATAAGAACAAAATAGAAGAGAGAAAACAGTATCATTGGGAACCTACAATATGGGAGGTACTTCACAAATGTCGTTAAGTCCAGTAATAAACTTTCAAGTGGAGTTATTAACCCAATTTGACAAATGAAGAAAGAAAATGAAGTTCAGGCAGATGAACTTTTTTTTTTGAAGATAACTCAAGTAGTAGGTAGAATCAGGATTTGTATTTGGATTTCTCTGACACTGTCTTTAGGTTTGCCCTCACCCCCGTGCTTTCTAAAAGAAGGTTTTGCTGCATAAAGTAGGTTTTCCTTCAAAAGGAATAATCCATTCAGGCTAGTTTAAAAAGAAGTGATGAATTGCTTTAAAAGCAAAGCAAGAAGTGTACGATGGGCACTGAGGACTTTATAATTCTTAACCAATAATGAAGAAAAGCATTTTTAAGATTATATGAACACTGGGACTTTGTCCCAGAAAGCCCTGAGAAATTGGTTTAAACCAATTGAACCTAAACTTTACAAATCAAAGAAAGAAACATGAGTATAGTACCCTTAGTGTTTTATACATTTGCTCTATAACTGAGGTTGTTTGAGATATTTATTTATTCTTGAATAAATGAAATATATTTATATAATATAAAAAGAAAAAATAATAACACTTTATTAATTGCTGAAGGAATATCCTATGTCATGTGGGTGGCTGTGGGATCAGAATCGTGCATGGTTTTTATCCTTAGTTTTGCCATGCCATCCTTGGACACATATCCAAGCTGCTAAAATTTGGAAAAAGCAACCGGTCACCAAGTAGCAGCAAACTGGAAAGACGAGAATCTGGGAAAAAGTTGTAAGTCCCACACAGACTTGCCAAAGTTTCAGTGATGGAAATAATGCCATGGTCATCTGGCAGAAAGCCAAGTGCTATTAATCATGATCAAGATAAGAAAATGGAATGCCTTCAGATTTCAGTGTTTTAGAAACAAAATTTACAACACTTCAATTGTTCATTTCTATGTGTCCCACAAACCTTTACCTAAGCAGGAAATTCCATCTATTTAGTTTCACATTCATTGTAAAAGTAGCCGGTTTATTATTCACCTCTTTTAGTTAAAATAGCATAAATATGTCTACTTAATTAGTAATTCAATGGTTTCTTATGAAGGCATTTTACACACATTTCCGATAAAGATAACTTAGACCATAGGCTCAGGATGATAAAGAAAATACAAGAAGTAAGGAAGGAGCCTTATTTATTTTCTGCTTTTGATCCACGTGTCAAATTGTTTCTCTCCTCTGTCAGCTAAACATACAATACAGAATAAAGGGGAAAAATTATAAAATGTTCATTAGCAAAAATACTTTGGAGGATATTAAAAATTAATTACTAATTAAAAAAAACAAATGTGAATTACAGTAAAGAGTTTTACTTTTGACTAGCTTAAGCATGCAAACTAAACATATTCCAAAAATATATTCTGATATATTTAAAAAATGCATACATCTGTATGCTTGTACTCAGTGTTTAAGATAATTCTTTAGATGATATTCTAGGATCAGCATATATAAGCATTAATGTTATCTGTAATAGTGACTTAAATTGTTTTTCCTCTGAGAATTCTTCAAAGAAACTTTAATATATGTATCTTTACTTTTTTCACATTTTATTTCACTGAGTGTTATACTTTCTTGGTGACTTCCAACACTTTATTTTTCTCAAGTTATTCTCTAACTTTAGGAAGGACACAATCCAATCTCTTTTAAAATGGCCTTTGTTATAAAAAATGTCCTCATTTCCTTCTGCAGAAAAGATACACTAAAAATAAACCTAGCTTTCTTGTTGCTTTTGCCATTCTCTTTACCGTCTCTCTTCCTTTCTCCTGGTGATTGGTAACCACAGAGGCAGATTCCTTTCACCGTCTTTAAAAATTGTTTTCATTCTTTACAGTGCCGGACCTAGAGCTGACAGTATTTCCAATTTAAATACTAAGTATCTGATTTTCAATTTTCAGAATTTTTTTTTGCAAGCCCAGCCACTTCGTTGTATTTGTCGGTCAAAGGATTAAAAAATAAATCAATGAAAATCAACTCAGAATTTTACATTCTTAGCAATAAATTGTAGCAGTTACTATTGAATGCGGCAAATGAGGTAGTTCACTCAGCGCCCATTAAACCACCCTTCTCCCCACCTTCCTCTATGGTAAAAGCTGGAAAATGTAATCCTCAAACACCAGCCTCCTTTGGAGGCACCAGGGATACAAAGTGAATAAAGAAATGGTATCATTGAGAGGGAACTGGAAATTGGCCACTAAAGGCAGCTTGGTGAGTGCCATGATGGGAAAGTGTGAGCACAGAGAGAGCGTCGGGAGCACCCAGGAGTATTTACCATGTACCACACACTGCATGTCCACGATCTCTGGAGGTAAAGTTGATATAAACACAGTAACTTCCTGCCATGGGCCAAATGCAAAGCATGTCAGGACAGCCTGGGTTTTTGCCCTGAGGTGGAAGAAACTTTTCCCATTTACTATATTAATCCTTTTATGGAGGCAGGTGGGGGGGTAGTTCTAAGATGGTACTGGAACTCATTAAAGAACAAGGACCCAAATTTATCATCTTTCCTCCATATTCAGCACGTTTCCCTTTTTTAAGCCTTCTGCCAACAGATCCTTGGAGTCATGCTGAGTTCACTTCTTTCCCAATGTCTAGGCTGTCACCCAGGCCCGCCGGCTCTTTCTTGTTACTGTACTGTATTTTTCTCTTCAAATTTCTTTCTTTTTCCTACTGAAGTTGCATTAGCCAAGGATCTTATCACCTCCTTCACAACTGTTACAGTAATTTCCTGTCTGATCTCTTGGATTCTAGTCTCTCCTTCTAGCCCCACTTCTATCCTATGTCATGATTGCTTTCTAAGGATATTCTCAAATACCTTACATGCTGTGTATCGCCTGTGGATTAACGTCCCCTCTTTATCATTCCTCCCGGTTTGCCCTGGAATTTGGCAGTGCCTCCCACTATGAGCTTGGCCATGTGACTTGTTTTAGCAATGGAATAGAGCAGAAGTGAGAGGGTGCCAGCCAGTTCCCAGCCAAAGCCTAGGAGTCATCACACATGTCCCCCTGAGGTCTTGTGTGTCTGTAATCCGTCATGAGAAATGCATGTCCCAGGTAACCACTGCACCTTCAGGTTGAGCCAGAGATTGATGACAGGTGGAGCACACCTGAGCCTGAACTGGAAGCCCGGAGTCCAGCCTGACCCAGCCAATCCCAATCAAGGCTGACCAGCAGCCTCGTGAGCATGAAAGTCAAGGTTTGTTTTTGCAAGGCCCTGAGATTTTGAGCTTGTTCACTACAGAAAAATTCATTCATATATTGCTTGCAGACTAATGTATAAACTCTTGGACTTGTCCCTCAAGGTCAAGAAGATTTTGCTTCCTCACCTTTCCTGGTCTAGCTTCACTACTGCATGAGCTGCCAACTTGCTCACACTATCACAAGTGTGCATTTGCCATTCTACTTTGGGGCCCAGTTCTTTGTCACACTGTATTTCTTTCAAAGCTGAACTCTAACACTTCCTCCTCAAAGTCTTCTCACTGGCCAGATACTAGTGCTCTGAGCTTCAGGCTATGCTTTTTCTCTACTCTCAAATTCTCTACAAGTTATGCTGCATTTCTATTAGTCTCTTCTATTGCCATGAAACTTTGTATATTAAAAAGTGAAAGTGTGGAAGAGCTACTCTGCTGTGGTGATAAGCATGAGCATGGTTTGTTGCAGCGTTTACCAGCTATGGGGTCTTTTAGCAAGTTAGTTATTCTTTTTGAGCCTTTATTCATTGCCTTTAAATAAATACCCTACTTTATAAGAAGGTTGTAAAGAATAAATGTGATAATTTATTTTGAACTTGAAGTACCAAGTCAATCATGTATGGGGAATAGTAGAAACTACTAGTGGATATTATTATTTTTGTGATTACTTTGGAAGTCCTTAAGGTAAAAAACCATATTTATAACTTAAGATCTCCCACCCCTTACTACAATGGGAGTGAATTTTCTCTACCCTACTATATTTCTGTTAATCAAAAAGTTAATTCATTGCATGAAATAGGCATCAAAAATGTTTTTGGTGATGATAATTGTGCCCATCTATAAGTATATCCATCCAGACGTAAGGGTAGCTTAGACTATAGTGGTAATTGTAGAAACTCGTTGAAAGTGGCCAGACTGGATGGATTGGGGGCAGTAAAGAAACAATCCATCCTTCCAGACTTTTATCCTTTGCAACAACATGAAAAGATGGTACCATTCACTGGGAAAGAAAATAATGGGGGGGGGAAAGCAATTTGGGGAGTGTTAAGATCAAAATATCTATTTTGACAGCATGAAATGTCCATAAGAAATACAAATAGAGTGTCAAATGTTTGCTGTCGAATATAAATATGGAGTTCAGGGGCTGAGAGTGATTAAATAGAAAGGGACATATGCAGAGGTGAATTGAGATGAAAGACAGATGAGGGGTAGGGATGATTAGGTGTCAGTAGAAAGGATAATTTTATTGCTAAAGGAGAGGGGCAATGGCAGGAGCAAAGTCCTTGCATAGATTATGCGTCCTGTGTGTAAGTGGAGGAGCTACATGAGAGAAGGTCAGGACCAGTAAACCTATTGAAATCAGAAAGAAGGCAGATGCAGAAACATGGCAAATTTGGTGTTACTTAGACCTCTTCTAATCACCTATATTTTCTCAGTTAAAAAAAAGATAGTGAGTATGGAAGAAAGAGTGATGAGCATACAGAGAGAGAGGAGGTATCAAGAAAGAGGTATTTGGCAGATGGGAGAATCAATTGATTAGGGTACGGTAGTTAAGACTGCAGAGAAGTATCAGGACTCTCTTGAGCTCCGTAGTCACAGATTAAAATGAAACCAAGCAGCAGAGTTGTATATTTTTCTCTAGCAACATTTTGGAAGAAGGAAGGGGCACAGGAGTTGAAAATAGTTTGAGGGTGATTGCAGAGCTGGCCTGTGGAATTACCATTAGGCATGAAAACATCAAGGGACCCAAAGGCTGGCTTATCAGGTGGGTTGTCTGGGATGTGGAAGTTGTCCTGAATAATGATCCCAGTCATAGTGGAGAAAAAAAACAGAGCCAGGTGGTAGAAGACTCAGTGCAGAGAAGTTGGCTACGTATCTTTTCTTTTTTTTCAGAATTGTTCTGTAGGACTCCTTGCTGCTTTTATGTGGATTTGCCTCCATAATAACATAGTTCTTCAAAAATAAAGTAAAGCTGCTGAGTAAGTGTTAAAATTTGGTCCTTGCAACCTAATCAATATATGGGCTAATGTCTGCTGTTTCCCACCCTCTACTCTGCACATTTGGCTTCGGTGAGGAATGGTTGTGGAATTTTCCACATTTATGCTGTCAAGTACATTCTAAAAAATAGAACACTACATTATGAATACCTGAGACTATCATCGCAGAGAGAGATTTTTCTGATTTTGATTTTTTTAATGCACTTTTAACATCAGGGTCAAGCAAATTAACTATAAAACCATTTAATGGAAAGACACTAACTTACATGCCATCAAAGTTATATCTGTTTTATTTTGAAAGCTGACAGCATCAAAGGGAGTTTGTACTCAAAAAGCAAAAAGAAAAGTAAGCATTTTATGGAAATTATTTTTTCATGTACCATCCTCAGTACTAGCTTTTCATACAAGTGTTGGGTCCCCTACCCCAACTAGGATTAGGATTCCAGGATGACATGATTGTATATTGTACCTCTTTATCCTCAAAGATCTAGCAGGAACTTTAAAAAAAATGATTATTTAAAAGTAATTTTACATTGGGGCGCCTGGGTGGCACAGCGGTTAAGCGTCTGCCTTCGGCTCAGGGCGTGATCCCGGCATTGTGGGATCGAGCCCCACATCAGGCTCTTCTGCTATGAGCCTGCTTCTTCCTCTCCCACTCCCCCTGCTTGTGTTCCCTCTCTTGCTGGCTGTCTCTATCTCTGTCAAATAAATAAATTTAAAAAATCTTAAAAAAAATAAAAGTAATTTTACATTTACAGAAAATTTGTAAAAAGTGTAGTACAAAAATGTACAAATATCAACAGTACAAAGAACTCCCATACACCTTTTACTCAAATTCAATTTGTACCGAAAATATTATTAACAACTCATCCCTTTTTCTGTGTCGTGTGTGTTTTATCTTCTGAATCAATTGAAAGTAAGCTGCATACACCTTACCCTTGAAGACTTCAATGCATATTTACTAAGAACATAGAGATTCTGTTACCTAACCACAGTAGAATGATCAATTTGATAGGACACTTCTGTATAATCTGCTGTTTGTATTCCAATTTTGTCAGTTGACCCAACAATCTGCTTACTGGCATGTTTTTCCCTCCTTACACAGTCCACTTTGGGATCAGTTACTGCATTTAGTTATTATGTTTCCTCAGTTCCCTTTCATCTGGAACATTTCCTCTGTGTCTCTTTTTTTCCTTCAACATTAACATTTTTGAAGAATAAACTTGCTTTACTTTTAAATAGACTATTTCTCATTTTGATTTTGTCGATATTTTCTTATGATCATCGCTGGAATGATGTATAAGTGATGTGGTGACTGTCTCAGCATTATCACATCTGGAGACACACGATGTCCATCTGCCTCTCATTGGTGATGTTAATTTTGATCGTTCAGCCAATATGTTGTCCAATCTCTGCACCATATTATTACCAATCAGCAATCTGTGGGGAGATTCTTTATGACTATGTAAATATCCTGCTCTTCATATAAATTTCCTCTTACATTGATCATCCATTGCTAATTCTTGCTTGATCCAATTTTTACTATGATGGATACAAAATGATGATTCTTTTAAGTTTACCCTTCCTTTCACATTTAGTTTTTGACTCTCCCTCCTATCATTATTTGCCTATCTATCTATCAATCTAATCTATCAGTCATCTATCATCTATCTCCCTGATCTATCATCTGTCTTTTCATCAATAATCTTTTTGTTATTGGTATGAACTGATAGATTCTTCTTTCTTCCAATAGTTTAACATTCTTTACTCTTCTTAATTATTTTGGTACTCAAATTTTCCTGTATTGGGGCAGTGGGAGCCCCCTCAACCTGGCTCCTATGTCTTTGTCATATACCCCTAACATTTTAAAGCAGTTCTTTCCTTTCTGACATCAAAAGATGTTTTATGCCCAGCCTTGGGATTACCCATTGATCTGTAGAGCCTATTCCCTTTAGTGGGGATGGTATTAGAGACCACAGTCTGCATGCTTAATGTAACACATGCCTTTGTATATATAAAACATCATTTTTAAAATAATGATGTTAATTACAGTTCATGATATTTATATTTAATTACTTGTTCGCATATCAATGAGTTTATTTCAAGATATTCTGCATACACTTTTTTTGTGGTATGAGATTGGATTGGAACCAATCCAATTGGAAACGATTTTCATATGGTTCCAGTTTTAAAATGTGTTTAAAAGAGCTATGACTCCTATGCATCTATTTTGTCCCAAATCATAACCACAAGCTGCCTTGGTGATAATCTCTTCACAAACGAGTCTTTTGTGGTCAAGCTTTGCTGTCTGCTGTGAGATTTCTTTCAAAGTGAACTCTTTGCTTGGTTTGGCTGATGTGGACACTAAAGCCTGAAGGAGAGGAAAATGGGCTAATTTTTTAAGCTTATTCTCACTTAAGAGGAATGAGTCATCCTGGATCTGAATAACACAGGGCCATAGAAAACATACAGCCTCTCCTTCTCTTTGCTGCTTTGAAATAGCCATCTTAGGAATATTTTTTCCCTTATTTCTTGGCAAAATCACAAGGCACTAGAAGTCTGGCTGGAATAAGATCTTGTGGGTAGACATTCTGAAGCAAGTTCCAAGGCAGGTACAACCTTCCTTTCTCTAGCAACTGGGAGAAAGAGACAGGACTGGAGCACAGTTTCTACAACCATGTATGAATAACATCACACATTAAATACAGATCACTTTGTACAAATTCTGCCTTTCGATTAGAAGTTTGTTTATCTTCACTTTCAAACCACTTTTCTCAGCGGTGCTATAATATTGTCAGAACAAGGGGGAAGTTCTTGGTGTTAATACTGTTCAATAAATTGTTTGCCTCAGCTTTTATAGAAACTTTCCTTTTTCTTTATTAATTAAAATTGTTGTGTCTCCATTTTCATTAAGACTTTCAAAGCAATGATCAAGTCAAAGTACTGAGTTTGATGAAAGTCACTTGTATCATATAATTCTGGAAGTGGAAAGTTGTTTTTTTTTTAAATATTACTTTAATAAACACCTCTCTGTGACTTGTATGTTCTGGGGACGGCCTGACATACTCACTATTTTTTTTTTTTGCATAATTAACAATGACTTCAGCAACTACTTTTTATTTTATAGCATCCAAATCGTTAACTTGTAAAATAAAATTTAACACTTGAATGCCCATAATATATAACTTCTTATGTAAAGTTTGTTGGGGTTCTAAAATCACTACGGTCCAAGAAAGACTAAACCTAGAGTATACAATAATAAAATGTATTATAAGGTTATAATGTATATAATAGTCAAAAGACTGGGAGAACACATAGTTTTCTCTAGATTTACTAATGCTTATATTTTAAATGCTTGGTAGAAATCTTCAAATCTTAAAATAGTAAAATTAGAATAAAACTTAAAGGGCATCGAGCCCCAACCTCTAATTACTGTCTGATTAGTCTCTTCAATATTGCAGACATTGATCATCTAACCTCTGTTTAAACTCCTTCTACAATGTTGATGAATATACCTATTTAAGGAGCAGCCACTTCTAACACAAGTAATTATTAGGAATTCTTACCTGAATTGACGAATCAAAATCACCCTCCCTATTCATAGCATCCATTTATAGTTTCTAAGACACTGATATTTCTAACCGATCTGTGTTCTACAAAGGAAGATCTTAAACTATTTAATGCTACTTAGTACCAAGAATGGGACTATTACTTATCCTTCCCACTCTGTGTGCCTTACTGTAAACAAAGATTGTCCTACTGATACATACCAATCCTAAAGCCTTTCATGTATTTCAGTTAAATAAAAGTGTTGCTTTTCTATCATTTTTCAGCTGGCTATTTGGACCCACGTATAAGATTTTGCATTTAATAATATTTAAATTTCTTCTTGGATTTGGTGTATCACTGCTGCTTGAAATATGTATATGCCCACATTTGTTCATTCAATGTATTTGCATATCCATCTTTTACAACAGTTAGCAAGTTTCTCATACTTAAAATATTTTCAGTTGGTTTCCATGACACACATTCCTGGTTTTACTCTTTATTCTTTGACTTCTCTTCCTTAGTCATCCTGTAAGTTTATTATTCTCTGTCTATCATTCCTCAGGGTTCCATGATAAGACTTCTTCCATTTCAACATACGCACTCCTTCTAGGTGATCCTATTCATTCCCTTAACAAGGGTTTTTAACCTAGAATCCAAAGAAGGGCTTTAGGGGGTCATGAACATTGCTATGCATAAGTTTGTTTTGCACCATAGTATTCATCATGTTCTTAAAGGCAAGGACAACAAAATAATAATAATAATAATAATAATAATAATAATAATAATAATAATAATAATAAATAATAAATAAATTGGTCTATATACTGTTGATTCTCATATCATTATCTTTTTTTTTAATTCAAGTAGAGTTAACATCCAGTGTTACATTTGTTTCAGGTGTACAATACAATGATTCAACAATTCTATACATTTCTCAGTGCTCAAAATGAGTGTCCTCTTAATCCCCTTCATCTATTTCCTTCATCCCCTCCCCCACCTCCCCACTGGCAACCACCAATTTTTTCTCAGTATTTAAGAGTCTGTTTTTTCATCTGTCCCTTTTTTTCTTTGTTTGTTCATTTGTTTTGTTTCTTAAATTCCACTTATGAGTGAAACCATATGGTATTTGTCTTTGTCTGACTTATTTCACTTAACATAATACACTCTAGGTCCATCCTTGTCACAAATGGCAAGATCTCATTATATATATATATATATATATATATATATATATATATATATATATATATATATATATATATCACTTCTTCTTTATCCATTCATCTGTCAGTGGACACTTAGGGTAACTTCCATATCTTGGCCATTGTAAATAATGCTGCAATAAACACATCAGTATCTTTATTGTAATCTCTCTTCTTCTCACCATCTACCACAACGAATCTTCATCTACCCTTCAAATTCCTAGTGTACTTTCCATCTTGTGTGCTAACTCAATGAATGTCAAAGGGACCCAAGCTGGAAACATTGTAATTGAATATGACTCCTCCCCTTCACCCCATGCAACCCAGGCAATAGATTCCACATTTCTATCAATGCTCCCATGTCAACATGTCATGATTCCTCTACTCCTCCACTTCTCCAGGAGAGCCACCAATATCTCCTGTTCCTGTAACAGCTTTCTAAGTGGCCTCCCTGCTTCCAGATGTAGCATCTCCAATCTGTTCTTCAGCCCAAGGAACCTTTCTAAAAACACACTGAGTATGTTACACTCTAGTGTTAAAAACCTACATTAGCTTCCATCATTCCAGGGATAAATACAGACTGTACCTTTGCAAACAAGGCTATTCTTAGTGGCTCACCATGTTATATTCCCTCAATCTCAGTCTGTATTCTAATCATACTACACTTCTAGATAGTCTAAGATGTCATGATCCTGCCTTTATAATGTGGTAGGTATTTTTCTTTCCATCATCAACATTTGTCTTTTTCTCCACTTATTCCTCTTACTTATTTTCATGACTCAGGTAGAATATCACTTCCACTAAATGAGGTCATATGCCTGATGCATATGGATCAGGTGAGATTCCACTACCATGTAATCCCATAGCTCTCTGTACTTTCTCTGACACAGCACTGTCTAGAAGTTTCATCCTCAACCCACATTCTCATAATCTTCTAGAATATTCCTCACCCAAACAACCTCAAATAAGTACATAGTTAAGTAAAATCAGTCCTTACTGTGCAGATACAGCTTCCAGACAAGCCTCGTAGGCACCACCTTTAGCCAGATTGCCAACATAAAACTCACCCTGGGGCACCTGGGTGGCTGGTTGGCTGAGCAACTGCCTTTGGCCTAGGTCATTATCTCAGGGTCCTGGGATCGAGCCCCACATGGGCTCCCTGCTCAGCGGGGAGTCTGCTTCTCCCTCTCCCTCTGCCCTTCCCCCCTGCTCATGCTCTTTCTCTCTCTCAAATAAATAAAACCTTTAAAACATAAATAAACGCACCCTATAGAAAAGTTTTGGAGTTTCCTCTGACAATTCCTGTATTTTACTTAAATGTATTTTATCTTTTCCTTCTCTCATGCTACAAATGCTCCAATGGCAAAGACTAAGTCCTCCCCCCTCACCTACTGTTTTATCCTTGATACAAGCTTAGCACAGTATAGTACTCAATAATGTATTTTATGATTCATAAAATTTCCAAGTGTATCTATGACTTCTATGATTCCAAACAAAGCTGGCCTGAAGATAAGAGTTTATAGTGAATAGAGATCTCCCCCTAGTTAATGCCCATTCACCAACACCCCTTGGATAATGCAATTCCTCAGGCTATGAGTATTAATTGTAGAGATTTTCTCCACTGTGACCACACATCCATTACTAGAAATTTTGTCAAATGCCTTGATGAAACCCACAGGTACTCTGCCTACAGCTGATATTGCTCCTAAGCCTCCAAAAAAAAAAATGAATAGAATGTTAAAAGCTCAGAGTCTAAAAAAAACATCATTCATATCCTGAGGAACTCACAGTATATTTAAGAAAACATGTATGTAAGCAAATACTTCACAACATTGCACGGGCCATGATAGAGATATGAGAAAAGTAATTTGCAAGAACAAAAAAAGCAGTTGGTCCACCACTATTTATTTATTCTTTGTGTGTACCTAGTCTGGTTTCTAGAGATTACGAATTTCCTTTCCATAAGCTCATATCTGAAATAATTAACCACTTGCTCCAGAGACTTGTCTTCATTCTATAACAATCTAACAAGTTTGAGAAATAAAGAATGAGGGGAAAAAGATGAGACTTCTGTGGTTTGTGGAAAGCACCTTCTGAAACTTTTTAAAACCAGGGTAACATTTATTCTTCTCTACTATCTCCTTAATGATTATTGATAATAGCCAAGGGCTCTTTGCGACAAGTTCTCTTGGTACCTTGGAACAGTTCATCTGGGTCCAGAAAAGTAGATTCATTTTGAGAAGCTAGATGCTCTCTTGCAATCTGTTCACTTATCTTTCAGTTTCAATTTCCCCGTACCCAGTATATTTTCCACTCTTTCCAGGCTGAAGATCATTCTCTTTGACAGGAAGGATAGAAATAAAATAGGGGATTCCTATTTCCTTTCTGTCTTCTGCTAACATCTGCCCATAAGCAATAGGATTATTTCTTAGTTTTTTTCCTTGCTTAAGATGGAACTAGCACATGTTTTCATCCTCAGGTTCTCCTGAACTTCAGTCTTCCGTGACACATAGTATTAATCCTCTGGTTAGATATTCACTGTTCACATATTTCTTTGTCCTCAGTCGTCACTTATTCTTAAGTGGATAAAAATTTCTCAGATGATGTAACATTAAATATATGTTCATTTGTAGATACTAGGAAGTCAGTTAGTGGTCTTTTTGCATCCTATTTTACAGATGGCTAGTCGAGATGCTGTATGGTTAAATGATTTTCCATGCTAATGAAATGAATAGGAGCTGCTACTCAAATTTTCCTCTGGTTCCATTCTTCTTTCCAGAAGTCTCCTTCTCATACCTTCTCATTGACAACGCAGTTACTTTTCCCATAGAAAACACTGCAACCAGCTTGTCTATCCTTCAAGATATTTTCTATACATATACAAGCAAATACATATGTACATAAATATAGATTATTTTTACACAAATAGTAGTATATTAGTCTGCTCAGGTTGCCATAATAAAACACCATAGGGCGCCTGGGTGGCACAGCGGTTAAGCGTCTGCCTTCGGCTCAGGGCGTGATCTCGGTGTTATGGGATCGAGCCCCACATCAGGCTCCTCCGCTATGAGCCTGCTTCTTCCTCTCCCACTCCCCCTGCTTGTGTTTCCTCTCTCGCTGGCTGTCTCTATCTCTGTCAAATAAATAAATAAAATCTTTAAAAAAAAAACAAAAAAATACCATAGACAGGGTGGCTTAAGCAACAGAAATGCAAACAACAGTTCTAGATGTTAGAAGTCTAAGATCAGAATGTTGGCAGATTTGGTTTCTTCTGAATCCTCCTTCCTTAGTTTGCAGGTGGTTGCCTTCTCACTGTGTCTTCACATGATTGCCCCTAGGTCTGTGTTTTGTCTATTCCCTAATTTCATCTTATAAGGATAGTAGCCATATTGGATTAAGGCCCCAATATGAGTTCTTTATACTTTACCTTTTCAAAGGCCTTATCTCCAAATACAGTCACATTCTGAGGTACTGGAGTTTAGAATTTCAATGTATGAATTGGGGGGGTGGGTCACAATTCAACCCCAAACAGGTAGTTTTCCCAAAACACAACTCTCATCTTCTTTATTTTCTTAAAAATATATTTTAGACATCTTTGATCTCAAGAAAAATGAAGTTCTAATTCTTCTTGATAACGTGCTTTATTAAATACAATGACAGAATAATCCTAACCATTCCTTCAGTGATGAAAACAAGTTCCTTTCAAAATTTTTGCAATATCGGGGCCCCTAGGTGGCTCAGTCAGTTAACCGACTTCCTTTGGCTCAGGTCGTGGTCCCAGGTCAGAGTCCTGGGATCTAGTCCCACATGGGCTCCCTGCTCAGCGGGGGTGATCTGCTTCTCCCTCTCCCTCTGCTGCTCCCCCTGCCTGTGCTTTCCTGCTCTTTCTATGGCAAATAAATACATAAAATCTTAAAAATTTTTGCAATACCAAAAGGTAATTCAATGAGAAATTAAGCATAATTTATTTTAAACGTGTGGATACATATGTAGGAAAAATTCCCAATAGTAGAATATAAATAAAAGCAAAGGGTGATCATAATTTTTGAAACTTTTTTCTAACTAGTGCTAAATTGCCTTCCATATCATTGTACCAACTTATACTTCTAGCAAGAAGTATAAAAGTGACTCTGTGTTATCAAATTTTATATTTGCCAATATGTATAAGTGAAAACTATATCTTGAAAAATTATAACTTTATATTTTCTTTATTATGAATGAGATTGAGTGTCTTTTCCTATTTTTAGGAGTCAAATATTGGTATTTTATTTTCTTTAATTTGCTCATTCATGTGCTTTGTGAATTTTCAGCTGTTTTGGAATATTTTCTTATTAACTGGTAGAAATGTTTTCACATTAGGAAAACTAATAATTTGTGATATAAGTTGCAATTTTTTCTCATTTGTCACTTGCCTTTTGATTTTATTTATTTTTTCTTCAGGCAGAAATACTGTATTTTATATAGATGAATTTACCAATATGCTATTTCAAGGCTTCTAGAATTGTGTGCACTGGCTAGAGGCCTTCGCCACTCTGACATTTTAAAAGAATTCTATGTGCTTGAGTTTTTTCCCACTAATACTTTATGATTAATTTTTCATTTATAATTCTTTGATCCATCTGGAATTTATTGTGTGTGAGGCAGGAATCCAAATTTATGTACTTTTTTTTCCAAAATGGCTTACTATTGACTCAGTTTAATTTACTTAGTAACTCATATTTTTTTACTGAAATTGAAGTTCTCTTTTTATTAAATGAAAAGAGTGACTTATGGATTTAGATGGATTTTCTATTCTGTGTTATCTAGTTATAAGCACATACCACTCTGTTTTCATATAGTTAGCTTTATACCATGGTTTAACAAATTACAAAGGTGGTCTAATTTATTACGTTTTTTTCCCTAGAATGTTTGTGTATATTTGGCTAACCAATTGATAAGATTAATACTGGGAGCCTTTGACTTCATTACGTTGTTGGGTTTTTTTCTATTCAAGTATATAGTAGAACTTTCTACTTGTTTTAATGAAAATCTTCTTTTGTGTCATTCAGTATTTTAAAGTTTCCTTTTTATTGATGGTGTCCATTGCTTGTTAACCTTGTCTTTAGTACTTCAGCTATTTTGTTGCTACTATCAAAGTTTTTTTTTTCTCCCACTTGTCTTATAACTGGTTGTTACTTGCATTAACTAGACCTTAAAGCAGTACTCCATATATTTTATTACAGTTCTTAAAGCACTGTGGTTTTTTTTGTAATATGTATATGTTTATATATACATACATTCACATACAGATAGATTCATTCGATCTCCTTTTTTTGCTATAGCACTTACATAATGCTGTGTCAGTGCATTCATTTATAAATGATATTTACAATGCTTTCCTACCTAGTTATGCTTCAGAATAAACTGAGATTTTTACATTAAAAATAATGGCTGTATCATAAAAAATACCCGATGCTGTTTATAAAGCATCTACTATTTAAATTCCATGTTCTTACTGTTATTTTTTTAAATCATATCATTGATGTATTATTATTATTGCTGGCTTTCTTTGGAGTAAAATCATAAATAAATATGAAAATGAAAGTGTGTAATCTTAAAAATGACTTAAGATCATTGAGTCCTTTAATATCTTTGGCCAAAACAACAAAACAGAATACCACCACAAGAATTTGTCCAGTTTCCTTGTGAAAAGTGTCAGGAACAAACTAATTTCACTTCGTATTTGCATAAGAATACAAATAATTCTATTAGTAAATGCTCCTAATCTGTTCTTTGCTTGAGAATGCTAACCTCATAAAAAGAGAATTTGTTCCTAGAGCTTTTTCATTGACTAGAATATTCTCTGTGTGGACATGCATGTACAGTTTCTCATTCTGGGACTTGTAATGGTGATTATGATGGATTATAAGAATAAACATGTTGCATAAATTAGCTCTTTTCCTCTGAGGATATCATAAAATATATAAGACTAACTAATCTTAGTAGAAATTTTGGTTACAAATAACCAAATAACTTTATCACAATAATGGTCCTAACACCTCATTAGATATTGCCCCTGTGAATCTTTTTTATATTATGATTCCTTTACACTTATTGTCAATGTGATGTAATTCACATTTATTTGTTCAGTGATTTCTTACACTTGTTAGCCTTTTCTGACCAACTTGGTTATAAACTCACCGGTAATAAGGACTATTTATCACATATCTATTTTTCTGCTCTCTGCTACCTTCCCCGTTTATAGCTCTTACTGCTTAAAATAGCTCTGAGCACAGAGGAACAAAAATTAATATATGTTTTAAAACTTTAGCTTTAATTGAAATAATTCAATTGTTAATTGATTAAAAGAGATCATCACGTAGGGCACTTTAGTAATTTGGGGGAAGGTTAAAAAAGGGTGGATTTTACACTCATAAATTGCTAAGGCTTATACACCTTTTCCTCCCTATTATTTCTACCTTCATAAAAAAGCATGGCATCTACACTTAAGGTATTACTAATTATGGGGAAAGAAATCTCCAGAGACTCTCAACATTTACTGCTGGTGTTATTCACTAAGACCATACGATAAATTAGAATTTCCACCTTAACACAGTAATCTGGCTTCTGGCTGTGAGAGAATAGCTTGCTTTAAACCAATGATCCCATCAAAAACAAATAAATAAAAACTGGATAAACACAAACAAGCAAATAGCTATTTTATGAGTAAGGAAACAATTTTATACAACAAGGTTTTAAGGGGCCAAGCTTCCAGCGAAAAGAGAAATGCTTTAAAGTGAGCCCTACCTTCTCTGTTTCTCTTCCCTTTCTGGCACTTTCTGATTCTTAAACTGCATCAAGTGAGAAACTAGAAGACAGGCAGAAACCTTCAGTTTAGAAATTTCAGCAGAGTTTTCAACAGTTTCAGTATTCAGATGAAGAGGAAAGAAAAATTGAAATTCAAGTCCTATTAAGAAGGAAAATACCCCAGGATTCCAGTCAAGCCCTAAAAAAAGGTTACAATTTAGGAATCAAAGCAGAGGGTCTACAGTGGCTCTGATACAGACTGAAAACCTTGAGTGAGTGAAAGAGATCAGTGTTTATTCTAGCTACTTATCAGAAGAAAAGTAAATCCTCTCTGGAGGAAGATAGCATAATCCAGAGCTTCACACAATGGTAGGACCAAATGAATGAAAATAAAGAGGAAAAATGAACAGAAACAGTTCAACACACCGTGCCAATGTTGGAGGTTGACACAGGCTGGAGCATAATGGTTTAATAGGCTATAGTTCTCTGGTAAAATTCTTCATCCCATCATCTGAATTTTACCAGAAAACTGGAATTAATAAAAAAAATCAAATGCACATTTTGGTACTGAAAAATACACTAATCAACATTGAGAACGTAATAAACAGTTGAAGCAGCATGCACGGTTAAGCCGTTCAACCCAGTACAGTCCTGAACACATTTAAGCCTCCAAACTGTGACTTGATCATTAAGATAGTCTTTGTTAACTTTTCTCCCTTCCCTACTGGATCACTTTCCTTCTGGGATCAATTTCCAAATAAGCTCTGAAAGCTAATTCTTCTTCCAGGATCTGTTTGGGATGAGGGTAGAAGGTAGAAGCCAAACTAAGGCATATAGGTGAAATAAATTACATGAAAACAATAGCACAAAAGTGTAAATGGATTTAAAATATTCAGATCTTTCATTACCTAGGATGTTATAAAAATACTAATTTATATTAATCCTTATTAAGAATGAATGTTCTAATCTCTATGGTAATAGCTTAAGTGGGGGGGAAAAAGAACGTATAACCAACATCTAATACAGGAGAACATTGGAACAAAAATTCTTGACATTTTTCTATAAGAAGGCACAGAAGAGGAAAAAAAAGAGAACCAAAAGGAGATAGAAAACTAGAAACCAAGTAGGATGATGTAGATTTCAACACAAATATTTCAGTAAATACATCAAATATAAATATAATTAATATTTCAATCAAAAGATAGGTACTGCATAGTGATTTTTTTAAATATCCAAATATATGCTGTTACTAGAGACACACCTTAAAATTAAGAACACAGGAAAGTTGAAAGGAAAAGAATGGGAAAATACATAGTAGGTTAACACTAAACTAATATAGCTATCCTAAGCATACAAAGTGGATGGTTAGGCTAGCATCATTGCTGCAGGTGAAGAGAGACATCGCATAATGATAAAACATCAATCCGCCAGGAACAATTCTTAGTTCACAGACAGCTAATAAAGGTACTAATAAAAGTTTGCTCAAATTCTATTTCATCAAGCAAGGCTAGTAGGGGAAAAAATAAATTACCATCTTCTACCACCATCCATTTTATAAAGAAAGAGCTTTTATAACACAAACAGAAAGAAAATATTTTGAGAATAAAGAACAACGCTTTAAGGAAATAAATTTATGAAAAACTCACTACATTGCCTATGTTGTTCTTATATTATTACAGATTAGAAACAAACTTTGTTACAAATCCATCATTATTTTGCAAATTCTACTCTACAGATACTCTTCTTCATCAAAAACTATTAGCTTATGAGACTAGTCATATTTTGCAATATAAGCAATCTCATTCTTACTAAATAGATTAGTTCACAGTGCAATACTGAACCTGCTTTTTCCAGCTTTGTGTATAATTTTGATTTCTAAAGTGAAAGCTTCTTAATTTCTTTGCTAGGATATTTGAGGTTTTTCAGTTTGTTTGTTTTATACCTAGAAGTCAAGAAAAACAATTTTACCGATTGCTGGCTTTCAGATATAAAACCCCTACCTCATCGCAGTTGAGTCCAGCCACTATTTCCCTATAGTCCTCCTCCTTTCCCAACACCAAATGCCAATGCCTTTCAAAGCTATCAGGGTTTTATATATGTCTTTCATAATCTCTATTTCCTTTGCATTTTTATATCTATGTGTGTACAAAATTTAAATGTTTTGTCACATGTATCTGTGTCTTTTTATATAAATGGCCTCACACTGGGATCAATTAATTTGAATTAATCGAACTAGCTTCTTTCTGAGATACTTCTACATGGAGACAAAATTGACGATTACATGTTTGCTTGTTTTCCCCTTTAATAAGTTATTTTACTAAGCAGTTATCTTAGACATCTCTTATAATATGTGATGTGGGAAACAAAGACAGAAGAAAAATTATTAAATTTCCTTACTACCTATAGCCCATTAACAAGTCCTTGAAACAGGCAGAGTGACATCCCTCTAGGGACTCAATGGCCTCGATTTTAATACTTTGCTAAGGGCAGAAGACAATCCTAGACTGACACACCCCTCCCTGCCCCAGGATCCTGTAAGTGTACTTTAACATATAAAAATTCCTTTAGAAATTCCCTTTATCTCTAAACCCCCCAAGATATGTGTTGGCAATCATCCCCCAAGTATATGCCCACCGATATATATCTGAAGGGTCTCGTGACTTAGGCTTTATTAGACAGTAATAAATGACTTTTTCCCAACGATAGCTAGCCCCCTCAAGGTCCTGGGAACCTTGCTTCCAAAATTCCTTAGAGACTTAGGCTATCCCTAATCCCCTCCCAACTTGAAAGTATATAATGGGTTACTCCTCATGATCCTGGTGCAGCTCTTTCTGCCCACCCGTCCTGTCCCTGTGCTTTAATAAAATCACTTTTTTGCACCAAAGACGTCTCAAGAATTTTTTCTTGGTCGTCGGCTTCAAACCCTAATGTCATCTTTCCTACATCAATATGTCTAAACTTTTGTTTTTAACCACTGAGCACACCATAGGATAGATTTCAAAGCTCTCTCTAAATCAGAAACTAGTCTTATCTGAAGAGGGAGGAACATTCCAGATATGATGTCTTCCTAAAAAGTATAAGCTGCCTATCTAACTGTATTATTTAAGCAAGCGTACCACCATCCATCTTCATCACGAAAAAATGTTTTCATGATTACTCTAGTTACTTGTCATTCAACTGCCTACCTTTAATAAACTTGCCTGAAAAATAAAGTGCTTCATTCTGTGATTTGTGATATGGTTTAAAGTCCCTGTAGTCTCATGAGTGGTGTTTAAACAATCCAAATTAAAATGTAAGCACTTGAGAACTAGATTAAATTATGTATCACCAGTTTCTCTTCTTCAAAGTTCCAAACTCATGTTGTCTTTGAAATTGAGTAATAAATTGCCCCTGGTGGTGCTGAGCTTTTCTTATCTTTTATAAATTTATATTGTTATCCAGTAAGTTTAAAAAAAATCACGGTTACCAAATTCATTTTCCGAGAAGTGCCAGAGACTTGCTCTGAATAGATAGCAAGGTTTCTTTTTCTCTTCCTAAGTAAGGGTTCTGTTTTGAGGTGAGAGAGGTGAATGAACCCTGGCCACCCCACCATGGGTAAGCATAACACTAGGATATTTGCATGCCTTTATTTTATTAATGCTTTAAATATCCCTATGAGGCAGGTATGTTTTCAGGTTTTATAGATGAGGGAACTGAACTCACAGAACAAAGCCATTTTCTTCAGATCCCTCAAAGCCTAGCTTGATCCCACCATAGTTTACTTAGTGGTGGGAGGTGGAAGGATGAGGTGGACAGGTATCATGGGATCCTTTGGTTTCCCATTTTGTAAAATCTAGGCTTAGCCCCCTGTCATTATTATGCCCTTGTCTCTCGGTGTCTAAGCTGCTGTGCCCACCAAGTCTGTGAATGCTTTCTATTACTACCGAAGGGGTTAAACTGCACCAAGTATTGCAGAACCCAAGAAGGAAGGCCTGGCTGGCTCTTAGACTCTTAGAATGTTCAAGTTCCAATAAGAATAATGTTGGCCTTGGCAGTGAGCTCAGGATCCGGTCAAGATGCTCTGAGTGAGGAGGGCAGGCCAGCAGAGTACCCTGGCTTGTATGTCCACTAGCTTATTTACTCTTTCATGTATGGAAATCAGTTTCCTAGATACTCTAGACACTGAATTAGACTACAGTCTCTCTCCTTGCCCAGGCACAACTTCAGACCAATAATTCCCCCAAATTTTAAATTTTATAATAGATATAACGAATTTAACAAGTATTATACCTTCAAAAGTCTCATATCACTTCGCAGTGTGTTTTTTGGGTAGCAACTGCTAAGCCCTTTTCATTGCATTGAGTTTTCATCTTTTAGAAAATACTGCTTGTCTTCTATATTGTTATTCCTTCACCATTACAATATTTTGATGACATCCTGATGAATACTGTTTCTGATCACTTGAAGTTTTTGTAAATGTTATATTCCCTCCCATGGCAACCTCACATTCCATGAGAGACCATGGAAGTGATCGTCAATAGTTATTGTACAGGGAACTCAATCTACACCCATGAGAAATTCCAAAGGAAATTTCACATATGCTGGGGAAGAAGAGCAGGAAATGGTGCAGTTCAATCATGTTTTCCACATCTACATTTTTTTTTTTTACCTATTTCTTTGTCCTTAAGGACTATACTATGCAGATGGCCATGGCCATTCTTGGGTCAAAGACTCCAACCAGCAGTGTTATCCTTTCTGTGGTGACTGAGTGGCCCTCCAACTTCCCCTGACTTTGGTTTCATATGTTCAATTAAACGTGGTTCTGAGACAGTGTTCAGCTTCTTTAAGGGTCTATGTTGTGCACTGCTCTGTTTAGGATTGGGTTAACTTGGGAGTTTGATCCCAAAGGAAGGATGTAGTTGGAGGTCTACTTGTTCTGAGTGTGTTTACTGAGACAGAACAGTCACAAAGAATGAAGAAAAACCTTGTCTGGCACAGAAAGCCTATTCAAGGAGTTTGGAGCACGGTCCAGAAAGAGTACGGTCCAGAAAGAGCACTCTCAGATGTGTGAGCCACCTTACTATCTTGCACCCAAAGGTGCATATCCTCCTCTGGGAACGCAGCCTTGGAATATGACAGAACAGCCTCCCTGCCCTGCACTAAATATCCTCACTTCCAACATTGAGTGTGATTTCTAGCTCTCTCCCTTGTGGTGTCAGTAAAGAGAGTGTTTGACGATATTGAGGAAGATTGAATTACAGTCCTGGGATTTTCTTATAATTCAGCCATTCAGTGACTCAATTTTTGACTTAACCACAAATAAATTTGGGAAGGCTTGGTAAAAGCTCGCTCTTTTTTCTTAACCAAAAACAAAAAAATAATAATAATTGAGAGACAGACATTTGAGAAAATTGCTATGTGTTTTAAGACTTTTTTTTCTCTCTTTTCTTTTTTTACTATCTTTTTTTTTTTTTTTTGGACGGGATTCACTTTTATCTCAATCTCTTTCCTTGGCCTGTATGACTATAGAAAGTCACTGTGAGATGGTGTTTCCCAAGATTCCAGGTTTTGGGCTAATGTTGCTGAATGTCATAGGCCTTTCCTTTTAAAGGAGTAGATGAGCCCAAGGCCTGGAGTTTGCAAACATTTGAAAATTGTATAGGATATTTATTTTTTTTAAACTCTGCTAAAAGCATTTTGTATTTCACCTTTCCTTCCTTCCTCCCTACTCCCCCCTTTCTTTTTTTTTTCTCTTCCTTTTTCTCTCTCCCCACCCTCCAACCACACACACATGTTCTTTCAGGCTCTAGGACATTTAGTTCTACCGAGCTGTTGTTTTTTTATTATTCATTTGGTTTCTGTATTTTTCCATGGACAAGGTACTTTCACTTTTTTAAAAATTGAGAAAAAAACAATGTTGTCAGTATCAATAAATCTGCATCCAGAGAGAGTCACTTCCTATCAAGGTTTCAAAAGTGCTTTATGGTTTTCCGATCTCCTGTCTGTGCTAATCAACGCTGATGCTTCACATACGCAGGACACACGATGCCAACTTCTAAACCAGCTCTGTGCTTTGCGTTCCATTTTAGGAATGAGAACCTGGATTATTTATTTATAACTGTATAAAGTCCTGTTGTTAAGCTGCTCTCTGTGAAAAGCAGAGCCTGGTTTGAGCCAGATGGGGAGAGGCTGGGCAGGATGATGGCAGGATTCTGTGGGAAAGGAAGGAGGAATTTTATTTCCTACTATAAATTAAATACCCTAATTTGACCCTCCACCAGTAATGTGATAACCAATTAATACATTAATGGGCAGGGATTATGCTGTCTGGTTTCAGAGAATGGAAACTGCTAGTCGATTCCATTTAAATACTCTTTGGGGGCATTTTCTTTTTTCTTCCTGCATAGCCCAAACCAATGAGAATTACAAAAGAAAGACAGTGAAACTGAATTGTTTAATATTGTTTTTTTTTTTCTGGATATTAATTCTGGCTCAGCCTTTTATTATCTGTAATACAATGGGAAAATTTTCTCGATTTGCTTCAGTTTTATTGAGAAACAATTGACATACATCACTGTATAAGTTGAAGGCATAGAGCAGGATTGTTTGATTTACATATGTTGTGAAATTATTACCCCAATGGTTCAGCCAACATTCATCTTCTCATATAGATACAATAAAAAAAAGGAAAAACATTGTCTCCTTGTCATGAGCACTCTTAGGAACGTTCCCATATATCAAACAGCACTGTTAGCTCTAGTCATCATGGTTTACCTTACATCCCTAGGTCTTCTTTCTTTTTTTTTTTAAAGATTTTATCTATTTATTTATTTATTTGAGAAAAAGGGAGAGCACGAACCAGGGGAGGGGCAGAAAGAGAGGGAGGGGGAGAAGCATACTTCCCGCTTAGCAGAGAGCCCAACTTGGGGCTTGACCACAGGACCCTGGGATCATGACCTGAGCCGAAGTCAGATGCTTAACAGACTGAGCCACCCAGGCATCCAACTAGTCCTTATTTCTTAACTGGAAATTTGTGGCCTTGATCACCAAGGAAAATTGTGCATTTTGATCACCTTCCTCCTATTCTCCGTCCTCCATCCTCTGTCTCTGGTAACCACAAGTTTGAGCTCTTTTTCCATGACTTTGGGGGTTTTGTTTTGTTTTGTTTCTAGATTCCACATAAAATATAAATCATATAGTTTTTGTCTTTTCTGTCTGATTCATCTCACTTGGCACAATGTCTTCAAGTTCCCTTCATGTTGTTGCAAATGGTAGGATTACCTCATTTTTTGTGGCTGAATACTATTCCACTATATGTATAAATATATACTTATATTATACTATAACTTTATCCGTTCATTCATCAATGGATACTTGTTTCCATGTCTTGGCTATTATGAATAATGCTGCTATGAACATGGGGGTGCAGATATCTTTTCCAGTTGGTATTTTTGTCATTGCCTTTGGATAATATTCCCTGCAGTGGATTTGCTGATCATAGAGTAGTTTTATTTTTAATTTTTGAGGAAACTCCATCCTGTTTTCCTCAGTGGCTTCACCAATTTACATTCCCACCAACAGAGCACAAGGCTTCCCTTTTCTCCACATTCATGCCAGCATGTGTCATTTCTTGTCTTTTTGTTCATGGCCATTCTAACAGACTTGAGGTGATGTCTTATTGTGGGTTTAATTTATATTTCCCTGATGACTAGTGATGTTGAGCATCATTTCATGTGTTTGTTGGCCTTTTGTATATCTTTTTTGGGAGAAATGTCTCTTCAAGGTCCTTTGCCTATTTTTTAATTGGGTTATTTGTGTGTTTGCTTTTTGCCATTGAGTTGTATGAGTTCTGTATATATTTTGGATATTAACCCCTTATCAGATATCATGTTTTGCAAATTTTTTTCCCATTCCATAGGTTGGCTTAGCACTTTGTTGAGGTTTCTTTTGTTGTGCAGGAGCTTTTTAGTTTGATGTAGTCCCATTCATTTATTTTTTATTTTGTTGTTTGTGCTTTAGCTATGGTATCCAAAAATTTATTACTAAGACCCATGTCAAGGACCTTCATTATTATGTTTTCTTCTTTTCATAGTTTCAGGTCTTACATTTAAGTCTTTAATTCATTTTGAGTAAGTTTTTGTGAGTGGTGCAAGATCCGGATCCAGCTTCATTCTTTTTTTTTTTTAAGATTTATTTATTTATTTGAGAGAGAGACAGAGTGCAGCAGGTGGAGAGGCAGAGGCAGAGGGAGAGGGAGAAGCAGACTCCCCACTGAGCTGGGATCCTGACATGGGGCTCGATCCCAGGACATGGAGATCATGACCTGAGTCAAAGGCAGATGCTTAACTGTCTGAATCACAAAGGAGCCCCAGTTTCATTCGTTTACATGTGAATCTCTAATTATCCCAGCACCATTTGCTGAAAATTTCTTCAGAGTATTCTTGGCTCCCTTGTCAAATATTAGTTGAACATTTATGCTTGCATTTATTTCTGGGCTCTGAATTCTGCTCCATTGGTCTATTTCTCTCTCCCTCTTTTTTTTTTATGTCAATTCCATACTGTTTTGATGACTATGGCTTTATGGTACAGCTTGAAATCAATACATCACGAAGACATAACAACTATAAATATTTATGTGCCCAACATTGGAGCACTTAAAGCAAAAACTAACAGAGCCAAAAAGAAAAATAAACAATAATACAATAATAGTTGGGGACTTTAATCCTCACCCTCAACAATGGATAGATCATCCAGACAGAGAATCAATAAGGAAATCGTGAATTTGAACAACACTATAAACTAAATGGACCTAACAGGTATATACAGAATATTCTATCCAAAACAGCAGAATACACATTCCTCTCAAGTGCTCAAGAAGTGTTACAAGTAGAAATTACCTGACACAATAGTTACATGAAATAATAAAAAAGCAGTGATTATCCCATTATTCTGTAAGTTTTATTTCTCCCAGTTCAAACCTTGGTAACATTTCATTTTTTATTCTAGAAAGCTGATCTATGTGTGTGATTTATTTTATCTATACAACATTTCTGTTCATTCACACAGCAGATGACACGTGTTGCAATCTCTCCTCGAGGCTTTTAAAAAACATTTTTAGCCCAAATGACATAAGTTATTGCTAACTAATGATATATAATTTACCAAACCCCAGCTTTTAGAACACGTTAAAATCAAAGAGAAAGCCACGCATATTTAGTAACTAATGTATACAGATGTGATAATGATAATCTTACTACTTAATAGTGATTATTGAATTGGAATTCATCTTCAACATTCACACTGCAAGTGCTTTGACCAGACGTAGAATAAGAATTGCACTTGTAGAAAATAGGGAAAGAAAGAAAATTGCTTCTTGAGCATAAAGCAACTCTAGGACCCAAATATTTGGGGGAAGAAATTGAGCCTAATACTTTGGAGACAATGGACATGATTGAATATGATTAAGTATGATTTTTTAATTCTTACAAATGTGGACCCTGATGAAGACTGGCTTCTGTTGAGTCCCACTGATTTAATTTGGGCATACTGTAATTTACTGGGCTGGAGTAGAAACAGTAATTCGGTGAGGCCATCATAAGCTCATTAGAAACACACTGAGAACGCTTAATGGCGTACAACCCACAGCTTTTCGCATCCATTTTATAGCGATCCCCTCTTGCCATGCCTGCTGCTTTCTACTCCATGCTGTTGATAGTATGGTCGTTTTCAAACACCCCAGAAAATGAGAGGTATTTTTAAAGCAAGATTGAAGTCACCAAGAAACCTAGAAAGCCAACATTTCAGGGGTGTGCGGCACACTGTTAGGATAAAAAATTTCTCGTATATTGTTAATCATGGTAAGATTGGTTAGCTGTTAAGTACTGTATAGTGCCACTAATCAAAAGCTCAAACATCCTACACAAAGGAACAGAAATAATTACTCTCCCTGAGCTTCTATTGTTTCCTGCCTCAGCCTTCCCTGAACTAATAAAAGGTTTAATTTTAACTTGTGTGAAGGAAATGTCAGCATTACAAAGAAATACAACATTCCGCTGCTTTGCTCACAATCAGGTAACACACATAATGAATTAGACCTTAATAGACCCAAGCTAAGTGAAGCCTAAACAAACCGGGGTAACCCCCCCTCCCCGCCATGCACTTTTTCTCTTTCTCCTTAATTGATACGACCGCATGCAAAAAGCCTGGGTCCCAACATCCTCACGTTTCAGATGAGAATGTTCTGATAAGGTGTGAGAGCTCTGGTTATGAAATATATATGTCTGTGCTTATGATATCAGCTACGCACAGTGGGTGATTTAGTTCAAACGTGGGATGTTTATTCTGATGCTTCACAGGAAGAATGGGGGGAGGGGCGGGCAGAGGAGATGCTTAAAGGCTTCCTGAATTCAAATGTGTGGTTTTTTTTTTCACTTTACTATCTTCAAAAAAACTAAGATAAATTTTCAATCCAAAACCTGTGTTTGAAGTTTCAGTTTACTAAGAAGAAAGTACTACTCTATGAATATATGGAGAAGGACAATTCCTCCCCCAGTCTTCTGAATTGTGGGTTTTGCAACATAATTTGACTCAAATTTCAAACAGAAACAACAAAAAGAAAAAAAAGCATACAGGTTAGTTAATATTTATTGTTTGAAATAACCAAAACACTGTGGAAATCTGGGGAGATTTGATTATCTTTGTTTATTCTTTTAGCTATCCACGAATGCATATGAATTACTCACTGCTTCCTGGAATTAAGTGCTAGGGTGCTTCAAAAGCAGTAAATAACGTATCTGAAAGAATTGTCTAATTGTTTAAGTCACACACAGTACTGTGAAATCGCTGGGAAACAATTCTGTGCCGTAGCATATGAAGAGCCTGGATTGGACAAGTCACTTACCCACTGCAGGCCACTAACAAGATGGTGATAACACCTGCATGGCTAGTTGTGAAAATGAGAGAGGTTGCCCAGTGTGCCTGAAGGAGTCCACACAAACCCAGGCACACAACAAGTGTGTAACAAATTGTAGCTCTGATAATCAAAATGCTTAACAGGATATTAAATGTCTCCTACTATGTCCCTATGTTTTCTTTCCTCTTCCAGCCGTTCACCACACTGCCACCAGAATTATTTTCTTCTAAACCACGGTTCTGTTTATGGCACTTTCCTCCTCAAAGTCTACAGTCACAGTTCTCAAATATTTCTTAATAGAAAATCCCTTTTAAAAAAAGACAACTACATCTAAAATGAGTAAAGAGGGACTGTTTTAGTGGTGTAGACCTTATAAATTCAACTTTGTAATATATACTATATTATGGGACAAGAAGACAAGAACAGGGAAACTATTTTAAAGAATATTAACAATTTTAATATTTTTGATAATATTAAATAGACAGCTAAGAATGATAGTGAAGTCTGGTATCCGTTCAGCATGGAAAGAAGTTATTTCAGACTTTTGGTTGTACAGAATGGAAAAAATATTGAATCACAAAGATAAGTAGTCATGAATGAGAATAGGTCTTTTTACATAGCAGTTTATAATCTTGAAGTTTAAATAATTTAACAGATCTAGAAACTTGAAAGGAAGAGTAGTAAATTTTGTTTATTCTTCAACTGCTCACATTTCTCCTGCATTATGGTGGGAGTCAGCAACTGAATCTTTCAAATAATTTTAAACTTTATTTTTAGCAGAGACTTTTATAGTTTGCAAACACATTATCAAAATTTGTTTTGACTTAAGTTTCACAAGATTCTTTACCCACTCCTGTTTTATAGATATTATTAGTACCTTTTGAGATTAGTTTATTATTTGGGTGCAATATTTTGGACTCTTCCTCCACCCCCTTTTCCTTCTTCCCTGAAAACAAACAAACAAACAAACAAAAAAACAATTGTGATGAGTGATATGCTTTTGGAATCTGAAATATCTGAATGTGGCCTTACTTCTTCCTTACTTATTTATAAATGCTTGGCTAGGCACAATATTCCAAGGACATTCTTCCCTTCCTCAAACCCCATCTTCCGATTTCCAGTGTTGCAAAGGAGAAATCTGATAACAAGGTATTCTTTTCCTGTGTTGGTCCTCACCTCTCAAGAAACTTAACATGATTTCTCTTTGTTTTTGGAGTTCAGCACTCTGCTGGCTTATGCTTTAGTCTGTGTCTATCTTTTTGCCATAATTTTAACTGGCACATGGAGAGACTCTTCCATTGGAAAATTCAAATTTGGCCATTAATGGCACTTTAGGTTGGCCCTGTGTGTTCCCTTGATATGCCCCATCCTTCGGTTTCTTTTCTTGTTCTGTTCTGTTTTGTTTTGTTTTCTAGCACTTTCTTTCTGGCCTATCAAGAAGCTCCAGGGTCATCTTGTATATCCGCTGCCCCAGTGTTAGAATCATTTTTCCAAAGAGTCCTGGTTTCTTTATTTGAAAATAGTTAGAAATCAAGATCTGGGCCCTGGTGAGCACACCATAGGAGTGTGATTGCTTCAAAGCCCTCTTAGCAAACAGAGCCATGAAATGTATACAAATATTTCTCCTTTTTTCTGAATCCCTCTATCTGTATCCGAATGAACTTGTGGGACTTCATCAAGATAAAAAGCTCTGTACAGCCAAGGAAACAGTCAAAAAAACTAAGAGGCAGCCCACGGAATGGGAGAAGATATTTGCAAATGACACTACAGATAAAAGACTGGTATCCAAGATCTACAAAGAACTTCTCAAACTCAATACACGAGAAACAAATAACCAAATCAAAAAATGGGCAGAAGATATGAACAGACACTTTTTCAATGAAGACATACAAATGGCTAACAGACACATGAAAACATGTTCAAAATCATTAGCCATCAGGGAAATTCAAACCAAAACCACATTGAGATACCACCTTACGTCAGTTAGAATGGTAAAAATTGACAAGGCAGGAAACAACAAATGTTGGAGAGGATGTGGAGAAAGAGGATCCTTCTTACACTGTTGCTGGGAATGTAAGTTGGTACAGCCACTTTGGAAAACAGTGTGGAGGTCCCTTAAAAAGTTAAAAATAGAACTACCCTATGATCCAGCCATTGCACTACTGGGTATTTACCCCAAAGATACAGACGTAGTGAAAAGAAGAGCCATATGCACCCCAATTTCATAGCAGCATTGTCCACAATAACTAAATTGTGGAAGGAGCCGAGATGCCTTTCAACAGATGAATGGATTAAGAAGATGTGGTCCACATATACAATGGAATATTACTCAACCATCAGAAAGAACGATTACCCAACATTTGCAGCAACATAGAAGGGACTGGAAGAGATTATGCTAAGTGAAGTAAGTCAAGCAGAGAAAGACAATTATCATATGGTTTCACTCATTTATGGAACATAAGGAATAGGGAGATCATTAGGAGAAGGAAGGGAAGAATGGGGGTGTAAACAGAAGAGGGAATGAACCACGAGAGACTATGGACTCTGGCAAACAAACTGAGGGCTTCAGAGGGGAGGGGGTTGGGGGATTGGGATAGGCCAGTGATGGGTATTAAGGAGGGCACATATTGCATGGAGCACTGGGTGTTATACGCAAATAATGAATCATAGAACACTACATCAAAAACTAAGAATGTACTGTATGGTGACTAACATAACATAATAAAAAGTTATTATTTGAAAAAAAAAAAGAAATAAACTGAACCCGAACTCTAGATCCTAACGTCTCTGATTCTAATGCAGTACCATAAGGTTCATTCTCACATCTTGCTTTTCTGTAAATCCCTCCTCCAACAGTGAGAAATCTGGCTCCCAACATATATCATCCATTTTTAATCCACCCATGTTTAATCCAAGTCTAACAATGCAGCAATTTCAAATGCTTTAACCCATAGCCCAGAAAATCATTTTTCAATTATCATTGCAATTTTTAAGAAGACTTTTCGAAAATCCCTTCAGAAAAATATTATTGTTAGAATGTTACAATTAAACACTGAAACATTCTAATAATAAAATTTTAGATACTCTGCTCTCCCTAAAGAAAGGGTATTTGGTTTTAGAAAATAAAGGGTGATTAGCTTTGGTTTCCCTTGAAATATTAATATCAGCACTTTAACTCAAGACAACCAATAATAGAATGATAGAAATCCTATAAATTACTGCAATTACCACAAATAATTGAAAGATCAGTGATTTAAACACCATGCCTTAACAAAATGGACAGCTCGCGTGTCATTGACAATGGATTTTAAAAAGATAACATCTTGGGGCGCCTGGGTAACGCGGTCGTTAAGCGTCTGCCTTCAGCTCAGGGCGTGATCCCTGGGTAGCACAGTTGTTAAGAGTCTGCCTTAGGCTCAGGGCATGATCCGCGTTCTGGGATCTAGCCCGCATCAGGCTCCTCCGCTGGGAGCCTGCTTCTTCCTCTCCCACTCCCCCTGCTTGTGTTCCCTCTCTCGCTGTCTCTCTCTCTGTCAAATAAATAAATAAAATCTTAAAAAAATAAAAAATAAAAGATAACATCTTAATTATTATTACTACCTATTAAAAGTGGAACAACCACTTGGGCACATCTAGGAAAACAGTTTTTCCATTCTTTTGCTTTCTCATCGTATTACCTGTGAGATGGACTGGACAGTGAGTTGTATTGGAGATGACTGTATGTGTTCCTGGGTAGCCTTTTGGTGTCAATGGATTGAATGTTTGTGCCCTTCCAAAATTCCTATGTTGAAGCCCTAACCCCAGTGTGATAGTATTTGGAAGTGCAGCTTTGGGAGGTATTCAGGTTTAGATTATAAGGGTGGGACCCTCATGATGGAATCAGTGCTCTTATACAAACAGAGAGAGAGAGAGACAGAGAGATCTCTGTCTCCCTCCACAAACATGCATGAATGGCCATGGGAGCACACTACATTGCAATTTCACGTGCAATCCAGAAAGTGAATCTGCTGACATCTTGATCTTGGGTTTTCCAGCCTCCAGAACTGTGAGAAACAAATGTCTGTTGTTAACGACCCCCAGTCTCTGGTATTTTGTTACAGCAGCATGAGCTGACTAAGACACTTGGTAATTCATGAGATCTAGCTCGTTTGGTCATTTATAAATTTTGGAGGTTAACAGTTGCTTTATATTATTCAGTTGCAACTACATATGTAAAACATATTTTCTTTATACTAAAATATCATCATATGTCATTGTGTTCTTGGAAATTAAGATATTTAAACTATGAAAAACATCATTAATCTTCAACAGGCTAGATCTGAAGAATTCCAAGTACAGTCCCACATTATGGATTTTTTTTCTACAGTTGAATGTGTGTCAAGCATCCCACAAAATAGTAAGTCCATATGAAAATACCACGCAAAGCAAGAACAATGAATATTTTTGTCTTGATTGAATTAGCAGATTGAATTTTCTAGTAGCTGACTCATCTGACATTTGTGCAAGGTCAGTAACAGAAAGTTTAATAAGCTCCATCCTGATAATGTAGCTTTTCCAACACATGTGATACATTAAGATATTTGAATATGATCACATTCAAGTTTAAGTCGTGTTTTTAAAAATAACATTAAGTTATTTATTTTTGCAGACAGAAGCTTAAAGCTTTATTTCCATGCACACTATGTTGTATTACAGAATGATATTACTACGTAGCAAGAATCATAGAAGCTCTTTTGGAAAACTCACTGCATAAAACATGGTGGCGTGTGGGGCATATCTTAATGCAACTAAAGATAAACCCAAGACCAAATGAATAGGATGATAGTATTTTTGCCAGTGAGTGATTTTGTGTAGAAGCAGAACAAATTGATTTTATTTTGTATTGTCACTATGACCAACACTAGTTGGATGGTCAGGTGACGGCAAAGTCGATTTGTCATTTCTCCTTGACATAAAAGATAGCTCTCGATTATTCTACATTTTCTAGTTGTAGGCAGAAATGCATAATTATTTTGCCTCAAAAACATAAGAAGGTAGCATTTACAAATATAAAACTTGTACAAAATAAAAACACATCTTACCATAATTTCTAAAACTAGCTTTACCGTGCCTTAGCATTTCCCAATATCAATTAAGTAGACATGCTTAGGACAACTCTACAAACTTCTTAATCAAATTCTTTTTCATCAGAAGTTATAAAATTGCACAGAAAGAGTCAAAGGTATACCCCATAATGAGATAACTTGGTTGTAGTTATTATATTGGTAATCCTCAGGGGGAAATTCTAGAATATGTCATTTTGGTCACATATTTTAGAAATGTAATTTAAATGGTATTTGAATGAAATGTGTGCGAAACCTCAAAATCCTCTACAGAATTTCGGAAATTCATGGTACATACTTGGAAAACGACTTCTAGAATTCAGCCCAGATTTCCTAGTCCACTTCTCAAACTCATTCACATGCCAACCTTCACCTCCCAGTTGGTCTTATCTCCTGGGTCTTACCCTGAAAATACAGGCCTCTTTGGCCATGGCATTTTCTTGGACCCTTCATGTTCTTTTCCTCTTGCATAGGTTTGTTCCTGTGCTTCCATTTGCTAGAAATACATTGTTCTTCTCTAGTCTTCCTGGTAAACATTTAGGCTTATTTATTAAATTTATGCCAAGTCTTAGCTTACAAGTCTGCTCTTTGGGAAGTGTCTGATTTTCTGTCAGAGTCAGGTGGTTTTGCACTCAGGGCTCCTTTGGGGTTGTGTCTCACTCCACTGCTGGAGAGAACCCATATTCTCTCTCCTCCCATTCCCAAAAGAGAGAAAATCTCCACTGCTTTCAACACACATAGAATAAATAGGACAGATCTAGTGTTTCCAGGCCTTTATCAAGGAGAAAGTCTGGCTGGCAAACTTGGTCAGTCTGACACTCAATTACCTCTCAGCGGTAAACACATTGGAAAACGATGTGTGTCCACTCTTTATCCTCATTCTTCCTGCCTTATGTCTATGAAGCAGCCCTGTAGTCTTTGCAGAGGTGAGCACTTGGGGCCAGTTATATACCTGCCCAGCATGCTTTATACTGTGATGGACAAAATCTATGTTGAAGGTGACTCGGGCCTGAGCTGCTTACTGAAACATCATTTACAAAAATCCCTACATCTTTGGGGTTATGATGTGCTTGCCCAGATTAATAAAATTGTATCTCATTTTTCATTTCCCTTGCCATTCTTTAATGTATATGCCAGAAGTCAAAAATCTAAAGGAAATAGAGTAATAGGATTCAGGCATACAAAATGTGTAACATGCATGCTACCATTCATCAAGATGTCAGTCAACTCTGCTAAACTGTGAGTTTCTGGAAGACTCGGAGGGTATCTTGAGCCTCTGGTGACTTGTACAGGTACAAGCAGAAATTCAAGGGTGTATTTAATAAATACATGATCAAAATAGATAGAGATTAACCTGGTCTAGTATAGAAAGTGGATTGGAAAGAGGAAAGAGATGAGATGGGAAGGGAAGGGGCTGGAAGTAATATAAGTAGTGGTTAATAAATAGTAATAGACTCAAGCTAGACCAGCCAGTTTGAAGCCTGATTCTGATGCTCTAGCAGCTGTGGTATCTTGACATGTCAAGTTACTTTCCGTGCTCAGTGTCTTCTTCAGTAAAATGGGAATAAAAATAGCATATACCACACCTTTTAGAGGATTAAATAAATGAGTTAGCATTTATAAAACAATTAGAACAATGTGGGGCTCATATTAAGAATTATATAAATGTTTATTCAACCAATCAATTCATCAACCAATAGTATAGTTAGGGGATGTTGCAATGATACTGATGGTTTGAACCTAAATGGTGATGCTAGAATGGGAGATTGGAGAAATGTTAGCAAATGGGGAGGGAAGCATTTGTTACTGAGCCCTCTTTAGAATTAAAGAACTCTGGCTTTCCATCCATGATACTGATATGGTTATATGAGCTTCTGTAAATCTGACCTTCCAAATGTCAGCTTAGGGGCTTATTTATTTCTTATGATGCTCGGAAAGGCAGATATTATTTGATGGGGTGTCTGTCCATTTTGGTCCCTCTTTTGACTTCATCTTCCTATAATGTTGTGGAAAAACGTGTAATCTCTGTGCCAAATTACTTGCAAATGAACTTTTTGAGCTGATCATCTTGGAATATTTCAGAAAACAATGCAAATATCTTCATGTCTGAAAGAAAACAATTTTAATGATATAGATATGAAACTAGTTCCCATGTTTCTGAGGCAACCGATAAATATAGTAACTTTGATTTTGGATTAATAAGGTAAAAAAATTAAGTTAACAAGACATTTTTGTTGTCCTAAACCAGCACACATATGATGCCTTTATATCTTTTATAAGTTGCAAATGGCACCCTTTCCAGGAGGATGGGTTACAAGAAGGCAGCTCTTCTTCCTGGCTGAAGTTGTTTGCCAAACCAAGCTCCCCTTCACCAGACATGGGGGACACTTACATAAGGCACGAAATGCCAACCACATACTGAGGCCCTGCTAAGCCTTTATGAAAGAAGATGTGAAACTGTTCCTGACTAATATTATCTAACTTGGAGTTAGGTTTCAACATAATTTGAATCTGTTAATTAGGTAATTGATGACACTATTTTGATTTATTATGAAGAAAATAAACCACAGACATTGTAAGGTGAAGATAGGTTAGAAAACCGTTTATTGGGTATTCTCAATGTACCCGGCACTGAACTAAGCATCTCAATTTGAAATTGAAAGGAGTAAATCAGAGCTCAAATATTTATTTCCTAGTTTAAAAAAAAATTACAAAGAAAAACTATTCCCCTCTATCTTAAATAATAACTGTGAAAATTAAACAAGGTAATATAGGTAAAACCATGTAAATCTTGAAGTGTTTTTAAAAACATGTTAATTGTATATTTTTTAATAATTCAGAAATTATTTTAAATAAATTTAAATAATAATAGCAATATTAACAAAATTAATACATTTTGCTTAACAAGAAAAGAGATGGTTCATTGTCATGTTTGCTTTGAAAAATGATATAATTTAAGCCTAATTATTTTATTCCCTTTCAAAATGCATGGTTCTTTAGCGCAGATTAAGAACTCTAATTTTTTCAATGTGATTTTTTAAAAAATTACAACTGAACACTTTGCTGTATGGACTTAAGTTCTCTATGTCTCCATTTACGTTAGAGTGAAAGGAAATATTAATTTATCTATGTCCCTTTCATTAAAACAATAATCTGATACTTTGTATTTGCACGTATTTTCACTTTGAAAGTGATATAAAAGTACTTTAAAATAAATTTTAACAGGGGCGCCTGGGTGGCATAGCGGTTGATCGTCTGCCTTCGGCTCAGGGCGTGATCCCGGTGTTATGGGATCGAGCCCCACATCAGGCTCCTCTGCTGTGGGCCTGCTTCTTCCTTTCCCACTCCCCCTGCTTGTGTTCTCTCTCTCGCTGGCTGTCTCTATCTCTGTCGAATAAATAAATAAAATCTTAAAAATAAATAAATAAATAAATAAATAAATAAATAAATAAATAAATTTTAACAGACATGATAATCAGTCTCTACCGATATATTACTATTGAGAAGATTTCTTCCCATATATCTACAGTTTGTAGATTCTCATAGTTAATTCACAATGTTCTAATTCAATCAACAGAAATAAGGCTTAATTAACATTTTGTTTCCTGAGTTCCTAGCTACTATATAAATTCAGCTCCAGCTAGAAAAAGTACACTGAATTCTGAATAGTGAACACACAATCAAAATACTTACTCATTTTGTGTGTTTGAGAATACTTATTGATCTAAATTATTTACCAATTTCATTGGCTTCAGTGAGTAATTTTTCAATCTCTCATTTTTATTTTGTATGTACATGTGTCCATTCCCATTTAGACCCGGTATAATCTATTCAGGCTGTGTCTATAAAGGTTCTTAGTGTGCACTCCATATGCAGCATATTTCAACAAATTTTTCACACCAGAACTGAATTGCAAGCATGTAAAATTTTTGTGAAGTGGGCTGTAAAATATCAGACACAATACACTCTATCCAAGTTGACAGCTGATATCTGATCTGAAAATAGTGTATTTTCCTTCAAATGTCAGTATCCTGTCACTTTGCATTGAGTTGATATAAACAGCTATACAAGAGGAAAAATTTCACTGTGAAAATCTTTTATAAATACAACAACTAAAAAACAAACTAAACAAAAATCAAAGCTCTTCCCATGTTTTTAATATTTGAAATTCTGCCTCACTACAGGAGTGATAATCTCTTGCAAATATTTACAAAATGGTGTATTAGTCTCTGATTGCTGCTCTAACAAATCATCACAAAGACTTAAAACAATGCCAATTGGTCTAGAAATCAGAAGTCCAAAATGGGTCTCAATGGGCTACAAAGTGTGTTGGCAGAGCTGTGCTCCTTTTTGGAGGTTCTAGGGGAGTATGGGATAATAAAAAATATTAAGTCTTTGGTTCCTGGCACAGAGCTCTTTAAACCTTTGGGATCTCTTGAGTGATGGGTGTCTTTGGTGTGCTAATGAGATGACTCTTGGGTGAGGGGTTCCTAAATAGCTTCAGGATGGTGACTGGTCACCAGAAAGACCAAACCCTGGTTAAAGAGTTGGCATTTTTGGCTCCACCCCACCCCTGGCCTCCAGGGAGGAGAGAGGAGCTGGAGATTGAGTTCAATTGCTAATGGCCAATGATTTACTCAAGCATGCCTACATATGAAAGCTCCATTATAAACCGCTAAACTATGGAGCTTGGAGAGTTTCTGGGTTGGTGAACATATCAAGGTTCTGGGAGAGTGAAAGCTCTGCATGTCCCCCTACCCCATAACTTGCCCTATGCGTCCCTTTCATTTGGCTGTTCTTGAGTTGTGTCCTTTAAAATAAAGTGACCATAATAAATTAACTGTTTTCCTGGATTTTGTGAGTAGGTCTAGCAAATTATTGAACCTATAGGGGAGTTATGGGAACACCTGAATTTATCGTCAGCCAGGCAGAAAGGTGAGCATCCTGGCCATTCCATTTGTGGCTGGTGTCCGAAGTAGTGCAGTCCTGTGGGATTGAGACCTTAATCTGTGGGATCTGTGCTGACTCTGATAGTTAGTGTCAGAATTGAGTTGAAATGTTGGACACCCTGTTAATGTTGGAGAATTGGGGAACTAGTGTTGACACCGTGGAGAACTGGTGAAGACACCAAGTATTTGGTATCAGGAAACAAACTTCTAAGGGAGAATCTATTTTCTTGCCTTTCCCCGTATTTTAAGGCCTCCTGCTTCCCTCGCCTCATGGCCCCTTCCATCTTCAAAGCAAGCAATGGCTGGTTTTGTCTGTCCAATATCACATCATGTTGACACAGCCTTTTCTGCCACTTCTTCCACATTTAAAGACCCTTTGTGATTACCTTAGCCCACTGGATAATCCAGAGTAATCTTATTTTAAGATCAGTCCTTTGGCAACCGTCATTCCATCTGCTCCTTTAATTTTCTCTTGCCATATAATGTAACACATTCACTGGTTCCAAAGAATTAAGATGTGGATATCTTGGAGGGGAGCTTGAGGGAACACTATTGTATTTACTACAAATACAGTAAATGTACAGTAAATGTGACTCTTCCACAAGAGAAATCACTCGATAACCTAAAAATGTAATGCATCACATAAATGCTAGGACGTTATCCATATTATTCTGTGATGTTGAAACTTTGACATATCAAATGAATACATGAATATGTGAAAAAGAATATCAGGTAAAAGAAGACATGGTTTTAGAGCTCGTTCTGCTCTGCTCTAGTGACCTTGGGCAAATCATGTCAACACTTTGAGTGCCTGCATCAATGGGCGTCATAACACCAAGTCATCAATTCAAAGAGCTATTGAAAGAAGAAAATGAAATAATGTATGTGAAAACAAACAGGAAATCATAGTGCTACTCACACCTTATGTTATATAAACATGCCATTGGCTTGAGTTCACAAACTTGGAAAATGAGATTATTGTTTATTATCACACTCCTTCCTATTGATAATGCTGTTCAAACTTGCAGGACCAGTAATCGCGAAGACACACTCCTCAAAACCAAATTTCCCCTGCCCCTGCCCTATATCCTCTGCCTTCTATCTACTCTCCACCCTCTTATAGCCCTCCTGCTCCCCTCAGGTTTGGGAGAAGCACAACCAAAAGAAAGAAAATTTTGGACAATGGTAGAAGTATGGAAAAAAGTGACAGTTTTGGAGCCACTATTTTTTTCACATTGGGAGGGAAAAAAGTAATGAGAACTTAGCAAGAGTCTTTAAGAAATTGAAGCTTTAGAGCACAAAGGAATGGTGACAGAGTAAGACACAAGCTTAAAGATAAGGGATTTAGTTCAGACCTCAAAAATAACTTCCCAAACTCAAAGTCAATAACAGTTGAAATGGGATGCTAAAGGAAGTTTTATATTTTCCTGCTTTAGAAGTCTTTTGAAGAAGGAAAGTGAAAGTATGCTCACATTCTGTGAGCTGTAAAGGACCTGAAGTGTCTCTGACTTCATTTTAAAGGTAACAAAGTTGTTCCTTATAGAAGCAACATTCTCAGTACCAAAATGTATTTGTTCCTTTTCAGAATGATTTTGGCTATATTTAAAATTTGAAGTTTCCAAGAAAACTTTAGAACCTGTTTGTCAACCTCCCTGGCAAAGTCTCTTGGGATTGTGATTGGAATTATTTTGAATTTAAAGATTATGTGTGGGACAAGTAAATCTTTTCTGTATTGACTTTTGCAACCTGGCAATTGGCCCAGCTTCTCACTTACTGAAGGACATTAAAGAGAAGCCAAATAACATTTATATTTTGCTCCATAAGTTCACATATAACTTCAGGGTTAGTCCTCAATGACATGTCTTAAAAAAAAAGACTTTATTTATTTGAGAGTGAGAAAGAGATAGAGAGCAAGCACAACAGGGGTGGGGGGGCCGGGGGAGAAGCAGACTCCTGCTGAGCAGGGACCCCAATATGGGGCTCGATCTGGGGCTCGATCCCAGGACCTGAGCCGAAGGTGGATGCTTAACTGACTGAGCCACCCAGGCGCCCCATGACATGTCTTTTTAATTTGGATTGTGAATATTTTGCTTTTTCATTTTCATGAAATAGAAACATTGCTATAAAGGGTAAATAAAACACATATGGACAAAGTAACATGATAAACTAAAATGAACAAGATGTAGTATACTGCTCACACTCAAGCAAATGCCCTCAAGTCCCTCCTCCAAAATGATTATTGCTGCAAAATTTAAAATAACCCCCTCCCTATCTAGAGGGGCCACTACCTTAACTTTCATGATAATCAGCTCCTAGCTTTTCTTTATAATTTTACCATATAATTATGGACCTGTAAACCACAGAATTTAGATTTGCCCGCTTTTAAATTTTGTATTAAAAGAATAATGTGGTCTTTCTTGTGTCTTTTTTCTTTATTCAAAATTATTTTGGTGAGATCCATGCTATGTGGTTATACCACGATTTATTATTTATTTCACTGTGCTCACTTCTGTTGACGGTAATATTATGGACATTCATGGATGTGTGTCCAAAGCACGTGCACAAGCCTCCTTGGACAGATGTCTAGAAGTGATTTTTCCGGGTTATACATGTGCATATTTTTCAATTTTATTTGGTGACACGGACTATTTTCTAGAATGTTCTACCAGTGTACATCACCACCATAGTGGAGGAGAGCCTCATTGTTCCATATTCTTACCAACACTTGGTATTTCCAGCTATTTCAACTTTAGTTCGCGAAGTGTACACTTTCCTCATGATTTTAATTTGCAATGATATGAGCAAGAGTATTAAGTTATTTTTCATATTCTTCTCGCCAATTTGGGAATCCACTTTTGTGAAGGTTTTTTTCCGCTTTAAAGCTGAATTTTCAACGGTTTTCTTTCTTTTTTTTTCATTTGAAGGAGTTTTATTATATTGATTCTAATCCTTTAGTTAAACGTCTCATATTCTGTTGCTGGTTTCTGCATTCCACCTTTGCTGTCTTTGATTAAAAGACAATTTGTCTTACATAGTTTTATCAATATTTTCCTTTATTGCTATTGTTATTTAAGTCTTGTTTAAGAAATCATTTACTATCTTAAGATCTCAAATATATAATTTTATAGTCTTCTAAAAGCTTCATACTTTTTTCCATAATTAAACTTTAGTTACCTGGAATAGACTTGTTTGTAATGTGTGAGAAAGGAAACCGGTTTAATTCTGCAAATGGCACTCCATTGCTCAGTGCCATTTACTGGAATATTCACATCTTCCATTGATCTACCTTGTCCTTCTGACATATATCAAAGTTCCACATGTGTGTGTCTTTTTTTGGTTTTCTTATGCTTTTGTGCCCTATTTTCTATTCTTGCTTCCATTACGTAATCTCCATATGATTAGAGCTTCATAATAAATATGTTAGAATGTCTTGAGACTGAGTCTTCTCAACCTGATTTTTTTCTTTAAAATATTTTTATTATTATCTTTCCATTTTTGTTTAAAAACTACTTTGTCAGATTCCACCAGAGAAAAAAATGATGGCATTGAATATCAAGATAAATCTGATGGAGATTTAATATATTTATAGTGTTTTTGCCTTACGTCCAGGGATGCGATATTTCTCCACTTATTTGTCTAAGTGTTTCTTAATGAAGCTTTATGTGTTTCAAAAGAGTTCACATCTTTTGTTAGATTGGTTTCTGTATAATTTATGGGTTAAGTGGGACTATAAATAATACCATTTTTGTTTTACTAAGTGTAAATTGTAATATAGAGAAATAAAATTGAATTCTGCTTCACTATGTCATTAGCTCTAACACTATGTTCTCTTTGATTTTTTACTTTCTTTCGAAGTTTCTGAAACAGCAGTGAAGAAGCATGTGATTATAATTGTAAATTTCTCCTTTTAACTACCAAAATTTGTCAGGTTCAAATAAATTCGTTTATTATATCTTTTTAACAATTTCTTAAAATGTTATTTTATTCCTATGGGAACATTTGTAATTCAACTGCTATTCCTTTGTCATTTATAATTAAACAAGTAAAATTAACTTTACAATTTTCTATACATTTTTTAAAGAATGCCATATCATTATCCTCCTCCTGAGTAAGACACATGAATCCACTCAATTCTTTATCTTAGAATAGCATATTTTATTTTACTAGAACATAATATTTACAGAAATTTTCCTACACCATGATGGGAGAAAAAATAAATAGCCAGAGATACCATACCTTTTTGATGATTTCGCAACAGTCAAGTTGGTATTTTCGCCTCTCCTTCTGTATTACAACAGTGAACCAAGAGGAAGAGTTGACATGCTCATCCACATTTACTCATCCAAGGATTGAATATATCTGGCCTTTTATTCTGTTCTATTTCTAGCATCTCAAAAGTGTGAACAGAATAAGGAAAATGTTGAAAAATTGAAGATTGGATCACAACGAAATAGTATTCACACCATCTAAGCAATTCACACTGCAGTGGTGTGACCTGTGGCCTTCGTTGGCCCTGCACTGCTGTATTGTTTCATTTGTTGGTGGATAACGAGGATGCAGAGCACTTGGTAGATCAGTAGCTGCACTGTCCAGCTCTATAGTGCTGGCATCCACTTAAATTTCAATTGATCAAAACTTGTCTATATCTAAATGATAAATTTTGGTCCAGCCTATAAAAGGCTGAACAAATTGTGCTTGCCACAGAAGAAAAGAGTTGAAGGTGCAGACCTTAAGAGGAGGCTTCTCTGGATCAATTTCAGGACTGAAAAGGATGGGGGGGGGGATGTATGGGAACTTCAACCCGGTCAAGCCACATTTTCTGGAAGCAGCCAATTTATGTGACACGGGGGAAAATGAGACTTTGTTATGCAGACAGTTCTACAGCTTCATATCTCTGCTGGATAAGGAAAAGAGAAAGTTTAAAGAATTCATGCACCAAATCCTGCATCTTAAGGAAAATTGCTGCCAGCATGGAACACAGCCCGTAGACCTTTTCCCCAAAAACTCCTATAAATAAGTGGTTCTGAAATAACTCTTCTTCTTCAAAGATGGGGAATCAAAAATAAAACAGCACAGGACATATTCAAATGAATCGAAAAGCTGGAGAGCAGAAGAAAAATACCAGAAAAAAATATCATCATGAAGAAGAAAATTGTGACCTAACATTTTTCAATGAATTAAAACAACAACGACAACACAAAAACCCTTAGAGAGTCAACTGCCTCTATGAAGCAAAAGTATAATTAAAATTTACAAGCACTCAAAGAAGAAATAGTGGAGCAATTGGTAGAAATGAAACGCTAGCTGGAAGTGGTCAGGAAATATGTGGTGGGGAAAACTTAAACATAAAGAAACATGGATGACCATAGAAAGAATGTAGGCAAGAAAAATCACTGTAGAATACAGATTTAGGACCATAAAGAATAGAAATGGGAAAGCCTGGAAAAATAAAATAGAAATGACTAAAACCTTAATCTGAGTTAGAGAGATAATTATAGAAACAGATAACAAAGGAGATGTATTATAACATAGTTGGACCACCCAGAGAAGCACAGCCTGATTTTTAAATACACAATGGAAGAAAATATTCTTAAATTTGGGAAGAAAAAGAAAGGATCCTTTTTAGTGGAAAAATGTCTAGCTATCAGAAATTTTAAATGAATTATTTAAGCATTTAGGCAAAAGGAATGAGCCACTTACAAGGAAAAAAATATATAAGCACTTTCACAGAAATATATTGGAGCAAAATATACAAAATCCCCAGGGAAAAGAGGGACCCAAGTATTTTATACAACATGAAATTTGTAATGCAAATGTAAAAGCTGTAATACACTTGTAAACATTTACACACAGGAAATTATTTCCTGGTCCCCTTTTGGGGAATCTCCTAGA